>NC_090921.1:1157646181-1158268213 GCF_040938575.1 Ambystoma mexicanum | reverse complement strand
TACATATCTTTGAAGAGAAGGAATCTAGCTCTTGAGGGGACTATATTGACAAACTGAATTTTGTTGTCGCTTGGGTATGTTTGAAAGCCAACAACTGTACCCAGTGCTCCATTAACTAGTCCTTGGTCCACTTCAAGTTTACGTTTAAGCATTACCAGCTTCTTGTGTTTCTTGAATTATTTCAGTTGTATCTTTCAGGTGTTCTTCAATATTAATTTCTTTGTAATATTCATTATTCTCTTTAAGATATTGGAAGGCTTGTCTAACTTTATATAAATCTACCAGATGTTGCCATTTTTTTTGTCTTTTGTAGGTACTCAATTTACTAAGATAATTAAAGATTGCTGCATTGGACGTTGCACTCCTAGAGTATGCACATTTTCTTTTAGATCTAATGGTAAATAAACTACTTTTCCACGAATGCCTTTTACCAATTCAGAAGGAGGTAATTTTGCTGTTTTTGGTTGAAGGTGTATTATTGCTTGAAATAGGTGTACTGTTTGAATTATGATGCTCTCATATAAATTAAGTTGTTGTAGGGGTTTTGGCACTGGGTATAATTCCAAATTATTTGTGATAGCACGTGAAGGAGTTTGGTTGTTGTCAAGTTTTGTAGTGCAGTAACTGCAAAGTATTAAGGGCTCAGTTATTTTGTATTTGTTTTCTGCTACAAGGTAGAGAGCTAATTCAAACCATTTAGAATCTTCATTGTCTTCTATTTTGTATGATAGGTCTACAGTTTTTGTGTTACTTTTATAAAAAGTTCTACGGCAACATACACATACATGGTTTGGTACTTCAGCTGATGTACTTTTAAATTTTAGTATTTCTTTTTTGTATGTGTTTAGCAAAAGGTTGCCATGTGTAGAATTGTTGCTTAATAGGTTTAATGCTATTTCATTCTGTAAATGGCTTTCACTTCCAAAATATTTTTTCTGGATATAGTGAATTTCTTCAAGTAGTTCTTTTGCTGTACCATGTACAAGGATGTTATTTAACTTGGCTAGTGCTAAAGCAGGACTTTTAGCATAGTACAGTTTATAGACTAGATTTCTTATAGTTGAATGATGTGTTGATATCCTTTTGATATCATGGAAAGTGGTTTTACAAGTAGGTCCTGTAATGCAGGCCAATGAATGTCCTTGTAGTCCTGTGTACTTGCGCACTGGACAAGTATCCAAATTTTGCAGTAATTTAATTTTGATTTTGTCTTTGCTTTTTACATATTTATTGAGGAATTGGCGTAAAGATTTGAAACATTGTTTGGGGATGTTACACATTGACGTGCATGGACATTTGTACACTAGACGTTCTGCTTTAGTTGAATGGAGGGGTAACTCTAAGTTTTCAGGGCATTTTTTTGTAAGGAGTACTTCTTGTTCCATTATGGTATTATTCACTTTTTCATAACCTCGACCACTGCTATGTATGGCAATTGTATTTGTTTGCTTTTGTTTGTACGCTTCTTCATTAAAATATGGTTCTGTGCTTGTAGTGTAATTCCATTCACCTCTGCAGATACTTAAGAAGTTCTTTCTGTTGACATTTCGCTTATTGAGAAGTCTTTTTTGTAATTTAGTTATTAGTTTTTTTATTGGTTTCATTTTGTTTAACAGTAAAATAAATAACTTTCTTTTCAGAAGAATTGCACTGTCCATCAACGCTTCTAAGATTAATTTCCTACGATAGGTTTTAAGCATTGAACCTGATTTCTCTCCTGTTTTTATAAGATTTTGAAGGACTTTGTGACGGTACATTTTGGCTAAAATACTTTTCTTGGTATGCTTACTTTGCACTATATTAAAATTTGAAGAAGTAGTTTTATCTGTAGTGATAGCTGATTTTCTGTTAATTGGTTTTTGGTTTGTTTTGCATTTTGATAGAGGAGGCACAGTTTTTGTACTTGAAACTTCTTGTGTTTCACTAAATGACTGTAAGAGCTGTTTTGTTTCAACTTTTTTTTACAAATTCTGCTAGAGATGGATGCTTATGTTGGACACTTTTATTTTCATTTGCTCTACTTTTGCGTTGCATTCTACGGACTTGACTTTTGGTAGGCATGCTTTAGGGTCTGTTGAAAAAAATAAAGAAGATATGAGTTGGGGTGTTCTGGAATGTATGTGTGCTGTGTGCATGAGTGTTTGAGTAAGATGATAAAGATGTATGTAATGGTGTGTGATTGTGCATTGGGAACTACAACTAGTAGGGATGGGTATTGTTGAATTTATGTGTTACTAAACTGGGGTTCAGATGACAAAAGAAAAGTAAGCTACTGGTGTGGAAAAGTACAAATAGTAATACTAATGTTTACAATTAAAACAGTTGTTTGTTCTATAATAGGAAAATTGTAGCGGTTCAGTTGGGTAATTTGTGTGTCTAAAAATAGGAATTTGTGGGCCATTCTGGTTGTAAATCGCTGTTTAAGACATGGAGATTTTTGGACAAAATGGTACACAATCTCTATTTTTAGGCACCAAAATAGCTTGTATTAATGTTATAGTATGTTTGATTAATAATACAAATATTATGGCGATATTCTACTTACTTTTTTTCTGAAATTAACAGGTAACTTCTTAGTTCTTCTTTGTTCTTCGAATTCGGCTGCTTCTTTTCAGTAGACTGGTCTTCACTGCAATTGTAAAAGCTTCAAATTAGTAACTTTGTTTGTATATAGCGCTGTTTTTAATTTAGATATTGATTTTTTTAATTGAAATCCTCAGTGCCTTCTTTAAAACCATTAAACTCATTTATTTACATAAGATACATTGGATCAGTTCAGTACATATGATATGTTCTTAATGAACAAATTGTATTGAATGACTAACTGTAGCAAAAAAAAATATCTTTACTATGTCTTGTGAAATGTATAATATACCAGTGAATACTACTATTTCTGTAAGTAAACTGTTCTAGGTAATAGCGCCCTAATGTCATGTCTAAATTAAAGTAATTAAGTAAATAAATAAATAAAAACAAAAAAAAAGAAATTGTATAAGTATTTTTTTAAAGATTTAAACATAGATTGTGCTTGCATGCAATTTTGTTTGAATATATGTAGTCTATATATATCATTTAAAAAATGTTAGTTTAACATGGTTTGAGTGTGTGTGTATAAAGAAAGTAAATAGTATCAAGGTTTATAAGTTATAGTTGATTTTAGGATATTGAAAGAAATACAGTAAATTCATTTTACAGATTACACAAGCTAAAAGTATGTTTGAAAATGTGTTTATCAACTGTACAGAAAATATGCATACCTGAAGTTTGTGTTCATGCATATGGATATGCATGGAGCTGCAAGTAGAAATCTTGGAGACTTATACAGCATTTCTGGTACATGGTGCTTGCCAATGATATGACACTTGTACTCAGAGAGATTCACAGTACATTTGCAGTGCTGATCTATGATGATGCAGTTAGATCTAGAGGTCTTGAATGTGATTGGTGCATGGTCATGTGATTGTGTAGCTACATCCAATGAGGGAATGGCAGAGATAGTGAAGTGGAAATGGTAGAAGGGCTGTTCATGTTACGATATGTCCGCGGACATGGCGGTAGTTCGCAGACATCGGGAGTTACATCCGGGGATTTTTGGGTTCAGAAGTAATGCAAATGAGAATAAGCACTGAAAGGGATTGGTCAGGAAAGTTTAGTGGGTGTGTTGTGCCAGGGAAGAGTTTCTCAGATACTCTTTTTGCTGAGAGAACAAAAGATAGCTATGGCTGTGTGTTTCAGAAAACAGATTGTTTGGATTTTGGGAGATTCGTGGATACATTGGTTGAAGGTGCATTCAGAAATCTGTGGAGTAGCTGTAGATCTTGGATTCCCACATGTGGAAGTACACTGGCATGGAGTATGTGGAATGAAGTGGTTGGACTTGCTACCTCTCTGTGCTACTTTGGAGACAGAGCAACATCCAGACATAATTGTAATTCATTGTGGAGGGAACAGTTTAGGACATGTGACTGGAATTTTTTTGCAATTTGCTATGAAAGAAGGACTTGGGAAGGTTATGGACATGTTTCCTAATTCTCAAGTGATATTTTCACGGATTGCTCAGAGACAAATGTGGATTCGTTCTTCTTCATTTGGTCCACAAATGGAAAAAGCAAGGCGCAATGTTAATAAGGCTGTTTGTGCCTTTCTAAGAGATTTTGGCATGTCCTCTTTTCACAATGAAAATATTATGTTTCGTAGTACATACCTTTTTCGCAGAGATGGAGTCCATCTTACTTATGCTGGCAATCAGATTTTTCTGAGAAATGTACAAAATGCATTGCAACCTTTTTTGGAATTACAGCAACCATTTTGAAGTAGGTGTTAAGCATTTATAATTTTTCACTCACAAATACCACCCAAAGGCTCTTTTCAGAGCCACCACTTCTTCCCAGAGAAAATTGCAATGTTTGTGATGGGTTACCTACCTAATTTGTTTAATGTTCGCGAACTGTCCGCGGACTTCTAAAAAACACAAAGGGCCCTACTTCATTTATTTTCACTTCTATTTTTTAAATGTGAAAGCCTTATTTTTTTTTGGGTTTTTGATATTTTGCATTTTTTTTGTTTTTTATACACAATACACTAGGTGAGGAGGGGAAAGGAAGGTAAAGAGGGGGACACCAACCACAGAGATAAGAAAGGGCGAGCTGAGAGAGGAAGATGTAGAGTGGGTTTTATTTGGGTAGTGAGCAGATCTTCTCGTGCTCTGAGACGATAGTCTCAAAAGCACTACGAAGTCGCTCCCCCCTGCAGAGTACTGTGTCACAGTACATACATACAACAGGTCATCAGCATTCTGTATGGCCTGTGAGGCAGCTTGAGGAAGACGCTGTCCCACAGACGTGGTCCATGTGGTGACAGGATCAGAAACAGAGGATGAAGTAGAGGAAATCAACCTGCTACGTTCTTCGCAAGGTACAACCCTGCCTATAGCCCCAGAGTGAAATGACCTCAGGTGTCGCTTCATAGTAGTGGTCCCAAAGCTGTACTTACCGTGCTTCCCACGACTGAGTATCATTTTGCACTCATTGCAGGTAACACGGTTCGCACGAGCCTTAGGAACATTACCATGAATGGTAAATAACCGCCACACCCAAGACTCACGTCTAGTGCGGGTAGTAGGGTTTTCCTCTACCTCATTCTCATCATCCTCTTCTTCCTCCTCTGCATCCTCACTTCTGTTCCCCTCTTCAGGCCCTTGGGGAGGTGGTGGTGGTGGAGGGGATGGGGGTGGTGCTGAAGCAGGTGCATCACCAGGTGGCAGTTCAGCAGCCAGGGATGCCATCAAGGATGCGATGGAAATCTGCAGTTGGCAGCAAAAAACTCTGTGTTTCGAAGAATTGCCAGAAACACAATGAGAATAAGCGCTAGGGTGTGGTCTTGTATGGGGGTGCTTGTGCGTGGTCCACGGACATGCGCGCTGTCCGCGGACAGATCGAACACAAAAAAAGGTTTGAAAAGTTTCAAAAGGTATGTAGAAACTCAGGATTACTATGTGGGACTTGTGCCATGGTGAGATTTTATTGAAAAATATTATGGATTAATTGAAAATGTACTTTTAATTTGTTTAGGGACCCGAACAGTGTCCGCATTCAGAACACGCGATCAGCGTGGGCGCGGTCATATGATCCGTTCGCGAACAAGTCCGCGAAGGAAGCGCATGTCCGCAGGACACCAAATGCACAGAGATTGGCTAGCGCATGCGCGTTGATGTTCTACGGACACTGTTCGGGTCCTGAACTAATTAAAATTACATCACACGTGAAACGAACATTTCAGGACACTGCGTGTGTTCTTAGAACAGTTTAAATTTGCTAGCGAACAGTAAGGACAGATATACTGTTCTTCAGGACACGTTCAATTTCGTTTATGTATGAACATTTCAGGACACCAATTGTGTTCTTAGAACAGTTGCTAGCGAACACAGTGTGGACAGGTATAGTGTTCTTTAACACACCTCCATGTTTGTTTAATTACGAACAATTCAGAACACCGCGTGTGTTCTTAGAACATTTTGAACTTCCTAGCGAACACTACGGACAGGTATAGTGTTCTTCAGGACACCTCCTTTTTCGTTTATTTACGAACATTTTAGAACACCTGCAATATCCGCAGACACCTACATTGTTTTTTTAAAAAAAACGAAACTATTTACAACACAATATAAAAATTAAACTTTATTTAACATATATTAATAATTTATGACAGAGAAGGTGAGGCAGAAACAGAAACAAAAACAGGAGAATTAGGGGTTTCATCATGATTGTTATTAGGTGAAGAAGGGATGGAAGTCTCATCAAAACGTTTTGGGTTATGGAGAGGGTTTGGGGATAATTGAGTGGGATATGGTGAAGGGGGACAAGTACATGTGGGGCAATGGTATGACGTTTTTGTTTTAAAATGATCTTCAACAAAAGTTTTCAAATTATTAAAATTGGTCAACAATAAATCAATTTTTTCTTTTATGTTGTCAAGCGCGTTTTCCATAACAGCTTCTTCAGAGGTAGTTTCTATTTTGTTATGCTCTGTACAAAAGAAAATATATATGTTAAATGTATACTAAATAATAATATTTAAATGGTTTATATTATAAAGTGTTTACCATTAGTTTCACTATCTTGTGACATTTTTTCATGTGGGAAATGTTCCTCTAGCCATTCCAGAGTACTAGACATTTCTGTGAGAGAAAAAAAAAAGATAATATATTTTTTTATCTAATACAGAAAGTTTATAAATATATGAATAAAATTAAGTACACTTACTATTTCAGGTAAGATATGTCCTATGTACTCAGTGGGTCTGCTCTTGTTCTCAGTTCTGTTGTGTTTGTGAGGTAATTATGTTGGAAGCCAATTTATTTTCTTGTGGTATATTTCATTTTAGAACATAGTGCATTTAAATGAATGGTTAGTGTGTTGTATATATGGGTTACATTTATTATGTATTAGTACATATGATGTGTTTGTGTGCTTTTTTTAATTTGTTAAATGTTCCTATGGTATGATATAACAATCAAACATACCCCCCCAGAGTTTTTTAGCTAGTGGTACTGTTCTTCGAACATGTCCGCGAACATTAAATGAGTTCGCGGACATCAAGTACAGTAGAAGAGATTCAGTCAGTTCCATATGATATGTATATAAAGTGAAAGTCATTATTGTTAAGTTGCACTACTAAAACCTACGAAATTCAATGAAAAAACTTTGTTAAAGGGACGTTATGGTTAAGTTGTGCTACTAAAAACCTATGAAATTCAGTGAAAAAACTTTGTTAAAGGGACGTTATGGTTAAGTTGCGCTACTAAAAACCTATGAAATTCAGTGAAAAAACTTTTTCAAAGGGACGTTATGGTTCCAAGTAAAACCGAAAAACCCTTGAAATTCGCCAGTTATGGCAAGCTAAGCAACCATAACTCGCGCCACCACCGTGCTCTGCTAAGACTAACACCCAGGACATCAAAGATGACATCACAAATGTCATTGATGACATCACTGATGAGTTCACATGTCTGGCTCGCTCTTTTTTCTTTTGCTGACATGTCTAGGCCACATGGTTTTCTTCAGTAACAGTCAGAAACTAAAAATGTTATTTTATTTGTAGATGTATCCTTCAAGTAGGTTCTTACAGTAATTCCCTTAGAGTCCAGTCACATCATATGAAACATATGCATACAGGAAGACACAAGCTTGAAAGACAGCAATCCTTTTCGTGCATAAAGATAATCAATAGACTAATGAGCACTTTTCGATAGTTCTGTTGTTTTTTTTATGGCTTTATTTTCCCTGTATATGATCATATTTGTATACATTGTACTCATACTACTTTCCTTAGGGTCAAATCACATCAAGTGATACATATACATAGGGTAAATAGCAGCTTTGAAACAGAGCAATAATTTATTTGCATGAAAATAATCAGTTAAGTTATGAATTGTTTCTGCTACTACTTGTGCTTTTTTGCTAACTTCACTTTCCCTGTATATTCCCATATTGGTATGTGTTCTTGTGTCTTTGTGTTTTGTTTATAGTAATGCAATTATGTAATACATGTGTTTTATTAGTTACTCATTACATATTTCACAGTACACAAAAATCTATTAAGAAAACAATTATTTCATTATTCAACATATTAACATTACGAATATTATACCTTCATCTTGTACGCTGCACACAATGTTATGTTTTTGTATGAGTAGCTTAGTATACTAGATAGAACCCCGTAATAGAATGCTATTTATATCAATGCATCGTTCAATGCACTAATTAGGGTATGATATTTATTGCAATGATCCTTGAAACTTGTTTTGCAACATTATAATGAGAATCCCTTGTACACATATTTCATGAAAAGTACATACACATGTGATGTCATCAGTGATATCATCAATGACATTTGTGATGTCATCTTTGATGTCCTGGGTGTTAGTCTTAGCAGTGCACAGTGGTGGCGTGAGTTATGGTTGCTTAGCTTACCATAACTGGCGAATTTCAAGGGTTTTTCGGTTTTACTTGGAACCATAACCTCCTTTGACAAAGTTTTTTCAATGAATTTCATAGGTTTTTAGTAGCGCAACTTAACCATAACGTCCCTTTAACAAAGTTTTTTCACGGAATATACATATATATATATATATACATATATATACTCATTTATCAAGCTCGAGGGGATGAATTCTGAGTTGGCCTTGCTGGGAGGAAGCCTGCAGCTCGCACAAAGATTGCAACAGCGAGCTCTCAACCCACTGAGCTATCTTGCCAGCCCAAATTTTGCTTGTCATTTCTGAATCCCATCTGTTATGTATGTGCTCATGGGCTTAGTGGGGACGTTGGGTTAAGATGATCAACACTTCCCACATCCCCTGAATTTCAAGCGTTTTGTTGCGTTTAATCTGATCACCTTAACTGTCACTTAACTGAAGTTTTGTCAATGAATTTACAAGGGTTTTGTTATACCACAGTTTATTCAAGAGCTACTGGCGATGGCCGCTGCACATGTTGCACCACTATGTTTCTTTGGAGCCCACTGGCCCGGGCCACTGGCACAAAGAATCAATTCCCTCTGCCTAGTAGATGTGCGCACAACAAATGTTCCCACCATTTATCTTTTCCCCCGTTTGATTCACCTAATAATACCCAATAATTACTGAGGTAATCTCGTGGTAATCCTGTGCCAATTACCAAAATAATACTCAAAAATTAAAAAAGTCCTCACAGACAATCCCCATGTACCTCCTTCCTTTTCTCTAGGTCGGCCTTACTCGCCTCAATTGATTTTAACCTCCTTTACCTCTTCCTATTACTCTCTTTCTCCCTTTACTTAGAGTGATGCATTTTTTTCCGTTATTACTGCAGTAATCTTGTGAGATTCCCTCGAAATTCACCCAATAATGCAAAAACATCCCAACTGTGACTTGCTCCCTATACCACCCCCAGTTCCCTAACTTTCCATTATGTCCTCTTTAGCCCTCCCCACCTCTAGTCTGATGCTATTTCAATAATTTTCTTCCTCCAAATAGCTTTTTTTGCACTTTCTGTTAATTTATTCAACCCAGTATTACTGCAGTAATAGTTTGCATTGAGCAAAAAAATAAATAGCACCATGACAAATATAGCTATGATTTTAGAGAGGGGAGCACCAAACTCCCTGTCAAATATAAAAAAACTACTTGACCGAATAACCCCCAAACATGTCCTGGAAATTAAGTCCAAGTTGTTTCTTATTTCAGCCAATTTCATCCAGCGTTTTTTGGGCTTCAGCACGGAAACATTTGGACTTTTTCTCTGTGGAAAAATTAATGGGAGTAGGCTGAAAACATTTTTTAAAAATGTTTTTATTACTTTTTCGTTTATTAACAATTTTCTCCCCAGATTTCCGGTCTTGAAGGGTTGGGGGTGTTTGTGAGGGGAGTGGAGGGAGTGGGGGTCTTTGGGACAAACCGTTTGTTTGGAAAATATCAGACAAATCCATCATGCAAGTCAGAAATTATTAGCAATAGAATGTTAGGATTTCCTATGGATCTAGGCAATCACTTTAACTATAGTGGAGCACCACTGCAATATAATTTAACACCAACAAAGTTATGCTGGGTTTAAAAACACATAAACACAACTGCTCTTACAGCACTGTGTGCTCAGTTTCATCAGCAACTCCCAGAGGTTGCACAGAGGAAGAGGGACAGGCTTGACAAAAGTAGTCTGCTACATTAAAAATCTGAATCGTCACTCCTGCCTTGCAATTTTGAAAACAGTGGTCACCATGGCACCAGTTTCTTTTCACTTGAAATATGCTAACATGAAAAAGTGTGGAAATGTCATATCTTTATGAATAAAAGTCAACATTTTTGCGTTGTAAAGCGTTGTTCCTTATACAATTCCACACTGTTTCCCCAATCTGCACCACATTTTGCATAATGACCTGTTGGACCCACCAGACATTACTGGCTACATGACATTTGGAAACCCCACTCCTTTGCCCGGATTTCAAAAAAGTCCACATTTGTTTGTGGGTTTGTAGTTATGTGCTTGGTGAAGTGATGTTCTCTATATAATTGTACCCTGTATCACCAATGTGTACCAAATTGTGCATAGGTACCTGTTATGACCTTATGGTAATTACTGGCTAAATTACATTTGGACACCCCACCCATGCCCCTGGATGTAATCAAAAGTCAAAATTTGTTTGTGGGTTTGTGGCTTGGCGAAGTATTGTCCTTATAAAATTCAACACTGTTTCCCCAATCTGCACCAGATTTTGCATAGTTAAAATTACATTACTGGTACATGACATTTGGACACAACACCCCATTTTTCCGGATTTCAACACCTTCACACATGAGACGGTCCCTTAAATTGGTGATACATCAATGTGGTCGTAGAAGGACTTGTCCCCACACAGGGAACAAAACCTGAGATCCCCATGGGACCTCAAAAACCACATTTCAATGCCCTAAAATGCAATGTTTATGAGATATTTACACCGCAATGCACCACAATTACCTGCACCGTGCCAGAGTGAGGAGATAGGTGAGGAGAGAGAACAGAAGGTCCCAGTATGCAGCAGCAAACAAACTCTCACCTCCCCCAACGTCTGCTCCGCGATATGTCAGCCAGCCACATGCGCCCATTCTCAGTGCAGTTTACTTCACGGTGCAAAGCACATCAAGTAATAAGCAAATCAGAACAGCGACCTGCAGGATCATTGATTTTCAACAATTGATAAGAGTGTTAACAGGTCTGTCTACAGAACCCTTTCGGAGAGGGTTTACGTTTGCTACTAACAATATACAAATGTCACATCAGTGGTGACACAAAGATATCTCTGAATGGCCCCATCTCCTGTGCTTTTTGTAGAATTTCTAGAACTTACAGCATAAAAACTCCCACAGTACTCATTACTATTAACAGGCTCACAACAACCATTGGGCACATGGGACTTTAGTGGCCCCTCACTAAAAATGTTGGGTCATGTTGACTTGTCCTCTCTAAAACTACAGAGCCGTCTGTAGGCAGGTTAGGAGGCAGCTCGTAAACGGTGCCACAATTAAAACTGTGATGGGATGTTAGCACTTGCATGGCAGATGAGTGCTTGTAAGGGTGATAGGGGATAGAAGGAGGCAACTGTCTTCACTGTTTCGTGCATGAAGGTGAGAGTCATGGCTGCTGTTAACATTGAAGCTTCAGCAGAAGAGTCTCACTAGAATGTGTCAAGAGGCTAAGTACCCTAAATGCCACATTTGGTCCACAATTCCCACACAAAGAAAGTGACTCACATAATAGTTACTTTTTTAAGCTGAGTTGATATCCTTGAGGTCTACTAGTGTAAGATGAAAAGAAAACGCCAACCATAGTTATACTCTAACATGGGATCATAGTACAATGCTGGTGAATGTACACAATGAACTAGCAGCAGACCAAGCAAACCACACACCACATCCCAACCACAGCATTACAGTGATGGCAGTGATCGACTACATTGTGGTCTCAAAACTTCTTTCAGGACTTATTTCTCCGATCAGCGTGAATTTCCCTTCTTACGGAGATCACGCTATATTGTCAAGCACTATGTTTGTTGAATTAGCGTCTTTTACTACCTCTCAAATACTAACCCTAGTTCATAGCGATCGCCAGCTTCTATCAATTAGGTGGAATACTTCAACCTGCCGCCAAATAACCTTTCTTGTAAATCGTGATTGGTGGCCCCTTTCCAAATATGAAGCTAGGAATTCACAGACTATCTTATCCTGGAATCTTCAGATGATAAAACTGCATCTAACTGCCATAGCTAAGTCATCGATAAAACAACATAATACCTGTCGCGCTGAAAGTCTTTTAGCAAACACATTAGGCAATTTAAAGTATGAAAGAAATAATGCATTAAGAACACTGAAAAAACAATTTGCTTCAATGGATAGCACTAGATATATGGCTACAAAAAAATGTCTCTTAAGGAACCACAAAAACAAAATAAAGGCAGCACATTTTTCATTCCAATTAACTGGGAATCAAAACTTGGTGAGGTTAATTTGTAATCGTAACATTGATCCCTGATATATGGAAAATTCTTAGGGGAGCGAATAATAGTACTCAGTCCTCTTTTGAATCTGCCGTGGATGGCATTTCTTGGGCTGCTTTATTTAAACAAAAATATCTCCTACCAGAAAGTTTTAAAGAGGTTGATATTTTGGCCCTAGCTTTACAGATCCCTTTGATCTGTCCATGGTCCACAGAAGATGTCCTCTGCGCTATATCTAAGTTGAAAAGCTCAAAATGTGCAGGCCCTGATGGCCTTCCGCCGTGTGTCATAAAGGACGACTCCCTTTTTTGGGCTACGTTATTTTTGATTATCTATCAATCTATTTTTGTTTCAAAAAGTCTTCCTGCATCCTGGACAACTTCTATTATCATCCCGCTGTATAAGAAAGGGCCTTTAAATAATCCATTAAATTTTAGGCCCATTGCACTTATCGATGTTGCAGCCAAAGTTTTCGCTCTTCTTCTCTTGAAAGATGTTGAAAAACACATTGTGGAAAAACGCATTTTAAATAAAGCACAAACTGGCTTTAGAAAAAACATGGGAACACAACCAAATGCAACCATTCTAGCACATCTTACAGCGGGAGCACATAGCCCCCTTAGTGGACCTGTTTTTATTGCCTCACTGGACCTTTCGTCCGCATTTGACTGCGTCATTCGCAGTAGATTATGGGATAAGATGCTAAAACTAAATTTTCCAACATCTTTAGTTGCACTTATTGCCTTGTTGCATCACCACAGTTCTATCAGAGTCCGTATTTCTAATAGCGGGTTGCTAACTGACGCCATTCCGCCAGCAATTGGCGTGAAACAAGGTTGTAACCTCGCGCCAGTACTATTTAATCTCTCTCTATCGCACATTGAAGATCTCTGGGATTCTTCACAAATTAACGCGGTTCGGCTTGGCAAACTTAAACTTTCTTGGTTAGCATATGCTGATGATGTGCTTCTATTTGATAGCACGCAATCGGCCTTCAGAAGAAACTTGAAATCTTCAATCATTTTTGTGTATTAAACAACCTTACAATAAATTTCTCCAAATCTAACATCTTAGTTTTATCTTCCAAAAAAAAGGTGCGGAAATTTAGTTGGCATATCGATTTAAATCATCTTCAAATTGTTACACAAACTGCATACTTGGGTTATAATCTTGCTAATAATTCCTCTGCTACTTTCTGGTATAAGGCATTGAGTGAAAAAATTACAAAACCAAATGAAAATCATTTTTCGAAAATATTGTATGTTTTCTTTAGTACCATTGTTTGAATTTTATTCAAAGAAAGTGGAAGCAATCATTTTATATGGTCTTGATCTCTGTCTTTTAGACGTATCCACTTTCTTAAACAAACTTCAGGCTAAATTATGGAAGGCAACCTTAGGACTACCAACATATCTTCCAAATGCCATCCTCTGTCACGAACTAGGCTTAAACTCGTTGGCAGTGCGTCATAATTGGCGCATTCTCAAAACCTTTGCAAAGATGAACTTTCCGATTGAAAATTCGCTTTATGAAGACTTGTACATCATGTTACAAACTCTACATCCGAGATAGATAAGACATTTTCAAAAGCGTATTTTCTCTATCTTATCTGGAATAAATATATCTCCTCACGAGTTAGAGTATAAATTAACCACTGCACATAAATGGTTATTTTGGAATGACTGGGCAGCTACGTGTGATCAAATCTCACTTTACGCATCATTTTCGGAATACGCATCCTTTAGACACAAACAATCTCCACGCTTACAATACCTTTTGTTATGCCTGAGTGCTGAAACTCGGATGCATTATTTGCGCTTTCGCTTAGATCTTTTACAAACAAAAGTAAGAACAAAACACTGGGTTAAAACTGCTAATAATGTTCAAGACGATTCTTGTAGATTTTGTAACAACACTAATGCTTTAGAAACTTTAAAACATCTCTTTCTAACATGTCCTTTTTTTGAAACAGATAGGATGTTAAACCTTAAGTCCTTCACTTTCACACACTCAGAAGTTGGAAGAGAGCTAA
Organism: Ambystoma mexicanum; assembly: GCF_040938575.1. Lineage (NCBI taxonomy): Eukaryota > Metazoa > Chordata > Amphibia > Caudata > Ambystomatidae > Ambystoma > Ambystoma mexicanum. The sequence continues at coordinate 1,158,253,671 of NC_090921.1, read as the reverse complement.
TATGGTCTCGATGCATGTGGGGATCTTGTAACTCCATTATCTTTGCAACTGTGCGCTTAGTGAAAATTATTGAATCAGCTTTAAATTAGTATATTGCGACCTAAAGTTTATGTATTTATATATTTGTTTGTATTTTGAATCTATATGTTATAATTCATCATGTTAGCGAATTATGTAATTATATATTGCTTTGCTGCCTAGGATTTCTACTCTATTTTTTATTAATGTATGTATTATTCTAGAATTAGAGACACTTCATTTATAGTTTCCTTATGATGCACGGACAGTAACTGCATTTATTTGTTCTTTTAATATTGGAAATATGAACATTTTTTATATTATGATGTAACTTACGGATGTATATAAGAAATGCATCAATATTTTGTAAAGATGTGTATGCATCAAAAACTAAATTTTAAATAAAAAAAAAAAAAGTGATGGCAAGTGCCAACAGAAATGTGCAGTGTCCTTCAATCTTATAACATTTAAAGGCAAGGTCAGTGACCTGATATCATTTAAAGTGCACACTTTTCTGCTAAATTGTCACTAGTTCCCACAAACATGCCTTGGTGGAGAACACCCCCACACAGACGAGTTCCCCCTCCATCCACAGTCTCTGAAGTTAGCCCCTCTCCCAACATTTGAAGGGTTTGCAAGGTTTAGTCTAGTTGCACCCTAGTTTGTTCAAAATAAATTCAATTTTGAACAAAGAAAAAAACTGGAAAACAACCTAGAGGGACATTTTTGCTTGAACCATTGCATCCACTTGCTTTCTATCAGCCGACACCCCTTTCTCTCGAAACCTTTGCGGTTCTAAGCCCGAGGATCCATCCCTCAATTCCCATAAAGTACCCAAGTTCCACATCTTTTTTGTAAAATGTCTATCTCTGCTCAGAAGTCACAGATCTTCTGTGCAGTCTCCAGTCCTGTGGAATGCACTATACCCTGCCCCCACCTTTCCAACATTATCTAAAAACCTACCTGTTTTGCCTCGCCTACTAACCCAATTAATTTGCACTCATAATACATCAGTCTATCCCCACCCCCACTTACCTTTCCTGTACGGACCATGCTTGCAGACCAGTTTGTGCAGTGAGCTTTTAGGTCACTGTTTGCTGGTCTGGTTACTTAAATTAAATGTAGCATCTACGTTTCTGCAAGCAACAGGCAGGGAGACATTGTTCTTAATCTATGACCATGCCTAGGCATATGTCTGTTCTAGATGGCTACTTATGGATTTACCTGGCATATAATACCAGTGGTTTTGAAGCATCTTCTTGTATATATCTTACTATGCTAGAGAAAAGACTGTTGCAGATAATGTTAAACTTGTGACTTGTCTCTACACGAGAGGCATCGCATGTGAGACCTCGTAACATGGGCTGTTTTTTCCAGTAAGAAAAAGGAACTTGTAATACTCTGGCTGTTTCCAAAAAGAATGGAGTGGCAAGGGGGACAGATAGAGGGTTTTCGAGTGGGGGGACAGGGCAGGGCAGGCCGTGCCTTGATCTTTGTTTGCAATGCTCAATGGATCTTTTTTCATTGTGGCGAGACTAGACATTGGCTGGAATAATAAACTAATGGCACGAGATTCGTCCCTAACAGAAATAACAACACAATATATTCATAAACAGAAATATTTGATACAAATGTGTTTGCAAATTTAAAGAAAAACATACTATCTGACACACATCTCTTTAGAACATGTTTATTAGTGTTATCTTTGAAACATGATTTACCCTAAAACACACAATTATGAATATAGTTTAAACATATTTTAACAATAAAATGCAAACTGTCTCGGTACAAATGTAATTTTCCTACATGAATAGAACAGTAATTTATCAATTTATGACACGTGACAGTTTAATTTTCATTTTTTATTACGGTATCATTCTCTTAATGAATACCTTAATTTGTAAGTAACAGTAATTGAAGTTAACAGAAATTCAGTGCTTAGATCAAGCACATAACCATACATTAAACTCAATGCACTTTGTATTTGCCAGTAATCATCTTGCTGCATTCACTTCAATAGAATCCGAACATTGGCAAAGATAACCGATTTGGCATTTTTGTAGGCATGGGATAGGTATTTGCCAGGCACTGTCATCTTGGTACCACAAACCATAGGATGCAACAGCTGGAACATGGTGGGACTATCTAGGCATATGAGTGTCTGGCATATGTCTATCTAATACCTATACAAAAGCCAAAACTGATGACTTTGTCATTGTTTGTTTAGACTGGATCTAAGCGCAAGGAACAAATGTAAATCAAGTGGTTGAAGGAACACTTGTGTATGACATTTATTTATTAAACCTGTATCACTTTTGCAGCTGCAATTAAGCCATTAACTCTTAACTGTTAGGAGACTACTTGTAAATAACAATGGCAGGGCAATGTTTGATGTTACTGCTTTATAGAGCTAGCTCAAAGACATCCCAGGCGGATGTGTTTTGGGCGGGGAGGGAAAATCCGATAGTGGGCTGGTGAATAACTAACCCACACCATCAAATTGTGTGTCCCTCATCACACGTCCTCTACTTCTTAACTTTACTCAATTGCAATACTTTCGGCTTAAAAGCACCACCTAATACCAAAACAAAAAATGTATTGAAGTACAACTATGGTACAAGCAAAGCTCTGTGGGTTAGGTTTCCCTCTGGTCATTGTGTCTTATCTTTTCGGGTGAATCACTCTCCTCTGGACCTTGGCAACCTTTGGAGCTACTCCTCTGGCCCACCCCATGTCTGGTCCTTGACTCCCTAGTGAGTCAGTGTTGGAAAATTGAAGCCTTTTGCTTCAGTTTATTATTGTGTGCTGCTTTTGTTTCAAGTGCATTTTGAAACCCTCATATTCACAATCTTGCCTGGTGTGTCAATGCAATAAAGTTTGCCATTCATTTGAGAAAGGTATTGGTACAATAGCTACTTTAAAATCACTCTACCTCCTGCCCCAACTTCAAAAACATTGCGGCACACAACCTGTATATTGAAAAAACACAGGTGACAAAATGGAACATACACCATCTGAACGCCTGTGTATATGCATTACATTTCCCTGAATACCAAACAAACCCACCACAGACCACCACCCTCCACAGAACACAGACCTTGTCACCCTTAAAAGCAAGTGCATGGTGGCTGAGAGGAAATGGCGTGCTTCCGGTACATTCTCTGACAAACTGGCCTGCCACCTGCACCAAAGGCAATGCCGGCTCTATGTCTGCACAAAGAAGAGAGCCCACAATGAAGCCTGCATCTCTGCGGCATCTAACAACTCAGCATAACTCTTTAAAATCTGCAAGGAGCTGGCCAATCCTTCTGCAGTCTCCTGCCCCCCCAGGCCCTCTGCATGGCCCTGTCTTCTCATTTTATCTCTAAAACTCAGGACATCCTGTCCTCTCTCTCTCCCCCCTCCTCCCTCTACACCCTGCTCTTCCTCTGGCCCTTCCTCTCCCACCTCTCCTCTCTTCTTCTCTGCCTTTACCCTGTTCTCCCCGGACAAGGTTTCTAGACAAGTCCAATCTATGAAAATCTTGTCAAAGCAGGTTCACCCCTGTTCCTCAAAAACCATCAAGGACCACATTGACATCCTGGCTCCTGCTCTGACTAACTTCTGCAAGCACTCCTTCACCACTGGAGTCTTCCCTTCCCAGCTGAAGCACTCCCTTGTGCACCCTCTTCTTAAGAAAACATCTGCCGAGCCTTCCTTCCTGGGTAAACTTTCGCCCAATCTCCATCACTCCTTTCCTGGGCAAACTCATGGGAAAGCTGGCCATCTCCCAGCTCAGTCTTCACGCTGAATCTGTTGGTTGTCTCCATGACCATCTTTCTGGCTTCCAAGCTGCCTGAAACACAGAAACTGCTCTTCTGAACATCTGTGAAGACCTTCTCTCCGACCTTGATTCCAACATCCCCTGTGTCCTCATCTTACTTGATCTCTCTTCTGCCTTTGACATGGTAAACCATGCCATCCTGCTCAACCGTCTGCTTGATAACCTGGGTATCACCGATCAGGACAAACTGACATTGGGAGAGGTGGGAGGACGAAGTATTTATACTGCTCCACCAAACAAGCCCCCTAACTAAGGAAAACCTTCACATATTAAACAAAAAGTTTGGTGGACAGTGTAATGACCAGGTGGAGCATCTACCTTAAGCTGGATCAAGTTTCCAAACTGAAAAGGAATAGCATATAGCTCACCACATTGGAGTGAGGAAACAAACAACCAAGTTAGTGCTGCACAATATAGATTCGGAACAGGAATTTATCAAAATATATATATTTTATTAAATTGATTAACAATAGTTAAAAGAAAGATCCTTCAAAAAGGCAATTCATATTTAACAACACAATACAAAAGAAATGTGGAAAGTACAGAAGAAAAACTCAAGAAAATAATACCCGGAAACAGTGACAATAAACAGAAACATAATCAATCAGGTTCCATATTAAGGATAGAGAAACAATCACCATCCAAAAATAATTCACCCACACTACATCATACCCAATCAACCCAACATGTTTCATTCCTCATACAACCACATCACACACAGTAAGGGGAAATTCATCAGGGGCTTGCATTCAAAAAACAATTGTTTGAGTAACTTTGTAACTTTGAAGGCTAAAAGAACCGGCTAGAAGGCCGTCTTAAAAGAACTTTGCAGATAGTCCTGGTCACTACCAGGGCTAACCAAAAGTATACACTATCAATGTGATACCATGGTTAAACAGTAGATAGAGATGATAGGTGCAGCCGAGTTGCTGCCTTCACCATCAGCTCAGTCTCTGATCCTGCCGGAGGCAGATGTTGTACACCTTACTGGGGTTAGTCAGACATGTGTTGAGCCGCTTCAGGCATAAAGGGATGGCTTTGGTCTTAAAGGGCACAAACAAACCCACCCGAATTCACAAGAGTGCTGTGAAGTTCTCCTCAAACAGACTGTGGATAATCAAGCCGTGACTTCAAAAAAGGGGGATCAGTGCAGAAGAAAGTCGTGGTCAAGTGGCGAGTACGTTGGGTAACTGATCATGAGGTCAAGAGAGCCGGATATACAACTGATGGGATTTCAAAAGAGGGTTCAAAGTACCCCCTGTATGCGGTGGCACTCCGGCAGCATCGGCACTGCAAACCTGGAAACAAGCAAGGAGTCCTCGTATCACCGATCAGGCCCTGGCTTGGCTGACTTCTTTCCTCTCCGATCGACCCTCCTAGGTCCAACTTGGGTCCTTCCTCTCCTCTATCTCTATCTCTAACTGTGTTGTTCCCCAGGGGCCTAACCTCTCTCCAGGACTGTTCAACAAATAACTGGCACTTCTTGCCCACCGCATCGCCGCTCTCTGCCCCAACTTTCAGTGCTATGCGGAGGACACTCAACTCATTTTCAGACTCCCGTCCACCACCTCTCCTTCTATCATTTCTGACTGTCTGTATACTATCCAGGAGTGGTGTGCCGCCAATGATCTCTGCCTTAATACCAGTAAGACTTAGATTCTCTGCATCGGCACACCTGCTCCCTCCTTTCCTGTCACTCTCAGTCCAGCCTCTCTTGGCCCTCTTCCTGCTCCCACCTGTGAGGCTAAAAACATCAGGGTCATCTTTGACTCCACACTATCCTTCTCTCCTCACATCTCTGACGTCTGTAAGAAGTCACACTACCAGCTGCACCTCCTCAGAGGAATTCTTCCTTTCCTCTCCTTCCCCCAGAAGCTCACTGTCTTCAGAGCTCTTATTCTCTCTAGGCTGGACTACTGCAACAGCCTCTTTCTTGTAAGTGACTTCAATCCAGCACTCCAACTAAGACAATGCCTAGTATGGGATGCCTAATGGAAGCCCTTATTTATATATTTGTATGTCAAAGTTCTTTAAATCTGGATGATGAACCCTTATATAACGCCCCTCTCTTTAGATCTCCCGACCTCACTGAGACAAGAAGTAGGTTTGTTTTGCAAATTAAAAAGGTTCATTTGAAGAATTGAACAATATATATCACACTTTTATGAATAGAATAATATATGAATAGCACACTTATGAATATGTACAGTGAGCAGCAATGGGTAGTATTACAATATCAACAATCTATTTAATCAGTTAGGAGTAGGAATAAAAAGGATAAGGTAGCAGAGAATACTTTGTATGATTCAAGGAAATGCAATGACGGGAAAGAATGCAACACAGAAATAAACTTGACATGATTTCAATCAAAAGATAATATGATCACTTTTTCCCTTGTGTCTACTCACTCCCCACCCTATGCAATGTGAAGAGATGGAAATAAGGGCACACAGGTTTCAGGGATACAATCAATAATGCAGTTCAATCCCAGTTCCCCAGCAAGCTTAGAGAGAGCAGGTATGATTTTTAAACAGGCAAAAATACTTTTGAATGTTATTGCAATGACAGGGAAAATATGCTAAAATGATTTGAATTCACTAAATGGGATTCAAGATAAGTGATAGTTACTTTGGATTGGTTCAGGTCAACACTAGCAATGATTCATGAATTATTATCAGATTGAAAACGAAATTCAGCAGTTGAAAACAAGAAACAGCTATTTTGACATGCGTGAAACGCAAGTATGGAAAAACTATAAGGAATTGGAATGTCGTTTTGGGTTTATTAGAAAGCTTAGGATGTTAGCTTCAAAATGACAGTTACATTTCTGTTCTAGGACGTGCGGTTCCAAAGTTACAGAGGTTTTTGTGAAGGTAGATTTGTCAGAAATAAAGTCAAGATTTCAAAAATGACAGATGCGCTTTAAAGATTTACCAACAAGAGTAGGCTTATACTAAGGAGCTATGAAGAAGCAAGACACTCAACGGACAGCCGCCAAAACAGCAGCACCTCCGCTCTGATCTCTGTCCGTCAAAACACTTGTCCCACTTCAGAAAATAGCGCAAAGATGATTATTGCTACAATTATCAAGAATTATGTGGAGGATAGAAGAATTAAGGATAGACAACAGAGGTTCTGCAATGCAGTTCAGGACAGATTGAAATGGATGGAATAGTATTACTTTAAACAAAGAGATTGGTTATGTACAGTTCTAGACTAGATACTCACTCCTATGGCTTTGGAATGGAGTGGGCCCCCGTCAAAGATCTGGACAAATGTTTAGCTGGGATTCTCACTCGCCACCGGACAGGTCTCAGGCACTCTGGTCTGCGTGGCCTCTTGGACTGGATCTGACGGGTTCTGGATACAGCTCTGCTTTCTGGGTATGGATCTTGGTTCTAGCACAGGGTTCTTGGCTAGAATACCAAAACAGCACAGCCCGGCTGTTGAATGTGAGAGCCCCTTGGAAGTTTAGGGGTTAGAATCAGGTTGCTAGGTTCTGCAGGCCTCTGAAAAAGATTCAGATTGTGGGTTAGGCCTCACTGCATCAAGGTTCTAGAGTTTGGTTCTAGAGCTTGGTTCTGGAGTCTGGTTTCAGGATCTATGTCTGGAGTCTGGAGTCTTCCTGCAGGGTGCTTCACCAAGAATTCAGTCGAGAAGTGGAAAGTGTGTATCTTGCCTGTCCTAAGCCGTCTCCATTTATGTATTTCCAAAGTGGGTGGGGAGGCTGATTCTACAATGCCCAGTCCTCTAAGGATCTGATAGGTTAGAGGATTCCCTGTCCCCTGATTGGAGAAAGGATCAGCGTGTCATCCTGTGTCATCTTTATGGCTTGGGGAAAAACACTCCCCTTGGTCTCTGTACAGCATATCTTATTTTTCATAAAACATATATTTACAATATACACAACGTTTTAGTATTACATAAATCACATGGCAGATTAACTAAGGTATATTTCTGTTCAATTCTCATCTTCCCAAGAGCTTGGGTTCAGAAATGACCGCTTTTTGCGCTTTTGGTGGGTATCTCAATATTATTTCTGCACCAATTTTTAAATATGCATGCACACCCCATCTGAGCACAATTCTGTAGTTTTTCAGGTTCCTGGCATAAACATAGTAGCTACAATATGAATAATTCCGGGGTTAGGTCTCAGAAGAGTTAGCTTAGTCTTAAACTGTGAGCACATTTTTCATTTTAACAATCTCAAAGTGTCACATTTTTGTCAGTTCAGTGCAATTTGTTATAGGCATTTTTCTAAAACATATATTTGCTCAATGTTAAATCCACATTTCAGTCGGGTCTGCCCCCAGAGCTGTGCTGACTCAGAGGTCACATGTCTCCCCTTCCTGGCAGCAGTTCGTTTTCAGTCACACCCGAATTAGCATTTTCTATTCAACCCAAGGATTCCTTTGTTTGCACTGAGAGCTACAGGCCAGGGTCCCACTCCCAGTTCCTTTTGACACCAGCCTGTCAATCTCTTAGCCAAGGGCAGGGGGAATTCCCCTTTGTCCAGGGAGAAGGTGTGGAATTTGTTTGAACACAGTGTGGGAAACGTTTAACTCTTAACCTAATGTCTACAAATTGTCTTTTCTTATAATACAACCCACATTTTTATTTCATACATTAAACAATTTCTTAATTCAAACCTTTTCAGAATATAGTTTTAAATTGTATCCACCTCTTAGGCTTCTGATAGCAAGTCTTTCTTTGGCATAGTTTGCATTGCTCAATGTACAACTTTACACAAAATGGTTTTAAAACGCCGGCTTCTGGTAGAGGTGAGTAACGGTATTACACCCATTTTTGACAGATTTCTTCCAGCAAGCAAACCTCAAAAGTGGACTTTGTTCAGATCACACATACTTCTGTGGACCTTATATTTATGTAGATTCTTGCAGTAGAATGGTGTTGACCACCCAGAAAGGAGGTTGGATCTTTTTGGGTGGTTTGTGAGCCATGATTTTTGCAGATTTGACACCAAATAAAACAGATTTTTTAAGCAGCTCTGTGTTTCTTTTGGCAATCAGCATCACTTTTTCAAGTGATTTCAGGCTACTTTGTGGGTAGCCCAATGGTGGGTTTTGGCAGTGGTCTCCTGTGTGACCACTGACATAGGCAAAGGTAGATGGTGGCCTATTTTTCAGATTTTCACTGTGCACTTTCTGGTGATTTCTGGAGTGAAGCATGCTTTCCGGCGGGCATTATGATGTCTCTGCTGCCAGCAATGCACAGTGATGTTGCAGGGCTTGGATTAGTGGGTTAAGACATCCTACATTCTGAATCTGCCTGCCTCTACTCTCCACCCTCTGCAACTCATCTAAAACAGGACTTCGAGACTTGTCCTTGGCCTCAAACCCAGGGACCGTATCTCTCCACGACTGAAATCTCTGCACTGTCTCCCAGTGGCGGCGAGGATTAAGTCCAAAATCCTCTGCATTGTCCACAAGGTCTTATGGGGCTTGGGGCCTCAATACCTTCAACTCTCTCTTCCTAGATATCTTCCTTCTCAAGCTCTTCGCTCATCCGGCTCCAACTCTGTCAGGGTCAGTCGTTTCTTTGAGAAACGAGTTGGTGGTCGATCTCTTTCTTCTTCAAGGTCCACTCTCTGGAACAGTCTACCTGCCTCGTTGAAATTTGAGGAGAACCATTCCTGTTTCCGGAAACACCTCAAGAACCTCCTCTTTGCTTCTGCGTTCTCCCTTCCTCTCCCCTGCTGACCTCCTGGTTCAAACTGAAACTGCACTGATTACCTGGCTACCCTTTGATCTCGGCCCAGGTCCCCTCCCCGCCTGTTGCACATCTGCACTGCCCCCCTGGGGCAACCCCAGGGACTGTTTCTATATCCCTACAGCCCCCTACCAGCACTTGACACTTGATTCTGCACTTACCCTTGCACTTGCCACCAGCTGGCCACACTTTTGATTTATTGACTTTATTTATTTTTACTTTTATCCTATGTATTGCACTGCCCCCTCCCCCTTGCGACCACAGTTTTTCCTCCCCCCCTCCCCAGGACTTGCACAATCTCAATGTCACCTGGCCTAGTAAGATCGTTGTTTCTGTTTTCCCTCTGTTCCCCCTCCCTTGCCTCTTCGCGCCTTGAAACACTTGTGTACAGGCGCGTTACAAATGCCATATCATATCACAGATAAACCAACACAACTCCACTTACTCCTTAAGCACCACTTTGACAGGCCGACAGACAACCACACAAACACGTACCTTAGTAGCCAGCGGTGCATATTAACTATTGCTCAAGACAGCTCACAAAATATCTAAAACATACACCTCATAGAGCCACATCTTCAGATCTGCGCACATCAACAGTGTAACAAAGCAAACTTGCTCTCCTACCCCGCTACTGCAATAGACTTCTGCCCCACTGCAAGCTCCTAGAAAGTGAGAAAATGGCAGCAGGTGTGCTATAAAATATGCAATAAAATAGCAGCATAACAGGGCATAGCAAAGAGTTTCATTCATTCTCCTGTGGGGTAGTACTCTGCATGGCCTATATAATCTCTGTGACTGGCAGCAACAGGGGAGAAAATGAATGATGGCTCTGCCACAGTTAGTGCACCAAAGATTCTAGTGTAGCAGACTCACTGGCTGCTCAGACTACATATTTGCCTGTCACATCAAATGATATAGGTCTGAGAGAGGGCCAGTGCATCAAAAGTGAAATTCTAGGTGACAGCTTTGTGGTAAACTAACAGAGGAGCATGAGTGCACTCTATTTTCTTCCTACTCATTAAATCTGTCCCTCAGTAAGGGTGTTGTTTTCTCCAAATAGCGTGATTAATTTCACACTATTTCAAATAAGGACTGAAATGTTTGTAGGTAACTCGTAGTGGTATTAAGTAATTGACCAGGAATATACTCTGGCTAGGCAAAGAAGCAGTAATTTTAACCCACTCTGCACATTTGACCACATAGCTTCCAAGCCTCACTTGGTACAAATATTTACGTTTTGGATTTCAAGGCCTACAATAATACTGTCTTATAGAGTCTACATAGTAAAACCACATGACAACATGTAAATACTCATAGCAACATCTTAAGCCAAAATAATATCATTGTGGCTTTCATGTTCAGATTCTGAATGGTAAACTAAAAGTACCAGAATGCAAGGAACGGCAAATATGAAAAATCTGTTCAACACTACAGTATTTTCAGTTATATAAGACACAAAATAAAAGAGGTTGTGTAATAAACTCATATAGATATGGAGATTCTTTGTCACAATCCTTCAGCTCGGTGTTATTCTTGATGTTGGTAAGATTTGATTAGTGACATACAACAACTTTATTTGTTTGCATGAATATAAATACATCTTTAAGAGGGTGCTCTGTGTTGCTCACTTCAACCTGTGCTTTAAGTGGGATTAAAAATCCAGAGGGAGGGGGCTCCACTGCTTCATGATGGAATCATTTGGGGGTGGGGTCTAAAAAGGGTCTCATACAACCTCAAATCCCAAGTGGCTAATGAAACTTTAAACGAGAAGTGGCCTGTGCAATTAAAGGTATGACCTAACATTACCAATCAAGTTTACATATGAGCCATGAAATGGAAAATATTCTAGTTATGGTTCTGTGTCAAAATGTTAGCCAAAATTAATATTTTCAAATATGAAACAGAACATCCAATCAAAAGGGTTCAGTACACCATGCCATCCGACAATTCTTCTGAAGAAATCCATTATACAAACATACTAATTAAAGGTATTCTAATGATAATAATGTAATAATTTAATACAATGTGAGACAATAGATCAACAAAAGTATTCTCTTATAATTTCCATTTCCTGTTTGAAAAGTATCTGATTTCAAATTTCTTTAACTGATTTTGTGATTTTCAACATTACTGAAGGTGACATCTACTGGCGAAGAGCAGTATTGTCACTCATATTTTTAAAGATGTTTGGTAAGGGAGGTCAGTTTGGAGAGCCCTGTCAGAGCGCTCGGCTCAAGGGCAATATTTGGAGATGGCCAGGACTGAGCCCAGGCTAGCCCTGTCCCACTTAACGTTCTGACTTCAACTATCGCAGATTAAAAGGTACCTGCTGCTTTTTGAAGTCTTTCAGTGTGAAATGTTCCATCATGCATATGAAATGCCTTGCTGCTGATATAAGAAATGTTTTGCAAGGTTGCTAAGGTTCTCGGGCTGCAGAGCAGCAGGTTGACGTTGTCTATGTGTCTATGCCTGGCCGTGACTTGGGAAACCAGTAGAGGTGGAATGTACAGTCCGATCTGATTCTATATTTGGCTCGGGAGAAAGTAAAAGCCTCCAGGATGCTGTTCTTGAGCCTTTGAACTAATGGTACACCCTGTAAAAGCAAACAAACTAATGGTATGGCTTATCACTGATTTATATTACACTTCCATCTCTGTTTTTCCCCCGTTTTGCAGACCAGGGCTGCCAATACCAGAGGCGACAGACCTACGGCTTCCAGAAACTCCCGCACAGCGCTGATCCTGAACAAAACGGCTCTGGTGCTTGGAATCAAAGTAATTGCCGCATGTGTTGCGGGTCTAATATACTACTACACAACAGGAGGGACTGCTTACACCCAGACCACCTGCTACAGCTACTTCTACAACCACTACTGCTGAGTGTAGAGGCCGGCTGCCTCCAGGCTTCCCACATTGCAATGTTCTTATGAGGTCTCTCACACTTCATGCTAAGCCCACACCTCTGCTGTTTCTCTCCATGCTTCTCCGCATGACATGGAGCTGTATTCTCGTTTTCCAGCCAAGCAGGTCTAAATAAATGTAGTATTCATGCATTGCAGGGTTGATCGTCAAAGGCGCGTTATTTACAATTTTTACAAATTCGTCCCAGTGTGCTTCTGTCGCATTGATATGATCTAATTCACAAGACACGTATAATTGGATTCACTTAGTGGCGAGTGTGAGTTGCTGCATCGGCTATTTTCATAATATGCCTCCCATCATATGGGTGTCTGGGACGCACTCAGTTATTTATTTGATGCACCTTGTATTTTCTGCCATCACATGTTTTCCACACGTCCCTTTCTTGAGGGGTAAAATGACTACATATGTACGGCGGTGTGTGTCCCTGCGGCTGCCATGATCATGTGCATTCTGATGGCCTTTGCATGCTTGATGGCATGAGATCGTCATATCTGAAAAAGGTGCTTCAAAGACCCCAGGTTGGGAGTGTCAGTGGCCACTGAGAATAACAAGCCCACCTGCAATTGCTTCTGGCCATGGCATGCTGGCATGCTGCCATGCTGGCGCCGCATCTGCCCCTGCACGCAAACACGAGGTGGGGTTTTGAGAGCAAACAGCAGCTGGTTAGGTGCTAATTCCTGCACTAGATCCTTTCTACAGTAACCGATTTAGGCAGCAGCAATACCATGTGGATCTTCCAGGAGAGCGTTGCACAAACTGTAGATAGCGAGGAGTCATTGCCTGGTCCTCTGATATGTTTTGGTACTGTGTAACCATCTAAAACTGCCCGGTGTAGCTCTGGAGTAACTGTAGAGTCATTAAGCACAGATATTAAATAAATAATTATAGGGTAGTTTGCCAAATGTTGGGCAACTATTTCGGCTGGCTGGCATAAAAGGAGCAAGCAGGCAAGGTGTAGAAAACTGTCTTGATCAAATGGCCTGCAATTTCAAGAGATGTCAAGGCTAGGAAAAGGCCCAGCATTTTATTCAGTCGCATCATGCCCCTTCTGGATGCCCACGCATTCTTTCAGTGGAGCCAGCCCTTTTCTGGGGCCCACCTAGCCACCCTTTTCTGGGGCCCACCAACCATGGAGGAGAGGACCCCCGCACCCCACCTTGACTGCCTCTTCCCGACTGTCACTTAAATCTGTATGGACTTCATGGAGCCTTGGAAATCAAAAGAATGAACTGTGAAATTGTGTTGTATGCGAATGTAAAGTTACATCTGCATGATCTCTGACAATTAATATCAGAATTCGGTCTTTACATTGTACTTGTTGTGGTCCTATTTATTTGTGCTCTAAAAACTATTTGCCAAGAAATGATGATGAAATTAATTGCAAGACAAACTAGAGCTAGACATGTAGGGTAAGAAAATAATTATATTGTTTTACTTTGCATACAATGTGTCTCAATCTTATTATTTCATTGCCAAGAATCAGGAGTTGGGTATAGCTTTTTCAAACCAATGTATTTTAACTTTTTGACAGAGGGACCATACGTTGCAAGTTAAGGTTTGGGAAATGGTTTTTGTCTCCCTTTGTCTAACTTTGGAGGTTCCATACTCGTTTTGCTGACTTTTTGGTGATACCCAACTCCTGCAGCACACCCTCCTGTTTATACCACCGTCACACACGTTTCATCACACTGTTGATCAGTGCTAGAGAATGTTGCCCATATCCGTGTCCTGGACTTGAGAGCAATATTTGGACATATCCATCTTATGTTCTAACCAGAAGCAGTGGGTCTCTACGACACTCAGATGGCAAGGGCTCTTTTACTTAAATTATACGGCACCAATGGCTGTTAACGTAAAGGTTTTGTGTCATCCAGTAAGATCTTAAAACATGCATCTGCTGAGGTGCGGCACTGCCCCAGAGGCATCACCAGGGATGGCGTCTTTCATAATCGCTGCTTACCAGCACCTCTGCTAAAAAGTGTCACTCACCTTGAGCTCTCTTCCTGTCCCTCGGAACGAAAGCACTGCCCAACGTTGCACACAGCTACTGCATTAGGGCCACAAAGTGGACGTTGCTCCTGCATTGCATCTGGAGTGGACTGACATACCTTCCATGCAGTTTATTATTAACCCACAGCATAAGGGTCAAAAACCCCATAGTATACCAATGCATATATAACTAGTTAATATGCATTATTGAACCTATGATGATGTGTCCGTGGACCTTGCAGCACTTATAAATGACAGAAACTTTGCAAATGCCTCCATTACCGAGGGTCTGCGGATGAACGTTGCATTGGCCAAGATTTGATCTGTTGACATTACCCAGCACTAAAGGGAGGCAGATAAAATCTAGATTAGGAAGATCATGGGCCTCATTATGAGTAACTCGGTCTGGAAATAAATATGCTGCTAACAAGTTACCGGCACTTTTTCCGTACGGGGTCACTGCGAGTCTGCCGGTAGGGGCACTGAACTACAGGACCAGCAGATTTTACACTGAAGCACCACACCGTAAACGGTGCCGGTGCTTCAGGGTTTCCACTCCCTTGGTTTCCTATGGGACTCCATGCGAATGGGAACTTAACGTACAACTGCCGACTGAGATATTCTGGTAGCACCGGGATGTCAGGCAGCAGTTACGATAATGCGTGGTTGACGGCAACCTGCCAGTAGCAGCCGGCAATCTCGTAATGAGGCCCCAGGCAACAAAAAGAACTGGGATTTGTCAACAGACTGGTGTTAGGCTATGAAGTGACCCCCGTCAAAAGGAATAACCCAGGCAAGCAAGACGCCCCCACAAAGGCCTAGACATGTTCAGTGCTTCAGAAAAAGGACACAGGTCTATTATTCCTTCCGTAAGGTAAGGTAGTATTCACCACGCCACGTCCCCTAGTCAATAAATAGTAAAATGTACACGGTCCTTAGATGGATTTTATATACGGGTACAATTTTGAACCGTACGTGTAAATTTTTCAAGAAGAGACATTTTCGAACAAAGAGAAAAACACAGGCAGAGTCATTGAAAAATGCATAGATCTTTTCAACCCACTGAATTTTTTACTTATAGGGACCATACTTTGCAAGTTGGGGTTTGCAAAATAGTTTTTGTCTCCTTTTGTCTACCTTTGGAGGTTCCCTACTCGTTTTTCACACTTTTTGGTGTCCTGGCATGTTTTGTGTCATCACCCATGACTGCAACTAATTTTCTACTTGTGCAGCCTTGGTATCCTGTAAGACTATGAGTGTACGGGTACTGCAAAGTACCCCACAATGTCTCTGGGTGAGTATTCTCTCTTAGACAATGGGGGTCATTACGAATTTGGAGGTATTTGGAGGTAGCAATGGCGGTATCAGTGCCATGGCTGCCTACAAACTCGTGTCCGGGTCTGGCTTCTCTGAATGGGTATTTACCGGGTCATTACAACCTTGGAGGACCCGGTAAGTCCCCATTCAGAAAACCATTCCCCATTCCCATTCGAGCCCACATAGGGCTCAACGGGAATGGGGAGGAAGCTGATAACGGGCCCGTAAATAGCAGGACCATTATTAGCTCCCTGGTCTCTTAGCGGCTCCCGCTAAGGACGGCTGGTTTTACCAGCCGGCCTTAGTGGTACATGCTAAGGGACCTCGGAATGTGGCGCTAAGGGGTTAACGGCACCGGCATCCTTACCGGTGCTGTTAACCCCTTACCGCTGCACTCGTAATGAGGCTAAATGTATCAGGGTTACAGGCAGGTGAGAGCTCCCCTTTTATATTTATATTTATACTTCAGTGCAGCCATATTAGCTGAATATTTAGCAATTTTCTGTTTCAGCAGGTGCAACATGTTTACCTGGTGTTTCCTTAACACCCGGCCACTGTGGGAGCTCAGTGGACAGGTCCTGTGCAACCAACTTTCAAGTGACTGTGGCCGAGATACAGGCTTGACAATCAAAATGGCGAAAAAGGCTAAAGCCATGCAGTGTAGTGTTTTCAGATTACCAACAGGTGGAGTGCCTTCTCTAGCTTTACTCACTCAATCATCAAGAGACACTAATTATTATGCACAGATGCAGGCATTCTGATGAAGGGCAGACACAGGGGCGAGGGCATGGAGCCCAGTGAAAGAAGAATGTGTTCTATGAATGGAAAGGATTTGAGGAGTCACAGGTTGAGTGGCAGAGGCCGTCAGTGAAGTGAGGTGGAGGCCCAGAGATAAAAGAAGGAAGTAGGGTGATGGATAGTGGAGATGGACCAGAAGGGGATGTTTTGAGGAGAAAGGACAGAGGGGCTGAGATGGAGCATGAGGAGGAAAGTGGAGGAAGAAGGAAATAAAATGGAGGGGGAGACAAGATAGTGAAGAGAGTTTGGATCTAGAGAGACTGGAAGGAAAAATGAGGAAGAGGTCGGAGTAGATAGGCTAAAGAACAAGGAGGAGGTTAGAGGAGAGATTGGAAAAAGAGATGAGATGACAGGTAATGACAGGAGGAGATTAGAGGCCATTTGTGAGAGAAAATGGAAGTTGGATTGAAATATCAGGAGGAAGTTGGAAGGATATATGAGGAAGATCATGAAAATGACACTAGTTGAATGAAGGATGTGGGAAGGAGGAGGTTAGCAGAACCTCTAAATGAGAGATGGAGGAAGTTCAGGAGAAGGGCAACCCGTCCCCTGAAAAGGGTGAGACTGGCAGGGGTAGAGGTACAAAAGCATTGCAGAACGTGAAGGGGGTGAGGAAGGAGAGAGATGGTGGAACAGGCGAGAATAGGAAGAGCAGGCTAGAGTTCCCCAGGCATGGGAACATGGTGATCCATTGAGCAGGAAAGTGAGATTGATTTTTAGGGAACAGTGCCAGGACATCAAGTGGTAAGATAATAACACAAACCCCTAGAGTACATCAGATTCACTGATTCCAGGGCAAGGTTTTTTGGTTTTGCACTCTACTGCCATAACCAAACCTCTGTCCATGCCCAATGATAAAATGTGGCACCCCTAGGGAGTGGGATCCCAGAAGAGTGGACTCCTGTAACCAAGGTAGAAAGCTGAGGGCCAGAGATGCTGATCCAAGGAGACAATAAAGATGAATGAGGAACATGTCCAACCCATTGGACTGTGAGTTACTGGGAATTGATTATCTTTGCCAGGAAAGGAACCCAGATTGAGATTTGCAACCTTAAAGAGTTGAACTAATGCAAGCACAGTGCTATTGTCTCTGAATTGTTACATTACATTTTCCTTCATTTGACCCTACCTGAGTTGAATTGTGTCCACCTTCATGTTGATCCTACTTGGATTTTTGCTACGATATCATAAGCGAGATCAATTGTCCCCAGAATCCCCACAATGCCCATTGCCTCTACTGGTGATTAGGACCTTAAGGAGGGATTAGATCCATTTTAAAGCCACCCAGGTTGTGCAGGTTTTTAATTGAACAACAGTCATGGTCAGTGTCACAGCAATCAGCCATGCCCTATTCTGCACATGTTTGAGACTTCCATTGCTGAAGGTACATAAGGGTAGAGCACAGTTTAGTCTTGTTAGGCATTTATACATGACGTAGATGTTGGTGCTTGAATAGTGGATACAAAATATCAAGCGGAATTCGAATCCTATCCTCCAATAACTGAATTCATTTTTGTTGTTGAGGAAGGAGATTCAATGATACTGTTGAATGTAAAATTATTTTAAACGCCCTTAGTAGAAGCCACATAACTGAATGCGACAAATGGGTTGGTCCCTCTCATCCAAAATTGGACACAATCACAAATGTAGACCCTCAGATACCTTACCGTAAATCTGGAGGATGCCCTAGAACATCAAAATGGCCTGTCCATCTGATCCCACTTTGACCAAAACTACTTCACTGGAGGAAAACCGCAGGTAGGCTGGGATGCAAAGGGGTCCTCATTTGTAGACAATTGAATCTTGATTTACTAGGCAGGGCTACATGTCAGATTTATTGTCAGCTTATTGCACCAGCCCCACTTTTGGAAAGGTGTGTTAAAGCTAATTCGTTCACACTGAACCACAGGTTATCACAGAATTACAAAGTCAAAATACCATGTTCTTAGCATATGTTTCTGGCCCAGGATCTAACATCAAGTCAAGACGTTTTTTGAAGAATGAGCTACTTGTCAGAAGATGTCTCAAAAAGATGAGGGTGAGCCACCTTGCAACCCCCAATATATTACTGATGTCATCTTTTTGGAATTAGATATGGGTATTATGGGAACCCTGAATACTTCCAACGCAGCTAACTGATTTACTATGGTAATTTTGGACTATGATACATGCAATCCTGCATAATTTCCCCTGAGGACTAACACAACAAAACAGATTATGAAACAACTACTTTTCTCTGGAGGAATCAATATTTATGTGTATGTTGATGTCCAAACTTAAAACCTTAATACACATAGATATTCTTCATACCTCAATCTATAGGCTCATAAGGATGGCATAGTTGAGAGCTTTACTAAGGCTCTAAAGAACTTCTTGAGGAAGGTAGTTGATGGAGATACCATCAATTAGGATAATGGCCTTTGTTTTCTGTGAACAGAACAGTGCAATCCTCAACAGGGTTCTCCCCGTTCCAACTGTTTTATGGGCAAGAGCGCTGAGATAACCTCAACATGCGAAAAGGAAAGGAAAATCAAGAGGAGAATGGATGCAACATGGCCACATTTGTTGAAGCCACCAGCGAATTCATTTGTTTGGTAAGAGACCTGGTTCATCAACTGGATAGCCAAGAAAAACAAAAGAGGGCATATGATTACTAAGCCCACCTAAGGACATTTCAAGATTATTTATGTTTATTGATATTGATATTGATATTTTATTTGTATTGCGCTCGTACACAAGTATTTCAGAGCACCACAAGGCAAGGGAGGGGAACAAGGGAGATAAAAAACGATGATCTTACTAGGCCCAGTGACATTGAGAATGCTCAAGTGCATAGGAGAGGAAAAGGGGAAAAGTGCATGGATGGGGGAGAAGTGGAAAGTGCTGAGCAAAGGAAAAACAGATACATAATAAATAAATAAAGAATAAAAAGCAACAGAAAGTGATAGTGCAGCAGCAAGTGGCTAGTGCTGGGATTAAGGCAACAGACAGGGTGTGTCTGGTAAGTGCAGGGGGGAATGTATGGTTACAGATACAACCCCAGTGCAAGGTATTGCCAGGAGGCAGTGCGGGTGTGTGGCAGAGTGAGCAGGTGCCTGGACCCAGAAGTCAGAGGGTAGGCCAGGCACACGGTGCTGCGAGAGAGCAGATCAGCAGAGGAGAGGAGTGGCAAAGGCAGAAGCAAAGAGGAAGGTCTTGAAGTGCTTGCAGAACTGGAGATGGTTCTCCCCAAGTTTCAGCATGGCAGGGAGGCTGTTCAAGAGGGAGGTCCAAGCGGAAGACAGAGATCTGCCCCCAGCTTGTTTGATTTAAAAATTACTGACCCTCAGGGAGTTAGAGGTTGGGGAGTGAAGAGCTCATGAGGGGAGGTATTAACGGAGGGACAGCTGAAGGTATTTTTGACCCAGGCCCCTGTTAGCCTTGTGGACAATGCAAAGGGTTTTGAATTTAATGGTTGCAACCACTGAGAGCCAATGGAGAGATTTCAGGGCTGGAGAGATATGCTCTCAGGGCTTGAGGCCAAGGACAAGTCTCACAGTCCTGTTCTGGACAAGTTGCAAAGGGTGGAGAGTAGTGGCAGGTAGGTTTAGAGAGAGGCTGTTACAATCATCCAACCTAGAGAGAACCAAGGCTCAGGAGACGGTGAGCTTCTGGGGGAAGGAGAGGAAAGGTAGAGTACCTCTGAGAAGGTTCAGTAGGAAGTTTGAATTTTTAGAGACATCAAAGATGTGAGCACAGAAGGAAAGTGTGCAATCAAAGATGACCCTGAGGTTCTTAGGCTTGCAGGTGGGGGTAGGAGAAGGGCCTAGGGAGGCCAGGCAGATATGCAGGGGAAAGGAGGTTGAAGGTGTGCTGTTGAGGAGAATCTCCACCTTGCTACTATTCAGACAGAGATCATTGGCAGAACATCAAAACTGAATGGCAGATAGGCAATCAGAGATGAGGGAAGGAGAGGAGGTGGGCGAGGGAAGCCTGAAAAAGAGTAGTGTGTCGTAAACATAGCACTGGAAATTTGAGCAGAAAATGGCAATGCGGTGGGCGAGAGTAGCCAGGTATTGGATGAAGAGCCAGGGTGAGAGGTTAGACCCTTGCGGAACAGCGCAGGTAGAAAGGGAGACAGATGAAAGGAAGGGCCCAAGTTGTAGGATCAATCAGAGAGGAAAGAGGTTAGCCATGCCAGAGCCTGATCGGTGATACCCAGGTTGTCATGGAGACGGTCGAGCAGCATGGCATGGTTGACCGTGTCGAAGGCAGAAAAAAGATCAAGTAGGATGAGGACAGAGGGGATGTTAGAGTCATGGTTGGAGAGCAGACCTTCACGGATGTTCAGGAGAGCAGTTTCCGTGCTTCTGGCATCTCTAAAGTCAGATTGACGGTCATGAAGAGAACCAACAAAGTCAGAGTGAAGGTTAAACTTTTCCAGGAGTTTGCCCAGAAAGGGATTCATGGAGATTGGGCGATAGTTAGCCAGGCAAGAAGGTTCGGCTGTGAGTTTTTGAGAAGGGCGTGCACAAGAGAGTAAATCAGAGGGGATGGGAGGGGAAGATTCCTGAGGTGAAGGAGAGGTTGTAGAGATCAGCCAGAGCTGGAGCAAGGGCACCAATGTTAAAGAACAGGGAGGAACATGTTTTCACAAGACTTTCATAGATCAGACTTGTCTAGAAATTTCATCAGGGCAGAAAAGAGGAAGGGATGAGAAAGAAGGTGGGGGGTCGCCATAGGAGGAGCAGAGTTCGCAGGTGGAGGGGGATAGAGGGGAAGGGGATGAGAGGGTGGACAGGATATCCTGGGTTTTAACGAAGAAGTGAGAAGCAAGGGACACGCAAAGTGCCTGAGAGTTGACAGAAGAGGTAGAGACTGCAGCAGGGTTGGCCTGCTCCTTGCAGATTTTAAAGAGTTTGGCCGAGTTGTTAGATGCCGCAGAGACACAGGGTTGGATGTGGGCTCTCGTATTAGTATGAACAGAGAGCCGGTATTGGCTTTGGAGTATGCGGCAGAGCTGTTTGTCCGAGGATGAACACGAAGCGCTCCATTTCCTCTCAGCCACCGTACACTTATGTTTAAGTGTAGCAAAGTCAGAGTACCTGCATTTGGCTGTGGGGTTCAAGCGGATCCTCATAACAGAGGCAAGGCTACCAAGAGTATCGGAAATAGAAGAGTAGAGCATAGACAGGGTTGAGTCAGGATGTGAGTCAGCCAGATGAGGAGGGGGGGTAGAAGGTGGCGACAAAAGCCTCAACTGACACACACTTCATGGGCCGGATATCCAAGTAGGTAGATGGCAGTGTTGGGGGAGGCTTGGCCTGAGGGGAAGAGAGGGAGAGATGAGAGGAGAGGAGGGGGTAATCGCTCCAGGAGAGAGGAGTGGTCAGCGTGATTAAGAGAGGGGGAGGTCAGAAGAGATCAAGACATCAAGTGTGTGCCCTGAAGAGTGAGTCGGGCCAGAGGGGAGGATAGAAAGGGAGAGGAAATCACAGAGGTCACGGAAGAGTAAAGAGGAGCAAGGAGAGTCAAGATGGATATTGAGGTCTGCAAGAAGGAGGAGGTGAGTGGTTGAGGCCAGGAGGTAGGAGGCGAGGTCCACCCACTCAGAGAGAAATTAAGTGATCTGACCCGGAGGCCGATATATAGCAGCCCCGGTAACAGTAAGAGAGTGGCTAGGAGAGAGAGAAAGCCTGCAGACAAAGCATTCAAAAGAGGTGTGAGTGTGCAATGGAATTATAGAGGCAGGAATCCACTCAGGAAAGATCAGGGCTACTCCCCGTCTGGACCGGGTGGATCTGGGTGCAGAGAGCATCATGTTCATGTTTATTTGTTTATATTGTGCCAGAGCCCACAGGCACTGTGGGAGACCAAGAAATAGTCCTCCTTGCCATTTCTGAGAAATGTCATGTATGATATCAAGACAAGCTGGATCTAAGTGCAGTAGGGGGACCACCACCAGATGACCACCCAGGTATATCATCATCATCATGTTTATTTCGGATATGTGCAAGAACAATCCATAAAATCAATGCAAAATACAAAAATATCTAACAATTAAAACTCAATGAGACATGTATTCATACAAAACACAGCAAAAAAAATTGCAGCTAAGAAGATTGCCAAAACAGTTCATTGGATTGTGTATGTGAACTCATTTCAAGGCAATATACTCAGCAAAAGTTTCCTTAGATACAGTACTGTTTTCAGGTATTAGAGTAGGACCAACCCACACATGGGGAGTCCACTCACAGCAAATATACTAGAGCAGGTCCTGTTGCTGAAACAAGGGTCATATAAGCCATTTTCTGGCTTGTGCATAAACAGGGCAAAACAAATTCAGGTGTGTTAGGTCCACGTAAGGAGCATCACATACTAGTCAAGATCAATCCGCCCCCTCATCCCCCCGGTCCATTCTGCTACCACGGCCCTTAGGTGGATGCAGTTAAACCTTTCCCTAGATATGAGGACACAATCAGCAGGGAATTCTGCCCAGAGCAGATAACGCTGAACACCCAGAGACATTATGGTCATCATGCCACAATTCTTAGGTTTCATGGTTTCTGTACTTTCCTATCCATTCTCATGGAATCATGTAGACAAGCCATCCAAGGGTTTATGTCTCTCCGGGAGAGTACACTGCTTGGAGGGTACAAGTGCAAAATATTGATCCCCTCAGCTGTTTCCTGATCTGAGACAAAATACTACAAAGAGAAACTGGGGGGAGCTATTTAAAGCTACTGGGACTCAGCTCCAAGACAAGCAATGGACAACCATACAATAAAGAATCTCTATTACCTTTCGCTTAGTTTGGAAGACTTAGTCCATGAACCAAATAGGTACCAAGTCACAATTCTTACAATAAATGTACAAATGTATTAAGAAAACACAAACATTCAATTACAACAGTTCATTTTATAAAACAATAGGCATAAAATACATGTAAACCATATTACACATCTGTAAAACCACTATAACCAAAATGTACTAAAAGCCTAAAACACCCTACCTATACAAATCTAAAAGTGACAATACATAGATCAACACAATACAGTACACATATACAGTGCAAAGCAAGGCAGTGGTACGTAGCACCTGGGGGCTCCTTTCTTCAGGAATACCTCACAAGACCAATATAACTGGTCTTGGTTTATAAAATCACCCTTTCATTGCTACAAGGGTTGAGTAACTAACTGAATATGTTATTCAAATCCCACTGTTTAATTTTACAGTGAAATAAAGACCCAACATGTTTTGTTCATCGACTAGTTCAGAACAAATAAAACTGTGAACTTCTTCAGGGGAACCAACTGTGCCCACCAACATATATTGCTACAAACGGTGTCAATCCAACACCCTAAGGGTGATGGTAACCAATCTTGCAACCAACAATTGTGCAAACAAAGCGTCCAAACCTAGGAGAGAAAAGAGAAAATACAGCAGTGAGATCAGTAATATTTACTAACTGCTGTAAAAACCTACGAAGTACCTGAATCTACTCACGCTAGGCTTACAGTGTACTTCCAGGTATATCAATCATTCTTAACACGATTAAGGGTGAGCTTCTCCTCAGTAGACAAATTGTCTATAAGAAAAGGGGGGAATGAGAAGATATGATTCGAACTCTGAAATTCCGTTACACAGGGCTCGTGTCCCCATCAACAACTCTGGCCATTTCATAAAGTCTGCTTCTGAAGCCCAGATAGCCAATTTAATAAGATCTATTTCCATCTGATGTTAGTAAGCTGCTCCAATGCCCTAACACCCGAGATTTGTCTAAGTAGCATACCTGTTTGTTATCATAGGAGTATATAATTCCCTGAAAGCTCGAAACAAGTGCTCTATGTGGGTTTAAAATAACAGATTTCTCATACCTTAGAATGGCTTGGCGTAGGAAAATCGAACCAAACAGTGCATCAAATCACGTTCTACTAAAGCGGGCTCTGCTCATTAGTGTGGCGGCTCAGAGTGGAAACTCCTCTCAGTGTGTCACTGTGCCATTGCCTCAAAAAATTAGGCAAAGTCGAGACCTATTGGGGTTAAATAGAATGGGCTATTAAATATCTATGCCTCAATTTCGACCTTCCGCTCATCAACAAAACATCGGTCAAGTCCTACAGACCCCCGACACTTATTGCGTGTTGTGAGGTCCCAATCAGATGTCTTCCGTGCCTCCCGTCTTTCTCTGCCGTTCGTAGTTGGCCGTGGCCTCTACAAGCCATCATGTCTCAGAAATACTGTGTGCAATTAACTACATGTAATCCACTGCGGCGTGATGTGTGGCGTGAAGCACTCATTCTCCTACGCCGCCCTTTGGTCTAACATGCCCAAAAGAAAACAGATCTGTATCTGTCTGTCATTTTCACATTAGCTGTATCAAAAATGGTATCTGCCCAAACTCAGCACAGGTGGTACTTGATGAAGCAGAGTGCCGTGAACACAATTGTTCGTCGTGTTACCCAATGTGAGAGGTAAGTCGCATACAACCAAGTTAGTTATTGTGTGTGACCGTAGGAGTCCATTCATTAGATACACAACCTTTGCTGTTACCTTATGGTCAAAACCAATGTCATCACTCCAGGTGATGTTACATGTTGTGCGAACAGTCAGCCGTGTAGACTCGTAGAGAATGCCTTTCTCTGGTGTCCCCCAACAGTCTATAAATCCAATCATTGAAACACTACTCCACTAGCTCTTTTGACAATGACGCTGGCTACCGGTGTGTTCTACTTGTCCAAAGGATCAGCTCGATCCTACCTGCTATTAACTATGTCTCCAATCGACTTGCTCATTGAGTCCAACTTCTTCTGCGTTCGTTAGAAAAATAAGCTACTGTTCTTTATGAAAAGTGTTCTCGCGTCTGTCTCGCTATTGTAGGACCTCTCCAACTGCCACAATACTGTTCACTTGAGTCCATTTACATCGTGCCTTATTGCCACAAAATGGTTGACTAGAGGGGCCATTAGATTTTTCCTCTTTATACAACTTCTGTGTTCACTTATTCGCTGTCTTACTTTGCGCCCTGTCATCCCTACATACAATTTCGGGCATTGGCACAATATTGCATAGATGAGATTCGTAGAATTATTGTAATTAGTGAAGTGGGTCTGTAACCATGGTCTTGAAAGTCCTAAATCAACTTCTTTAGTCCTACTGATGAACTTACAATTCACACAATGAGACAGCCATCGGATCTTGTCTCCCGCATACTATCAGAAAGGGGATAAGTTCACGGGGTAGTGAAGCTTTACAGTTACCCCATAGCCTGAGCCAATGTAACACTGGTTGCAGGGAGATTGTGTTCGCAACTGGTGTGCAGACCAGTTCCATGTGTGCTCTCAAATTTGGAGCTGAGATAGGCAACCCCAGAATGGTTCTTAATAAAAATGTGGTTCTACAGAGTCTATTGCGAACCAACATTTGTGTGACCCCACAGTTCCATCCCAAATCTAGACACAGATGTTGCTTTTCCATTATACAGCTGCAGCAACAGGGCAATTGGCTTGGCTTTAAACATGGACATAGCCCTGGAATCCCGACCCAATGCCTGCTTGAACTTCAGTGCCCGCTTAGAAATATGAGCAATGGCACTGACATTTGCAAAGAATCTAACCCCCAAGTAGTCCAAAAAATGGACCCTGGGGATAATGCTGTTCCTACAATACATAGGCCCTCATTACGAGTTTGGCGGTAGCCATGGAGCTATTAGCTCCATGGCTGCCACCAAACCGGGCTCCTTTACCGGGTCCCTGTAATGGGGACTTACCGGATCATTCCGACATAGAAGGACCCGGTAAGTCCTCCTTGCAGGAACCATTCCCCACGGGGCTCGATGGGAATGGGGAGGGAGATAACAACGGGCACATTACAGGTGTCCCGTTGTTACCTGCCTCTTCCCCTCGCGGGACCCAGAAAAGACGTCTGGTTTTACCAGACGTCTGAACCGGCTCCCGCGACGGGAACCTCGTAAACGGCCCTGACGGAATGAAGGGGGCCGGTCCTGTACCGGCCCCCTTCATTTCGTCAGCGCCTGCATCATAATGAGGCCCATAGTCCTAAAATTAATCCTTCTTCTCCCATTCCAGCTGGCCATCACTGCTGACTTAGTTGCATTTACAACCAGATCTAGCCCCTCCATATAGATGGCATACTTTGATATGAGTGCCTGCAAAGCTCTTGGCGTGCGTGCCATCAGGACAGAGTTGTCCGCATTCACTAGAACTGGTAGGGTCCGACTACCCATATTTGGAATGTCAGGGCAAGAATTTAAGAGGTGGTTGTGGAGCCCATTTATCTCTAAGCAGAAAAGCAGGGGCGCCAGCACATATCCCTGGCGAACCGCCATTTCAACTTGGAAAGAACCTGTACAATGCCCATTAACACCAATCCTGACACATGCTTGCGTGGGAAAATAGAAGAGGACCCAAAAGGTGGGGCCCTCCCATCCCCTGCACACTATTTACTGATGCCACATAGGGCCTTCAAATATATAGATATAAATCTATCAATGTATAAATATATAACAGCAGTTTTGTTAGTTGAGCATATAACGATTTATTTGGCAAAGAAGAAAACAAAATAAAATTTGCCAAAAAGCACAATCTGTTATACAAAGTAATTCATGACGTATAACATATTAAAACAAATTGCGAAGAAGCAATAAATGATGAAGAGATGATGCTGTCCAATTGTGGGGTGGCCGACGCGTTTCGAGGGTAACCTCTTCTTCATAAGGGCCCAATTGAACTGTTGACAACATTACAAAGAGACAAAAAGTAAAATCTTTTATTTTATTTCCATAACAGTCAAGGACTGACTGACAAGCTGTACATAACTCGAGATACTAGCGAGATGGTGAAGAGCAGAATACTGGAGATCTAGTATGGTGAAAAGAGTGAACTCTCAGATCAAAGAGAAATACTCTATACTAATAACTAAACCCATAACAAAGGAGATGTATTGTGTGAGATCCACCTACATGGTGGGATCTAGAAAATGGCGTGATAAAAGATTGAACAGATCGAGATAAGCCAAAGGCGGTAGTGGGTTATAAATAGCAAAGACCACCCTTGAATAGTGAAAAAGCAGAGACAATATGGGGAGCGTGTATAAGAAAAAAACCTTACCCCTCCTATGGACGGGAAAAGAAAAAAGAAAAACTCCAAAAGAGCGTTACTGAATAAAATAAATAATACTTAGAATGAACCGGAAACGGTTTTAAAGAATGCACTCACTCGAGTTGCGGGACGGGTAGCCAAGGTATCAGGGGCATCCGTGTGGTCAACAAATATTTGAAACAATTATACGATGCAGGGCATCTACAAAGAGACACGTACTGCTGGCACCTAAGTGGGGACACATACATTTCTGTTATACTGAAGAGAAATGAACCTGGGGTCTCCCAACCGGGCAAAGGAACCCAAGTAGCGGTAGCTTACCTATACAGTGCGGAGAACACTGTTAGTGGAAACTGAAACCGGCAGGCAGTGGCTCCGCACGGTCGTGACCTAGGAAACGAACTGTGCTGGGGACACGCCGTCAGACGTAAAAAGGAAACTAAATAATAAACATAAAAAAGGGGGCATAGAGGCCGGTGAGTGAGGAATATGGGGGCCATCTTGCAATGGCGCATAGTGCAAACGTACTCATAAGGACTGACCAGAGATCAGGATGAATAAGAAAGGTAGAGTAAATATGTTCCATAGTGAAATTTAAGAATTCTGGTGTTCACCATCGTAACGCATTTTATAATTTTGGTACTAATAAAACAGAAATTTGTGAATAGTACAGTAATCATTACAGTCATGATAGATAACACAAATGGTACATGCAGTTTACTCTAAATAGTCCAAAACAAATCATATAGAGTCATGAGGCTACTCATTATATAGTGAAACAAGTATGATTCAATGGCAAGGGGATTGAGGACAAGGATAAGAGATTGCGATATAGCCTATTACTCATACAAGGTTCGAACCCATAGAAAGATGGTTCAATAGGTCATTCGTGGACAAGTGCAAACAATTAAGTAAATATAGGCAAGTCAAACAAAGGAGAATACAGTTCCTTTGGAGAAAACATCAAAGTCACAACAGTTGTAATGAAATAGAATATTAAAGTAGTGTAAACAAAAAATTGTTTTAAATCCGGGATACAGACACTTGTGTATAGTAGTTGACAATGTAACATGTGGATTTCACAATTAACTATAGGTGTGCACCACTGTCAGCATTTTTTGTTTCCTCCACATGCTTGCGTGGGGCCATGTAGCCTGGCCAAGAGGTTTACCAGGGGCCCCGGCCAATTCATTGACCTGAGCATGTCCCAAAGCTTGGTCCAGTTGATTTTGTCAAATGCTGTGCTGAGGTCCATGAAAGTCAGATAGATGGGCACCTCGTTCAGGTAAAGGAAATGCGCCATTACCAGATGGAGGTTGAGCACTTGCTCAGCTGTACCCAGCACAGACCTGAAACCTAGCTGGACCGGAGAGAGGGTTCCGCTACTCACAACCCAATCCTCTGACCGAGCCAAGATGGCATGACCTAATATTTTAAACAGGTAGTCCAAGAGAGATATAGGTCTGTATGAAGCAGTGGATGCCAGAGAACCCACCTTGTAGATTGGCGGAATAATTGCCATAAACCACGATGGAGGAATAGCCCCACCTGCACATATTGCATTGAACCCTTGGGTTAGTACGGGTGCCCACCAATCTGGAACCATGACAAATATATCTGGTGGGACTTTGTCCGGATCGGGAGCTCGGTTACAACGCTGGCGGCCGATGGCCTTCTTAATTCCGTCCACAGACAAGACGATGGTTGACTCAGTGCCCATCCCATCAGTAAATCCTGTACTGCCCGTAGACGCTGATCCTCCTATTTCAGCCGTCTACCTTGCACTGTATAGGGTTGAAAAATTATCCACCCATTCCCTGTCCGAGACATTATTAATGGTTGTGTCCATATTATATTTGTAGTATGGGCCCTTCTCTGCAATCTCCCAAAATTGTTTGGAACCATTGTTCCTTGCAGCTACCACCCAGGCTTCGTATGCTGCTTCCTCTATTGCATGTTTTCTATTTGCCAGAGTTTTCTTGTAGTGGGATCTAGCCCCTATAATGGCAGTTTTGGAGATTCCCATACTGCCCAATGCATGTAAAAGATTTTTCTTGGCTCTCGTGCAATCAGTGTCAAACCACCCCCCACTTCTCTTCCCTCCTTGTTTACCTGGTTCACAAGAGAACACCTGTGAGAGCTGGGTCAGCAGCCTTCCAAACTCCTCCAGTATGTTTACACTCTTATCGTTCCCCCGACAGCAGATTCTTAAGTTCTCGTGAACTTGATGATACTGCCTTTCTCAGTAATTCGTCCTTCTTGTCCTCCTTCCATTTAAGTCTATGACGGGAGGTATCGAGGGATACCTGCAAGGAGGACTCAACCTGTCCACCCTTGGTGCTGACTTATTCTCAAGTTTGATGGGGAAGTGGTCACTACCTATTTGATCCAACACCCCAATACCCTTTATGAGACCCCAGTGCTCAACTGGTACAAAGAAGTAATCAATCGTTGAGCACCCCATTGCAGATGAAAAAGTAATTTTGCCGGGAATATCCCCACACAACTGTCCATCTGTTGACCGTATTCCCCACTCGTGTAAATAGTGCCAGAGGCGCAGCCCTCCCGCACAGAGCCTAGTATCCATCATAACTGGGGCAGATATTCCTGCCCCTGCATCTTCTGTGCTATCATACAGGTTATCTTCTGGCCAGTCCCCAATTTTGCAATAAAATCTCCTCCCAGCACCAAGCATACATCATCCATGTGGAGCCTCGCAGAAAGCATCTCCAGGTCTAGGGCCAACCCACTCAGACAGATTTTCCCATACTCTTTATGAGGACTATTGTAGAAATTTACTAATAGGAGGTTCGCCTGGCTGGTCTGAGGATTTTAAGCACCAATATGAATTGCACCAGAGTTGTCAGAGTCACCTGTATGCTCTCCATGTGGGTTTTGACCAGAGTGGACAGGCCACCATAACTTTTCGCTCTCATATTTCCCTCTGCAATCCACTGGTATGAGACAAAGCCATCAACATTGATGTCATCCTGGGACCATGTTTCTTGGAGCAATACAACATCTGCATGACTCAGTACAATCTGAGTATCTGAGTGGACCAGCCTTGTTCTTATTCCAGCCACATTCCATGACAATAAGGACAGATTACACCCCCCCTACCCTGCCATAGTCCCCACTTCGGTGGGGGGGTGACAACAGCACCCATTGCCAACTCCTGGGACTGTCGGCCACCCCCTGGGGCTCACATCATTCAATGTCATCCATATCGGTCAGGCAGGAGAATTGATTCTGGTCAATACTGAGACAGATAGACTGCTATTTGGGCCGGACACCCCCTCCCTCCTGATGCCCCCACAATATTGCTGCTGCTAAACCGCTTGTGAGGAGTACAGTCTGGCCCCAAGGGCACTTTTGAATGGACATAACCCAAGTCCCTAACAGGTGCCCCTCCTTTCAACCTGACCTGGGGGTAAAACAAATGTAACAGGACCAACCAGGCCCTACGATTATGACTAGGCGTGCCCATGTTGGACTCTACCAGATACTGGGTCACCTGTGTGTTCTTAAAGGTTACCACCACACAGTCCCCAGCAATTGATTTTGTCATGGAGCCCACCTACGGTACTCTGCGGGCCATTAGGATAAAACAGGGATCTATGAGACTTCCCTGAATATGTGAATTGACCCATTGAGCTGATTTGTTGATCAGGGCCCCTCAGGCTTCAGTACACCCAATTCCCAAGGTTGGTACATTTAGTATTACACCTACCAGTGGTAGAGCTTCCGGTGGCAGCTGGAGGGGGGAACACTTTAGATATTTCTTCTCCTGTACTGGCAGTTGTACCTCCCCTTGGGTACCTATAGGTTTCAGACACTTGGGTGAGGGTTGTGATCATTTTAGCATCAGGGTGAGCATAAGCTGGCAGGCAGGTTGTTTAGAAGGAGCATGCATTTCCACAGGGACCACTAGTTCTAGGCTCATAGCATTCTCCCCACTCACCCCTGCACCTCTTCACCATATTATGGGCTGCCCTACGGGGGAGTTTAGGGGTCC
This sequence comes from Ambystoma mexicanum, assembly GCF_040938575.1. Taxonomy (NCBI): domain Eukaryota; kingdom Metazoa; phylum Chordata; class Amphibia; order Caudata; family Ambystomatidae; genus Ambystoma; species Ambystoma mexicanum. The sequence continues at coordinate 1,158,221,958 of NC_090921.1, read as the reverse complement.
CTACTAGGTCCCCTTCCCTAGGGGGTCAAAAATCAGGCAGAGCCTGATCTGAGTGCTTAGTACATCAACCTCTTTTTTTAGTGACTTCACCTGGTCATCTAGGATCGACAGGGTGTTCATGATGCCTGTTTTGAAAACCATCAAGAAGTTCAGCATAGGCAACATCATTTCCCTGTTTAATCCGTCATCACTCCCTCCTCCCAGCATGCTCTGTGTTTCCATTATCAGAGAGGTAGTAGTACTTTGCCCTCCTGGGGGGAGTGTATGCTGGTTGTCCTGAACACAAACACCCATTACAGGGGATGCAGAGGGGACTACTGATAACACTTCCGGGCCAGACATCGGGCAGGGGACAGCTACAGGGCATAGACCATCCCCCCACCCCAAGTTCTTGTCCAGTTGTCTCTTGGGAATTTGCCCGAGCAGTATGGCGCAGGGTGGCCCACCACCCTGTGGAGGCAATTGCATGTTCTGCCACCCTAATCTGATCATCTATTCGTATAACATTTTGCAAATAGGAGTCCAGGCCACCCCTTTTCAGACCCTACGACGCGCCTGGTACCCCCTCGGCTAATGCCACCCCGTTCTCCAGTAAGGGGATTTTTCCTTATCCTTTACTTTTCTAACTGTCTTGGGACCCTGCGTAGCCAAAAGTCTAGAGGTCGCTTTGCGTTTTACCATAATTGGTACCCCACAATCACACAATAAGTCTCTTTTATCACTCCTGGGGTCAACTCGATGTCAAATGTAGTTAACAAATCCAATTTATGCTAATTAGTATGCTGATTGATATGTTAAAAAAAGGAGTTAAAATAAATTAAAAATAGATGATGAATGAGAGAGATGATATTGAGATAAGATTGATAAAAAAAGGTACAAAGAGTAGAGCACTAAAATGAAAATGCATCATCCATTTGGATCACAAGAGAATCCTGTCAAGTTGCCAGCCTAGATTGACAAGATTAGTTTCCTCTATGTGGTTACAGGCATCAGTGCACCAAAAAGCCCAGCCCCAGGTCTGCCAAAATTAGCCCCAATCACTAGGTCACAATGCTCGTTTGGCCACCGCAAGCCACACTGAGGGAGAGCACACTTGCATCCCTGAGGAGCCCGCGATGGCAGCTTAGTCAGAATGTTAGTATAACAATTGGGGCCAGCGTGGTGACAGAAGTGTGGCAACCAAAAGAAATGCTACACCTCTCAGCTTCCCTTGCTCTGTTGTTTAGTTGGGCTTTAACACAGTGGGTGATGCAGATTAAACAATCTGTAGCAATCCGGGAGGCAGGGAATGCCTGACATCTTAAGGAGCTTCCGTAGCCCGTCTCTCCCCTCTACCCTGCCCAGAGGTGAGGTGGATAGATGTTATGCCAGCCTTGATCCAACCTAGGTCAGCGATAGATTTGCACTGCTCGGGCACTCAGCAGATCATGATGCAAAATGTGTCAGTCAGCAGTGTGCGGACCAGAGCTCTATGCCTCTTTCAGTACACCACGATGATAGAGCGCGGATAGAAAAATGCACTTATGCTCTCAATGTTGTTAAAGTCATGAAGATGACGAACGGGGAGCGCAGTGAATGGAGGAGGCACCCCGATAACCGGGGCAGGGGCCTGCCTCCTTCCGCTCTCTCGCCCCTCCCCTCACAGGGGCAGGGGAGAGGGCGGCAAAGGAAACAAAGGAAAGGGCGCCAAGAGCCCTGGAAAGCCCGCGAAGGGCAACAAAAGAAGGAGGAGGGGCTTGGGGCATATAAACGGCGCCCGCCAAAATCGGAGGATTTCGTTACAGCAGAGGACTTCGTTTCCCGTGGACTTCGAGGCCGTGGGGACCTTGCATGGAACTTCGCCTGGAGACTTAGCTGCAAGGAGTATTTAGTTTTGGTCGTGTTGCTGGTTCGTGAGGCAGTTTGTGTTTCGGTAGAGGGTTCCAGTGCAGGAATGACTGTTTCACCAAAGGCGGAATTTCGAACAGCAACAAGGCGGCGTCGGGTAAGGGACTAACGGCAACAAAGGCATGCGTCGGAGCGTGGTAGGTGCATATAACACTGTGTAGCTAGTTCTGCTGCGAGAGGGGCGCCATTGAGCCGAACCGATTTTAATGAGGTTTATTAGGGGCCCCGGGGCGCAAATGATAGCTGGCCCACGTTTAATGCTGGGAAAATCTCTAGGTGGTAGGGTTAGAAGCACCACTCGTGTGATGCTGAGGTGGGCGGGGGTGTTTTGTTGATACCTTGGCTCGGTGGCCTGACGAGGGGATTGGCGCATTAGCCACGTTAAAGTAATACTGCGGTCGGATTACATGACCATTGCGGTTAAGGGTTAGCGAGTGCAGATGGGGCGCACTGTCAATATCGTATCGCATGAGTGTTAACAGAGGCGAGATTATCGGGTTATGCACTCATACTTCCACACGCAGAGATACGCGTGCCAGTTCTAGCGATACAATAAAAAAATAAAATAAAAAAAAAACGTGGTTAAAAGGAGCTGCTTCAGCCTTGAGGCTATTGGAGACTGTCTGCCATTTAGCTTCGAGGGTACATCGGTCTGTATCTATGCTCTTCCCTGGCACATAGTACATAGGCAGGCTGTCCTCATTAGTCTTTGTTGGTACCAAGAATAGTTATCTCTCTTCGCGTTGCTTGTAGGGGTTACTGCTAACTCGAGGTAACCATTGTTATGGTATATGGCATCTCCACTATTTGGGTCATATGACTATGAGCCCGATTGGGTTTTTTGAGGGCACACAGCGAACCTAAATAGTACCCGGGCTTGGTTTTGGGTCATGACGTCTCTGCGCTGGGTTCACGTCATCCCGTGGTGTCTGTTCCCTCTGGGAGAGGTCCAGGGCGTCAGTGTAACCCCATGCAGTGAACAAAGGAAGAGGAAATGAGGAAACAGGGAGCAAGAAGCCACCCAGGGATCCTTCCATTCAAAAGCACCTCAAAAAGTTAGAGTAATAAATGGCCTCAAATATTCATGTGCGACAGATAAAGGCGAGCTGTGAAGCACGTCATTAAATAAAATTGAGGTAGAGCTACAGCGCCGGGGAGGCCAAAATGCCAGCAGCGATTGAGGACGTGTGGTTCAGCGAGAGTGAACGAAATGGGCTCGTAGCTTTTACAAGGCTGTGACACAGAAGCAGCATGTTGGGGTTTCAGCAGGGTGTTCATTACTAAATCTCAGTCATGTGAAGCTGCGTTAGTGCAACCGTTGTGGGGTCAAGTAGGAGCATTCTTACTAAGGAAAAATTGTTGGAAAAAGTTGTCCGAATTTCCCACAGAACTTGCAGTGTAAGTTAGATATTGCACCTTGTTGGTCGGGCTTGGGGTACTGATCGTATGCACAACCAGGTCACACATTTGTGGGAATGTTGAAGTGGGGATCGGGGGTGTCCGCAGCATGCGAACAGACAGGTGTTTTCTGTTAGCATAGCACTGCGAGAGTTGTCAGACACAGGTTATAAAACTGCATTCAAACTTTATGAACAGGTGGAGGACAGCTCCTGGGATAACGTGCTCGCCTTAGAAGCACAACGATTCAAAGCACTTCAGATTCGGTCCGCGCTCAGAAACCACTGGGTATTAAGCGCGTTATAAATAACATATCATATTTCAGACACAAATACTAAGGTGTTCTTTAGAGGCGGGCGTGTATGCTTCCATTGCGGTTGCGCTGGCGGTAGTAGTAGTGGCCAACTTGGTTATTGCATGGACGGTTATGGCCGTCAAGAATGGGACACTGCAATTGAGCACCTATGTTCATTACGCTCACCTCATCCCAAAACAATCCAAAAAGTGGATTTCTTTTTTACTAGTCCCTTTCTGTTCACTATTACATACCAGCACAGACAGCAAAGACAGCGTCACCCTCAATGCCGGAGGGCTCATGCCACAATGGTCCACTGGAGGTGGTTTTAAAATCTCCTCTTCCTTGCTCGATGTTTGGTGCCAGGTCCTGGGTGAGACTTGGGCTCAGGAAGCGTGGACAACGGGACTGGGACAGCAAAGACAGCGTTGCCCTCAACGCTGGTGAGCTCTTACGCAAGGGTCCACTGGATGCGGTTTTAACCCCTCCTCTTCCTTGTTTGATGTCTGGGGGCATGTCTGGGTGAGTCCTGGGCTCAGGAAGCACTGCCAATGGGACTTGGACAGGGGGGGACAGTGTCCCCCTCAATGCCGGCAGGTTCACGGCGCAAGTATCCACTGGAGGTGGTTTTAACCCCTCCTCTTCCTTGCTTGAAGTCTGTGGGCGGGTCCCGAGTAAGTCATGGGCTCAGGAAGCACCGGCAACTGGACTGGGGCAGCAAAGACATTGTCCCCATCAATGCCTGCGGGCTCACGCTGCAAGGGTCCACTGGAAGTAGTTTTAACCCCTCCTCTTCATTACACAATGTTTTGGGACAGGTCCTGGGTGAGTCCTGGGCTCAGGAAGCACTCGAAACGTGACTGGGACAGCAAAGACAGCATCACCTTCAACGCCAGTGGGCATGCCACAAGCATCCACTGGAGGTGGTTTTAACCCCTCTTCTTCATTGCTCGATGTTTGGGGATGCGTCCTGGGTGAGTCCTGGGCTCAGGAAGCACTAGCATCGGGAATGGGACAGCAAAGACCACATCACCCACAATGCCGGCCGGCTCACGCTGCAAGGTTACACTGGAGGCTGTTTTAACCCCTCTGCTTCCTTGCTTGATATCTGGGGAATTGTCTGGATGAGTCCTGGGCTCAGGGAGCACTGGCAACGGGACTGGGACAGAAATGACAGTGTCGCCCTCTGTGCCGGCAGGTTCACGCCGCAAGGATACACTGGTGGTGGTTTTATCCCCTCCTCTTCCTTACTTGAAGTCTGGAGGCAGGTCCCGGGCGAGTCCTGGGCTCAGGAAGCACCGGCAATGGGACTGGCACAGCAAAGACAGCGGCCCCCACAATGCCGGCGTGCTCACGCTCAAAGGTCCACTGGAAGCAGTTATGACCCCTCCTCCTCCTTACACAACATTTGGGGACGGGTCCTGGGTGAGTCCTGGGCTCAGGAAGAACCAGCAACGGGACTGGTACAGCAAAGACTGCTCGCCCTCAATGCTGGCAGGCTCACGCCACAAGGGTCCACTGGAGGTGGTTTTATCCCCTCCTCTCCCTTACTCGATGTTTGGGGTGGGTCCTGGTCTCAGGAAGCACCAGCAATGGGACTGGGACAGCAAAGACTGCTCGCCCTCAATGCTGGCAGGGTCACGCCACAAGGGTCCACTGGAGGTGGTTTTAGCCCTACCTCTTCCTTGCTCTATGTTTGGGGGTGGGTCCTGGGCAAAACCTGGGCTCAGAGAGCACCAGCATCAGGACTGGGACAGCAAAGACAGCGTTGCCCTCAGCACCGGTAGGCTCACCATATATCTTAACTACATGCATCCATGGAATGGTTCAGGGATTTTTGGAATGATGGCTAGTGGTGCTGCTTATACATCAATAAACCTAACCATCAACCTCCGGAATATAATACAATAGAACCTGAAAATCAGTCATGTCGAGTACTTAAGGGATTATCCCAATAATGTACAAGATATATTTGTGGTAATCCTGGCTAAGTGATGACCCTTATGTTTCACAATGAAACTCCTCCAGGTAATCGAGTACCCCGACTCAACACTAATTGTTCCAAAAGCAGGTACAAAGCATGCAGGAATTTACAGTCATTCAACCCTCTCAGAACCACTGGTCTTCCCATGTAATGTTGATTGGCATACCAGATGGGTCATGGAGGTTTTGCATAGACTTTCTCAAGATTAACAAAATCTCAAGATTTGATTCTTACTCTATGCCTTGAATCTCCTTTGCTGCATAGAAGCATTATAAATACCCATTAAATAAATAAATAGATGAGATGCCTGAATAAATTACCCTGGATACATACAATTCTATGCTCGTTGACAAAGGGGTACTCGAAAACTCCCTTTGGCCCACAGGATTGAGTGAAGACTGCCTTTTCAACTCCAACATGACTTAACCAATCCCCTCTGCTACCCTTTGGCTGTCACAAGGCTACTTTAATGTTTCTAAGGGTTATGTAGCAGGTTATTCCACCCCTCCAGCAGTATGCCAAGGTGTAGCTCTATGACATCTTTAGAGCAAGTCCTGGGCAAAAGATAATGGGGGTCATTCCGAGCATGGAGGTAAGCTAAAAACCATGCCGGTAATGATTTAACGGCATTGTTTACCGCTACATGCTATTGTGACCCCTCAGACCGCTAATTACGACACTGTAAACTACAATGCTGTAATTATCGGTCTCGGGTCTTGCGCACGCCCCACCATGCCGAAATTAGCGGCATGGTGTAAACCGGAGCTGATCGCAAGTAAGGAGCACACGTAAATAACGGCCTCCTCAAGCCCGTAAAGTACCTTACCGGCAAGGAGTACATACAGGCATCTCAGAGAAGGAGTAAAGAACCCTGAGCAGTGGTTCCCAGAGCCACAGGTGCACACAATCAGCACAGGTGGAGGCAATGGAGTCTGCCACAGCAGAAAAGGAACACACCCACACACCACACCCCTCCCACACCAAGATGACACAAATAGAACCAGCAAGGGCACAACCACAAAAACTTCAGCAACAACACCAGGCCCCCCCCTTTGAGGAGACACAGGGGGAGAAGGAGGGGGAGACAGGCCCTGCATGCAGCACTAGTGCAGCCTCTGTCACCACTCCAGCAGCCCCCATGCACACGCAGCATGCCAGGCCACTCAAAGAAAACCCTTAGCAGATAGACACCCCTGACCACCTTGACTGTGACACAGTCACCACCATATTTGGCCTGAGACATAACGAGATAAGCGAGCAGCATACAAATTTACACTGCTAACCTGGCACAAGTGACGGTGTTGCCTGTGCCCCACACCCATGCCACAGGCACCTACCAGCACACAGTGGTGCCCATGCATGGCATGTCACAACCGTCCATTACCCGGACACATAAACAAGTGCTGTTTCACCTCCCCAAGCACACAAGGGCCTACCAATCCCCAACATGGACCACCCAGGAGATACAAAACAGTAAAGCTGGACCTCATGCATATGGAGGCATGCCAAATGACATTGGTGCCCCTGACAGAACCCACGTGTCATATGCGGACCAGCATGGTCCGGCATGGAGGTGGCGGACAGCAACTGCAAACAATACCACTCCCCCTACGTGGAATGCAACGCAACCAAGAACCGCACACATGGGTGGGCCCGACATCAAAGAACTACACATGACTCAAAGGGCCAGCAGTTCACCACGCTACCGTGCCACATGGTGCAACATGCAGGATGACGTGCCTGGCTGCCTGTTGAGTCGTCTGACTGTGTCATGCAAGTGCATTGGTGCCATGAGGTGGGTGCCTGCATGAACCAACTGGGTTGAAATGATGAAGCCATCGTACGATGTTCACCCCAACAACCAACCTGCCACAGAACCAGTGCAACGGCACATGAGAACAGATTACCACATAGATGGAATAAGGCACTCACAATACACTACATCTCCACCATCTGACAAGGGCAAATCCCACTACACTTGCACCACTCCTTGGCGGCCACCACAAATGTAAGCGCATATAGGAAGACACACTGCATACGCACAATGTGGCTGCCCCCAGCATGACACCACATCGGAGACCCATCCCTGGGAGTGGATTGAACTGAGGCCAGAAGGGATACCACACCACGTCACTGGCATGGCACACCCATAGGAGTGTTGGGATTCACCTTTGTATGTATCAGAGCAGGATGATGACCATGAGCCACTGACTACAGCCATCACACCCAAATACGATTCTATACCGTACACAGCACCACATGGATCTAACATCAGGACAGCAGCATGCATCAATGGAACATGTACCACGAGATGTCCATGCCATCGTTCACGGACCATCTTGAAGACGCAACCCCCCACAGCATTCCATTGTATTGGACACATATTGTGTCCATGAATGTGCGGAATGCATCCATGGACATGTGCATATGGCCATCAGTGAAACCCTGCCATGTCAGCCAAGTTCAGTTGTCCACCATGACAGTTCAAACACTCACCTTATTTGGCTAGACATGCAGCTGTTGGTGGCTGTAACTTGACACCATGGCACATGACCCCTGTCAGTAACCCACAGAACAGGCCCAGGGAGCACTAAAACACTGGCCATACCCGTGCATGCGTGTAGATGAAGCAGTCACCTGGCTTGCGTAAGGCACATATGAGTTGGCGAAGCAGGACTGGTGGGTGACCCATCCACTGCTATCTGGTGTCCAAAAACCCCATGTCATATGTGTAGCTGAACAAAATGTGCATCCCTACAATTGCATCTCTCTCCCCTGACATGGTACTGCTACTACCACATGACGATGTGGTGAAGGTGGAGGAGGAAGTGACAAGAAAGCATCATGGAGGCAGTGCAATTGAGGGACATGTAATGCGCCAAAAAAGAGTGGACAAGATGTCCAGAACACAGGTCAGCAGAGGATGGCATAACATGGGCACACAGGGCACTGGATGTGTGTATACTTGTACACCATGCACTGTCAGACGTCATTATACACATGCTCAATGATGAATGTCCACAACGGTCGAACTTTGCAATACCAATAGTGTATTGTGAAAAAGGTATTAGTGAGAACATTATCTGCAGCCCCCCCCCAACTCCACAACAAACCATCACCCCCCCAAACCCCAACACCACAACAAACTCCCACCCCAACACCCCTCCCCCCCAACTCCACAGCAGTGATCCCATGTAGGACGTAAAGGCCACATGCGGCAGCAATGACTATTGTTTCTTGCTCCCCTGGCCCGGGGGAGGCATATCCCTGCGCTGGCTGGAACGCCAAGTGCGTCTTGCTGGGCTGCCTTGTGTGGCCTCACTGGATGTGGGCGTGTCCGCCTGCTCTGGCTGGGCATTAGAATGGCCTGCCTCAAGGGCATTGGCTATGCGGCCAAGGATGTGACACAGACAGTTTGTGCTGTCAGTGACAGTGTCACACAACCGGTTGGTGCAGTTGGTGAGTGCCTGCCTCATTTCCCTTACTCCATCATGCCATTGAACCCTGGCCTGGCGGTTGTCCTCCTTGAACTCTGTTATGAGGTCTGCCAGCTGATTCACTCAACGTGTGCCGAATGATGGAAAGCCATCGCTGAAACCACTTGCCCCTGCATGCACGGGCGAGGGCTGTACCGGTGGACTTGGGACATCATCATCATACCCCGGTGGGTCTATTTGAGTTGAGAGATGGGTGACGGGCTGTCCACACACTCGTCAGGGCAGTAGCAGCAGCCTCCCCAGAGATGCTCAACTGTGCCGATGTTGTGGTTGTCATTGTGGCTGGCGCCATTGCTGGGATGGATTGTGGTAGGGCAGCATCCAGTGTCTGTTCCGGAGCCGGGGGGGGGGCTGTTCTTTTTGGTGCAGGGATTCGCCTGACCCTGCCACTACCCATGGAGGTGCTTGGCCCACTTGATTGTGGCTCGGGGTTGTCATGGTCAGTGCCTGTGGGGATACAAGAGAGGGACAACATGAGTGATTGTAAGATGTCCTATTTGCATACATGGTTGCATTCACATTTCAGTCAATTGCGGTTTGTGGCCTTTTGGGTGTAGCTACGGCAGTGGTACATGTGCATGAGTATTTCATGTACGTATGTTTGGGAGTGACTCATCGTGGCCTGGTTATGTGCAGTTTGGCTGGCACACTGCCCAGCCGGCTGCACAGTGTGCATGATGGGATGTGCAAGTTAATGCACTGTGGTTGATGTGCGTTATGTACTCGCACTTGGCCCTTGATTGCGTGGGACATGGCTCTGCATTAGTTGGATGGGGGGATGAGTTGGATGGGGGGAGGGCAACACGAGAAGGTGTCTTCGATGGCCCTTGGGGCAGTTTGAATCATGCAATGGACATTGGCAGTGTACACTGTGGACACTCACCTCCTTCGGCAGAAGTCATTGCCCCGCACTCCATGTTCCCCACGCCCTCGATCGATTCTGTGCCAATCAGAGCCGCACATGTCTCCTCCCACGGCTCTAGTTGCACAGGGGTACTTGGACTGCCTCCCGTCTGCATGGCCTGACTCCGGTTGCTGGAGAGGAGGCCCCGCACCCGCGCCCGCAGGTCATCCCACCGCTTGCGGATGTCCCTGGGAGTGCGGGGGGGGTGTTGCCTACAGCGCTCACCCTCTGGGCAAGTTCAACCCAGATGTTCTTTTTGCGGAGGATAGACTCCCGCCGCATGTCGTTGCTGAAAACGACATCTGCATGCTCAGCCAGGAAGTCCACCATGGCCTGGAGTTCCTTTGGGCTGAATCTCCTCTTGCGGATGCAGTCCGGAGCGTTCTTTGGAGCTTTCGGCATGTTGGTAGTCGTCTGGTCCTTTTCCGAACTTTAGTTTGCTCTCAAGGGTGCTGGCGGATGAGGATGGCAATGGATGGTATTACCCAAATTGTTTGTTTACAATTATTCGAATGAACAATTGACCGAATTTAAAGGGTCAGAATTGACCTTTTCACAATTGACCCCCACATACATGTTCCAATTGACCTTCACAATTCGGTCAATTGTGAAAAGGTCAATTGTCATTCGAACTGTTGTAAAACGAACAATTCGTATACAACCCAATGGATTGTGTTTTTAAACATGGCCGCCGCTCTCCTTTCCGTTCCTGTGCGATGAGATAATTTCCGGTTCCTTTTTTTGCAGTGACCGTAATTTACGGTATCCGTAAATTACGGTCACTGTTATGTACTGACGCTACTGCTTCCAAGGCGGTGTTGTTATTTATGTGTCGCAGCATGCCGGTAAGGGGTTTGCGGGTCGTTTAGCGGCAGGCCGCTCGGTTCTTTTCTGGCATGGCAAAAAGCGCGTGTCCGTGAGGTCGGAATGGGCCGCAATTAGCGGTCTGACGCCAGGGCGGTGTTGTACTTTACGCCATGCCGGAAAATACCGGTACTTACCTCCGATCTCAGAATGAGGGCCAATGTATTTGAAAACACATTGGGCCTCATTACGAGGAAGGCGGTAGAGTGTTAGCGGTGCCGGTAGTGATGCAGGCACCGTTAACCATCTACCGCCTCATTACGAGGTCTGCTCACGGGTCCCGCTAAGGATGTCTGGTAAAACCAGGCGTCCTTAGCGGGACCCGGTAGCAGACCAGGGTGCTAACAATGGTCCCGTCATTAACAGGCCCGTTGTTAGCACCCTCCCCATTCCCATTGAGCCCTATGGGGGATCAAATGGGAATGGGGATGTGCCCGGTCCGGGTCCCAGGAAAGGGAATTACCGGGCCCTCCAAGGTCGGAATGGCCCGGTAATTCCTCATTCATGGAACCCGGAACCTGGTATGGGTGTAGCCATGCCGCTAAGAGCGACATCGCTACCTCCATACTCGTGACTAAGAAAGATGGCACTGAAGGCAATTCCAGGCAAGTGCAATCTGCCCGTACCCTTAGTAAAATACCTCTGCAATAAGTTTGGCAGTGGAACCGTACAACCTCAGCACACCAAGGAAGAAACCATTCAAAATGTCCCACAGCTTTGAACCAGGAAAGAGCTTTGTTTAGTCATTTTATTTATTTATTTGTTTAGCTTAATATGCATTTAGCCACCATAGGTGTTACATATCTCCTAAAAACATCATCGACATCTACAATTATGAATACATATCAATCAGATAATAAAACCTACTATTAAATAGTCTAAAAAATAAATTAATCACTTACAATATTAAAATGTCAGTTATAAAGCTTAATAAAATACATACTCAGAAAGTTGTTTAAAAACAGTCATACAGTACTCATAAAAATTCATCATATGGTAGATGACATTAAGATCATGACCATGTAGGAGTTTCAAACTTTCACCCAAATCTCATTTACATTGTTTAAATCATAGCTGTTATCATGTGCTTTAACATGTTTTAACCTGATAGTATTAAGGCTTTCGCAGTCACATATAAGGAGTTTCGCTGTTTCAATATTAGATGTTCCACATGATCAACACCATCTATTCTTTCGCAAGATTACATATCTTGTCCCCACAATTTCTAAACAATCAGACATGTTAAACTTGAAAATTAAATAGTGTCAAATAATTTTAGCCTCAGGATACGCAATCAAGTATTTGGACATCCCAGAGTTATTCTCTATTTTGTTTGAACATCCCACTATTGCTTTTCGAGGCTAACTGTATCAAGGGGGTTATTCATAGATTTTCGCGATTTTCGCGCCAGCCGCGTGCGCCAAATCCCATTTCCACACACCAAGTATTCATGGATTTAAACATCCATATCCAGCCGTGCTGAAGCGACCATTCAGCAGCACCAGTAATGCACCCAACCCCGCCCCTTGCACCAAAAAAAGCCGCACAAATCCCCTATATGGCGCAAAGGCCAGTGGACCAGCATACAGCCCCCGAACAACAAAATTGCGCTAAAAAATGCTCAATCACCCCTCACGCGCCTGCCTAATCGCATGTAAAACTCCTCACGCAGCCCAGGAATACTCATACCCCGCTCGTGTGTAAAACTCCATGTGCACCCCTGGAATATGCATACCCCGCTCGTGCCAGCCCATTCTCGTGTAAACTCCACACGTTCCCCGCTCGCGCTAGCCCAATCGCGTGTAAAACTCCACACGCAGACCTGGAATACGCATACCCTGCTTGCGCTATCCCAATCGTGTGTAAAACTCCACGTGCACCCCCAGAATACATGAACACCGCTCGCGTTAGTCCAATCACGTTAAAAAGGCAGTGCGTGCTTGGATCACCCACGAATGCATCTCGCAAGCAGCCCACGCCACAACGGAACCCCCATTACCCGTGCACATGCTAGCAGTCAGCCCACACCACAATGGACCCCCCTACCACCCGTGCACATGTCAGCAGGCAGCCCACACCACAACGGACCCCCATCACGCGTGCACATGCCAGCAGTCAGCCCACACCACAACGCCCCCATCACCCGTGCACATGCCAGCAGGCAGCCCTCACCACAACAGACCCCCCATCATGCGTGCACATGCCAGCAGGCAGCCCACACCACAAGGGAACCACCCCATCACCGGTTACCATACCCGCAGGCAGCCCACACCACAAGGGAACCCCCAACACCCGTGCACATGCTAGCAGTCAGCCCACACCACAATGGACCCCCCTACCACCCGTGCACATGTCAGCAGGCAGCCCACACCACAACGGACCCCCATCACCCGTGCACATGCCAGCAGTCAGCCCACGCCACAACGCCCCCATCACCTCTGCACATGCCAGCAGGCAGCCCACGCTACAGCCGACCGCCCCATCAACTGTGCACATGCTAGCAGACAGCCCACACCCAACGGGCCCCCCCATCACCCGTGCACATGCCAGCAGGCAGCCCACACCACAACGGACCCCCCATCACACGTGCACATGCCAGCAGGCAGCCCACACCACAAGGGAACCCCCCATCACCCGTGACCATACCTGCAGGCAGCCCACACCACAAGGGAACCCCCAACACCCGTGTCCATACCCCACAGGCAGACCACACCACAAGGGACCCCCCCAACACCTGTGACCATACACCGCAGGCAGCCCAGACCACAAGGGAACCCCAAAACCCGTGCACATGCCAGCAGGCAGGCCCGACTCATGTCCCCCCACTCCCTACCAGTGAAGCCAAACTGCCAGCAGGCCCCGACTCATGTCCCCCCACCCCCTACCAGTGACGACAACCTGCCAGTAGGCCCCGACTCATGTTCCCCCACCCTCCACCAGTGACAGCAACCTGCCATCAGGCCCCGACTCATGTCCTCCCTACCCCCACCAGTGACGGCCACCTGCCAGCAGGCCCTGAATCATGTCCCCCCACCCTGTTGATGGAAACACAGACCCCAGTATCGGATACACACTCAAATTCAACCCCATTTTTACCCCCACAATGGAAATCCATGACCATCCATTGTCGCCACTACCCAGCACATGCCCCACCCCACTTCAATCCCAGAAGCATACGTGCAAGTACCCATAGAATGTGCAACATAGGCACACAGCAGTGACACATGACTGATCAAATAACAGCTGACACATGCACCAAGCAAATGAGAGCAGACTACACCAACACTGGTCATGAAGTAAATGTATTAAAATAAATAAACATCACGAAATAGAAATGAATCATGGCTAAGAAACAAAAAAGTGCATGAAAATGTGAACGAAAAGCAATATTGATTGTGCAAAAAAATCTGTCGAAAAAGATCCAAAATAAAAACATGGTCCATCGTCCTTCAGCACTTCTGCATGTCCACAATGAAAGAAAAAATAAAAACATTACATCATGGCAAATGTTCCCAAATAAAATACAAAACATCCAGTGAAAAGGTCCATAAAAATGTCAACTATTCACAGAAAGTGGAGCAATGTCCAAAAACTCCAAATAAAAAAAAGAAAGGAAACTTACACCTAAACAACTATTTACAAAGGTTGCAGGCTAGTCCTACAGCTCACTTCAATGCCTTTGGCCAGGGCATCATCGAACTCCATGTTGATGTCGCGGAGGCAGGCCTGGGCTCTGTCCTCGAGGGCTCGCAGGAATGTCGCCATGGTCTCCATCAACTCCCTGCGATTCTCCTCAAGGAACGCTGCCCACCTCAATGCCCGGTGAATGGAGTTCTCCGCCCTGACCATCGTGAGCCGTGCCCTCTCTGTCCACTGCTGCTCTAAATATATGTGCTGGCCCAATCGCTGCCACATGGAAGACACACTCAGTCCCGGGTCCTCCTGCCCGTCGACCGATGCCTGGCCCCGGGATGCTGTTGGCCCCGAATGTGGATGCCTCCAACATCGAGCCTGCTGCCACACCAATGCCATTTGCCTCTGCCACCACAACGGCCTCTGGGATGATGGAATCCCCCGGTGCCGCCATGCATGTGCTCTGCTCGGAGGTGTCTGCACATCCTCCATTGGCAGGGGTCCAGTTTTGGGGTGACAACCTCTGCTGGTCCTCCGACTCCTGACTGTGGCAGGGATGTGATCACCACCAGCCTTATTCGCAGTGGATGGGCCAGGTCCACAAGGTAACCAGGTGAGACATGGGTGGGAAGACGGCACGGAGGACGACTGGTGCATAGGGTGTGCAGAGGAGGAAGGGGTTGCAAGAGTGCCCAGCACACGGAGGAACCCTGTGCCAACGACCTGTCCTAGCAAGTCAACGCGGGCACACAGGTGTTCGAAATGATGTGCGTTGTCCTGCCTGGAACAACGCACATCATCCCGAATCCCCTGTGTGCGCAACGCGACACCGACTAGGACAGGCTAAACCCTGTCACGGATTGCCACGTCCGCAGGTAGAGGAAGGTCAGTTGATGTAGACACATCCCCTACCTGCGAACAGGCCTGGACAGAGGCATCCCTGCTGGCGCAGGATGATACAGTGACAGGATCAGGGACAGGATAACTGTCATGATGCCTACCCCCGGGCTTCAGGACCAAGCCCATAAGCTCCGGAATCAGGCATCCAGATATTTATTAAAATCCCAACAGCACCGGCTGGGGGCTGTTTGGGTTCAGTCCTGGTGCCTTAGGCGCCAGGCTCATCATAGAAATCAGTCCTGGCGCCATAGGCGCCAGGCTCATATACTTTACTTACCTGATGCAGACCATGCTGAAAGTGAGTCCAAGCCAATGTGAGGCCTGGATGGGACTATTTTATTACAGGGACTATTTCTTACTTGGGCGTGGTTCTGGGGAACTTCTTACCTGGAACTACTTTGGAGGCTATTTAAACCACGCCCGAACAGCAGCACACGCTTCGCGTTATTCGGCATCCAGCAGCGTAACGCTCACCGTGCCTGCAGTCAGCATCCAGTCTTCTGCCACGCCCGCCTCGAATCTGGAGCTCCTAAAACAAAGAGGAAAGAAAAGGACAAGGTTAGAAAACAAACTATTTTCAAATTCCTCACCTGATTCCGGATCCATCTCGCCTCCGGACCTAGAAAGAACATCATTTCAGTATGCGTTGCATCTCCAGCTGCAGCGCCGCGCCATACTCATCAGTCCTCACAGCATCTTTCGATTCGCCACTGCCTCCATCATTTCTTCGCCGAACTCCAGCACCTGGGGACAAAAGAAAACAACAAGGTGAGCCGAGAAAATCAACAAATATAACTCTTATCACCATAGACTTACCTGATTTACCACCAGAGGCATTATTCTATACTTTCCACATCTTCATGTGCCGCACCTGCAAAGAGAGAGAAAAACAACACGTTAAACACGTGCAACATTTACTGGACAGCGTCGGGTAATACAGACTCTTGCCTGAGCGCCACCAGCTACCACGAGAGCATCTTCTCACAAACTCAGCTGCAAAACAAGGAAGGAAGGGGGGAACAAGAGTGAACATCGGACATATTGAACTCTATGAACTTGATACTTACTGGTCCTTGCCAGGAACCTCAGAGTCAATACTCTCCAGAACTCTCCCACGCCTTCTAACCAGTGAAGTAACTGGCATCAACGCGCCCCTGCAATCCATGCAGGATGGAGAGCTCATCTTTCAAGAGTATAAGGTGAGATTGCTGAGAGGGCACTTCGGAGGTGATTAGTGGGGAGGACTGTGGGGGGTGCCATCACTTGAATCCACGGGTGGCTAAATCCATCTCTCCACTTGCAGGAGAATACTTCTAAGGGTCATGCAGACAAGATTAGGAGGGCCAGTCCAGTCAGTCATCTCTGCACTACGCATCACGTTGGTGGAGACCGCAGCCGTCCGGGTCCGACCGACGCCCCTGTGGGAGCCAGGTGAGCGTAACAGAACGCGAAGCCTTTATATAAATCCCCACCAGGGCATTATGGGAACCTCAGAAACCGACCAACTGTCCCAATTATTGGGGGAACTTAGGGCGGAAGTGCACTCCACTCTCCAAGAGACTAATGACCTCAGGAGAGAACTGATTGTCTCGAAGGAACGCACTGACGATCTGGCTAGGCAGCTGCTGCAAAACCAAGCAGGGCAAACACCTTTACCAGGACTCGGGGGGAATCCATCTCCTGTTTCATCAAACAATCCGGTGCAAGTGGTTTTACCAGGGGCTATTCCTTTAGCTACACCTGAACGCTTTGCTGGGGACCCAAAAAGGTTTGCCGTGTTTATGAACCAATGTCGCTTGCACTTTTTATGCAGACCTGGAGCTTTTCCAAATGACCAAGCCAAAGTAGCTTCTGTATTATCATATTTGAGTGGCAGTGCAGCTGATTGGTCGATTCCACTACTCAATCAGGATGACCCGCTTCTTCGGGACTTTCAGGGTTTTCAAATGAGCTAGACATTCCCAGGGACAGGCCCTGGATAACAAACTTTTATCCCTACGACAAGGTAACCAGGATCTGTTAACCTATATCGCAACCTTTAATAGGTTGGTGGTGGAAACCGGATGGCCAGAGATAAAACGAATTACACTATTTCATCGTGGACTTCGGGGAGAACTTAAAGATGTTTTGGCCCAAGTTGTGAACCCACCTCAGGATTGCACAGAATATATAGCCTTAGTGGTCCAGTTAGACCATCGACTTCAGAATAGAAAGGCTGACCGAGCTAAGTTTGAAAGTCTGGTATTGGTTAAACCCAACGTCACCCTCAAAGGAACAGATGCAGCAGAACCTATGCAGATCGGGGGGTTTAAGGGACCCTTAACTCCAAAGGAAAGAGAAAGGAGATGGCAGATGCAATTGTGTCTATACTGTGGGGCCTCAGGACATTTTCTACGGGATTGCCCTATAAAACCATCCAAGAAAATAGTTGGAGTCGCTGATAGAAATCAAACAGAACCTGATTCGGGAAACGACCACACCCGACAAGCTTAGAGGTCCGCTTGCCGAGCTTGAAGAAGGACACTCAGACCTCACACCTAATCATACCAATGGTCCTTATTGATCCAAGGCAGCCATCATGTATGCACGCAGTAAGGGCATACATTGATAGCGGGGCTGTAGGAAACTATATGGACCACGAGTTGGCTTCTAGGATGAATCTACATTTCTGCAAAAAAACCTCTTCGGATGTCATCACCACAGTTGATGGAACTGAAATTGCCTCTGGGCCTGTAACTCATTCCACCACAGAGATGACACTGTTGGGTCAAGATGGGCATCAAGGGACTATTGTGTTTGATTTAATCAAGCCCCGCAGTTTCAAATAATACTGGGGATACCTTGGTTAGAAACACATAATCCTAGTATTGATTGGCGAAAGAAGAGAATAACCTTCCCGGATTGTGCACACACCTGTTACCCGGAAAAAACCTTGAACAAAGGCCTGGCCACAGTCGCTAATCCAGTCGTGCAGTTACCTCAGGAATATCAAGAATTCCAGGATGTTTTTCAAAAAGAACAGGCAAACACCTTACCACCTCACAGATCATACGATTGTCAAATCGACCTCATACCCGGTGCACAACCTCCATGCAGTAGGATCTACGCCCTTATGGAACCCGAAATCCTTCACCTACGACAATACTTGGACCAATACCTTGCTAATGGCTTTATTCGTCCATCCAAGTCCCCTGCATCCTCAGCTTTGTTCTTCGTGTCTAAAAAGTAAGGTGACCTCAGAGCATGCATAGGCTAACGCGCATTAAATCAGATTACGGTGAAGAACCGATACCCATTGTCTCTGATCCCCGAATTACTAGACCAAGTAAAGCATGCTTGCATCTACACTAAATTGGATCTCCGAGGGGCATATCATCTGGTACATGTCAAGAAAGGCGACGAATGGAAGACTGCCTTTCACACCAAGTACGGATTGTTCGAATATCAGGTGATGCCCTTCGGGTTGTGCAATGCACCAGCAGCCTTCCAGTATTTTATGAACGATGTCCTTCGTGAACTCATTGACGTCTGTGTTGTCATATACATAGACGATATTCCAGTGTACTCCTCCTCAGAATCAGACCATGTTAAGCACGTGCGTGCAGTCCTTGAGAAACTATGCCAGCACAAGTTATATGCAAAATTGGAAAAATGTGTTTTTCATACTATGGAAGTTGAATTCCTTGGATTTATCCTGACTCCAAAAGGAGTCCTAATGGACTGTCGAAAGGTGGACGCAATTCTCAAGTGGCCATCACCCAGTTCAGTTAAAGGGGTACAAAGCATGCTCGGATTTGCTAATTTCTACCACAGATTTATTCCGGATTTCTGACATGTTGTACACCCCATCACAGCACTTTTGCGAAAAAACAAACACTTCTTGTGGACCGAAGAGGCTGAAAAGGCCTTCCAAGAGCTGAAAGCGAAATTCACGTCTGCACCTGTCTTAAAGCATCCCCGCCCTGAACTTCCATACATAGTTGAAACTGATGCATCCAGTTTAGCCATGGGAGCTGTCCTTTCCCAGAAGGATCCTGAAACCGGTCAACTTCACCCAATAGCATTTTGGTCCAGAAAGTTCTCGGCACCCGAGTTAAACTATGTGGTTACCGATAAAGAGTTATTAGCCATCAAATCCGCCTTCAAGGCTTGGCGACATTATCTTCTCAGTGCCAGGCATACCATTACTGTAATCACTGATCACCGGAACTTGCAATATTTAAAACAGCCAAAGCCCAATCGTCGCGCCAACTTCGATGGGCATTGTTCTTTGCCGAGTTCGATTTCGTGATCACTTATCGACCAGGCTGTAAAAATGGCAAGGCAGATGCCTTATCCCAAATAGGGATGGTAGAAGCATATGCGAACCCGGAACCGGTGCCTATAATTTCAGAACAAAGAATTCTTGGCATAACTACTCTACAGACACTAGAGGATATTCATGTTAAAATCCAACAACTCTTCGATCCAACAGTCCTGCAGGACTGGGTAAAGAAAGGCCCAGACTACTCAGTCATCAATGGCCTACCTTATTATCAAGGACGACTATTTCTACCACATAAGGAACTACAAGAACTAGTCATCTCCAATTATCATGACACCCTGATGGAAGGGCACCCAGGTATCGCAAAAACTGAAGCTAAAATTAAGAGACAATTCTGGTGGCCCACCTGGCGAAAAGACGTAAAGTCATTTGTGATGTCTTGTGGCATTTGCACCCAAAACAAAATTCAGAAGAAAAAACCAGCTGGCCTTTTACAACCTTTGGATATTCCACCTACACCATGACACACCTTATCTTTAGACTTTATTACAGATCTACCTCCATGTAATGGATTTAACACCATTCTAGTTATTGTGGATCTTTTTTCCAAGATGGCCCACTTTATTCCTTTAAAGGGATTACCTTCTGCTTCAATTCTGACCAAGGAGTTCCTCGAAAACAATGTTCGAATACACGGGTTTCCTTCCGTATTGGTCTCTGACCGAGGTAGTCAATTCATTTCACATTTTTGGAAGAAATGTTGTCAATTGGCGCAAATGGACATAAGGTTATCAACCAGTCACCATCCCCAGACCGATGGTCAGACAGAGAGGACCAACCAGACCCTTGAACAGTACCTACGTTGCATGCTACACTAGACCGAAAGTAATTGGAAAGATATTTTATTGATTTCCGAGTATGCATACAATAACTCTGTACATTCAGGAACCGGACAAAGCCCCTTTTATACTATATATGGACATCACCCTCGAACCTCATAACTAGATTTGCCTCAGCACTTAGAAATGCCCGCAGTTAGTCATTTGCACTCTACTATTATGCAAGCCTTTAAGGAGGCAACAGAACATTTGAAACAAGCAAAAGAGAAATATAAGAAAAATGCTGATCAACATAGAAGTGAAACTCCACAATACCAGATTGGGGATCAAGTTTGGCTGGCTACAAAACACATACCTCTGAAGGGAACTCAGGCTTTTAACCCTAGATATTTGGGACCTTACACCATTAAGGCCATTATCAACCCGGTGGCCGTCAAATTGGAACTACCCTCTTATATGCAAATTCATCATGTCTTCCATGTTTCACTTTTAAAACCAGTTCAACCAGGGACAAGATTAACCAAACCACCCGACCCCATCTTGATAGATGGAGAACCTGAATTTGAGGTAAAAAATATCCTGGACTCCAAGATGGTTAAATGAAAACTTTTTTATTTAATCGATTGGAAGGGCTATAGACCACAAGAAAGGTCATGGGAGCCTAGTGACCACGTTCATGCACCTCGGTTGGTGAAGAGATTCCAATGGGACTTCCTAGACAAGTCAGGGCCAAGGGCAAGAACAACTTTAGGAGGGGCCTTGGGGGGGAGTGCTGTCATGATGCCTACCCCCGGGCTTCAGGACCAAGCCCATCAGCTCCGGAAGCAGGCATCCAGATATTTATTAAAACCCCAACAGCCCCGGCTGGGGGCTGTTTGGGTTCAGTCCTGGTGCCTTAGGCGCCAGGCTCATCATAGAAATCAGTCCTGGCGCCATAGGCGTCAGGCTCATTGACTTTACTTACCTGATGCAGACCATGCTGCAAGTGAGTCCAAGCCAACTTGAGGCCTGGATGGGACTGTTTTATTGCAGGGACTATTTTTTACTCGGGCGTGGTCCTAAAACAAAGAGGAAAGAAAAGGACAAGGTTAGAAAACAAACTATTTTCGAATTCCTCACCTAATTCCGGATCCATCTCGCCTCCGGACCTGGAAAGAACATCATTTCAGTACGCGTCGCATCTCCAGCTGCAGCGCCGCGCCATACTCACCAGTCCTCACAGCATCTTTCGATTCGCCACTGCCTCCGTCATTTCTTCGCCGAACTCCAGCACCTGGGGACAAAAGAAAACAACAAGGGTAGCCGAGAAAACCAACAAATATAAGTCTTATCACCATAGACTTACCTGATTTACCACCGGAGGCATTATTCTATAACTTTCCACATCTTCATGTGCCGCACCTACAAAGAGAGAGAAAAACAACACGTTAAACACGTGCAACATTTACCGGACAGCGTCGGGTAATACAGACTCTTACCTGAGCGCCACCAGCTACCACGAGAGCATCTTCTCACAAACTCAGCTGCAAGACAAGGAAGGAAGGGGGGAACAAGAGTGAACATCGGACATATTGAACTCTATGAACTTGATACTTACTGGTCCTCGCCAGGAACCTCAGAGTCATTACTCTCCGGAACTCTCCCACGACTTCAAACTAGTGAAGTAACTGGCATCAACGCGCCCCTGCAATCCATGAAGGATGGAGAGCTCATCTTTCAAGAGTATAAGGTGAGATTGCAGAGAGGGCAATTTGGAGGTGATTAGTGGGGAGGACTGTGGGGGGTGCCATCACTTGAATCCACGGATGGCTAAATCCATCTCTCCACTTGCAGGAGAATACTTCTACGGGTCAAGCAGACAAGATTAGGAGGACCAGTCCAGTCAGTCATCTCTGCACTACGCATCAGGTTGGTGGAGACCGCAGCTGTCTGGGTCGACCGACGCCCCTGTGGGAGCCAGGTGAGCATAACAATAACAGACAGGCACCTAAACGGCGACCTGACTTGCCTCCTGCCCCTGGACTGCACCACTTGCACCAGTGGATCCACCACCTCCAGGCCCCTTGAATGTGTCACGACCATTGGCAACCTTACCTGTTCCACGGCATCCTCTGGCGGCTGAGATCATCTGACGCTCACCATCTTCCTCCGGCTCCATCTCTGTCATCATGTGAGCAGCTTACCAGCCTGCCAAGAAGGCCATCTTCTCAGAGACAGTTTCTGCTCCCATGGTTTCTGGAGAACCATTCTTCATCTATTCTTCTCTACCTGCAAGACAACAATTGCACAGGTTAGCTATTTGCAAGGACGCTTTTTGCACCGCTTGGCGTTTCATCTTACCTTCTCGCACCCAACTTTGGCCCCCGCCTCAGTCTCCAACACCTGCAAGAAAAGGGGAGAAGGTTAGTGTGCTTACATCATCATAGACATTATCTCAACTTCACCTACAAATACTTACCTGAAAGTACGGAGTCTCAGCCAGCCTGGACTCCGGCCCTCACCAGTGAGAAAACTCGGCGGTACGGTGCCATTGACGACGCACCTCTTCCCAGCGCGGCAGGATGGAGAGCGCCCCTTAATAGAAATCGGAAGGGAATCGGGAGCCTGGGAGGCGGGTCGCCAGGGAAAGACCCACAGTTAAGTTTCATCTCCTGTTTCCTAGAGCTGACCCTTGACATCACAAACTCCAGGGAAGGGGAAGGGACCGAAGAACATCCCGGCCAGTCGAGAAGGCGCCCCCGTGGATACAAGGTGAGCGTTACAGAACGCGAAGCCCAAAATTAATTATTAACATGGGCGCCTAGTATGGAAACCTCTGAAACTGACCAGTTAGCCCAGTTGTTCGGGCAGTTGCGTGCGGAGGTCCACTCTGCGCGGCAGGAAACAAATGCCTTGCGAAGGGAACTAATTGTGGCCAAGGAAAGGACGGATGACCTTGGGAGACAACTCCTCCAGTCACAAGCAGGCCAAGCCCCGTTGCCCGGAATGGCTCAGTCCTCATCAGCCTCAGCGAGCAACCCGGTCCCTATCAACCTCCCCGGGGCAGTACCTTTAGCTCCTCCAGAATGTTTTTCAGGGGACCCCCGACGATATACTACCTACATGAACTAGTGTCGTCTCCATTTTCTGTGCAGGCCTGGGGCGTTCTCCACGGACCAATCTTGTGTGGCCTTCGTTTTATTGTATCTTAGTGGATTTGCAGCAGATTGGTCGGTACCGTTCATTAGTCAGAATGACCCTCTGCTACAGGATTTCGATGGGTTTCAACGGGAATTGGAAAAGCTCTTCGCCCGACGTCACCATGGACAAGCTCTCGATACTGAACTCTTGTTCCTTCGTCAAGGGAGCCAGGATTTATTGATTTACATGGCAACTTTCAATAGACTGGTGGTCGAGGCAAACTGGTCAGAGGACAAACAGACCACTCTGTTCCACCGGGGGCTCCAAGGGGAGCTAAAAGATGTTTTGGCCCAAGTAGTGAATCCACCCCGGGATTGTGCTGAGTTCATTAGTTTGGTGGTACAGTTGGACCGTCGACTGCAAGACAGAAAGAACGACTGTGGGAAGCCGGATTCGCGTCCCTTCATTCTGCGACCCAAGGATCAAACCCCACAAGGACCCGAAAGCACCAGCAAACCTATGCAGATAGGGGGGGGTCAGGCTCCCCTAACCAAAGCAGAGCGAGAAAAAAGGAAGGACTTGCAGTTGTGCCTGTATTGTGGAAAAGCAGGTCACTTCTTATAAGAATGCCCGGTCAAGCCGCCCTGAAGGGCTGTGGGAGCCACAGATAAAGAAACCCCTGACGAGGAATCGGGAAACGAGCAAGCCCGGCAATTGTAGCGGTCCAATTGTCGAGCGAAGAAGTTCAGCTACAGACCTCCCATTTTGCGCTACCTGTGATCTTAATTCCCCATCAGCTGCCATCCGACATGCACTCGTTGGAGGCCTACATCGACAGCGGTGTGGTGGGAAACTATATAGATCAAGACCTTGCTGCAAAAATGGGGCTAGTCCTTTGCCCTAAACCAACCGCAGATTTTATTTATTTATTTATTTATTCGCATTTGTTTAGCGCACAGGCAGCCCAGTGGGCATCGTGGCGCTTGTTACAGGAAAAGAAAATGACTTATTTTACATACATTACAGTCATTACTTGGTTGCACGAGAAGAAAACAGAGGATATGAAGATGACTAGTTGTACATACATTGAAATGAATTTCTTAGTTGCAAGAGAAGAGAAATGTCTACAGGGGGGAAGAGGAGGGAGGAGGGGAGGAGGAGAGAGTAAACAGCATGAGGAGAGGGAGTTAGTTAAACAAGATGGTTTTCAGCTTTTTTCGGAAGGCCGAGAGAGAGGTTTCTGCTCTCAGTGTGCTAGGTAGAGAGTTCCATAGTTTAGGGGCAATGTAGGGAAAACTAATTCCACCTGCTCTAGCTCGATTGAAGCGTGGGACCTTAAGTTGGTTGGAGTGGCATTGCCTGGTTGGTCTGGAGGAGTGAGACTTAGTTAGTGTATCAGACAGGTATGATGGTGCGGAGAGGTTGATACATTTGTGTGCGGTGGTAAGTATTTTGAATGTGATGCGCTCTTTGACCGGAAGCCAGTGTGCTGCCTTTCTGGCTAGCGCGATGTGGTCCCTTTTAGGTATATTGAGGGCTGCTCTTAGAGCATTATTCTGTGTGTTTTGGAGTTTATTGAGATTGGAGTTGGAGGTGCCAGCCAGTAGCGCATTACAATAATCTAGTTTGGCTCCGATGGTGGCTCTGGCGATAGAGAGGCAATTATCTCTGGTTAGGAAAGGTTTGATGGCATTGATGAGTTTGGTGCTCAGGGCGTAGGCTGAGACAATGGAGTTGACTTGTTTGTCCATAGTAAGAGAGGCGTCGATGTGGACTCCTAGTGTTTTTACAGAAGGTAGAACTGTGATGACACAATTGTCAATGCAGAAATTGGTGTAGAGTGGGTCGAGTTTAGAGAGAGTGGGTTTTTGCCCCAAGATGAGAATTTCAGTCTTGTCTCCGTTGAGACATAAGCCGTTAGTGGCCATCCATGATTGGATGGTGGCGTATATGTTCTGTAGGGTGGCTGCGTCCTGATGGTATAGTCCTGTGAGCGGGAGGAGTACTTGGGTATCGTCCGCGTAGTTGGTGTATGCGATCCCAAGTGCGTCTATTTTGTCAAAGAGTGGTTTGGTAAATATATTATAGAGGGTAGGAGCCGTGCATGAGCCCTGGTGGACTCCATGCCTGATGGTCGTAGGCTCTGCATTAGCTATATTGGAGAATACTTTCATTACTCTTCCTTCGAGGAAGGAGGTGATCCATTTTGTGGCTTGTTTGGAGAAATGTGCGGCCTGTGTGAGATGGTTGGTAAGGATGGCATGATCGACTAAATCAAAAGCCGCCGAGAGGTCTAGAAGGAGCAGTAGGGCCGGCTTGCCTTTGTTTAGAATTAGCGTAATTTGGTTCTTCAGATCTAGTAGAGCGGTTTCAGTGCCATGACCTTTGCGGAAGCCAGACTGCCTTTTTCCTAGGATAGAATAGTTTTCAAGGTAGGACTCTATCTGCACGTGGGCTGCTTTATCTAGGATTTTCAAAAGAAATGGGACCGTAGTAATGGGCCGGTAGTTGTTCGGTTGGGTCGGATCAAGGGTAGGTTTCTTTAAGAGCGGACGCACCCATGCCTCTTTAAGGCTGTCGGGAACTAGGCCCGTCTTGAATGAGGCGTTAATGAATGCTGTGATGATCGGAGTGAGGGGTGCTGCACACTCTTTAATGATGTTGGGGGGGCATATATCGCCTTTGCATTGGGATGGTTTAAGCTGCTTGAGGATGTGGAGAGCATCTGCTTCGGTGATTGGAGAAAAATTGAATTGGGGGGTGTTCTTGCTTTTAGTGGTATTGGCGGGGTGGGTCTGTTGGGGGGGGGAGAGCCTTAAAGTGTTGTGCTATTTTGTTTTGAAGAAGGTCTATTTTATTTAGCATCGCTGAAACTGTAACCACCGTTGACGGTACTGAGATTGCCCTTGGGCCCTGTGTCAGAATGCACCACCAAGCTCACCCTCCTTTGCGAAGATGGGTATTGTGAAACCCTCGCCTTTGATCTGATTAAAGCCCCCCCCAATTCCGGCTGATCCTGGGAATGCCATGGCTGGTCACTCATAATCCACGAATCAACTGGCGAACTCGCGAACTGGTTTTTGCCCATAGCTGCACGCACACCTGTTACCCGATGGGTTGGAAGGCTAAGAACACAAGTTCTCCAGTTCGGGAGGGAACGGCCCATTTTCTCAGAGGGGTCACTACCCTACCGATTCAGTACCAAGATTTCCAAGATGTTTTCCAAAAGGAGCAGGCTAATACGCTGCCTCCCCACAGACCCTATGACTGTCAAATCGACCTGCTACCTGGAGCTCAAATTCCTTGTGGACGCATTTATGCGTTCACTGAGGCTGAGAACCAACACCCGAAAACATACCTGAAGCAGTATCTGACCAATGGTTTCATCCACCCGTCCAAGTTGTCAGCCGTTATTCTTTGTGCCAGAAAAGGAAGACAATTTGAGAACGTGTATTGACTACCATGAACTGAACCAAGTAACTATCAAAAATCGCTACCCTCTGCCTTTGATCCTGGAGTTACTGGACCAGGTTAAGGAAGCCCAGATCTATATGAAGTTGGACTTGAGAGGGGCCTATCATCTGGTGCGCATCAAAGAATGGGGCGAGTGGAAAACGGCATTCCGTACCAAGTATGGCCTGTTCGAATACCAAGTAATGCTGTTCGGCCTATGCAACCCCCACCGCGGCGTTCAAGTATTTCATGAATGATGTCCTTCGAGAACTCATCGACGTCTGCGCCATGGTATACATAGACGACATCCTGGTATATTCAACATCTGAGCAAGATCACATTGAGCATGTGCGGGTGGTTCTGACCAAACTCCGAGAACACCATCTTTATGCCAAGCTGGAAAAATGGTAATTTCATATTACAGAGGTGGAATTCCTGGGCTTTATCCTTTCTCCCAAGGGCATACGGATGGATGCTCACAAGGTGGATGCTGTCCTCAATTGGCCAGCGCCCAATTCAATAAAAGGCGTCCAGAGCATGTTGGGGTTTGCAAATTTCTACTGTCGGTTTATTCCCGGATTCTACCAAGTCGTACACCCGATTACGTCTTTGTTAAGAAAATGCAACAAGACATTTAAGTGGACTGAGGAAGCTGAGAAGGCCTTCCAGGAACTCAAGGTGAGGTTCACCACCGCTCCCATTTAGCAACACCCGCGTCCAGACCGTCCCTATATTGTGGAAACAGATGCGTCCAGTCTGGCAATGGGGGCGGTTCTATCTCAAAAAGACCCGCTAACTGGCCAGCTAAAATCGGTGGCCTTTTGGTCATGAAAATTCACGCCAGCGCAACTCAATTACGCCATTTCAGATAAAGAACTATTGGCCATCAAAGCTGCTTTCAAAGCCTGGCGACACTATCTACTGAGGGCCCGACACACCGTCACCGTGATTACGGACCACCGAAACCTCCAATATCTGAAGGGGGCTAAGGCGCAATTGTCACGACAGCTTTGCTGGGCCCTTTTCTTCGCAGAATATGACTTTGTGATCACGTACAGACCCGGGGTCAAAAACTGCAAAGCTGACGCGCTGTCCCGCACGGGCACTGCTGAAATGGCACATACGCCTCTGGATCCGGTGGCCATCATTCCTGAGAATAGAATCCTAGGCATCACAACCACCATGACCCAGGACAAGCTCCTACACGAAATTCGGCAGGTCTTAACCCAGGAGCAACTGCAGGAGTGGGGTTGCAGAGGAGAGCATTACTGTATTAAGGATCAATTGCCGCATTACCAAAACCGGCTATTCGTCCCTCTGAAGGAGTTGCAAGAACAGGTAATCTCCGAATACCACGACTCCCTCATTGAAGGACACCCGGGAATTGCCAAAACCTTGGCCAAGGTCAAAAGGAATTACTGGTGGCCCACTTGGTGCAAAGATGTAATCGAGTTTGTGTTGTCTTGTGGTATCTGTGCCCAAAATAAGTCCATCAAACAGAGACCCTCCGGCCTCCTACAGCCGTTGGACATTCCGCCTGCCCTGTGGCATACTTTATCGATAGATTTCATCACCGATCTCCCCCCGTGTCAAGGATACAATACCATTCTGGTCATCGTGGACCTATTTTCCAAAATGGCTCATTTCTTCCCATTTAAGGGTCGACAAACTGCATCCGGCTTAGCCAAAGTTTTCCTTGAACATGTTGTGCGCCTACATGGATTCCCTTCAGTCTTAAAGGATAGTTCCGGAACTTTTTTTTTATTGTCCCTACGGTTCGGCCATGTGTTTTTAAGCATAACTCGGTAGATCGTAGAAAACTTTCCTATGGACCTTACCCGACTTTTCGTCCATTAACGCACTCGAAATCAGCCGCCATTTTCTGATAATCCTATCATTTCCCCCCATCGCCCTGGCTCACCTGCTTTTGCGGCACTAAATCAAATCCCCCGCCCCTGAAACAGACTTTATCAAAACATTCATATTCCCCGCCTCTATCCGTGACGTGACTGAGCTGCGTAGGCAAACGCGCCCAGGCGTCTTCTACGCGACTCCACACAGAACCCGGAAATCAACACAGATGAGCTCACACAACACAGCGCGCCACAATTGGGAATATGAAACTGTACTTTTAAATTAAACCGCAAGATTGTAAATTTGGTAAAGTACATTTATTTGACATCAAATGTTTTGAGAATATTCAGCGATTTGCATTTTTATTTGCTCACGTTCCAAAAAGTTCGTTTTGAGGCACGCGATGTTCCTTTGCTGTACACAGGGTCTTAGATCATCTCACAATACAGCGCCACAATTCGGAATATGAAACTGTGGTTTAAAAGCAAACGGCAAGATTGTACATTTGGCAAAGTACATTTATTTGACATCAAATGTTTTGAGAATATTCAGCGATTTGCATTTTTATTTGCTCTCGATCCAAAATAGTTCGTCTTGAGGCAAGCGATGTTCGTGTGCAGTACACAGGGTGTTGGTTTACGATAAAATAAGCTCTTCGGTCGCACTGATAATCGCATGGCTGTTCCAACAACGAGGCACTAGGCCACCACAACGGTCTGTATGTTGCATCTAGCCGTTAGTACCGCGTAAGGGCATACTTGTACTTGGCGAACGTCCCATAAAATGGTCAGGGTGGTAACGTTGTTCACGCGGAGAAGCAACTGGCGGTTAAAAAAGCCATCCGCCGGTGTCTGATACTCGTGACACATACAATAATGAATGATGTACCTGTTTGAAAAACATAAAAAATGAAATTAGTCTCACCATCAGATCTTTATTAAAATTATTCATTTTATATATTAGGTCGGGAAATTATTTCATAGCTAGGACAGTGCAACTGGGTATTATACGTCAAGGGGGGGCTGTAGGATACTGAGACAGTCCCCCAGTGCAGGGGTTGACAGGGAGGCAGTGCAGGTGGAGAGTGGAAGGGCCCAGGACCGAGGTCGCAGACAGTGGACCAGTTGTAGCAGGGGAGAGGGAGAGAGAAAGCACAAGCAAAGAGGAAGGTTTTGAGGTGCTTCCGTAAAAGGAGATGGTTCTCCTCAAGATAGTGCGCGGTACAAAACAATATACCACATAGAACGAACAAGTACAACTTAACCCGTCTTTAAAGCTACTGTATAGTAATTAAATTGCGGTATAATCTCATCTAAAGAGTTACTTACATTATATTTGCATTTTCCATTGTGTCTGCGCGTAGGGCAGCCCCGAAATACCACTCCTTCTATGCCGACGTTATTTCTTCTAATGAACGAACATTAAATGGCTTTCGTTTCTGAAATTATATTCATTATCGTTTCTTACGTTATTACACCACACCCCCAAAAAGAAGTCTTTCGGGATGGTCCCGGCCTGTCAAGGTCAAATAACAATAGAACCTTATACTGAGTCGTGGGCCATTCCGGCACCCGAGCAAAAAATCAAAGCAGCTGACCTTCACTTTGAACGAGCACACATTCCTAGTTAGCTACATTCAGTGTAAGGCCATCTCACAGGACTTGAAATTTACACTCCATCTTTGCATTTTGTCTGCGTGCTTTGCAGCCCCAGAGAACCATAAATACGGAGACATTCTATATTTTTTGAAAAATGATTTATATTACTGTTTGGTTTAATTTAATGCACAAATGAACAAGGTTGGATAGACACATTGCATGTACACTGAGAAATCACTTTTATTTACACAATACATAGCTACACATATTCAATGGGCCTGCGACATGAGGAGACTCGAGAGAACAGACAATCAAATTACAATCATTTAAACCGTGATGTGTATTTCTCAATGAGCTCTTCTTTGGATGGACATGGAACAGAGTCAATGTTGGGTGGCAATGCAGTTGTCCCCTGCACAGGTTCGTTCACAACTCCATGTATGTGCCTATCTAGGACATCAACAATAAGTCTCTCAATAAAGTCATATTGCATATCCTCAAACACTGGTTTGATAATCCATTGTTTACTTCTTTTAGTGAAGGCCTTATTGTAACGAAGCGTCCCTAAAGTTCCGGTCGTCCTACTTTGTTGACGGCCAACATTATGGTTATGTGCCAAGACCGCTAGAAGAGTCCGATTTATCATGCCCTCCATGCCAAAATGCAATCGCTTTGGCCTGTACTTTAGGCACATATTGTGGAACACCTCCAAATCTCCTGTGTGGCAGAATTCCGTGAGTCCCCTCAAATCTCTTGTTATAGTTTTATCAAATACAATCTTTTCAATGGCTTTGTGAGTGGGTGATGAAGGAATCAACCACTTCTTCTTCCGTGCCTCCTCTGTGGACAAATGGCCATGTTCACAATTGTGGAAATGTTGGTTTGTGTTCCAACGGTGAACGTTGGTACAGTGTAGCATTACTGACCGCCATTTTTCCAGTAGAATTTCCAATGACCCTCCACATGTTTTTGAGCTCCACCAAAGATGGTTGCTGATTGACTTGGACCACTGTGAAATACCTTGCATATCTTTTTTTTTACCTGCAGCCGACATTTTTTTATTGATTGTTTTTGCAAGATGCCAAACGTCAAATTGGTGATTTATATTTTTGTACTCTTCTCTCATTGTCTTGGCAATTGAAACGTGTCTGTCCGTGGCTATCAGGTCGATCACCATTCCCCGCGATTGTAGTTCTTGCAATGATGCTACAAAGCCAACTTTTTCCATGGCCACTGAGGATGTACTTTGTGACACCTGCACGACCACCGAAGTCACAATTTTCTTACTTTCCATGTCCTGAAAGTGGTAGGTGCAGTACTTGGCTGAAAATCCTGGGCTGTCGCACTGTCCATCACCGGCTAGCCTGAACCGTTTGCCCGCGAATGTACTATCAATAGACATTTTTTCCATTCTCCAAGCTTCGCTAATGGCTGGAAATAGATAATCGGTTTGGTATTTGTAGAACTGAGTTTTTGCAATGAAATGGATTCCCACAAACTGAAAGAAAGACTCTAATTTTTTAAAACTTGAACCACTAAAAAGTGCAGCCGCTGCACAAAGTAGATTGCCTGCTGGCAGTTGCCCCAGCATGGGTTGTGCAGACCATGAGAAAGGATGATATTTTGTACAGGTGGCATGTATTTTAAGGTTAGTGCCTCGAATTGCACGAGTCACATTAATCAATGGCTCCCCACATACTTCCCTACCAACCGAATGCCCACATTTCATCCGAATAATAATATCAATCAAACAACTATCGAATACAATGAATTTGGCCTCTTTCCTTATACTGTCACTCTGCATCCCAGCTGGTTCGGCCTGTAACGTTGAGGACATGTCACTCACATGAAAGGTAGAATCTCTGATATCGTCTTCCGCTATGTTCAGTGATATTGATGGTGTTTCATTGTCGTCCACTTCATTCTCTTCCATTGCAACATCTGTTCCTTCTCCGGCAATGGGTGAATAAAACAATTTCTTCAACTTTCTCGCGGTCTTAG
This sequence comes from Ambystoma mexicanum, assembly GCF_040938575.1. Lineage (NCBI taxonomy): Eukaryota > Metazoa > Chordata > Amphibia > Caudata > Ambystomatidae > Ambystoma > Ambystoma mexicanum. The sequence goes on along the minus strand of NC_090921.1, from coordinate 1,158,189,467 downwards.
TTTTTGCGGGTGTGGATTCTGTGAATTGATCTCCGACTGCATCCGAACTACCAGGAGGACATTCACTATCAATGGCTGGTGGTGGTATACCTCCGTTGTCAATCACTTCATATTCTTCCCATTGGTACGATGCATCTCCAGTCTCAAGTCCCTGCCAAAAGGTTTGACAAGCAACATCTCTCGTTCGCTTCACTGTCTGTGTAGATCTAGTTCGTACACCCACTCGCAACTAGAGGACAGATTGGAAAAGGGATTTTCAGTTTAAACACAACTTACAGTATTGAACTATTAACAGTGAAAAACAACATAATATAGTGACCAGGACACTAACCTTCTTTTGCTTTCTTTTCTTTGAAACTTTCTTGCCTCGAACTTCAACATCAGGACGCTGTTGCTCCGACTCGTGTGTGCATGTCTCCACTTCCTCTTGCGCTGCAACGACTATATTTTCATGATAAGCACATCCATCACGCACTGATGCTCCATCGACTCCCTGAAACATAGAACTTTCATTAGTATGTATAATAATATCGAAAACACAAAATGTACTTGGGGACCAATACCCACGTACATCTCAATAGCAAAACACGAATGAACGCTTTGTGTAGAACATTCAAACGACAATTATTCACGCATAGTTGATCTAGTTAGATGGAACTGTCAAGATCCATACCTCGGGCTCCTCAAAGACTTCCATTGATGATATTATTGAAGATGATGCTTCAGTAACTCCCTGAAACACAGTAATTGCATTAGTATGGTTTTCTATTTTGATAAAAAGAACAGAAACTTTGTGCAGGCGTCAACGGCTCATCTAAATAGACCTGCACAAATGATCAGTTGTCTAAAATAAATAATGGATATCTAAATATGATTCGATTTGCTCGATCGTTGGAAGTGTCACCACCCAGAGATCTGCATCAACTACTAGGGGTGATGTTGTTGTAGAAGAAGCTCCGTCATCTCCCTGAAATATAGTACTTGCGTTAATAAAGAAGGAAGTATAGCGGATGTAATCACGTCATATGATTTCGCTTGATCGAACTGTCAGGATCCATACCTCGAAATGCATAAGAACATCAAGGGACGATGTAACTGCGGTGCACACTTCTGCAAGCTGTTGCGCCGACCCGTAACTGCATGCTCCCCCTTCTTCTTGGACTAATGCTCCATCGACTCCCTGAAACATAGGACTTTCATTAGTAATGAACACAATATTGAAAAAAGAAGACACATAGGAGGGAGACGACAGAAGGACATATCAATGGCTAAAAACGAAAGAAACATTGTGTGTAACAATCACGCTACAAGAATGCAAGATCTGATGATCTCCATCGATGGAACTGTCCGGAAACGTACCTCGAGCATCTGAGTGACATCAACGGTGGTCGTCAATGCGTTGGACTCCTCAGCATCTCCCTGAAAGACAGTACTTGCATTATTTTGGATAACAATAATTAGAACTGAAAACAAAGACTAGAGGGCGAGTACAAGGGTGTACCATTAGGTAAAATAATTACACGATAAATTAAAACTATTGATTTACATGCCTAAAACAAGTCAGTGGCAGAATAGCCAAGTAAGATTACCCGATAGGCGCTTGAAGTGGCTGATGACTGCAATAACGACACGGATGGAGAATCTTCCGCCTTCATATTGAGTGGATACATAAATGGGGAAATTATTGTTAGCTAATGCTACACACTACCGCAAGGCCGAGAGATAAATACGTAAACTTGACTCACCAGTGGAGGGATGTGGACGAATAGAGTGGGAATAGCGGTTGAGAGCAATTTTCGCCTTGCTCGCGGTGTGTTCTTCTTTATTAGCAATGATGTGGAGTACATGTCAGAGGTAAAGTGCCTGCTGCAGATGCGGTATCGATCACCCCTCTTGTCTGCAAAGACTTCTAGGACTCTACTTTCAAGCTCAGACGGTGGATATCCGCAATATCGGACCCATTCTCTTATCTGATCTATTGTTTTAGGGAAAACATGCATTATAGTACCTTCAGATTTATTATGGGTCTTCGAAGGGCAACCGCCAATGGAACAGGCAGGCATTGTGGAAAGTTCTGAAAAGTAAAGATCAACAATTCTTTATGAATACCAATGTAAACTCAGAACATGTGACTAGTTCCTTGCATGTACTGTCTTGAACGAAAAGAAATTGGACGCAAAATGATTATGGTACATGGCCTTACCTTGACGAACAAACAGTTAGATGCAGGGATCAGAATAGTTTCTTGTCGTAGAACAGGGAGCAGTTCACAGGTTGCAAACTGAGGAGTTTCCTCGAAGTGGTCACGGAAGTTCACAGAGACGAAGAGCAGATAACCAGCACCTTCACGGGTTGACTAGCAAAGCGCAAAGAAGTGCTCATTAGAAATATGAAGTGGGTTATAAAGAATTCGAAACAGGGGTGTGTTTGTGAATCAATGACGTGTATATGTCGTGGCATTATGCGGTTTGCAGGGGGCCGTTCAGCGTGAGGGGGGATGCTTGGCAGGAGACACAGGGTCTGGAGGTAGACATGGGAACAACAACCCATGCTCTATAGACCACTTTGAAGTGTACATGGTCTTTGGCACCTCTTGGCATTATCGCTCCCTGACAGCTCCACTTGCCAGCACAAGTACCCCGGTGCGAACTGCCTTTGATAGGGCGGGGGGTGGATTGGGGCGGTGGTTGTGCAGACAAGACACAGGAAAACTCGTGAATGGAGACACACTTATGTGGATTGCAGGGGGCCGTCCAGCGTGAGGGGGATGCTTGGCAGGAGACACGGGGTCTGGAGGTAGACATGGGAACAACAACCCATGCTCTATAGACCACTTTGAAGTGTACATGGTCTTTGGCACCTCTTGGCCTTTATCGCTCCCTGACAGCTCCACTTGGCAGCGCAAGTACCCCGGTGCGAACTGCCTTTGATAGGGCGGGGGGGTGTGGATTAGGGCGCTGGTCGTGCAGACAAGACTCGTTTGCCGCAGGGACTCACCAAGGAGAGGCCATCTAACTGCATGTAAGAGGCAGGCTGAAGGATCTAGTACATGGAAGGCAGGGGGGTGAGTTTATAAATACCTCAGCCTCCCAGGAGAATATATGGGTGCAGTTCACCCTGGAGACCCTGGATGCCTAGGCAGTTAGTCAGCAGCAGGCTGGCCTGTGGTGGCAAGGCGGCACGGGCCAGAGGGGGTCATCTCTGTACCCGGTGCCCAAAAGGATGATTTATTATGATCAACCATATTGATTATTTACCTATAACCATGTTTTGTATCAATAAAATCCAACGGCCTTCCTTTTATTGCCAACGCTTGAACAAAGTCGTGTGGTAAGTATTTTTGGGGGAGGAGGCAAGGCCGGGAGGCTTGATGCCAACCGGCAAAATAACATATGTATGTCTGCTGCATATGGGTTCAACGGTTATGTGGATTGAAGGTGGGCGGCCAGCGTGAGGGAGGATGCTGGCCGGAGACATGTGGTGTGACAAGACAAGGCACAGGAAGACTATTCAATGGAGACACACTAGATTCATTTAAAAAATCAAAACAACCATTGTTAAAATATATGTTGGGTTTTATTTTAGATCTTAATTTCAATTGAACATAAATAATAAACATTACACATTGTAAAGTTCCGGTTGCAGCACATCCAGGGAAAATCCGCGGTATTGTCCACTGTCGCTGGGGAAATGTTGTCTAATGGCATGTACCGCACAGGCAGGTATTACTCTCCGAACGCGGTGTCCGAGCCTCCCGTGAAGCCACCAAGTGAAGCAACGATAGGCCACCAACCTGTACCACCTGTGAAAATGAAAGATGCAAACTGTATTAAAATGACAAAACTTTCTTATCACTGTCGATTCAGGTAAAAAATGTCATTCTGCTTTGAAAAAAATTCATTCTAGAAAATGCACAATATGGAACCAATTTACATGCATTCGAATGATATGTAGATGTAATTTTATATGTGGGAGACGACCATGACATAGTAGTGGCATCACTGACATCAAAATCAGAGTATACTTACTCGTTACTCGGATTACGCGGACGAACAGTGCCGCGAAGTTCGTGCATAAGCACCATCATCATCCTCAACACGGTCCGTGAGAGGCAGGCTTCCCTGAACTCTGGCAGCTCGGTGATGCATTGCGGACTTGGCTCGCCTTCCGAAATGTAGGCCAAGCACCCGGAATTTTCACGGCAGCAGCAGTTCTCCTCCTCAGTTGGCATTAGCTCGCACCGATTGCACGTGCACCAGGTGGAGACGCTGTCCATGCGACATGGTCCAGGCTCTTCATCCGTTGACTGGTCCTCCCAACTGCCGTCCGAATCCCCATCGTTTTCGCGTGCTTGCCTTTCCAGTAGTTCTTCCTCGGTGTACTCGGGCTCGTACATATACGGCATTGTTGTAGCCATTGTGTGGTAAAGAAAGTAAAATAATTTACAGAGATGGTACAGGTGTTCACAAGGCCTAGAAGCGGCGAAGGTAGCTGACCAGAGCACAGAAACGAGTCACAGAATACTCAAAGTAACACACAGAGAGTAATGTAATCGAAAATCTGCTGCTGTGTGTTGTGAAACGGTGTGTTTATACTTATTGAGGAAAGAGGCGTCCTGCCATTTCCATGGCGACACTTCATTAGCTGAGGCGCAGCGATTGTTGACACGAAACGTGCTTTGGCGTTGGGAAATGGGCGGTACGCGTCTGCTGATGTCAGGCTCAGGGGCGGGGGATTTGATTTAGTGCCGCAAAAGCAGGTGAGCCAGGGCGATGGGGGGAAATGATAGGATTATCAGAAAATGGCGGCTGATTTCGAGTGCGTTAATGGACGAAAAGTCGGGTAAGGTCCATAGGAAAGTTTTCTACGATCTACCGAGTTATGCTTAAAAACACATGGCCGAACCGTAGGGACAATAAAAAAAAAGTCCCGGAACTATCCTTTAATATCGGACTGTGGAACTCAATTTGTATCCAGCTTTTGGAAGAAATGCTGTTCGTTGGCCTAGATAGACATCCGTCTGTCCACTAGTCACCACCCCCAGACCGACGGCCAAATGGAGAGAACGAACCAGACTCTTGAACAGCACTTACGGTGCATGCTTCACCAGGGAGAAGGGTATTGGAAAGATCTTCTATGGGTCGCCCAGTACACTTATAATAATTCTCTACATAGTAGTATGGGACAAACACCATTCTTTACGGTGTATGGGAGACACCCACGCAGTTCCGAATTAGACACCCCCGCAACCTTGGAAATGCTGGCTGTTGAGATCTTGCACTCAACCATCACTCAGACTTTCACTAAAGCACAAGAACATCTACAACAAGCTAAGGCGCGCCAGAAAGGGTGTGCAGACCAGCTTCGCTCCGAGGCCCTTGTCTAGCAGGTTGGCAATATGGTGTGGCTAGCCTCCAAGCATATACCAATAAAAGGCAAGCAATCATTTCGCCCACGGTTCTTGGGACCATACCCTGTGGAGACTATAATTAACCCCACCGCAGTGAAGTTGACCCTACCAGCCCACATGCGGGTACACCCAGTATTTCATGTATCCCTCCTGAAACCAGTCAAGCCCGGTTCCCGAATAACTACCCCCCTGAGCCTGTCATCGTTCAAGGGGAACCTGAATACGAGGTAAAGGACATTCTGGACTCTAAGTATGTAAGGTCTAAACTTTACTACCTTGTGGATTGGAAAGGGTATGGACCACAGGACAGGACATGGGAACCCAGTGAATATATCCATGCTCCATGCTTACTTCAGAGTTTCCACCGAACATTTCTTTCCAAACCAGGACCAGGTGGGAGGACCATTTTGAGAGGGGCCTTACGGGGGAATGCTGTCACACCGTGTCCCCACCGAGTGCCCACGGGGCCCTAAATACTCTATTTGGCCCTCCTCGAATCCCTTGGAGCCAGTCCTGGGGCTGTTGGCATCGGAGACACATGCTCGGACGGGGTTTCAATGGGCAATGGACAAGCATGGCCGCCCCCATGCCGAACATTGGGGAACTACGTTCGGCGGTCTAGCATCTAGGGTGGGGTCTGCCCCGAAGGCACCTGGGATACCTGCTGGCTATTTAAATCACGCCCGATTGAAGGCACACACTTCACGTTATTCTGCTCTAGCAGCATGACGCTCACCGGGTCCTTTTCAGCATCCTGGCCTGCAAGGGCGAGAAAAAGGCAAGAAGCATTGCCAACCCTACCTGTTCCACGGCATCCTCCGGCGGCAGAGATCATCCGACTATCACCATCTTCCTCCGGCTCCATCTCTGTCATCGTGTGAGCATCTTACCAGCCCACCAAGAAGGCCATCTTCTCAGAGACAGTTTCTGCTCCGGTAGTTTCTGGAGAACCATTCTTCGTCTATTCTTCTCCACCTGCAAGACAACAATAGCACAGGTTAGCCATTTGCAAGGATGCTCTTTGCTCCGCTTGGCGTTTCATCTTACCTTCTTGCACCCAACTTTGACCTCCGCCTCAGTCTCCAACACGTGCAGGAAAAGGGGAGAAGGTTAGTGTGCTTACATCATCAAAGACATTAGCTCAACTTCATCTACAAAGACTTACCTGAAAGTACGAAGTCGCAGCCGGCCTGGACTCCGGCCCTCACTAGTGAAGAAACTCGGCGGTACGGTGCCATTGGGGAAGCACCCCTGCCCAGTGCGGCAGGATGGAGAGCGCACCTTAATAGAAATCAAGGTGAGAGACGTCCCAGGGGAACCGCAAGGGAATCGGGAGCCTGGGAGGTAGGTCGCCAGGGAAAGAACAACAGTTACGTTTCATCTCCTGTCTCCTAGAGCCAACCCTCGACATCACAAACTCCAGGGAAGGGGAAGGGACCGAAGAACATCCCAGCCAGTCGAGAAGGCGCCCCGTGGTACAAGTTGAGCGTTACAGCGTGGGTCTGAAACGGCCTCCTCAACCACACCCCCGACCAACCTGGATGACTCAGTGCCGTCTTCTGTAGGATGCCCCTGAAGGTGCTCACCTGCCCCTTCTTCTGCCAAGGAGTTCACATCTAACCTTGGCCTCTTGGACCTCCCCTCGGCAGCTGCGGCCATTGACTCAGTACCAGTCCCCTCACTCCCGGAATATATTATTACCTGGAAGGGGGGCAGGGCCTTGCGTCTCCGGCTTGTGGTGGCATCCCTTCCGCTGGGCTGCACAGCACTGTCTACCCCGCCTTCATCAGTCAACACTGCAGACAGGGAGAGACAGAACACAGGCTTCAGGACATTGTACAATGGTCTGCTAGACACATAACTATTGCACATGAGTGGCAGTGTCAAACATCACAGACGGCATCACACTCCCCATCACTCAGGTCAATTGAACTCACACACATGCACAAACAAGCAGGAAACGTGCAACAGGCATCTGCATCCATTCACATGGAACTGCATGAACATCCTAAAGGTGGCTTAACGTCACAAGCATCATGGAGCATGCCATTCGCATGCACACACGCCACCAGACATACATGCATCTGGCCATCTCTATTTCCTGTCACAGTGCAATCATCGTCAACTATGTCACATCTGCCACTCGGGTACCTAGATGTCCGTGTCACATGCATCCATGGCATCTCACAGTCACACACATGTACACTGTGCACTTACATGAAGGTGGGACGAGCATCCATGTGTCACACCCCAAACATGAATGAGTACATACACAGGCATGCAAACGTGTGTGCATCTTCACATGCAGTTGTACATCATGCATCGGAACACATACACCATTGATGTGCAGCACACATGACTGGGCTCACATGCAGCAGGGTCATGTCCCTGCACATACACATCCATACATGGGCCATGTCAGACATATGTCCAAGCTGTACACTCCTGCCACACCTCAACTTGCACTATGTTGAATGAGAACGCATGGACACTTACTGCTCGACTCCAGACGGGTCTGCCTCTCGAGTACCTGGAGGTGAACCACTGGGTGAATGCGCTCCAGGACCCACATCTGGTCGTGGTAAGCAGGACCCAGCACCCCACTGCATTCACTGCGTCCAAGAGGCACCAGGCCTTCTTGAGGGTCCTGGACTTGAAGTCCTCCCACCGCTTATGGACGTGTTTGAAGTCGTGGGGTGTCACCCATCCGCGTTGATGGCACCCACGATGTCCAACCAGATCCTCTGCCATCCATCCTTGTCGGCGCATGCTTGTCCGAAAAGGGCATTATAATTCCCCAGGACCTGATCCACTAGGATGCCAACTTCTTTTGCAGTGAAGCTGTCAGCCATCTGCCTCTCTGCCAGGGGGGTCACCACTGGTCCCAGATGGAGTTTGGCCCAACATGGCAACCCCCGAGGAAGGTGTGGGTGGGCAACAGGGTCCTGGGGCTGGGCTGTGGAGCGATGGAACACCAGTCAGGAGTCTCCTGCTCCAGCAGCGGTGGTCAAAGCAACTGGACCCCTGGTGATGGCTGATGTGCAGGGACCAAATAGCAGGGCACGTTGGCAGCAGGCAGGCAGGCGGCAGCAGATGGCTCGTAGGAGGCTCCCCAGGGTTCTGGGGGGGCAGGTAAAGGGCCTTCGGGGCAGGAGCGTGGTCTTCCGTGTGTTGTCGCGTTTCCAACTTGATGCAGAGTAAATCTGCACGTGCAAAAACATCACGTCAGCGTGAGATTGCGTGAAATCCGAGGAAAGGCCATTAGCGCGTAAGCGGGCAAGTGACGTTACACGCACAGACATTTACCCCTACAAGGGTTAAAGGTGAGCGTGGGCAGCAGTTCGCTGTATGTGCTTTTCGTGGAGACTGACACGTGTGTTTACTCTTCTTGTGGTTTCACATGCGATTACTTCACAGCGGATAGCGTTCGTACTTCTTTTTTTGGCGGGAGTGTTGCCTACACGCACAAGCGCGTGTGTTTTTCTTGTCCACGTAAGGCAGACGGTGAGTCGCGCACGCTATTTTTCACACTGTTTTCAAGGTCATAGTAGCCTGCGTGTTCCACGTGTACGTGTTTTTTGTGTCCCTGGGTGCCACTGCGTACTGCAGGAGGTTTATTCCATGCACGTGGGCTACCAGGGGTTGCATGAACATTTATCATCATTTTTGGGGTGCCTGAGTGTTGTGTGACCCATCATTTGTCACCAGGGTTCACAAACAGCCTTGCAGGAGCACAGGGGTGCATCTAACATCACGTACCGTGCCCCCTTTATTCCAATTGCCCAGGACAATTGTTGAGTGCACCTCCCATTGGCAATATACCACCAAAGGTACAGGGCGGCAAATTTGGGCATCCTCCCCATGTTGTGCTTGGTTGGGGCTGTGGACTGTGTCACCAGGGCATACAGGGAGTCCAGGGTGGACAGGATGGCTGCAGAGGGGGAAGAAGCAGGGGTGCATGACTGGGGCAGGCTGTGCAGCCGTGTGCTAGTGCAGCCATGCCACCACCCCCTGCGGCTATGGGAGATGCAGCTGTTGCATCCGACCCAGGCGCCCATATGACCCGACAGTGAGCAACATCTGCTGTCACAGGCCCACCGGTAGTGGTAGCTGCAGGTGCAGCTGTGGCGACCACTACCCAGGCTCTGGGTCGGCCAGTTCATGATGCATTGGAACCTGAGGACTCCCAGGCAGAATTCCAGGTGGCCCGGAAGCACAGGATACGTGTGTCCAGGGTTGCTGTGACTGAGGCACATGTATTTAGGGCAGTGGTGACATCTGCTGCCCCAAGCAGCCAGGTGGTGGTAACTGCATGGGCAAATGAAGTCAACACCACCCCGGCTGTGAGTCTGCCAGCCAGGACTGTGTCGGTCACAGACCTTGGCACTGCGGCAGATGTGGCACATTGGTCCTGGCAAGTGCACCCAGCAGCCACTGACTCAAGCCAGACCTTCTCTCCTGGTTCCACCAACCACTCCCTTGGTCCAGTCCACCAATGCCACTGCCCCTACTGATCAGGGCGACATTGGATACTCAGGGTCCGTTCCACTGCCCAAGAGGAGGAAGCGTGCTCCTGCGCAAGAGGCTGGGACCCCAGACATGGCTCCAGCCTCTGGCACATCTAGGAAGAATCCTTTCAGCAAGTAGGACTGGACTCCCTTGTGGGCTACATGTCGGCACACGAAAGCGATATACTGGTGGGCCCATAGTGCCATACTACCCCTGCCCAGCATTGGGTCCACTGGCAGCATATTGCGGATGGTGTGAATGCTTCCAGGTGCGCACAGCTCAAGACTGCTACAAGCGTTGGAATGACCTCCGACACTGCAAAAAAAAAAAGGGTGCCTCCAGCACCAGAGGAGGATGCACTCAGCATGAGGAGATCGCTGCAGAGTTCATCGAGGCAGAACTAATCCATGGAGTGGGAGAGATGATGGAATTTGATGCATCGTCCGGTGAGAGTCGATGCGTGTTTGTCCAGAACATGTGTGTTTGGCTTGTGTGATGTGTTGTGCTTGACTGCCACTACATGCTATGTATATATACATGGTTGTCATGTGTAAGTCATGCAATGTTTCACTGATGCGTGCCTGTTGTGATGCATGCAGGATGCAGGTTATGTGATGCACACGGGGACTGTCCTCATCACCACATTTGCACCCTACTCACATGCAAGTCACTCGGCTGCCCCTCTGGTACATGTTCTGCTCTCCAACCTTAACTCTTAAACTCCCTCTGTCCTCATCCTACTTGTTCTCTCCTCTGCCCTGGCATCGTATCTCTCCGGGTCTGAAATCCCTTTATTGTCATCCTGTGGTTGCAAGGATTGAATTTAAAACCCTTTGCCTTGTCCACAAGGCTTTCTAAGGCCTGGGTCCTAATTACCTTCAACTATCTCTCCATAAATACCTCCCCTCTAGAGCCCTTCGCTCCTTCACCTCAAACTCCCTCAGGGTCAGCTGTTTTTCAAAGGAACAAGCTGGTGCTAGATCCTTATCTTCTCCGGGGGTTTCCCTCGGGAACTTGAGAGAACCATCTATGGTTCCAAAGCACTCAAGACCTTCCTCTTCACCTCTTCCTTTGTCCCTCTTCTCCCCTGCTGATCTGCTTTCTCTCTCAGCAATGCTACACCTGGCCACCTTCTGCCCTTTGGGCCCAGGTACCTGTTCACCCTGCCACCCTCCTGCACTGCCTCCTGGCCATCCCTCGCACTGGGGCCTGTGTCTGTACCCATACAGGCCCCCCTCTTCTTCTGCACTTATCAGATACTCCCTTTCTGACTAACCTTTTACTTGGCTACTAGCAGGCTGCACCTCCACTGTTTTGGATCACCATGTGTATTTGTTTATTTACTTATTAATTATCTTGTCTTCTCTTATGCTCTGCACTCTCCAATTTGTCCCCCTCCCATGTACTTTACCCCCTTTCACTGACCATGCATTTGCGCGTTCTCAATGCCACTGGGCCCAGTAAGATCGTTGTTTCTGTTTTCTCCCCTGCTCCTCTCCCTTTGCCTGGCCATGCTCTGAAACACCTGTGTACGAGCGCAATATGAATTAATTATTATTTTATGTCATATCATGTACCTGCTCACTCACATTGCATGTGCCTGTGGTGTTGTTGCACTCAGCACTCGGCCTATTTTATCACATGAGTTCCTTGTATGTGTGGACAGCCTGCCAGGTGGTCCTCCTCACGGGCACTCTTCATTGCCTCTCAAACCGCCTACAGCTCAATTTCAACATGGCACTGGAGAGTTACATGTTGGACTACTGCTATTGCCTGTTCCCCGTTTGTGTTAATGTTGGAAGTTGAGGCGGTACACATGCACTGCACCCAACCACTTCTGAACCATGTTCCGGCCTGCAATATGCCTACGCAATGCTGCTATGTCAAACTGACCTGGCATGTATGGTCCCATGTTCATCCCTTCACTGTATTGAAACGCTCTAGTATAGGTGCATTCTGTGACACATGCACTCTGTATTGGTGATGGCTGTTGAGTGCTGAATATCAACATGCATATTACATGTGTCATGGTGAGTTTGGTTTCACTTGCAGCTGTGGCTATTTGGGTATTCCGCCAGGCTTATGCTATGTGCCATCTCTTTGTTGCCATCTCTCATTAATGCCTTGATCTGTGGCTGCCAGAGGTTTTGTGTGATGGTAGGTGATCTGCAACATGCAGTTCATGTGTAGGCTTCACATTTTACACACATCCATTTCTGCTTTCGAGATACCTTTGCATTACAATGCTACTGGATGCATGTCGGAGTTTGAGTTGTGTGTGACATGTCTGCTTCATGTGTTGGCTGTCGATGTTGTGATGTCTATGTGTGTGGTATGTGCTGCTGACATGTGTACTCGTGTTTCTTTTGTTTACGTTACAGGTGATGAGGCACTGGAGGCAGAGGATGAGGATGTGATTCCAGACACAGTGATGGGTTTACATCACCATCCTGGCAGCAGTGGTGGTCGTGGGGTGGTAGACCGCGAAAACCTATTTTTGCTCCAGGCCATCGTGTCTAGGACTAACTATGAGTGAAGCTCTGATGAACTCTCTGACCACAATGTTGAGTTGGATGTGCATCATGATGTGTTGTCGCCAGTGAGTGACCATGCAGTGGATGATCTTCTGTCCGCGACACCTGCAGTGAGGGTAGTGCCCTCAAGGGGCCAGGCAGTGTTGGAATGTCCGTCTTTGGTGTTTATGGGCACACGGTCACACTCCACACCAGTTGCTCATGTTCCTGGGGCATCATGTTGACAGAGGGATGAAGTCCTTCAGCGTGGGTGGTGCCAACTCAGCAAGGACCACGGCTCCTTGGGACCAGCAGGTATAGAGTCTGGCAAAGCGGTGGCCGTGCGCCACCGGGGACCACTGAGTGGGAGTATGCCATGTATGCCATAGCATAGCAAACGGGGGGAGCAGTTGAAATGATGGCTCAAGGCATGGAAAGTATGGCCCGTTCCATCCTCACCCCTGAGAGTCAGATGGAGCTCCAGAAGCAGGCAATGCAGTCCATGTGCCGCTCACTCAGGCAGGGCATGGCGGCCCCCAACAGGGTATGCCGGGCTAAAATGGTGGCTCTGCGTGAAGCACTTGCTGCTGAGGCAGAGGCACGCAGGGAGGCCCTGATGGAAGAACACCAATCCCTCAGATCTACTCTGGGAGTGCTTATGGTGACCCAGAGGACGCCGTCAGAAGAGAGGATGGAGCAGCTTGAAAACGCCATCTCGGCTGAACTCTGTGCCGAGTCGGGAGGTGCTCTGTATGTCGTGTGAGGCCATGCAGGCAGAACTCCATCATACACCTGAGACCTTGCAGGAAGAAGCACGTGTATCATGTGATATGCTGCATGCTTACCTAAGTGCCATAGCCACGCAGGACCAGGCTTACCAGACCCGCATGCTTGCTGCCGTGGAGGGGCTTGCTGCGGATAGGCGTGGTCAGTCAACTGTGCCACGTCCACCTTCTGATTTACATCCAGAGGGATGCTCTCACACAGGTCGGGCCATGCAGGCGTTGATCTCATGGAGGATTTATTTTTTATCTCAACATCAAAACATGTTGGTATTGAGGTGCACCCTGTACTACGCCCCTCCTGGGTGCCCCCCACCCCTGGGTTGTATGTGGCCTTTTTTTCTTTTTTTTCTATTATTGTTTGTCTATTGTTCATTCATGTGACAGTGTGGTGCTTTGTGGCATTTGAAAGCATCCGCTGTGTGTTCCAGCTGGGCCCATACAGGCTTGTCTCGTGTATGTGTTTGTGGCTTGGGGTCCTGACACATATGCCACTCCTGCTTCCCCTATCCATGGGCTCGCAAGGATGGCTCGGCGTGACAGCCTCTTACATAGGACTTCCGTCATATCTGTGGCCAGTCTGCAGTCCTACTTGTGTATACACCACTAGTGGGGATTCTGGATGGTTTCTCCAATGCATGTCTGCGCTTCATTTTGGTGAGTATTTTGTTGAATGTGCATTTCATCATGTTGCTTGTGATGTTTTTTATGACTTGTCTGTCTATGTTGTTGACGCACTTCCTGCTGTAGGCGGTACTGTGCAACCTTTGGCTGTGAAAGACACACTGATGATGGGAGGGGTCCGTGTGGTGACAATGTCACATTGGGAGACTTGGGCTAAAGTGATTGGTCACTGTCTGACATTGTCGATGTGGGGTACTCTGTACATGATATGTTATGTTGGTCAATGGATGAATGTGTGTTGGGTTTGCTGTTGAAGTGTCAGGGGATTGGTGTGGCTTAACACACTAGGGGGGTCCACAAGGGCAATGTTCACATGTGATGTGTACAGGACACTGAGGGCCAGTACATTTCACATGCATGTATTCAGTGCATGTCCCTACTGACACAAACACTTAGACAACACACCCCCACACCAACAACGACAACAACATGCACACACTTGCACTCAGATTGCCTTCTCTAGCATGCTGTGTCCCTGCAGTGCATGATCACTTTAAATTCCTTGCTCGTGTACATGCATCACAGGGTGCTTTTGGTTGATTGTACCTATTTTTCATAATGCTCAAGGGGGTTTCACCAAAGAAAAGCACACTCACTGTGCTGTTTGGTGAGCGGTGTGTTGCAGGGGACACACACGCAGCACACAGTGTTTCTATTGGTAAATATGTATTGCCTAATGTGCATGGCAACAGGATGTTGCTCTTTTGTTGCTTGTACCGCTGGTGGCATGCATTTGTGCCACACATTTTATGGGTGGGAGGTTTTGGTCAGTCATTTCATCAGATTCCATGTCAGGTGTAATTGTCTCGTGCCTGTTCACATTTCTCACGTGGCACTTCATGAACATTGTGTCATGTGTTGTGCATTTAGTTTGCTGTTTTGCCTTTGCATGCCATGGCATGGTGTGGCGGATGAGGTTCATAAGGGTTGGGAGGGTATAGGTGACATACCATTATTTTCATTCCCTGTTTTGCAGGAGGGTGGTGGGATATGCACTGTGCATGTGTTCCTTTCGGTCACACAGGATTGCTTATGTTTAAGTAGCTATGGAAGCACACAATGTAGCACTTTTGTGGACACATTCTCAGGGTGGTAAGGTAGTGACAATTGACTATCCCTTTGTCATCATCGAGTGTCACCTGGTATGTGCCAGGCCTGTGTGCACCCCGCAGGGTTGGGTGTTTAGGTGAAGAATGTGGCCACAAGCTGGGTACGGGCTGCCTCACCATGTGCCCGTTCCCCTTCCATGCGCAGCGGCTGTGCATGTGGTTGGGAGTGTGGGGGCACCACCATGTCCACCGGTATGCCCTGCAGCGTTGCAACATTGTGCAGGACACATGCTGCCACAATGATCATGCACACTCCTGGGGGTGCATATAGTAGCTGCCCGCCAGAGCGGTCAAGGGAGCGGAAGCGTGACTTAAGCACTTTGAATGTGTGCTCCACTATGGCCCTGGTTGCAATATGGGCTGCATTGTATCTTACCTGGGGTGGTGTGGGTCCGTATTGGCGTCATCATGTAGGTGCTCAGAGGGTAGGCGCTATCCCCTGGGGAAGTGATAATGCTTGTCGTTAGTTGCCTTGGTGTATTTGTCTGTGTGTGACAACATGCATGTGCACAGGCATTTGTACTCACCAATAAGCCATGTGTTTCCATGCTTCCCAGCTTCCAGGTCCCGGCTCAGGTAAGACATTCTGGATATGAAACTGTCATGGGTGGACCCGGGCTAGTTTGCATAGACAGAGGTGATAATTGCCTTGGCATCGCATACAACCTGCACATTGATGGAATGCCAGTGCTTGCATTGCGGTAGATGTCCGCAGTGGCCCTAGGTGGACGTAGGGCCACATCGTTGCAATCTATGGCACCAAGCACTTTGGGTAAGTGTGCCACCCTGTAGTCCTGGACCACGGCCTGCCTTTCTGCAGGTGTTCTGGGCATGTACATGTGCCTGTGGACTGAAGGTCGTGCAGTCATGATTGCCAACACCTGGTGTAGGAAGCGTGACTGCGTGTGCTGTGCGATACCTTCGAATATGGCAGTTGTCTGCTGAAATGACCCAGTGGCCAAAAAATGCAGTACATTGAGCACCTTTTCCAAGGGCTCAGTGCTTGGGAGTACAAGGTGGGTGATGTTAGGTCATCCTCCCACTCAGTGACCAGGTCTAGGATGATATGGGGTGGAAACCTATACCTGCCATAGACCTGGTCATCAGGCATCCCAAAAAGGCTGGTCCTGGGCAAAGAAATGCAGGGCCTCGCTATTCTCCTCCTCCTCCGGTGTCCCACAATCACTGCTGCGAGAAATGGGACATTCATCATAGCTGTATTTGCTTGTTTGCTCCCACTTTTATATTGTGCAGGGGTGCTTCCATCTGCTTTCGTGTGTCGGACATATTTACGCGTGTGCGTGTCTTTTGGCGTGCGCAGGTTTTCCCTATTCGATTCCATGAATACATGTTGTTCGTGAGCGTGTGGGCATTGGGTGTATTTCCCAGAGGTACTTCCCCCGTTACGGCCACATTTTCATGCGTTGTTCCCCATTCTGCATATTCCGCCCCCTTTTTAGGTGTGTGCGCTAGGAGTTGTGTGCTTTTGCTGTGCGTCACGCAACAGCATTTGGATAGTCACAGTGACGTGTAGGGTAAGCGCAGATTTGGTGCAGCTCCCGGGAAAGCCACACGCAGAGCCTTTCATGAATAGCTTGCGTGCGAATCGCAATCGTGCACAGGTTTTTTCATGCTTGCACCACACATTTCAGTGCAGAATTATTACATGAATTACCCCGTGAGTTTCTCTGTTGATCAAACTCATTTATGTCTTTTTTTAGCAGAGGTTCTACTTTAGCTGTTGAATATATTAACCACCTACTTGCATTCTCTTTGGCCCATTTATGAAAAATTGATTTCATAGACAAAAGATAGTATAATAAATCATCATTCTCAATTATGTTCATCGCTTTGATCACATCAACCATCATTGTCCCATTATCCAAGATACACATCTATATATATAAAATAGCTGATCTATGTTCCATGACATCATTAATCCACATCTGATTGCATTCTAAAAGAATACATTCACTAGGTAATAATCTGAGCATACGAAGTAACATTTTTAAGATTTCACCTTCAAATCTATTCATTTCACCCGTTAATTTTGTACCCCAGATCTCCAAACGATATAAAAGACATGACACTATTTTTACCTCGTCAATATAACACAGGTCAAATAAACACTCTAGTTCCCTACAAGTCACGTCAAATTGAGAAACCCTGCTGACTCCAATGTCTAGGGAAAAACTTATATCATTGAATCAAAGAAGGAAGTCAGATACATTATTAAGCATTCATTCAGGTGACTAACTGGTTACTAAAGACATACAATGTTTATTTACATCAAAAAATACAATTCATTAGAATCTCAAAAATAGATACATAGGGCCTTATTACACGTTAGGCGGTAGGGATTTACCGTTACCGGTAAGGGATTACCGGTATCGGTAAATCCCCTCCCCAATTACGACCCGGACATACCGCTATTAGCGGCACCGCTAAGTACGGTGGCACTATTAGCGGCAAGTCCGTGAGCGCGCGCCCCCTCAGTCCGGAAATAGCGCATAGCGCTAATAGAACGCCATCACGAGCCATGCGGACATGGCAATACCGGCATGTAGTAGACCCAAAAACCCCTTACCGGTAAGGCGCTAATACCGGCATCGTGAGCCACACATTAAAAGAGCACAGCAGTGTTCCTACCTGCCACAGGTTGACAAAATCAGCACAGGTGGAGGCAATGGAGACTGGCAGCACAAAAGAGCACACCACACCCCTTCCCACACCCATTCCCACACCAAGATGGATGCAATACTAGCAGCATTACATGGGCTAGAGGACATGATTGCAGTGCAGCAGCTACAACAACAGGCAGCACAGAGGAGATGCAGGAGGAGGAGGAGGAGGGCAAGACAGGCGCAGCAAGCACCACCAGTGCACCTAGTGATACCACAGAGGCAGCCACCAATTCCCAGGATCAGAGCCAGTCCATTCAACCTAACCCCTGAGCAGATACACACCCTGTACCGTCTGGACCGGGATACCATCACCACCATTGTAGACATGATACACAACGACATTGTGAGTCTCATTGACATCCGTACTGCCATCCCCCCTCTATTGAAGGTGGTAACTGCGCTCCACTTCTTGGCCACATGCACATACCAGGATACGGTAGGTCAGATGCATGGCATGTCACAACCAGTATTCTCACGCACACTGAACCAGGTGCTTGATGCCCTCCTGAAGCACACAAGTCAACACATATACATGCCACGGACTGCCCAGGAGATCTCCAACACCAAAGTTGGCTTCCATTCACTGGCAGGCATCCCAAGTTGTATCGGGGCCATCGACTGTACCCATGTTGAACTGGTGGTCCCACATGCCAATGAGGTAGTGTACCGTAACAGAAAGCAATACCACTCCATCAACGTCCAAATGGTATGTGACTCCAACAAGATCATCACACATTGCTGTGCCCGATATCCCGGCTCAACCCATGATGCAATGGTCCTGCGGAACTCGACAATACCACGATACATGGAGCGACATGCTGGACAACGTTCGTGGCTACTTGGTGAGTAGCAGGCCAACCACATGGCAGTGTGATCTGGATTGTGAGTCGGGGGGTAGATGCATACTCCAACTGGGCGTGATTGGAGGGGAGATGCATACTCCAACCGGGCGTGATTAGGGGGGGGAGATGCATACTCCAACTGGGCATGATTGGGGGGGGAGATGCATACTCCAACTGGGCGTGAACTGGTGTCAGGAGAAGAATGGAGATACATATTTGCATCACTGTACAGTGAGGCAGCCCACAATGGACCAGACACAAAATCACATGCTAGAAGTGAGTGCCACAACAAACATATCAATCCATTATGCCAAACAGGCCATTCCAAACAACATGCACACCGCACAACACACCATTCCCCCATTACACAAATCAGCAACATGCATGTAAAGATCACATCTGAAATGTACGCTGAACAACATCAGAAATGATCCGCGCACATGGGTGCATACAAATGGATCTCCTGTAGCCATTGTAGTGAGCCACACCCATACGCCACCACTGAATTGCCAGTGAACAGCATGGGTACATCAACTAAGGAATGGCAGTGTACTAGCAGTGTGGCACTAACGTTGCCAGGGCCAGGAAACACAAATTACTTAAACTCAGGCGGGACATGGCAATCCCTGCAGTATGCATGCATGGTGCATGTCCACTTGCAAGGACCACCTCACCTTCCCACATTGCAGTTACCCTGATTGCCATGCGTGCTTGGATCAGTGGATGTCGTTGAAAATGCTATGTTTGTTTGTGTGATATGTGCAGGCTCCACTTTATGTAGACACTTACACATACCCATTGTTGCACCCATGCAGGTGATGCAGGTTATCCCCTGAAGAGGTGGCTCCTTACCCCTGTGCGGAACCCACAGAACAGGCACGAAGAGGTCTACAATCATGCACACACCCGTACCCGCGTGGTGATCGAGCAGACATTCAGCCTATTGAAGGAACGCTTCCGGTGCCTCAGCAGGTCGGGCGGGGCACTCCTGTACGGGCATGAGAAGGTGGCCAAGATCACCATGGCATGTGTCATGCTGCACAATATGTGTATCAGACGGAATGTACCAATGCCCCCTGACATTGAATTGCAACCACCGTCTGAGGATGATGACGGGCATGAGGATGGAGGAGAGGGGGCTGCAGGTCATGCAGGTGGCGATGCCAATGAGGGACATGCTGTGCGGCAGCACCTGATAGACCATTGTTTCTGATGCACATGGATTAGGAGGGTGCAATTGATGTGGAGCTCAGGGCACAGGGTGTATGGAGGACATTAACACAGTGCACCCTTCAACAATAAAGCACACATACACAATAATCAATGTCCAGTCATGTGATTATCCATGCCATTACGTGTGTATTGAGCATTATGTCATTCAAACGTGCATGTACCCTCCACCCCAAACACCCTCAGCCCCCTCCTCCCACAACTCCACCAAACATCCCCACCCCCCTCCCCCACAACTCCACCAAACACCCTCACCCCCCTCCCCCCACAACTCCACCAAACACCCTCACCCCCCTCACCCCACAACTCCACCAAACACCCTCACCCCCTCCCCCCACAACCCCACCGAACACCCTCCCTCCCCCTCCCCCCACAACTCCACCAAACAGGGTGTGCTCCAAGTGTCAACAGTGACAGGCTAGCCCTACTTCCCTCCTCCACTACCACCATTGGGGGGTTGTGAGTCTGACCGCCGCAAGGACCGGCTGGACCTGCGCAGGATGGTTGTTTGGTCGGAGCTAGTAGACGAGGGGGTGGCTGGTTGATCTGCTCCCTGTGTGTGACGCATGCTCTCCATCGCCTCAGCAATGCGTGTTAGGACCTGCCTCACAGCAGCCATCTCGTCACATAGGCGCGTCGTGTTGCTGTCCAAGGCAGCTTTCATGTCCCTTGATAACCCCCGGATCTCCTCCCTGGTCAAGGAAGCCTCGCTCACTTGCCGGGCAACCAGGGCATTCAGCTCCTCCTGGCGCTGTCATATCAGGCTCATGCTGTCGTCTGCGGCCCTGCCCCATGTTACTCCTCAGCGCAGCTTGCTGCATGTGGCCGACATCAGATGAGCTCGCCACAGGACTGAATGACCCATCCATTGAATCTCCAACATGCACCTCATGGATGCTGCCATTGGATGGGTTGCATGGGCTGTGGTGTGGGGACAGCTGGGTGCTGGGTGTACGCTGCCCTTCCGGTGTCGGACATGGGTCATCCACATCACTCATGGGTGCCGTGGCTGCTGCTTCCCCGACGGAGCTATTGGCTGCGGATGGCGTGCCTTCTGGCACTGGCTCCTGAGTGGTGGGGGTGGGTGGTGTGGGTGCTACCACAGTGTCGGATGGCATTTCGACCCTTGGTGTGGTCGGTGCGTGTGTGGCTTGTGAACGCTGGGCCACTCCAGATTTCCCAGTGCCCCTCGATGTACTGGGCCTGGTGCCTGCATCCTTTCCCTTGGCCTGCTTTTTGGCTGGTGGGGCCTGCGTTGCAGAGTCCAGCTCCTCACTGTCAGAATGTGACCCTGTGGGGGAGCAAGACAGGGATAGCATCAGTGATGGGTCAACGTGCATCATGCATATGTTGTTGTTGCTGCAGTTCTTTGGATTTGGACATCTAGTTTGGACATGCAGGTTGTTGGCCAGATGGGTGGGTCATCCGGACAAGAGTCAGGGTGACACGTGTGTGAGGTGCTGCATGCATGTGGTTGTGTGGGGATGTGCACGGCATATATGCAGGGTTGTGTACATGTGTGTGTGATGACCCCATCCATTAGCTAATTCCAATTTCACATTTGGGGGAGGAACTCATGCTTTGCATTGCAGTGTTTTGCGTGGACACTCACCTCCGTCTGACGTTGTTGCCACACCGCACTCCATTCGGCCCACTCCCTCGATGGTTTCAATGCCAATGGTGCTGGCACATGTCTCCTCCCACTCCTGCATCTTCATCGGGGATCCTCCTCCGCCTCCTGTGCCCATGGCCAGATTCCTGTTGGCCGATATTATGCTGCGTACACGGAGGCGCAGATCATCCCACCGCTTGCGCACGTCCTTTACGGTGCGGGGGTGGAGCCCACCGCACTGACTTTCTGCACCACCTCAGCCCATATCTCCTTTTTTCTCAGGAGTGCAGGGCGCTGCATGTCGCTAGCAAACACTACGTCTGCATTTGCAGCCAGGGTGTCTGCCAGCATTTTCAATTCCTCGTTTGAAAAGCGTTCTGTGCGCTGGCGCACATCAGCTTTCTTTAGGGCCTTGGGCATTGTTTGTGATTGTGGAAAGTGGTTTTGCCAGTTGTGGTGTTGCTGCAGGTCCTGAGTGCAGGGGATGGCAATGGATTGTGTTTTTAAAGATGGCCGCCAGGCTCTTTCCCGTTCCTCTGCGATGACGCTATTTCCGGTTCCGGTGTTTTACGGTGACCGCTAATAGCGGTGACCGCTAATAGCATGCAGCATGAGGGCGGAGGTGCTATCAGCACTTTGGTTGGAGCCAGAAAGGTGCTTTTGCGCCATAGCGGTAGGGTCATTTACCGGCATGGCCCTATGCGCGTGTCCGCTTACTCGTAATGGAACGCTATTAGCGGTCTTCTGCGAGGGCGGACACGCTAATAGCGCCATGCCGGTAAATCGCATTTTTTACCGCCTAACGTGTAATGAGGCCCATAAAATCATAAAATATTTTGCCATAAAATAGTAGCTTTGTTGAATTAAAGTTACCCCTAGACCTAGGTCAAAAAAGGACACTTTTCCTACCCAAATTGTACATTGAAGACAAACACCTAGGACAATAGTAATCACACCACAACTATACCACATTTAACAACCTCAAAAGGTCTGATGTGTTGTCCATTGTTTCTGTCAAGAAGACATTATTGCCTCAGACTTGGGATCTTGGGATCTTGGTCCATAAATTCAGGGTCCATACTCCTGATCCTGAGGGGTGATCACACTATTCAACCAATGTTAAAAAAAAAACAGATAAAAAAATCTAAGTCACCTCACAACCAAATTATACTACCGACAAAACCCATTACATCAATTCACATAGTTTGTATGAATCAAACATCTATCATCTTCGTCATATTGATGTATCAGCCTCACAATCACTGATAAGAAAAAATGTATCTACAGTGATAAGGAAGGCCATACTAAGTGTATTCAGAAATAAAGTGAAGGACAGAGAGCATTCATCAGGACGAAATGGACATTAATTTCATCATATAAAATGACAGCATGAACAAAGAAGGGCCTATTCTGTTTGGTGTAGATTTGAATACTGCTTCCTTATGTAACTCTGGACTTTCTGTGTGGGGAGATTGAAATGCAACATGTTAAACAATAGTACCAGTGGGAAATGCTATTCCTTTGGACCATGCAGGTAACTGGATGTTTTTGTTTTTCTCCACTGAGCTGCTGGATATCTGGATATCTTGGTGAACCCTGACCTTTGGGGCTGACCTGTCATTTCAGTAAAAATATAAATAAATATAAAGCTAGAGATCGAATTTGTGGTGAATTGCTGATAACACAACCAACAGACACGACCTTAAAGGTTAGGTTCCCCATAAAAAGTGCATTTAGTTCTGAAGAAAGGCCCTTTAATGTCTGATCTCACGAGTTGTGGGGGCTCGGCCCACCAAGAAGACTGTCTGGTTGTCAATTAGTTGCTGATAACATGTCCTGCAGAAGGGACCTTGAGGTCAACCTTCCCATAAATTGTACATTAAGTAGAGAGCAAGGCTTTGTAGCCAAGCAAAAGAAAATGTCAAGATAAACACGGACAAACCAGATGGCTGGTCGCATGTCTTAAGAAGAAATTAAACTTACTAACATATGTTATGCCCCGCCATTGATTAAACATTGAATACAGTTTTTCCTTAATAAAATGAGAAGTGTGTGTCCTGTAGAGCCCACCCTGGGTTCAAATTAAACAGGAGAAAAAGCCCATTGGGACCACGTGATTTACATAATTTAAGTTGTGTGCCATTTTCATACACCTGGGACATGGAAAGTTGTCACAGGAGTAGATCATGAAAATAAGGTTTAGATTGGAAAATGGTCCCAATTTTAGCTATTTCGGAACAGCAGGAAATCCTGAAAAATGGTAGCTCTGCTCAGGAAGGTTGTGCCGAAATAAAAATGCTATGGCTTGATCTGCCTTCAAATATAGAACTCAGCAGTGCACAGTGGTGGCGCAAGTTATGGTTGCTTAGCTTACCATAACTCGCGGATTTCAGGGGGTTTTACATTTTACTTGTAACCATACAAGGATTTTTACTAAATTTCATAGGTTTTAATTAGTGCAACTTAACCATAATGTCCCTTAAACAAAGTTTTTTCATTGAATTTCATAGGTTTTTTCTTAACCATAACGTCCCTTTAACAAAAATGCTCCACTGAATTTCATGGGTTTTTACCAGTGCATGCTATTTTCCTACAACTTACTAATATCATACTTACCAAATATAACACTATTTGTGTCCAATTTACAAAGTGTCACCTTAAAACTCGGCCATTTCCCACCTACTAGAAACATTTTTAACACGTCTATACACTTTTTGCAACTATTTCAACTAGTTTTGCATCCGTTGACGTCTACGAACATCTGACTTCTTTGCGGACCTTCCGGACAGTGCCACATGACCATACGCTGGCGCGCGGCATGATGAGGTGTCCGAGAACCCATCCACACTTTACAATAAGATCCATCCTTCACGGACATGACCCCTGACACTTTTGTAGGGACTTCCTATGAAAATAAAATGCACATGTGATGTCATCAGTGATGTCATCAATCATATTTGTGATGTCATCTTTGATGTCATGGGTGTTATTCTTAGCAGTGCACAGTGGTGGCGCGAGTTATGGTTGCTTAGCTTACCATAACTGGCAAATTTCAAGGGTAATCAGTAAGGTTATCAGCACTTTCTTATAGTTCTGCCTTTTTTTAATTACTTCACTTTCCGGGATATGCTCATATATGTATACATTCTATGCACACTACTCTCCTTAGTGTCCAGTCTCATTATATGATAGTTATACATACAAAAATTGTAGCTTTGAAGCAGAGCGATCATTTCTGTGTATAAAGCTACTCAGTTTGGGTATGAAGATTGGCTGGTAATACTGTTGTTTACTTCATTTTTCCTGAATATGCTCATATTTGTATGTATTGTTGTTATTTGTGTTTTGTTTGAATAATGTAATTATGTAGTAAGTGGGTTTTATTAGCTAGTTATTAGATGTTACACAGTAGACAAAACTGTAATAAAAAGCATTCATCATTTCACTATTCAACTCGGTAAAATAAAAATTATTACACATCCATAATGTATGTTGCACTCAATGCCTATGTTTCTGCATGAGTAGCTTAGTATACTGGAAAGAACCTGATAATAGAATGGTATTCGTATCAATGCATTACTTAATGCACTATGCACCTCATGATTTTTGTTCCAATAATCCTTCAGACCTTTTTATCAACAATACTATAAGGATCCCTTGTACAGACTTTTCATGAAAAGTAAATGCACATGTTATGTCATCAGTGATGCCATCAATGGCATTTGTGATGTCATCTTTGATGTCTTGGGTGTTAGTCTTAGCAGTGCACGGTGGTGGCATGAGTTATGGTTGCTTAGCGTTCCATAACTGGCGAATTTCAAGGGTTTTTCGGTTTCGGCGTGATCACCATCAACACTATCAAAAAACTCAGGGGGTATCTTACAATATTGTATCATACAATAAAAACACCAAACGTTTTCAAAAAGCACCACATAAATACATTACATTTAATAATAAATAAGTGGAAACTGTATTTGTTAGACACCAACCATCCACTGAAATACTGTGTTCCGAAAGGGAGGAATTCACTGACTGGCCCTTAGGTCAGCGCTCACCCTCTAAAACTTGTAAGATCAGATAGCTGCACCCTGAGAGGTAGGGGGTGCAGGATTCACTTACTTCGACACGACTCAATAACAAGGGCTTAGTAGTTTGGCAAAGGGAAGTCTGTTTAATGACAACTACATCAAACAGAGAAACAAATGGAAATCAGCTGCATAGCTATCACCTGTCTCACTCCGACTTCCTCGAACTTCAGTTGAACAGCAAATTTTATGCATAAAACTCGTCATCATTTGACGTCTAATACTACAAAACTCGTCATGCAATATAATTGGTTAGGAAAGGTAACTTAAGTGTAGATGCTATATCTGTATATGGTAACAGAGCATGCGGATTGGACAATGCTTATCGGGTGGGTGTCAGCGTCCAACCTTCTTCATTCACGCGTGATGGACATCATTACAACTACGATGTCCTATTAGTTATAATATAATTGGTTATAATATCTATAGGGCTCCAGCTAACTTGGTCCATTGTGATTGGGCGGGATATACCCCTAGACATAAATTCCCATTTTAATTAGCAGCATGCAGAGTGGACACTCCGGTGCCTGGTCTCCCAAGTTTCACCCTGCCTCCGTTCCATCAATCTGTATCTTAGGGCTATGTGTCAATTAGTTGGCTAGGTATGGCCTTGGAACTGTAGCCTCTTATCAGGAAAAGTTTTGGCATCCTCGGGTTCTGGATGACATCAGGCGATGGTACCTCTTCGCGCCTGGCTTGTCACATGTCTATTCACCATGGATCGGCTTCAGTTTCCAGCTTTTATTGTATTTAATTCTGCTTCGGCCAAGCCACCTGCCTGGGCCTCTCTTATCTTGACCTTCACGGGCGAGCTGGTATGCTCCGATGTTTGATTCTTGTGAGTTGACGCTCTCTTCCCTTTCTCTGGGTGACCTCGATTTTCCAGGCACGAGCCTCTCCCTGTTGAGTTTCGATTCCGCTCTTCCTCTCTTTTCTGGCCGGGTTGTGAAACTGGGCCTGTTAGGCTTTGGGCAGCCTGGGCACATTTCTGCTTTACAAAATGGAGTTGCACATGTATAATGTACTTCTTGAGGTAGATATATATATAATTGGCGCATGCCGCTTTCCATTATTCTACTTAGCATAGCACGCAGTATCGTTTTCTTTAGCTTCTTGTATTCCAAGCCTATTTACATGCGTTTCTTTACATTTCAGCATCGTCTCTCTCCTGTGTCCATTACATCTATTTTCATAATTGCTCACACTGGAGTGTTATCTTCGATAGCCGATTTGTTCATTTGCGAGTCTGTTCAGGTACTTATGTCATTTCTACCTACCTTACATTAAGGCTCTTGGGGTCTCTTCGTGGACCGTATGTAGGTACTCCTCATTTTGTATCAGTGGCTGGTATGGCTGTCTGATAGGGTACTGTACTGCCCAGGGTTGTCTGGTTATGGGCGCTTCAACAGGTACTGATCTTCTAATGTACACTGGGCAGAGTCCCAGTGCGGCTCTCTGTTGGTTCATTTGCTCTTCATACATCACGTACCTTGGCGAGTGCCTTTCTGGTAGCTCTAAATGGGGGCCTGGGGTGCAGGTCATGTCTGGGACTTCTTTTACACTCCCCCCTCTTGTCGGTTCATCAACCACTTCTGCTTCATTTTTCATCTCTATTTCCTTTGATTCTTCAGTATTTTGTTCATCGTCTTCAGGGTTAGTACATGATGGCGTGAACATGTGTGTCTTTGGAATCCATATTTTTATCACGCCTTTCAAACTCCCTGCTGTTTTCACATGTTCGTCTTTGTTCCAGGACATTAGCTGGCATTGTCCATTTGGGCTGCAGTAGATCCATTTACCTTCATACCTTCTTCGTTTCTTAGGATATGTGAACTTTGTTCCTTCTGGCGCAAATGTGCTGGCCTTCAGAAATTCTCTTATTTCTTCATAAGTCAGGTCTCTAGGCTTCCATCCTGGTTCGACATCGACCATTACTTTCATTCCTATAGCTTTCTTTGCAGTTTTCTGGCACTGGGTGATGATTATCTTGATAACACAGAATCCTAGCAGTACCATCGCTGGTAGGGCTCCCAGAAACTTGAATATGTCTGCCATCCATTGTGGGACCCATGAGAACAGGGCTCCAAACCAGCTGTCATCGCCCACTTCGTCAGTCTCATCCATCATCTGGTTTTTCAGGCTCGTCAGCATACTTATGGCCTCTGTTAGGGTTCCATTTTCTTCATCATGTGAAACACCTCCATCCATCTCTGTGACCATGTCAAGCACATTTCTGTTCTGGAGGGTCATCAGTATGATTGCTCTCAGTTCCTCTTTGATCACATTGAATCCTTTTATAGTCGTATTGATGGTCTGCAATAACTCCAATCTGGTTATCTGCGACTATTTAGCATTTACTCCAATTTGGATGTGGGGCAAGAGCAATGTTGTGAACACTGTTGAGGTGAGGCTGAATAGCCTGTGTTCGTAAGGGATTGCATGGAATGCCTCTTCTGATTGGGTAGAAAAGTAATTTTCTCTTTTCATCCTGGATACTAGTTCTGCAGATCTCCTTAGATGAGCATCTGCTTTCGGGAAACTGTCCAAATTCAGGTCTTTCTTGGGGACTACTAGTGCGGGAACATGGACGTTCACCAGTGTGCATATACCTCACCAATTCTTCGGTAGTCTTATATATGCCTTGGATCCACATGCCCAGTAATGGTCAATGATAACTGCGGCTCTGTGTACCATTCCTGGAGCATCAAAGACTCGTACACAGTTCTGATTCTCTCCCATCTTCATTGTGCCGTTATTTCTGAAACATAATTTTGGGTTCTCTAGTGGCACTATCTGTAAGGGTCCTCCTCAGTCTTCGACCCATGTAAGTAATTTTGCAAGCTTCGGCCATAATGGTTTGCATCCGTTCCGCACTATGTTGATGGTAGGCTCATAATGACAAGTTACCATCCAGGCTCTGCAGATCACTACTCCCTTTTCCCATCCGTCTGGTGAAAGCACTGTCCCCGAAATCTGCATCTGGCCCCTGTTCTTCCAACTTCGGGCAACTTCTGGAGTTTTTCCTCAGACATTTAGCTTCTGGTTCATTTCCCAAATAATTCCTGCCCCTTTCACATCTGGGTTCTCATACCTGGTAACATGGTTCCTAGTATGAGCTCTGTTTCTTGTCTTTATGTCTTGAACATAATCATCCTCATCAGGATCTGTTACTTCAGTTGCCTATTTCAGGGAGTCATTGCTGCCCATAACTGTCCTCTGGTTTTGCACATTGCTACGTGCGACATACAGTGTGCTGTCTGGACATCAATTTCTACAGCCACAAAGATCTTGGATTTTCACATACTGTATGGTAGGAGTGCACAGACGAAGCATTCTCCTTTTGACTGCCTTCGTCCTACTTCCTTCATGTGCTGGTACCATGTGTTGCTTCCGAGATGGGCTCTGCTGTCCAGGTAATCATTAATTTAATTGTCATATTCGTAAGGGCTTCTCTTGATTCTCAGCTTTTTTCTATAGTTTGCTATGACTATGTCTCTAAATGCATCTGTGCTGCTTTTCCACTCTGTGCGTTTTGGTGGGGCAGGGTCCTTTGGCTGCATTGCTGTGGTAGGAAAAGGTTTTGTGCTTCCTTTCCTTACCTTTTGTAGTCTGTCATAAACTTCCTCCAACCACCATTTGTTCGCCAACCTCCCAACGTGTGGCTGTGTTGTAGGCCTGCGGCTTGTTCCTTGCGTTGGAGCAGGCGTGCTTGCTGTTATAATTTCTATAGTCCTGTTTTTCAGCTCCTCAGGCAGCTTCTGTGCTTGGACTATGAATGGGAACAAATAATCTATTAGCATCTGTGTCTTCTCTGTGTATTCTTTCGTGGTCACTTCTGTTCTTTTGAGGGATTTTACTATTCCCTCCGTCTTTGGTGTTTCACTTGGCTTTTCTTGGTCATTTCCACTATTCTCTGGGATTGAATGTTCGGCAGGCAGTCTCTCTTTCTCCGCTGCCTTCGCTGGAGGCCTTGTAGCCATTGGCACTTGCCGTTGTTTGTGTGCATTCTGTGTGTGGGTGCGTGCCGTGGTCAGTGCTACATTATCATTCATTCCGTGCTGACCCTGTCGCCAGCTTTTCTCTCCATTCATCACTGCATGTGTGTATGTATCACTGCTAATTACATTTAGTTTTAGTTTGTTTGTTTTCTCATCAGCCTTTCTGGAAACTGGAATCACTATATAGGTCTGGGTGCTTTCGTAGGACCCAGGCGTTCATTGTCCAGTGGGCATACTGATAGTGGGACACTTCGTGCGCCAAAAAAGAAAGCAGTTCTGATTGTTAATGACAGAAAGACAATAATAATCACTGTACAGATGCACATTATCATTTGGAACGACAGTTCGCGGTATTTTCTTCCAGGGATGTGGGGGCGCCCCTCTGCTGGAGGTAGGACTATGTTACTGTTTTGGGCCCCCATTTCGACCAGGTCCATAGTCAATTATTTATTCTTTTCTTACTCCGATCTTATAGATTCTAAAGTTATTATTACTAAAGTGTTGAGTGCTCCTCAAGTGTCCCCCCTCTTGTGGGTGACGACGGTAGTCTCTGGGTACTGGGACAGTTCCTGTGCTAGACTATGAAAAGGGTTAGGCTAGCAACTTTGGTACATCACATTCATTATGCATAGCGATAATAGGTGGGGTCCCAATACACGCCTCGAATTTGTCCTGGTGCTGAGGACATGCTGGAACTTGCTGAATGCGAAAGAATTAAAAGATGAAACTGCTAAAAATCATACAATAATAAAATGCTGTAAAAATAAAAACAAAAATAAAAATAAAAGTGAACATATGAAAAAATAGGAAAAAATGAGAAACATGAAGAAAAAGGAAAATAAGACAGTGAAGTTCTCGTGTCCGCTCCTTTCGCCCGGTCTCTTGGCGACAAGTTGAAGAACAGTGTCTCTCTCCTCGATCTGTTCCACTGCGAGAGACGACGAAAAAGGATAATAAGAGAAATAGAAGGAAAAAAAAAAGAACCTGGGAAAAATAACCTAGGAACAAGATGTTGTAATCCTCATTTCTGCTCTTCTCGATCTGTCCTCGGCAGAAGAATGAAGAACTGTGTCTTTGTCTCCTTGATCTGTCTTCAGCGGAAAGTCTTATTGTGTATCTCCTCCTTCTAATGCTCTTATCAGCAGTGGATGACCATAATTACTTCTCAATTGTGCTGTGGTGGCTCTCAGGAGCTTGTTTAAGTGCACGTTCTTTACTGGGTCTCTGAGAAATGCGGGTACGTCCACATTGTTTGGTCTACCCACTAGTTCTGGAAAGTTCTCAATGAGGTGAAAGAAGACATGATATGCATACCTGTTGTCTTCTGGTGACTACGTCATTCGTTCTAATTTTCTGGTCTCTAGATCATAGGCCTTTTTTGTGACGTGAACAGTTTTTACACTATACTGCTGCGTGGATCGCGACCACATAGTTCAGTTTTTTCCACACTTGTTTTAGGAATTTGTTGTTTCTTGGATCTCTGATAAAGGATAAAGTATCTGTGGTTCTCCTGACGAGTCCTGGGCATTCTTCTATGATGCAGAAAAATAGAGTGCATGCCAGTTCATCAATGATCACGTGTGGTAGGAGCATCTGTATCCTTCTCTCTATGCTCGGGTAACTCAGCGAAGACCTCTGCGATGACGGTTAGCAGCCACCGGATTACTTTTTTTGTTGGATGAATCTTGAATAAAGTCTGTGACACTGGCTCCTCTCCCTATGAGTGACGGGTAAGATAACACCACAAGTTGAAAGTAGGTTAGCACATCCCACTTGAGACTTCTGCTGGCATGTACCATAAGTTCTGTGAACAAAGTCTCGATACAGATTACTTCAGGATACTGTGTTACACTCTCAGGCAATGTCTTATTTGCAGTCTGAGTCTTGATTCTTTGTACTACTTGGGCACGACATGCTTTCACAACTTCATTTTATCAATGTTGTTGTTGTTTTGGATGTGCTTCTCTTTACTCTGCAACTTGGATGTACAGAGTGTTCGTTATGTCCTTATCCCCCTGTGCTTGGGGAACCTGTCCAGTTTTATGTCACAACTTGCATCCGGGTTCTTTGCCTTGGTTTTCCTGCTCATACGACCTTCTTCCTCACCATGGATCTTGTCTGCACGTGCTGAGGTTCTTCCCCATTGTCTGTGGTTTCCTTGCAGTTGGATGCAGCACGAGGGCTCTCCCCTATATTTGTTTTAATGTCATTTATGAAGATCTATGGCCTTCTGTCCTGAAGCTTGACGGCGCAGGGGGTGCAGTCCTCTACGATGAACGGGCCATTGAATCTTGGCTCGTCCCACCTCTTCCTAGTAAAGTTCTTCACAAGCACGCTGTCACCAGGGAAGACGAGGGGCGCATGTACACCTTGCTCGGTGTCTGCTTCAGTACTTCCTGCTGTGTTTTGAGCTGCGCCGTCCCCTTTTCGCCGTTGCTGCAGCTGGCCTGTAATTACAGCGGTGCTGGATGTCATACAGTTAAGGTACTTTTGCATCTCTGTTCCCAGAACCTCTCTAGTTGGCTGGGTATCACAACTAGCTCTATCTCTGGGAGTAAGAGGGGTCCTCATCCTTCTGCCTGTAACTATCTCGTGCAGCGTGAGATGATGGTCGGAGCCTGGTTGGTTCCGCAGTGCATGCAATGCCAATGGTAGACAGTGCAGCCATCCCTTCTTTAATGTGAGCTTCAAGTTGGCTATCCTTTCCTTAAGCAAGCCGTTAATCCGTTCACATATCCCATTCCCTTCTCGATGATATGCCGATGAGAACTTGTGCTTTATAGCAAGCAACAAACTGATCTGTTTGAAAACAGAATTCACAAAGTGAGCCCCGTCATCTGAGCTCATCACTTCGCACACCCCCCACCCAGGGAATACTTCCCTCACTAGGAACTTGGCAGCACAGGTAGCGTCTGGGTGTGTACAGGGACCTGCTTCTATCCATCTAGAGAATGGACACACCACCACAATTAAATACCTGTACCTGTTGCACACTTGAATCATGTCAACGTAGTCGATATGCAAGTGCTGGAATTGTCCATTAGGTCTGGGAATGATTCCTCTCACTACTTTTAATGTGTGCCCAGCAGTGAATTGCTGGCAGATGATGCAGTTCATCATGAAAAATGCAACATGCTCTTCTAAATTCGGTGTGAACCAGTCTTCTGCGAGCGTTGCAGCAAGATTTTCTTTTGTCATATGGATGGGGTAGTGCATTTGCTCTAATGCTACCTTTAGAAGGGCGACAGGCATTACTGGTTTACCAGTGCTGTCTTGCCTCCACAACCCATCAGGAGGGTTTAGAGAACACCCTCGATGCTTCCACAAATCCTTCTCCTCCTGAGGTGCCTCCCCTTGGAGCTCCATTAGCTGGGTCTGCCCGATATTGCTATAGGCTTCTGGTGTGGCTTGTGCTACCATCATTCGCTCACGGGTACGTGCCACCCCCACGTCCATGATTGTTTCATTCTTGGATGCCACGCGCTTGGCTTCCGTGTCTGCTTGATGATTTGCATGTGACACGAAATCCGTCCCCTTGGTATGGGCGGCGCATTTCACAACTGCTATGCCCACTGGGAGCTGCAGTGCTTTCATCAGCCTGTCCAGTAAGGCTGCATGTTGCACTGGCATGCCGTCTGCTCGGAGGTAGCCCCTTGTTTTCCAGTGCGCTGGTCCTGCTTGTACTGTGGAGTCACTGTACACTGTTGCTTCCTGGTCTGCATGATTCTCAATGGCGAGTATCAACGCCAATAGTTCTGCAGCTTGTGCCGAATAGTGAAATGGTATTCATGCACTAACGAGTACTCGAAACTCCCCATTTACTAGGTGTTTTACCATAGCCACGCCTGTATACCTTTGTCCATCTTCTTGGTCGATTCTCGAAGACCCGTCAATGAAGACGATCTCTCCACTTGCCAGGGCATTTTCCTTTACCTTGGGGATCTCATCATAGAATTCCTCATAGTTCGCACAGTCGTGCATAGGTTATCCCTCTGTGACTGGCTCAGCTATGAACGTAGCAGGGTTTAGAGTTTTACATCGCACTATTTTGATCGATGGATTAGAGATAATCACCTCATAGGCGGATGCTCTCTGAGATGTCAGTGTGCCCTTTGCCTTTTCTAGTATGGCGAACAGTGAGTGCTCTACAAACAATGTCATGGAGCACCCCATCACAATGGATGACGCCTTTTCGATAGTGAATGCAGCAGCAGATAGGTTTTGTTTGCCTGGGAAGTGGCCCTTCATGACCGGGTCCAGACTCCCGCTGTAATATGCTAGGGGCTTGTACCCCAGCGAGGTTCGCTGCGTGAGCACTGCCGTCATAAAATTACCATCAGAGTGTGAGAACAGGTAGAATTCCTCTGCATAATTAGGAATCCCGGGAACTGGGGCCTTACAAATCGCCCCCTTGAGCTCTGTAAACCCCCTTTCCATTGTCTCAGTCCACTCGATATCTTCCCTTGTTGCCTGGGCCTTTTTTAGGGCCTGAAGCAAGGGCTTGGTATATCAGCTGTAGTCAAAGACCCATGCTCTGACACAGGCCTAAGAAGCTTTGCATTTGTTTTATCGTGCACGGCTTGGCCGTGTTCATGATAGCTTCAGCCCTTTCTGGGGTTACCTTTTTCCCTTCATGTGAGATCAGTTGCCCTATGTACAACAGTTCTTGCTGACAGTACTGCAACTTCTCCTTATCAACTTTGTATCCCTTTTCAGCCAGTATAGTCAGCCAGTATAGTCAATAGCTGGACTGAGTCGCGCCTGCATTGTTCTTCAGTGGTGCTGCAGATCAGAATGTCATCTACATACTGCAAAAAAACACTGTCCACCACAATATTGTTTAGGTCCATTTGCAGGTCTCTGTTGAAAATAGACGGGGACTCGAAATACCCCTGCGGCAACTTCGTGCTTTTCAGGCGCATTTGTCTGAAAGTGAATGACGTCAGGTCTTGTGATTCACGGTGCAACGGAATCAAGAAAAACACATTTTTCAAATCGATCACTGTGAAATATTTTGCCTCAGTGGGCATGCTACACAGTATTGTGGATGGATTAGGGACTAGAGGGAATTCGGCTTCAACTATATCATTCAGTGGTCGTAAATCTTGGATTAAACGCCAAGACCCTCCCTTCGATTTTTTGACAGGGTAGATCACTGTGTTGCAAGGTGATTCTGACGTCACTAGGATGCCTTGCTCCATCATGGCGGAAATTGTCTTCGCGATCCCTTCATCTGCCTCTCTGGACATAGGGTATCGTCGTGCTTGTGGCAAAATCGCTCCTGGTTTCAGTTTAATCTTCACTTCACCTGCCCCCTTCAGTAGACCTACGTCATAGGGCCCTGTAGTCCATACTGCGGCAGGCACTTGGGCCATGTCGTCATCAAAGTATTCTGGTCGTATCAGTGCCAAAATCATTCTCTGTGGCACCTCCCGTCTGATCATTTTGACCCAAAATGTGAGACTTACTTCCACTCTTGTCTCCTCCAGGTCAGGGTGCTCTTCGAACAGATCGTCATCAGTGATGTGAGTCACCCGATACCCTTCTTCGATGGCAATAATCGCACACCATTGTCTGCCTTCATCGTCATATCCTTCTACCGATACCACTTTCCCTCGCACTGTGGCAGATTGTATTATTAAGGGAAATACGTGTCGCTCCTCTTCGTGCATGGGTGTTCTTGGTCTAAATAGAAACTCATCAAGGGTTCTCATAATTTTGTCTGCAAGGCCTGGCAATCCCGCCATAAGCACCTGCAAGCAATATGCAAAGACTTCTAGTTCTAACGGTATATATCTCATAGCTATACGTTCTGAGTATGCTCTGATCATTTCGCACACGTTTGAACAATGCATTCCTGGGGTGGAGCACACTATACCATTCTCAGTAAACGAGATGGTCATGTTTAATTTAGTCATAAGGTCCCGACCCAGAATATTTACTTGGGTCTGACGTGAATATAATAGAGGTACATTCATTTTGCGCTCTCCCACTGAGACTGGGAGTGCGTCTGTAAAGGGAACTCTACTATGAGCTCGAGTGAAACTCTGAGTATCTATAGCCTCGCTGGACAAGGAAAACTTGCCTTCTCGTATGCATGAACGCGTTGCACCCGTGTCAACTAAGAAGGAATATTCTTTCCCCCTATGGTGACATTCACCCTTGGTTCCCTGTTAGGGTCTGGTGTCACTGATAGGATAGAGCACATCAGAGTCCCCCGTGAGCTGTCCTATTTCATGTACAGGTTCGGTCCACTGTATAATTGTGGATTTCCCCCATTTCCAGGCTTAATTCCCCCTCCGGGATTAGTGCCGTGTGTCATCTGTGGCGGTGCCTGCTGGGGTTGTCCCTGTGGCAAATTTCCCATGTTCGGTGGTTGAAACACTTGCTGTGCATCTTGCTGCAAGCCTGCCGCTGCACGGTATAATTTTGTGCACCACCCTGTTGCGGGACGGCAGGTTGATTCACCATGCCTGCACCCATCCCTTGGCTGTTTTGCCACATGCCTTGGCTTCTGCAGATTCGCGCCATGTGTCCTGTCATTCCACACAGCCAACACACTGGCGGTGGTCGGGCTATCTGTCCATCTGGCATAATGGACTGCCCATCTGTGCATTCTGAAAGCCAATTTGAACACTCTGAAAAACTTCCTTGGTTACCTCGAAACCCTCCCTGATCACTCTGCCATCCTCTACTTCCAAAACCCCTTCCCCTCAGGTAAAATCCCATGTTACCCTGATTATTCTACGATGGGTTAGTCGCTTGCTGTGTGCTTGGTCCAGCTGGGCTTGTCAGCATGGCTCCCTCGAGAGCATACTTTGAGAGTTTCTTTTGCACCAGCTTTGCCTCCTCACCCTTACGAGTTTCTTCCTTTTTCCGATTCTTTTCTTGCAACAATCTACAATAGTATGCAATTGTCAACTGTATTTCGGCCCATGGTTTAGCTTCTATTCCTATCAATTTCTTGAGCTGTTTCTGCACCAGTTCTGGTAACGCTTGGCACAATATATGGTAGAATACAGGGAGAGATTTCATCCAAGACTCATGCGTTTCAAGCACCAATGTGTCTTGAAAATTCTGGATATAAATCAATGGATCCTCTGACTCTTTCATTTTTCAAGTCATTATAGCTCCCATATCAGAAGTGTCTGGATATAGCGTTCACACCGCTTTCCACACTGCTGCCCTACAGTTGTTAAATGGCGCTCCGCATGGGAGGTGTTAGTTAGGGTTATCCTAGGATAGCCTGCCCTTTTCCATACATCATCTGCTCTTTCACCAAGTATGGGAATTAGGAGGCCCTTAATGTCCCCAATAGCTAAGGTGACATCCCCCATCATTTTCTCTAACTCATGTATCCACTTTCCAGCTCCCAACATCAGCATTGGAAACTTATTTTTAAGGTTCTCTCGGTCCATGGGTGGCCATGGAATATATTGTGGTCTTGCTCCCTACTTTTCTAGCAACGGGAATTGGAATGCACAGTCCTCCTTCTCTTCCCCCATAGCTCTCCGGTCTATCACCGGGGTGGCATTCCCACCGTGCCATCTACCTGGCAATGCCTTTAATATGGCTGCATAGGCAGGTGGTGCCACCCTCCTCTGACCGTGGGTGTTCCTTCTTGTCGGCCGGACTGCACGGCAGATTTTGGTGCCCTACTTGTGGACCTGCTAGCGCCTGACCATCATACACCCTGGTCCCTTGGGAGCCGCTTTTTGCTCCGTCTCCCTTCTTCATATGTCTCATCCTCTGTATCCCCACCAGAGTCAGATTCTGAGTGCTCCCAATTTACACAACTCCTTGCATCCTCTTCATTCTGCCTTATCTATAGTCTGTCTAGGGACAGTCCCCTGCTCCCTCTACTCCAGGTGATATCCTCAGTGCCATATAGCTGAGTGCTCTCTAAGGGCTCATCTTCCCTTCCCCCTGGGAAATTAGTTCCAGCTCCATCTCGTCGTAGATTTTATCAATTGTTTCCCTGATGCTTCTGGTGTCCAAGTCATCTTCAATATTTGTCCCGCTTGGACCTGGTAATGCATCACTTGCAGGAAATAATTCTTCTATGTCTTCCCATTCTACAACAGGA
Organism: Ambystoma mexicanum; assembly: GCF_040938575.1. NCBI lineage: Eukaryota > Metazoa > Chordata > Amphibia > Caudata > Ambystomatidae > Ambystoma > Ambystoma mexicanum. The sequence continues at coordinate 1,158,151,923 of NC_090921.1, read as the reverse complement.
TTGGGTTTTTTAACTTCCCGTTGCAAATATTCTAGATCTCGTGCCCTCTGTCTGTGCTTCCGTTCTGTTTCCTCCTCTACTTCTTTTCGCTTCCTTGCTTCTTCTCTAGCCTTATCTACTTCCCTCATCCGTTCATCTCTACGTTCTTTTGCCCTTCTATTTTCCTCATCTTCCCGCTTTTTTCCTTTTCTTTCGTGCACTCTCCTTTCTTCCTCTAACTTTAGCATGTTCAGCCTGTACTTTTCATAGGCTGCGTATTGTGTGCGACTGAGTGGTATTCCTTGCTCTTCGCGATATAGTTGCTCTCGCCTTAACCTATCCTTCTTTCTTACCCTCTCATCTCTCATTTCCTTTTCTTTCTCCTTTTCCTTTCTCTGCGCCTCATCAGACCTTTCTCTCGGCCTTATCTCATCACTTCCTCTACCATCAAGTTTTAGCAATATCTGACCTCCCATCCATTCGTCCTTTGCGAATGATAACTTGCCACTTCCTTTCCGCTTCTTTCCCTCTCTCTCTCTTTCTCGAGAGATGCACTACTCTGTGCCTGATCCTTTCCTTCATCACTGCATCTCTCCTTGTCCCTAGGGACTATGGAGGCAAGATCACTTTCCTGCTCCTTTCCTTTGACTTTGTCACTACACATATGTAGGTGACTCATATGCCGGGTTGCTATACCCAGTGGCTGCCTTAAGTTCTCTTAGCGGCTACAGACCCTCTAACTTACTTCCTTCGATCACTGGCTCAGGCGGGGCAGGTGGCGCGGTAGGCCTCTCACCCCCCTCTTACAAACATTTAATATCCAATCTGCGGGTGGTTCTTCCTCCTTCGTCTGTTCAAATATTTTCAAAAGTTCGAGGACAGCAAGGCGTTTCTCTAGCTTCTTGCCAGTATATGTGGCATGTAGGAAAGTCGTCATGTGTTGTAAGACAGCTTTAAAAAGGGACTTGTTCTGGGGCCAAGGCATAAACATCTTTTTGGCGGTACCCTTAACCCACTCTATGCTGTATTTCTTTAGTTTCGGTGCATGCTTGGGCAGCTGCTTGCGCTGCCCAAGCATGCACAAGCGGGGTAACTTCCTCCATTTCTAATTTCGTCACTACCAGTATTTATACAGTTCTTTGACCTCTCAATAGTATGTGCGAGCACCAAATACGCAAGCTCCAATCTACTCTTTTCCCGCCAAAATATATACCACCAATTCACTCAAATCCATCAATTCAGTGGCGATTCCCTCTTAGTTACAGAATCGCGTAAAGCCAGAATGCATTTCAAACAATCATCAATACAATTATTTTACATTTGACAAAAACAGAACACATCAGACAGACATTTGACAGACTAGACAGACACCAGCTGGTCATAGATATACCTGCCTTCTAATCAATACCCCGTCATGGGATGTAAACAAACTCCTTAATAACGTATTTAAACTTCACCGTAGTCTAATTGTCACCCCTCTGTGGGCTATGAGTTCACGTTTCTTCAGACCACTCTTTAAAGCGCAGGAACTGGGCAAATCCTTGCGTTTTGTCTCAGGTGCCCCACTGGTAATCCTTACGTTTTGTCTCAGGTGCCCCCCTGGTAATCCTTACGTTTTGTCTCAGGTGCCCCCCTGGTAATCCTTACGTTTTTATCTCAGGTGCCCCCCTGGTATCCTTAGGTTTTTATCTTGGGTGCCCCCCCCCCGGTATCCGCTCTTTACCTTTTATGCTCGCGTCATTCCCCCTATATATATATATATATATATATATATATATATATATGTATATATATATATATATATACAGTCTTCTCTACTTCTGACTATTGAATAATTTTTCTCCGCCGTCCACCGTTACCTTTCCCTTAATGGTTCTAATGCCTACAAGACATTTGCCAAAGTAACGAGTTTATTGTTTCACTCACCGATCGCATCGTTTCCTCTCTGGAACTTCTGGATCACCGCCCCTTCCTCTTCCTGCTTTTAAGGTTTTCATCCGATCTGCTGCCCGAAGGAATGAGAAGAGTTATGCTTGGAAAGGCGAGTTCCTTCAGACCCACTGCAGATTTTTGAAATTTTACTCTATCATTGTCCACGGGGAGCTTCTCAGTCTACTCAGCCGTAATGGCGAAAGGACTTGTGATCTTGCCAAAGGCCTAGAGTTACTTTGTGCCGTCGGTTTAAAGGTGTTTTATAACTATATCAATCGATAATAGATAATCGATGGCCGAAACCATCCTTACGCTACCAAGTGTTCCGGAAAGGGAGGAATTCACTGACAGGCCATAGGTCAGCGCTCACCCTCCAGAACTTGTAAGACCAGATAGCTGCACCATGTGAGGATATGGGGTGCAGGATTCACTTACCTCAACACAACTCAATAACGAGGACTCAGTAGTTTGGCAAAGGGAAGTCCATTTAATGACAAGTACATCAAACAGAGAAACAAATGGAAATCAGCTGAATAGCGATCACCTGTCTCACTCCGACCTTCTCGAACTTCAGTTGAACAGCAACTTTTATGCATAAAACCCGTCATCATTTGACATCTAATACTAAAAAACTCGTCATGCAATATAATTGGTTAGGAAAGGTAACTTAAGTGTAGGTGCTATATCTGTATATTGTAACAGAGCATGTGGATTGGATAACTATTATCGGGTGGGCGTCTACGTCCAAACCTCTACATTCACGCGTGATGGCCGTCACTATAACTACAATGTCCTATTGGTTATAATATCTAGAGGACTCCAGATAACTTGGTCCATTGTGATTGGGCGGGTTACACCCCTAGACATAAATCCCCATTTTAATTAGCAGCATGCAGAGTGGACACCCAGCTGCCTGGTGTCCCAAGTTTCACCCTGCCTCCCTTCCATCAATCTGTATCTTAGGGCTATGTGTCAATTAGTTGGCTGGCTATGGCCTCGGAACTGTAGCCTCTTATCAGGAAAAGTTATGGCATCCTCGGGTTCTGGATGACATCAGGCGATGGTACCTCTTCGCGCCTGGCTGGTCTCATGTCTATTCACCATGGATCAGCTTCAGTTTCCAGCTTTTATTGTATTTAATTCTGCTTCGGCCCAGCCACCTGCCTGGGCCTCTCTTATCTTGACCTTCACGAGCGAGCTGGTGTGCTCCGAAGTTTGATTCTTGTGAGTTGACACTCCTCCCTTTCTCTGGGTGACCTCGATTTCCCAGGCATGAGTCGCTCCCTGTTGAGTTTTGATTCCACTCTTCTTCTCTGTTCTGGCCGGCTTGTGAAACTGGGCCTGTTAGGCCTAAGGCAGCCTGGGCACATTTCTGCTTTACAAAATAGAGTCACACTTGTATAATGTACTTCTTGAGGTAGATATATATATATATATATATATATATATATATATATATATATATATATATATATATATATATATATATTTGGCGCATGCCGCTTTCCATTATTCTACTAAGCATACCAAGCAGTATCGTTTTCTTTAGCTTCTTGCCTTCCAAGCCTATTTACACACGTTTCTTTACATTTCAGCATCATCTCTCTCCTGTGTCCATTACATCTATTTTCATAATTGCTTGCACTGGAGTGTTATCTTCGATAGCCAATTTGTTCATTTGCGAGTCTGTACAGGTACTTATGTCATTTCTACTTCCCTTCCCTTAAGGCTCTTGGGGTCTCTTCGTGGACCGTATGTAGGTACTCCTAATTTCGTATAAGTGGCTGGTATGGCTGTCTGATAGGGTACTGTGCTGCCCAGGGTTGTCTGGTTATGGGTGCTTCAACAGGTACAGATCTTCTAATGTACACTGGGCAGAAACCCAGTGCCACTCTCTGTTGGTTTGTTTGCTCTTCATACGTGACGTACCTTGGCGAGTGCCTTCCTGGTAGCTCAAAATGAGGGGCTGGGGTGCAGGTCATGTCTGGGACTTCCTTTACAACTGTATCCAATATAATGGAATATACCAAAACAAAATAAATATGCCTCCAACAGAATTACCTCACAGAAACTGTGCAGCAAAAAGCAAGAGCATAACTACACAGCAGTAACACCAAAGGTTTTTAAGAAACTAGTAAGTATACAATATTTATTTCATATATTTATACTTTTTCAGTATTACGTACACTAAAACAATTTTTTTTTTTTTACTCAGTAATGTCCAGTACTTTGGAATGGCTGGAAGAACATTTCCCACAAGATGAAATGAGTCAAGTTAGTGATACTAATGGTAGACACAACATTTCTCTATATAAGCCAATTAATAACCATAACTTTATGTGTAGATAACATATTTCTTTAACAGACCATACAGACAATAAGTGTAATATACCAAGAGAAACATTAGAAGATCCTCTGAAACGAATAGAACTAAAAATGGATATGTTAATGAAAAGTTTCAAACTACTAAAACAGTTTATTAAGCACCACATTAAAGAAAAGATTAAATATCACTGTCCCACATGTACCTGTTCCCACTCTCCATGTCCCAGCCAACTATCCCGAAACCCTCCCAAGCAAGAACATTTTTACAATGAGACTTCCATCCCTTCCTCCCCTCATACATCACGTCCAAACCCCTAATTCGCCTGTATTTGTTTCAGTTTCTGCTCCCCCCTCCCTTTCATAATTTTATACTGTTAAACAATAATACAATTTAAGCATGTTCTTAGTATATGCATGTGCCTTTTTTGTTTTTAAAGGTAGTTAGGATGTCCGTGGACAGCGCGAGGGTCCGGGGGTGTCTGCAAGCAACCAAAATGGGGTGTCCTAAGGACACTATAGCTGTTCGTACTGTTCGTAATTAAAATAGCGGTGTCCTTAGAAAACACAAGATGCTCGCCTGTCTGCAATTAACCAAAATGGGGGTGTCCTATGGACAATATACCTGTTTGTACTATACGTAATTAAAATGGCGGTGTCCTTAGAACACACACGATGTCTGATTTTCTGCAATTAACCCAAATGGGGGTGTCCTAAGGACAATATACCTGTTCATACTGTTCGCAATTAAAATGGAGGTATCCTTAGAACACACAAGATGTCCGCATGTCCGCAATCACCCAACATGGGGGTGTTCTAAGAACACCTGATTGTTCATAATGTCCGCAACCAGAATGAATATATCCGTAGAACACATATCTCGTCCGCCTGTCCGCAAAGTTTTGATGCAGATTTAATTTATTCAGGGACTTCAACACTGTTCGTAGAACACCTGCGCACATGTGTACCACACCCTTGGGTCCTAAGAACATCGCGCCTGTCCGTAACTGTCGGCCGCACATGTGTCGCACTTTTAATTAGTTTGGGGACCCGAACTCTGTCCGTAGAACACCCACTTGTATGCGCACAACCGTCCCTGCGCATTTGGTGTCCTGCGGAGAGCCGTCCCATTCATGAACATGTCTGCGACGTCATCATGTGACCGCACCCACGCTGAGCGTGTGTCCTGATTTGCGGACACTGTCAGGGCCCCCGAACATTTTAAAAGTGATTTTTTTGAGCGCTCCAAAGTATTTTACAGTAATAGTTCACCATTGCACATGCCCCAGACAATGTCCCTGCCAATCTACATACTTTTTGGAACTTTTTGAGCCCTTTTTTGGTGTTTGATGTGTCTGCGACCAGCGCGGGTGTCCGTTAAGTGCGCACCTACACCCCTATAAAAGGCCACACCCCAGAGCCAATCCTCATTCTGCTTTTGGATTTCCAAGATTTACAACAGGACAATTGTGCGGGTTGCTGTTCTTGGTTCATAGTTCCTGGTTCCTGGTTATTAACCTTCCAGATGGCATCCCTGCCTCGGCATCAGCACCCACCCCCTCCACCACCACCACATCCCCAAGGGCCTGCAGAGGGGAACATGCATGAGGATGCAGAGGATATGGATGAAGACGATTAAGAGGATGAGGTAGTGGAAGTCCCTACTACTAGCACTCATCGTGAGTGTTGGGTGTGGTGGTTATTTAACACCGTTGATGGAAAGTCAAAAGCTGATGTGATCAAGGTGATCTGCATTCAGTGCCACATGGTGCTCAGTCGTGGCAAGCATGGTTCGTATAGCTATGGTGCTACATCAATGAAGCGACACCTAAAGCCGTTCCACGATGGGGCTATTCGTAAGGTTTTACTTTGCGATAAATGTAGTAGGTTGAGTTCCTATGCAGCATCCCTAGTTTGCGCTCCTATCACCACAAAAGACACTCCTGTGGGACAGCGCATGCCTCCAACTGTCTCACAGGCAATCCATGATGCTGTTGACCCTTACCTTTCAAAGGTCACAATATTGTGCATGTACTGCGACACAGTACTCTGCAGGGGGGAGAACCTTCGGAGTGCTTTTGAGACTGCGGTCAAGGAACATCAGAAGGTCTGCGACCTACCTCAATAAGGCCCACCCTACATCTTCCTCTCTCTACCTGTCCTTTCTTATCCTTGTGGTTGATGTCCCTTCCTTACCCTCCTTGTGTGTCGTGTTTTAAAAGAAAACATTTTAAAAAAAACTTTAAAAAAAAAACAATGGCTCTTTCCAGAGCCTCCTTTCACAGTTTAAAAATAGAAGTGACAAATAAATAGTGCAGGGCCCGTGCATTTTTAGAAGCCCGCAGGCAGTCCATGGACATGTATTTTTTGGGAGTACTGCCCTATCAGAACCATTGCACTTTTCTATAGGGGGGAAGGGGTTGCTCTGAAAAGAGCCTTTTTGTGGTGTTTTCTTGTGTTTCAAAAACTTCAAATGGTGAGCACCTACTGCAAAATGGATTGCTGTAATTCCAAAAAAGATCGCAATGCATTTTGTATATTTCGCTGAAAAATCTGATTGCCGGCATAAGTAAGATGTACTCCATCTCTGCGAAAAATGTGTCTGCTACAAAACATAATGTTTTCATTCTGTAAAGAGATCACATACCAACATCTCTCAAAAAGGCACAAACAGCCTTGATAACATTGCGCCTTGCTTTCTCCATTTGTGGACCAAATGAAAAAGAATGCAACCACATTTGTCTCTGTGCAATACGGGAAAGAATTACTCTGGAGTTTGGATACATATCCATGACTTTCCCAAGTACTTCTTTCATTGCAAATTGCAAAGAGATTCCAGACACATGTCCTAAACTGTTCCCTCCAAAATTAATAATAATAATGTCTGGGTGACGCTGTATCATCAAAGAAGCACAGAGAGGAACCAAATTCACCCACTTAATTCCACGCACTCCATGCCAGGGCACTTCCACATGATAGAATCCAAGATGTGCAGCCACTCCACAGTGATCCGCATGCACCTCCACCCAAATTATCCAAGAATCTCCCAAAATCCAGAAAATCTGCTTTCTGAAACACTCAGCCATAGCTATCTGCTCTTAACTCAGGAAAAAACCTACTGACAAACTCTCTCCTTACAGAACACACCCAGTAAACCTTCTTAACCAATCCCTTGCTCTGCTCAGTCTCATTTGCATGCCTCTCAATCCCAAAATCCTCATATGTAATACATGGTGTCCGCAGACAACCACAGTGTCAATGGAATAATCGAAAATCTGAACGTGCGGAATGAAAATTGAAATAGTGTGCCCCATTTCCTCTTTGAGGTTGGCTCTGAAAAGATACTTTTTTGTGTTTTTGCAGATGCTTCAAAAATACCTTTCATTTCGTTTTTTTTTTTCTTATTTCCCTACAAAAATCTTCACATTAGCTTCTCCAAAGCAACCTTTATGTTCCAAAACAGCATGGCATTTCCAATAAAAGATAAAGAAATGCCATCTTCTTTAAAATAAACAACATTACCAGAATCAATGTTGTCATTATTACAAAAGAACATACCAGCTCTAAGCATGAAATCAAACATGCCTCGTTTGATTGCACACCTAGCAAAATTTTGGTGAGGACAAAAAACAAAACTATTGTCCCATACTGCCCCAGGTAACAAAGCAGAAAAAATAATCTTGGCATTTGGAAGGACTTTCATGATTTCCTGAACCAAGTTTTGCAGATCTTGCAACAAAGTAGGGGCACTGACATAGCCCAAATGCACAGCCCCACAGTGCAGGACAGCTACATCTGGACTATTGAACTTAGCCATATCCTGACACACTTCCAAAACTGCCTGTAAATGAAAACCAGGCATAGTACTCCACACCACCTCCACTCCTTTTACATCAAAATTCTTTGCCACATTCCTACATTTAGCATACTGTTCCAAACTATCAACAAACATATCTCCAAGCACCAACAGCCTGACTTTCTCCACCTCTGCCATCTTCACTACACACAGCCCCTTTCAACACAAACCACTACCTCAACATCTGATTGGCTAATCCCTACAGTCCCTTTTCCATGCTGGATTTGCAAAGAAACCCCGGATGTGGCACAACAGGTTAGGGGACAACTGCGGTGTCTGCGGAGCACGTAACTCTGGGGCAGCTCTTCTACCCTTTCCACTTCACTCTCTGCACCATTCCCTCATTGGCTACTGTTAAGCAGTCACACAATCATCCACCAATCACATCCAAGAACTCTACATCTAACTCTATCATCACATACCAGCACTTTAGATGTATGAAAGATCACTCTCAGTACAATTTGGCTGTGACTGCAAAGGACCTACATCAACAACTACTATAAAACTCCCCAAGACATCTACATGCAGATTCATGCACATCAACATGCATGAACACAGACTACAGGTGTGAATATTTTCTACACAGTACATGTACAGCTCTTCTAGGAATATAATACATCCCGGGAGCATAGCTCAGCAGCAACATGCACGCCTTGGAAGCAAGACAACACAAAGCAACACAGGTTCGATCCCCGGGTCCTCGCTTAGAAACCTCTGGGTGTTTAAACATGTTATAAATATGCAACTAAGATAAAATAATTATGCAACTAAAAAATAAACCGCGTGCTGTGTGAGCGCTTTCAAATTGGAAAATAAAAAGAATAAAATATAAACAAAGTAACTGCCACTTATCCTGTAACATGAACTTACTGTCAGTTCTCCCATCTGCTATGATGAAGTGTCAATTGCAACCCTTTCTGCTCTCCAAATTTGTGTTTACACACACAACTATCTAAAAAAAATATTATTTCATATTATAAGATGGGAGAAATAGCAGTATAATTATGAAAACAACAAAACACAATGGGCCTCATTAGGACCCAGGCGGACTTCGCGGTGCTAAATGCACCGCGAAGCATGGCGGAAAGCCGCCGATAGCGCCATGGGGGTTGGCGGATTTACCGCCCCATTCCGACCTCGGCGGAGCGGTAAATCCCCAATCCCCATTCTGCCCTTCCCCATTCCCATTTTTGCCCCATAGGGTATAATGGGAGTGGGGAAGGAGTTAATTACGCCACCGTAAAATACGGTGGCGTAATTAACAACGAGGTCCCGTAGCGCCATGGTTTTCTCCGCCTGGTAAAACCAGGCGGAAAAGGCCGCCATGGCGCTACGGGAACTCGTAGTATGGCGGAGAGGTACGCCATGCACTACGCTGGCGTAACACCCTCTCCGCCAGGGTCCTAATGAGGCCCAATGTCTACATTAACAAAAGTGCTATAAACACACATATTCACTAACTTCTTTCTTTTACAAATGCAGTGAAGATCACTCTCGTGAAAAGCAGCACCGTCTCAAGTATGAACAAGGACTTAGAAGAAACATACTCTTTCCATACAAAAAAGTAAGTACAATACTAACATAATGTTCTAACTGTTACTCAAACACACTAGTATTTTAGTATTGTAGAACAAACAAGTGTATTAACCCGTTACCATTAGATGTACTATTAGTGCTTCCCCTTACCAGTTCCATACTTTATATTGTCATCTGAAGCCCAGTATAGTAACACACAAATACAATAGCCTTCCCTACTTGATGTAGCTTCCCTTTGCACAATCACACACCTCCACAATCATCCTTACCATCATACTCAGACACTCATGCACAAAGCACACATACACTGCACAACAGCCCAACCCACATTTTATTTTTTTCTCCAACAGACCCCAAAGAATGCCTACTAAAAAGCAACTACATAGAAAATAACGCAGAAGTAGAGCAAATCAAAATGAAAGTGTCCAAAATAAGTATCCATCTCTAGCAGATTTTGTACAAAAAGTTCAAACAAAACAGCTAATACAGTCATTAAGCGAAACAAAACAAGCTTCCAGTACAGAAACTTTCGCTCCTCTATCAAAATGTAAAACGAAACAGAAAGTAATTAACAAGAGTTCAGCTACCACTACTGCTAACGCTGCAGCTATAAATCTTGATGTAGTGGCAAGTAAGCATACCAAAAAAATATTTTACAACATGTTTTCTGCCACAGAGTCCTTCAGAACCTTATAAAAACAGTAGAGAAATCATGCACAACCCTTAAAACCTACAGTAGAAAATTAATCCTAGAAGCTCTCATACAGTGCAATCCTTCTCAAAAGGAAGTTATTTATTTTAGTTTTAAACAGAATGAAACTACTAACAAAACTAATTACTAAACTACAAAAAAGACTTCTCAATAAACGGAATATCAACAAAAATAGCTTATTAAACATCTCTGGAAGTGAATGGAGTCACACCACAGAACCACATTTTAATGAAGAAGCATGTAAACAAAAGCAAACAAACCCAATTGCCATACATAGCAATGGCCGAGGTATGAACAATGTAATAACACCATTATGGAACAAGAAACTCTGCTCACAAAAATATCCCCAGAAAACTCAGTATCACCTCCCCATTCTACTGAACCAAAACGTCCAGTCTACAAATTGCCGTGCACATCAATTTGTAACATTGCCAAAAAAATCTTTCAAATCTTTACACCAGTTCCTCAATCAGTATGTAAAAATCAAAGACAAATTCAAAATGAAACTACTACAAAATATGGATGCCTATCCAGTGCGCAAACACACAGGTCTACAAGGACATTCATTAGCCTGCATTTCAGGGCCTATTTACAAAAGCACCTTCCATCGTATCAAAATGATAGTAACACATCATTCAACTATAAGAAATCTGGTCCAAAAACTCTACTATGCTAAAGATCCTACTTTAGCACTAGCCAATTTAAATAACAATCTTCTACATGGTACAGCCAAACAACTACACGAAGAAATAGAGCATATCCAGAGAAAATATTTTGGAATTGAAAGCCACTTACAAAATGCAATAGATGTCCAACAAACTAGCAACTACTGTACAAATAACAACCTTCTATTAAACACTACAAAAAAGAAATACTAAAGTTTAAAAGTGCCTGCGCTGAAGTACCAAACCTTGTGAATGTGTGTTGCTGCAGGACTTCTTATAAAAGTACCACAAAAACAATGAAGATTCCAAATGATTCCAATGAGCTCTCTACCTTATAGCAGAAAACAAATATGACATTACTGACCCCTTAATACTTTTCAATTACTGCACTGCAAAACTTGGCAACAAACAAACACCTTCATGTGCTATCACAAATAACTTGGAATTATTCCCACTACCAAAACTGCTGCAACAACTAAATTTATATGAGAGCGTCATAATTCAAACAGTGCACCCATTTCAAGCAATAATACGCCTCCAACCAAAAACAGCAAAATAACCTCCCTCTGAATTAGTGAAAGGCATTTGTGGCAAAGTAGTTTATTTACCATTAGATCTCAAAGAAAATGTACACAACTCTAGGAGTGCAAAGGCCAATAGATCAATATTTAATTGTCTTAGTAAATGGCGTACCTACAAAAGACAAAATAATTTGGCAACAACTGGTGGACATACATAAAGTTAGACAAGCCCTGCTATATCTAAAAAACAACAATGAATACTACAAAGAAATTAATATTGAAGAAAACCTGAGAGAAACCATTGAAATAATTCAGGAGTCACCAGAAATTGGTCAATTTAAACTTCTAAATCCTGCAACAGAATCCAATATTTTAGACCATTACACAATTCACCCTTTACACTCTAAGGACACTATAGATGATGCACTGGAAACGTACCAAAGGTGACAAGCCAAAGGATCTCCAATCAGCATATGGGAAAAAAGTATCGAAGCACATGTCTTTCCTCTACTCTTTGATACTGGAAAAGAAGGAAGGTACGATGATAGATCCACACAAATAACAGCATCAGAATGTTGCTCTTTACGAATGTATTCTGACGCCGACCCCAGATTCAGACGAAACGTGGAATACATATTCCACTTTCTCTTTGAAAGTGAACTAGCAACTCTATGCTACAGAGTTGCACACATATTAAAATCAGGTACCCATTTTCAAAATATGTCAGCTATGCAATTATTACAAAAAGGCAAGAAAAAGATGAGGTTTTACAGTCAAGTATTACAAATCATTTAGCAAACATGTGTGGTACAAAAGAATACTGGTTCTGACATCACAGAGATGTACGCTGTATGATAAGAAACCTTGGCCCACCCACTTGGTGTGTTACATTAAGTTGTGCAGAATATGCATGGGAAGATTTACGCAATTTCCTATGCAAAGCAAACAAAAACAAAACAAATATAGATATAAAAACACCAGGAGAACTCTGCTCTCTAGATCCTGTAAATGTATCAAGATATTCCCATCATCACTTCATTGCTATGCTACACTTTATTTGTAATAAGACTGTTCCTCCCCTCTGAGAAGTTCAACACTTCTTTTGGAGAAAAGAATATCAAGCCAGGGGAGCACCACACATCCACATGCTATTATGGATTAAAGATGCTCCTAAACTTGGTCAGGACAGTGATGCCACTGTTTTTCAGTTCAGCCAAAAATATGTCACATGTGAAATCTCTTCACAAACAACACATAGTGACCTTCATGCATATCTTTACAATTTCAAAGACACAAATGTGGGAAATATTTTCGTTGCAAATATAAAAAAAGGGAAACACTACACCAAATGCCGCTTTGGTTTCCCAAGACCAGTTTCAGCAACAGGTCAAGTAAACAACTTCATGTCTTCAGTCAGACATAGTGTCAAAGGTAAATCACCTAAGAACACAAATTACATAGAAAGAACAGAATAATCAAAATATATCAATGATTACAATGCAATCATTGCCCTCCTATGGACTGCAAACATAGACGTGCAGTACATTGAAGCCAATTACACTGCAGTTGCACAATATGTCACAGCCTACTTAACCAAAGCAGAGAAAACAGAGCTTCAGGGCCTCTGTGATGACATATCATCTGACAAAACACTATCACAGAAATTGTACAGCTTAGGCATAAAAATGCTCTCTCATAGAGAATGTGGCTGCTATGAAGCTGCAGACCGTTTAACCGGTACTGCCTTGTATGGAAAATCTGACAATATAGCATAGCTAAGTTTTGATCCTGCTAAATCTAGAAAAAGAGTTCTCAAGTCATATGAGGACATACACACAATAGCCAAAAATGAACCCAGCAGCCAAGACATTTTGAAAAACAATTTAGTAGACACATACTACCGAAACAGGAGTACCACTTTGGAAACCATGTATCTCTACCACATAGCCCAAAACTTCACATACAAAAATAATGTTAAACCAGATGAAAAGAAAGGTAGATACAGAGTTTTAAATTGTGAAGGCAGCTTAGTGAAACTTATCAAATGCAGCTTAATTAATCATATCAAATTGTCATTAAAAACTCCTCAACATAAAGAACTGCATTAAATGTCCCTGATACAACTTTTTAAACCATGGAGAAAAGAAAAAGAGTTACTGGATACATATGACTTCTATGAAGACGCTTTCAAAGCAAATGAAAGAACTAAAAAAGACGTAAATTTTACACCGTACCAAACAATGTTGCACAACTAACAGCAACACAAAGAAGAACTCCAGGCCCAACTACAAGTGGACACTCCCGACAGTAGTCAACCTTCTGTAACAGGAAGCCAAGAACCACTTGGATAGCCACTAATAGCAAATGAGGCAGAATTAGCCATGATAGATGTAGAAAACACAATGGGCCTCATTACGTCCCAGACAGTAACAATGGCGCTATTAGCACCATGGTTGCTGCCGGAACCTTACCGATTCCGCCATGGTGAATGGAGCAATTACCGCCCCATTCAAAGGTTGGCGGGGCGGTAATTCCCCATTCACCATGGCCCTTCCCCATTCCCAAACCAGGCGTTAAGGGAGGACCCGCAAAGGGACCTCGGAATAGGGTGGTAAGGGATTACCGGCACTAGTGCCCTTACCGGTACCGGTGATCCCTTACCGCCCGGGTCGTAATGATGCCCAATATGTCAGTATGAACAAGCTAAAGAAGACTTTGCTGTACTGAAATCAAAACTGAACAATGAGCAGTGTAACATTTTCCAAGCAATAACAAAACAAATTGAACATGGTGTGGAACATGAAAATAAAATGGCACCTGCCAAGGCTACAAACCTACATTGCTATACATGAGTGGTGAAGCTGGTTCAGGCAAAACATTCTTAATCAAAATCATCAGCAAGTTCCTTCAACAACTAATAAACAACAAACTCTCTGCTGTTGTAACTGCCCCCATAGGTTTAACTGCCTACAACATAGGTGGTGTCACTTTACACTGATTACTACTCCTTCCAGTAGAGCACCAAAACAAATGAGACTATTACAAACTTTCCACAGAAGCTGCAATGGAACTATGCAGAGTTTTCAAACAAATGAAAATGCTGCTAATAGATGAATTGAGCATGGTCTCCTACCTAATGTTGGCTTTGATTTACCTCAGATTACAAGAGGTCCTCAAAATAGACTATGAAGAGTTCTTTGGAGGAAAACACATTATTGTTTTCGGAGGTCTTCTTCAATTGACACCAGTGAAAACTGAACCTATCTTTAAAACCTTAGGGCACACACTGTGCCATAAAACTCTTGGCAGCATAGGAAATGTCAACCTTTGGCAACATTTCCAATACAGAGAATTAACAGAAAACATGCGCCAGTTTGCATACCTCAAATACGCCAACATTTTAAAAAGTATTTGAGTTGGTGTACTATCTCAAGAAGCACGATCAATATTAAAAACCAGGCACAGCCATGCACTCTATGGCCACAACTCATGTGCTACTGATGTCATGGAACAATTAACACACAAAAATGTCAATTGTATGTCCTTGATGCCAACTCCTGCAAGCTGTTCAAAATTCAATGAAACAATGTTGAAAAAAGAAATGCAACCAATAGTTGAAATTTGCTCCACAGATAAACTGGACGTACATGGTATGACAGTACCCATGCGTCAACAAGCGACAACAAGACAAGGGGCCGATTCATGGAACAAACGTGCGCCGAAAATCTTCGCGCAAGCAGGCGCAAACAGGCGCAAGCAGGCGCAAGCGGAAAAAAACAGGCGCACGCGTGCGATTCATGGAAGTCCCTGCGCGTGTACACCCCGGGATATGCGCCAAACCCGTGCATGGCGCACAAGTCACTGCAACATCCCGAAAGGCGTGCGCGACGCGCACAGTGAAAGCGCACAAGCTCGGCGCATACACCAGAAAGTGGGCGGGACACGGGGCGCAACGCGCGGAATGGGGAACAACGTGCGAAAATAAGGGCGTAACTGGGGATGTACTGCAGGGAAGCAGACGGAACGCCCACACGCACTCGAACCACACGTATTCATGGAATCGAATAGGGCAAAGCCACGCACAGCCAAAGACACGCACAAGCCGAAACACGTCCGCCACACGAAGGCAGGCGGTAGCGTCCCTGCGCATTACAAAAGTGGCAACATACAGCAATTGGGCCTGTGCGAGCGGGCTACGTGTATATCAGGGGTTCGCGTGAAGTATTTCACGTGATCGGGCCTGGGGGAGCGGGCTACGTGTATTTCAGGGGTTCGCGTGAAGTTTCTCACGCGATCGGGCCTGGGGGAGCGGGCTACGTGTATTTCAGGGGTTCGCGTGAAGTTTCTCACGCGATCGGGCCTGGGGGAGCGGGCTACGTGTATTTCAGGGGTTCGCGTGAAGTTTTTCACGCGATCGGGCCTGGGGGAGCGGGCTACATGTATTTCAGGGGTTCGCGTGAAGTTTTTCACGCGATCGGGCCTGGGGGAGCGGGCTACGTGTATATCAGGGTTCGCGTGAAGTTTCTCACGCGATCGGGCCTGGGGGAGCGGGCTACGTGTATCTCAGGGGTTCGCGTGAAGTTTTTCACACGATCGGGCCTGGGGGAGCGGGCTACGTGTATCTCAGGGGTTCGCGTGAAGTTTCTCACGCGATCGGGCCTGGGGGAGCGGGCTACGTGTATTTCAGGGGTTCGCGTGAAGTTTTTCACGCGATCGGGCCTGGGGGAGCGGGCTACGTGTATATCAGGGGTTCGCGTGAAGTTTCTCACGCGATCGGGCCTGGGGGAGCGGGCTACGTGTATTTCAGGGGTTCGCGTGAAGTTTTCAAGAGATCGGGCCTGGGGGAGCGGGCTACGTGTATATCAGGGGTTCGCGTGAAGTTTCTCACGCGATCGGGCCTGGGGGAGCGGGCTACGTGTATCTCAGGGGTGCGCGGGAAGTTCCACACGCGATTCCATCAGGGTACGTGTATTTCAGGGTACGGGGGAAGTTCCACACGCGAAATCAGCAGGGTACGTGTATTCCAGGGGTGCGCGGGAAGTCCCACACGCGATTCCATCAGGGTACGTGTATTACAGGGTTGCGTGGGAATTTCCACACGCGATTAGCCTGGGTACGTGTGTTCCGGGGTGCCGGGAGCTTTCACACGCGATTGGTGGAAATCCACGTGTGTTCTATCATCACATGCAATGAGGGAAACACCTGCGCGCGTCACGTCACAGACGCGCTCACGCGCTAAGGGCCTTTGGTCCAATGAAATCGCATATGGGTGCTGCCGTGCATACGCGCTAAGGGCCTTTCCTCGAATTACACGCTGACGTGCAGATTTTTCACGTGCCAAATCACTCCGTATCAAGCTGGCCACGCATAAGCACACGGAAGACCACGCTCCTGCCCAGAAGGCCGAACTACTGCCCCCCAGAGCCCCGAGCACGCTCCCACCTGCCATCTGCTGCTGCCTGACTGCCTGCTGCCCACATGCACTGCCATTTGCTGCCTGCATATAAGCCAGGGGTGCTGTTGCTGTGACCACCCCTGCTGGAACCGAAGACTCCCGACTGGGATTCCATCGTTCCACAGCCCGTCCCCAGGACCAAGTTGCCCACCCACTCCTGCCTCTGGGGTTGTCATGTCGGGGCAAACACCATCTGTGACCACTGACAACCCCCGGCCAGAGAGGCAGAGGGGCACCAGCTTCAGTGCCACCGAAGTTGGTGTACTGATGGAGCAAGTCCTGGGGCAGTATGATGCCCTCTTCGGAAGTTCCCGCGCCGACAAGGAAGGACGGACTCGGATCTGGACTGACATCGTGACTGCCATCAACGCGGAGGGGGTGGCAGTCCGCGACTTACAACATGTCAGGAAGCGCTGGGAGGACTTCAGGTCCAGGACCCTGAACAAGGCCCGGCGCCTCTTGAAGGCAGCGGATGCCAAGGGGCGCCGGGGCCACTTGTCGGAAGAACAGATGAGGGTCCTGGAACGCATATCCCCAGAGCTCCACGTCCAGGTCCTTGAGAAGCAGACCCGTCTGGAGTCGAGCGGTGAGTGTACATGCATCCTGATTGTGAGCAGTGCGTGTGGTGATTATTCAGTAGTGTGCAGGTTGCACATCTGTTTGTATGGGGTCGAGTATGGGTGGGGGTGTACAGGGCCGTGGGGCTGACACATGCGAGGGCTGTAATGTGTGAGACATGGATGGTGCTTGTGTGTGTAGGCTTGCATGCCAAATGCAGTTGTGTGGGCACACATGTTTGGATGAATGTGTATGTAAGTAGCAAAAACAAAGAGGTGATGGCTGGAAGGTTTAGACTTAATCTTAACCACTGGCAACGCTCTGGGCAACCCTCCAGACCACCGTTCTTCGCCTGCCAAGCCATTACAGAAGGGAAAGACCATATGCAGATCATGCTTGGCTCCACCCCAAAAGGGGCAGTCCAGCCCGAACTGCTAGGCCACATCCCTTCTGCACGAGACCACAAGCATCCCCAAACATGTTTCGCCCTTGTTGGGGCTCATCAGTGAGGAGTAGCTTGGGTCTCTAGGCCAGCAGGCACGGGACCCACGTCTGGGCATACCCGTCCCACTCCGGGTGACATAGCAAAAACAAAGAGGTGATGGCTGGAAGGTTTAGACTTAATCTTAACCACTGGCAACGCTCTGGGCAACCCTCCAGACCACCGTTCTTCGCCTGCCAAGCCATTACAGAAGGGAAAGACCATATGCAGATCATGCTTGGCTCCACCCCAAAAGGGGCAGTCCAGCCCGAACTGCTAGGCCACATCCCTTCTGCACGAGACCACAAGCATCCCCAAACATGTTTCGCCCTTGTTGGGGCTCATCAGTGAGGAGTAGCTTGGGTCTCTAGGCCAGCAGGCACGGGACCCACGTCTGGGCATACCCGTCCCACTCGGGGTGACATAGCAAAAACAAAGAGGTGATGGCTGGAAGGTTTAGACTTAATCTTAACCACTGGCAACGCTCTGGGCAACCCTCCAGACCACCGTTCTTCGCCTGCTAAGCCATTACAGAAGGGTAAGACCATATGCAGATCATGCTTGGCTCCACCCCAAAAGGGGCAGTCCAGCCTGAACTGCTAGGCCATATCCCTTCTGCACGAGACCACAAGCATCCCCAAACATGTTTCGCCCTTGTTCGGGCTCATCAGTGAGGAGTAGCTTGGGTCTCTAGGCCAGCAGGCACGGGACCCACGTCTGGGCATACCCGTCCCACTCGGGGTGACATAGCAAAAACAAAGAGGTGATGGCTGGAAGGTTTAGACTTAATCTTAACCACTGGCAACACTCTGGGCAACCCTCCAGACCACCGTTCTTCGCCTGCCAAGCCATTACAGAAGGGAAAGACCATATGCAGATCATGCTTGGCTCCACCCCAAAAGGGGCAGTCCAGCCCGAACTGCTAGGCCACATCCCTTTTGCACGAGACCACAAGCATCCCCAAACATGTTTCGCCCTTGTTGGGGCTCATCAGTGAGGAGTAGCTTGGGTCTCTAGGCCAGCAGGCACGGGACCCACGTCTGGGCATACCCGTCCCACTCGGGGTGACATAGCAAAAACAAAGAGGTGATGGCTGGAAGGTTTAGACTTAATCTTAACCACTGGCAACGCTCTGGGCAACCCTCCAGACCACCGTTCTTCGCCTGCCAAGCCATTACAGAAGGGAAAGACCATATGCAGATCATGCTTGGCTCCACCCCAAAAGGGGCAGTCCAGCCCGAACTGCTAGGCCACATCCCTTCTGCACGAGACCAAAAGCATCCCCAAACATGTTTCGCCCTTGTTGGGGCTCATCAGTGAGGAGTAGCTTGGGTCTCTAGGCCAGCAGGCACGGGACCCACGTCTGGGCATACCCGTCCCACTCCGGGTGACATAGCAAAAACAAAGAGGTGATGGCTGGAAGGTTTAGACTTAATCTTAACCACTGGCAACGCTCTGGGCAACCCTCCAGACCACCGTTCTTCGCCTGCCAAGCCATTACAGAAGGGAAAGACCATATGCAGATCATGCTTGGCTCCACCCCAAAAGGGGCAGTCCAGCCCGAACTGCTAGGCCACATCCCTTTTGCACGAGACCACAAGCATCCCCAAACATGTTTCGCCCTTGTTGGGGCTCATCAGTGAGGAGTAGCTTGGGTCTCGAGGCCAGCAGGCACGGGACCCACGTCTGGGCATACCCGTCCCACTCGGGGTGACATAGCAAAAACAAAGAGGTGATGGCTGGAAGGTTTAGACTTAATCTTAACCACTGGCAACGCTCTGGGCAACCCTCCAGACCACCGTTCTTCGCCCGCCAAGCCATTACAGAAGGGAAAGACCATATGCAGATCATGCTTGGCTCCACCCCAAAAGGGGCAGTCCAGCCCGAACTGCTAGGCCACATCCCTTCTGCACGAGACCAAAAGCATCCCCAAACATGTTTCGCCCTTGTTGGGGCTCATCAGTGAGGAGTAGCTTGGGTCTCTAGGCCAGCAGGCACGGGACCCACGTCTGGGCATACCCGTCCCACTCCGGGTGACATAGCAAAAACAAAGAGGTGATGGCTGGAAGGTTTATACTTAATCTTAACCACTGGCAACGCTCTGGGCAACCCTCCAGACCACCGTTCTTCGCCTGCCAAGCCATTACAGAAGGGAAAGACCATATGCAGATCATGCTTGGCTCCACCCCAAAAGGGGCAGTCCAGCCCGAACTGCTAGGCCACATCCCTTCTGCACGAGACCACAAGCATCCCCAAACATGTTTCGCCCTTGTTGGGGCTCATCAGTGAGGAGTAGCTTGGGTCTCTAGGCCAGCAGGCACGGGACCCACGTCTGGGCATACCCGTCCCACTCGGGGTGACATAGCAAAAACAAAGAGGTGATGGCTGGAAGGTTTAGAATTAATCTTAACCACTGGCAACGCTCTGGGCAACCCTCCAGACCACCGTTCTTCGCCTGCCAAGCCATTACAGAAGGGAAAGACCATATGCAAATCATGCTTGGCTCAACCCCAAAAGGGGCAGTCCAGCCCGAACTGCTAGGCCACATCACTTCTGCACGAGACCACAAGCATCCCCAAACATGTTTCGCCCTTGTTGGGGCTCATCAGTGAGGAGTAGCTTGGGTCTCTAGGCCAGCAGGCACGGGACCCACGTCTGGGCATACCCGTCCCACTCGGGGTGACATAGCAAAAACAAAGAGGTGATGGCTGGAAGGTTTAGACTTAATCTTAACCACTGGCAACGCTCTGGGCAACCCTCCAGACCACCGTTCTTCGCCTGCCAAGCCATTACAGAAGGGAAAGACCATATGCAGATCATGCTTGGCTCCACCCCAAAAGGTGCAGTCCAGCCCGAACTGCTAGGCCACATCCCTTCTGCACGAGACCACAAGCATCCCCAAACATGTTTCGCCCTTGTTGGGGCTCATCAGTGAGGAGTAGCTTGGGTCTCTAGGCCAGCAGGCACGGGACCCACGTCTGAGCATACCCGTCCCACTCGGGGTGACATAGCAAAAACAAAGAGGTGATGGCTGGAAGGTTTAGACTTAATCTTAACCACTGGCAACGCTCTGGGCAACCCTCCCGACCACCGTTCTTAGCCTGCCAAGCCATTATAGAAGGGAAAGACCATATGCAGATCATGCTTGGCTCCACCCCAAAAGGGGCAGTCCAGCCCGAACTGCTAGGCCACATCCCTTCTGCACGAGACCACAAGCATCCCCAATCATGTTTCGCCCTTGTTGGGGCTCATCAGTGAGGAGGAGCTTGGGTCTCTAGGCCAGCAGGCACGGGACCCACGTCTGGGCATACCCGTCCTTGTGGTCTCGTGCAAAAGGGATGTGACCTAGCAGTTCGGGCTGGACTACCCCTTTGGGGGTGGGACCAAGCCTGATTTTCATATGGTTTTTCCCCTTTTGTAATGGCTTGGCAGGCGAAGAACGATGGTCTGGAGGGTTGCCCAGAGCAATGCCAGAGGTCAAGATTTATTCTAAACCTTCCAGCCATCAACTCTTTTGTTTTGCTATTGTCACCCCGAGTGGGAAGGGTATGCCCAGACGTGGGTCCCTTGCCTGCTGGGCCTAGAGACCCAAGCTACTCCTCACTGATGACGCCCAACAAGGCTGAAACATGTCTGGGGATGCTTGTGGTCTCGGGCAAAAGGGATGTGACTTAGCAGTTCGGGCTGGACTACCCCTTTGGGGGTGGGACCAAGCCTGATTTGCATATGGTTTTTCCCCTTTTGTAATGGCTTGGCAGGCGAAGAACGATGGTCTGGAGGGTTGCCCAGAGCAATGCCAGAGGTCAAGATTTATTCTAAACCTTCCAGCCATCAACTCTTTTGTTTTGCTATTGTCACCCCGTGTGGGAAGGGTATGCCCAGACGTGGGTCCCTTGCCTTCTGGGCCTAGAGACCCAAGCTACTCCTCACTGATGACGCCCAACAAGGCTGAAACATGTCTGGGGATGCTTGTGGTCTCGTGCAAAAGGGATGTGACCTAGCAGTTCGGGCTGGACTACCCCTTTGGGGGTGGGACCAAGCCTGATTTGCATATGGTTTCTCCCCTTTTGTAATGGCTTGGCAGGCGAAGAACGATGGTCTGGAGGGTTGCCCAGAGCAATGCCAGAGGTCAAGATTTATTCTAAACCTTCCAGCCATCAACTCTTTTGTTTTGCTATTGTCACCCCGAGTGGGAAGGGTATGCCCAGACGTGGGTCCCTTGCCTGCTGGGCCTAGAGACCCAAGCTACTCCTCACTGATGACGCCCAACAAGGCTGAAACATGTCTGGGGATGCTTGTGGTCTCGTGCAAAAGGGATGTGACCTAGCAGTTCGGGCTGGACTACCCCTTTGGGGGTGGGACCAAGCCTGATTTGCATATGGTTTTTCCCCTTTTGTAATGGCTTGGCAGGCGAAGAACGATGGTCTGGAGGGTTGCCCAGAGCAATGCCAGAGGTCAAGATTTATTCTAAACCTTCCAGCCATCAACTCTTTTGTTTTGCTATTGTCACCCCGAGTGGGAAGGGTATGCCCAGACGTGGGTCCCTTGCCTGCTGGGCCTAGAGACCTAAGCTACTCCTCACTGATGATGCCCACCAAGGCTGAAACATGTCTTGGGATGCTTGTGGTCTCGTGCAAAAGGGATGTGACCTAGCAGTTCGGGCTGGACTACCCTTTTGGGGGTGGGTCCAAGCCTGATTTGCATATGGTTTTTCCCCTTTTGTAATGGCTTGGCAGGCGAAGAACGATGGTCTGGAGGGTTGCCCAGAGCAATGCCAGAGGTCAAGATTTATTCTAAACCTTCCAGCCATCAACTCTTTTGTTTTGCTATTGTCACCCCGAGTGGGAAGGGTATGCCCAGACGTGGGTCCCTTGCCTGCTGGGCCTAGAGACCCAAGCTACTCCTCACTGATGACGCCCAACAAGGCTGAAACATGTCTGGGGATGCTTGTGGTCTCGTGCAAAAGGGATGTGACCTAGCAGTTCGGGCTGGACTACCCCTTTGGGGGTGGGACCAAGCCTGATTTGCATATGGTTTTTCCCCTTTTGTAATGGTTTGGCAGGCGAAGAACGATGGTCTGGAGCGTTGCCCAGAGCAATGCCAGAGGTCAAGATTTATTCTAAACCTTCCAGCCATCAACTCTTTTGTTTTGCTATTGTGTATGTAAGTAGACATGTCCGTGATGTCACGCATGTATGTTGTTTTCGGCTGCATGTATCAGCACTGTGTACATGTGCATGTGTGTTTATTTGACAAGGGTGCAACAGTGATGCAACATGGATGCATGTGACAGCGGTATGTGGAAGCCTGATTGGCAGATGTGACATGGATGCCCGTCTGAACAGTGCGACCCTTGGCAGAGGTGTACACATGCATGCAAGTGTGGTGGTGTGTGTACATGTGTGGTGCACTTCCTGTGTTGCATGTGATGTCTGGCTCACCTTTGGCTGCTCATGCTGTTGTATGTGTATGGATGGTGGTGGCAGTTGCGATATGGCTGTGGTATGGCTCATGTGTGCGAGTTGTAATGACATGTGTGTTGGGGATTGTGATGACATGTCTGAGGTTTGCCAATGCCACTCATGTACAACTGTCATGTGTGTATGTGTCCATTGTACAGTGCCCTGATGCCTGTGTTTTGTTTCTCCCTGTCTGCAGCGTCAACTGATGAAGAGGGCGGAGAAGGTGCTGTGGAGCACAGCGGCGGGGATCCGACCGCCAGCCGGAGACGCAAGGCCCGGCTCCCCTCCCAGGTTGTCATCTGGCCGGGGAGTGAGGAGTCCGGTGCCGCGTCCCAGGCCACAGCAGCCGGGGGAGGTCCAAGAGGCGGAGGTTGGAGTTGGACTCCTCGGCAACAGAAGGGGCAGCTGGGACCCGACAGGGCCCAACAGGGGAAGATGGCACAGAGTCATCCAGGTTGGTGGGGGGTTTGGTGGAGGAGGAGGCCGTGCAAGCACCAGAGACGGGGTCTGGAGGTGGGGATCCCACTGGTGCTAGTGGTGCAGTGCAGGACCAGGGACAGGAGGCAGCACAGGCCGCCGCAGAGGTGCCTGTGTGCAATCCTGTCCCCGATCCTGTCCCTGCATCATCTTGCACCAGCAGGGATGCCTACGTCTAGACCCGTTTTCAGGCAGGGGATGAGCTCACGTCAACTGGCCTTCCTCTGCCTGCGGACGTGGCTATCCAGGTCTGGGTTGAGCCTGTCCTGGCTGGTGTGGCGTTGCGTCAACGGGCCATGCGAGGTGACCTGCAGTCTTTTCATGGAGAGACTGCACGTCATCTCGAATGGCTCGTTGACCACGTCAGCCTGCTGGGACAGGTCACCCAGGCCGGATTCCTCCGTCTGATGGGGCTTGCTCCGACCCCCTCCTCAACTGGACCCCCTACGCGCCAGTCGTCCTCTGTGCCATCTTCCCATCCATCAGTCACCTGGGTGCCCTGTGGAGCTGCCTCTGATGGTGCGGCCAGGCTGGTGGAGGAGGCATCCCTGCCACAGTCGGGAGTCGGACGTCCAGCAGGGGTGGCCACATCTACGAGTGCACTCCAGCCGGCGGAGGATGTGCAGGCAGCAGGAGGCAGTGTACGGGCAGAGGCACAGCAGCAGCAGCAACGTGGTGGGAGCCATGAAGGCTTGGGTCCTTCGACATCGGAGGGGCAGGCATCGGCCGGAGGGCAGGAGGACCCAGGACAGAGAGTGTCTTTCGTGTGGCAGCGGTTGGGCCATGCCATAGATGTGGAGCGGCAGCGGGCGGAAGAGGCACGGCTCACAATGGTCAGGCCGGAGAACTCCATGCTGAGGGCCCTGAGGCGGGTCGAGTGCCTAGAGGCAATCCGCAGGGGTTTGGAGGTGAAGACGTCGACGGCCCTGCGGACCCTCGGGGCCATGGAGGAGGACCGCCTCCGGGACATTGAGGAGGAGTTCGATGATGCCCTGGCCCGGAACATCCACAAGTGAGCCGTGAAACTAGCCCGCTGCCCTTGTACATAGTTTCTAGGTAGTGTTAGGTTTCATTTTTGTTTTTATTTTATTTGGATCTTTCGGACATTGGCCACATTTTTGTATATAGTTTATTTTATTAGTTAGTGTAGTTAGATAGCTTTCCTTTATTTTGTTGGGATAATGGACCCTGGATTGTTCCCATGTACATACTTGACAGTTGGATTGTATTTGTTTTTCTATTTTTAACCATGGAGCAATGGCTTTCTTTTTTATTTCCCATTGGATTTTGTTTTGTGGACATTGACTTTGGACATTACTTTGGATTTTTCTTTTTGGTTTTGCTTTTTTTGACGGACATGCTTCTTTTCATTTTTGTACATTCACGTTTCTGTTTCTTCATTTTTTATTCTATTGATGTTTCCTTTAATACATATTATTTTTGGTGAACTTCAATGTGTGGTATCTCATTGGTTTCATGCATTTCATGATATGTGTTTTGAGATTCACTGACACCCATTGGGTGTATGTGAGGGAAATGTGTTTGTTTCGGAACTTGCAATTGGTGTTCTGTGATGTAATTGCAAATTATGAGTGGGTGGATGCAATACTCGGGTGGGTGTTTTGCATTTGGAGGCTGACCATAGGGACCAGGGATCTAGATTGTGATGACATGTTGGCTGGGGAACATGAGTTGCACATGGGTGGGGGCCTGCTGGCAGGTGCCCCACAGTGCTGGGGGGTGGGGGTGGTGGGAGACATGGGTAGGGGCCTGGTGGAGGCTGCCCCTGCACTGCTGGGGGGTGGGGGTGGTGGGGAACATGAGTTGGACATGGGTGAGGGCCTGATGGCAGGTGCCTCACAGTGCCGGGGGGTGGGGGTGGTGTGAGACATGGGTGGGGGCCTGGTGGAGGCTGCCCCTGCACTGCTGGGGGGTGGGGGTGGTGGGAGACATGGATGGGGGCCTGGTGGTGGGTGCCCCTGGTGGCTGGGGGGTGGGGGTGGTGGGAGACATGGGTGGGGGCCTGGTGGAGGCTGCCCCTGGTGGCTGGGGGGTGGGGGTGGTGGGAGACATGGGTGGGGGCTGGTGGAGGCTGCCCCTGGTGGCTGGGGGGTGGGGGTGGTGGGGAACATGAGTTGGACATGGGTGGGGGCCTTCTGGCAGGTGCCCCACAGTGCTGGGGGGTGGAGGTGGTGGGGAACATGAGTTGGACATGGGTGGGGGCCTGCTGACAGGTGCCCCACGGTGCTGGGGGGTGGGGGTGGTGGGGAACATGAGTTGGACATGGGTGGGGGCCTGCTGGCAGGTGCCCCACGGTGCTGGGGGGTGGGGGTGGTGGGGAACATGAGTTGGACAAGGGTGGGGGCCTGCTGGCAGGTGCCCCACGGTGCTGGGGGGTGGGGGTGGTGGGGAACATGAGTTGGACATGGGTGGGGGCCTGCTGGCAGGTGCCCCACAGTGCTGGGGGGTGGGGGTGGTGTGAGACATGGGTGGGGGCCTGGTGGAGGCTGCACCTGGTGGCTGGGGGGTGGGGGTGGTGTGAGACATGGTGGGGGCCTGGTGGTGGGTGCCCCTGCACTGCTGGGGGGTGGGGGTGGTGGGAGACATGGGTGGGGCCTGGTGGAGGGTGCCCCTGGTGACTGGGGGTGCAGGGGGACATGCGTTGGTGGGCAGTAGTGCAAGTTGACATGTGGGTTGGCTGGGGGTCATGGCATGGTGGATGGTGTGCCTGCAGGACATGTGCAGGGTAGGCCCCTGTGGTGTGAGCCACCTGCAGGGGCCGTGGAGGGTGTAGAGGGAACACCTGGGAGGACCCACACGTGCAATTCACGTGTGGTGCTCCCCACGCACCCCTGTAATACACGTACCCTGATGGAATCGTGTGTGGAACTTCCCGCGCACCCCTGGAATACACGTACCCTGCTGAAATCGCGTGTGGCACTTCCCGTGCACCCCTGGAATACACGTACCCTGCTGATTTCGCGTGTGAAACTTCCCCCGCACCCTGAAATACACGCGATGGAATCGCGTGTGGAACTTCCCGCGCACCCCTGAAATACACGTACCCTGCAAAAATCGCGTGTGTAACTTCCCCTGCACCCTGAAATACACGTACCCTGCTGATATCGCGTGTGGAACTTCACGCGCACCCCGAAATACACGTACCCTGATGGAATCGCGTGTGGAACTTCCCGCGCACCCCTGAGATACGCGTACCCTGCTCGCGCGGGCCCAGTCGCGTGTGGAAATTCCCGCGCACCCCTGTAATACACGTACCCTGATGGAATCGCGTGTGGGACTTCCCGCGCACCCCTGGAATACACGTACCCTGCTGATTTTGCATGTAAAACTTCCCCCGCACCCCGAAATACACATACCCTGATGGAATCGCGCGTGGAACTTCCCGCGCACCCCTGAGATACGCGTACCCTGCTCGCACGGGCCCAATCGCGTGTGGAAATTCCCGCGCATCCCTGAAATACACGTACCCTGCTGTAATCACGTGTGTAACTTCCCCTGCATCCTGAAATACACATACCCTGCTGATATCGCGTGTGGAACTTCACACGCACCCCAAAAAACATGTACCCTGATGGAATCGCGTGTGGAACTTCCCGCGCACCCCTGAGATACGTGTACCCTGCTCGCACGGGCCCAGTCACGTGTGGAAATTCCTGCGCACCCCTGTAATACACGTACCCTGATGGAATTGCGTGTGGGACTTCCCGCGCACCCCTGGAATACACGTACCCTGCTGATTTCGCGTGTGGAACTTCCCCCGCACCCTGAAATACACGTACCCTGATGGAATCGCGTGTGGAACTTCCCGCGCACCCCTGAAATACGCATACCCTGCTCGCACTGGGCCAATCGCGTGAGGTACTTCCCGCGCACCCCAGTGATACACGTAGCCCGCTTATGTGCTGGTACAGGGTTAGCGCAGCCCTTTGCACTGGATTGGGTATATTGATGGCTTTTCCCTGCACGAGAGGCGTTCTTGGGGGCGTAACTGGCGCTGCTGCAGGGTCGCTGCGCCACTGTGCGCCACGGCTGGTTTTGGTGGCTGGAATCCATGAATACGCTGTGCGCGGAAATGGATTTTAGTGCACGCGGCTGGCGCAGGGATTCGCACGCGCACATTGTGCGCCAGCCGCATGCGCCACTTGTGCGCTGAATTCTATGAATTACCCTCTAAACAGCTTAGAAAACTCTATCTCCGGGACAGCTGGTCTAGAGAAATTATTAAAATTATCTTTAAACTATAGAGTAATGCTTAAACGTAACCTTGACGTGGGGCAATGACTAGTTAATGGAGCACTTGGTACAGTTGTTGGCTTTCAAACATACCCACGTGACAACAACATTCAATTTGTCAATATTATCTTTGACAAACTATAAGAAGTTAAAAGGATAGGACACTCAACAGCCCGCTTCCTTCTTTTCAAAGACATGTATGTACATAGAGAACAATGTTCACCAACTCTAGCACACGCAGTTACCATTCACAAATCACAAGGTCTTACCCTAGATAAAGCATTAATAGATATTGGTATCACAGTCTTTAAAGAAGGCATGAGCTATGTAGCACTATCACACTTACGTACACTTGAGGGGCTATTTCCAATCAAGTTTGATGCAAGTAAAGTAAATGCAGATATTCCTTGCATTCTAGAATACAATAGGCTGCGTTCACTCTACACCCCCATGTAAAAACCTATCCTGTTCCACAAAAAGCAAAACGTTGCAAAAGAAAACTACTTCAAACTGAAATGATACAGGAAATCACTGCCATCCCTCCAAAGAAAAAAAAAGAAACTAATACTTCATCAAGTACCAACACCGAAGAAGAATCTACTGGTCAAAGTAACTCAACTTCTTCTTCAAGGAAGCAGCACACACTGCGAACAAATTACTTCGACACCGAACTGTCAGGTCCATTCAAATTTCCAAATATAACTGCTGTAAATTGCTATGCAAATGTAGCAATAAATATTCCATTCCAATTGCCACCAATTATTGAGAACATTTACTTACACAGTGGAGACCAAATGTGTTTGCAAATGTTAGTCCTTCATAGAAATGCAACCAACAATCCTGACAACACTTACCGTATTCAGGGAATAAGACAAGAATTGGACTACTGTGCTGGAATTGTCAAATTCATTATAAACTCACAAGTAGATCCATAAGAATTTCTAATGTACTTACTACAGTTAGTGGAAAACAAAAACATACCTATAAATGAAATCTTTCAGATTTCATACATGCGGAAACATACATGCACTCTCTGCAGCCATGTGGCACAGGAACAAGTCCCTAATGAACGCTTTGTGTATGTATCCATACCTAACTGTGAATCCATTCCATTTCAGCAACTTGTACAAAATGCAAACCATGGCAGATTATGTACTACATGCAATTCAGATAATCGCTCCACCTTACAAATACAGACACATAGTAAATACGTAATAGTAATGCTTTTACGTTACAATGCAGATGGTACCAAAAACAACTGTAAACTGACTGGATTCACACTTGGTCAAGTAGCACTTGGTAAGAAAACCTTCCCAACAATAGGTATAATCTACCACGCTGGAACCACAACCAATCCAGGTCACTACACTGCATATATAAAAAAGAATTGTGGATGGTTTGAATGTAATGATAGTACCATTACTCTAAAGCAGAGATTACCAGCAAATCTTGTAAACGCTTACTTAATATTCTTAAAACCAAAATATAATACATAATCTGTGTATGAACATAATCAAAACTTAAACATGTATCTAACTGCCCCAAAATTCTGCAACAAGCTAACAGATAAATAAATACCACTAAAATGTAACAAGATATGCACAGTTAGAATATACCAACAGGTATCTAACTGCCCCAAGATTCTGCAACAAGCAAACATATGAATAAATATCACTAAAATCAAACAAGAAATAAACAGAATACGCCAACAGGTATCGAACTGCACCAACAAATCTGAAACAAGTAAACAGATAAATAAATGCCACTAAAACCAAACATGAAATATACAGTTAGAATATGCCAACAAGTATCTAACTGCCCCAAAAATATGTAACAACCCAACAGATAGATACATAGCATAACATTTGAAATAAACAATTAGAATATGCCAACAGGTATTTAATTGCCCCAAAAATCTGCAACAAGCCAACAGATAAAAGATTAGCAAGAAACAAGAAATACACACTAAAACAATGAAAGGAATATATTGTACCACAACATAGAAGGTTTTTTTTTTTTTTATCCAGCATGGATTTCTTTTCCCACAGACCCAATGATTTAGAAAACAAACACAGAAACTGAGCAAATTGTGTAGTACACAGGTTTGAACTATAGTACTTGTAAAGTACTAAATATGAGGG
This sequence comes from Ambystoma mexicanum, assembly GCF_040938575.1. Lineage (NCBI taxonomy): Eukaryota > Metazoa > Chordata > Amphibia > Caudata > Ambystomatidae > Ambystoma > Ambystoma mexicanum. The sequence goes on along the minus strand of NC_090921.1, from coordinate 1,158,121,572 downwards.
TAAAAAAACAGAAATTCCTATTATGCAATGCAATAACTCATTATGAACTAACTACTCTAACATGTGATCTTTTCTTTTATTACAGAGATCGAAAAAGTGTGTCTGGTCCAGTTACCCATGTCATGAAAAACTGCATACAACCACAAAAAACTCAACCTGTAAGTATAAAATAAATAGACTCACAAACACTGCAGTCCTTGTTACAAACTCTACAATCTTAACTTCATAGCCTAGCCAAAACTTCACATACAAACTCTACAAATGAAACAGTACACAAACCTTTGAGTTGTGGATATTTGCCAGAGGTCAAGATTTATTCTAAACCTTCCAGCCATCAACTCTTTTGTTTTGCTATTGTCACCCCGAGTGGGAAGGGTATGCCCAGACGTGGGTCCCTTGCCTGCTGGGCCTAGAGACCTAAGCTACTCCTCACTGATGATGCCCACCAAGGCTGAAACATGTCTGGGGATGCTTGTGGTCTCGTGCAAAAGGGATGTGACCTAGCAGTTCGGGCTGGACTACCCTTTTGGGGGTGGGTCCAAGCCTGATTTGCATATGGTTTTTCCCCTTTTGTAATGGCTTGGCAGGCGAAGAACGATGGTCTGGAGGGTTGCCCAGAGCAATGCCAGAGGTCAAGATTTATTCTAAACCTTCCAGCCATCAACTCTTTTGTTTTGCTATTGTCACCCCGAGTGGGAAGGGTATGCCCAGACGTGGGTCCCTTGCCTGCTGGGCCTAGAGACCCAAGCTACTCCTCACTGATGACGCCCAACAAGGCTGAAACATGTCTGGGGATGCTTGTGGTCTCGTGCAAAAGGGATGTGACCTAGCAGTTCGGGCTGGACTACCCCTTTGGGGGTGGGACCAAGCCTGATTTGCATATGGTTTTTCCCCTTTTGTAATGGTTTGGCAGGCGAAGAACGATGGTCTGGAGCGTTGCCCAGAGCAATGCCAGAGGTCAAGATTTATTCTAAACCTTCCAGCCATCAACTCTTTTGTTTTGCTATTGTGTATGTAAGTAGACATGTCCGTGATGTCACGCATGTATGTTGTTTTCGGCTGCATGTATCAGCACTGTGTACATGTGCATGTGTGTTTATTTGACAAGGGTGCAACAGTGATGCAACATGGATGCATGTGACAGCGGTATGTGGAAGCCTGATTGGCAGATGTGACATGGATGCCCGTCTGAACAGTGCGACCCTTGGCAGAGGTGTACACATGCATGCAAGTGTGGTGGTGTGTGTACATGTGTGGTGCACTTCCTGTGTTGCATGTGATGTCTGGCTCACCTTTGGCTGCTCATGCTGTTGTATGTGTATGGATGGTGGTGGCAGTTGCGATATGGCTGTGGTATGGCTCATGTGTGCGAGTTGTAATGACATGTGTGTTGGGGATTGTGATGACATGTCTGAGGTTTGCCAATGCCACTCATGTACAACTGTCATGTGTGTATGTGTCCATTGTACAGTGCCCTGATGCCTGTGTTTTGTTTCTCCCTGTCTGCAGCGTCAACTGATGAAGAGGGCGGAGAAGGTGCTGTGGAGCACAGCGGCGGGGATCCGACCGCCAGCCGGAGACGCAAGGCCCGGCTCCCCTCCCAGGTTGTCATCTGGCCGGGGAGTGAGGAGTCCGGTGCCGCGTCCCAGGCCACAGCAGCCGGGGGAGGTCCAAGAGGCGGAGGTTGGAGTTGGACTCCTCGGCAACAGAAGGGGCAGCTGGGACCCGACAGGGCCCAACAGGGGAAGATGGCACGGAGTCATCCAGGTTGGTGGGGGGTTTGGTGGAGGAGGAGGCCGTGCAAGCACCAGAGACGGGGTCTGGAGGTGGGGATCCCACTGGTGCTAGTGGTGCAGTGCAGGACCAGGGACAGGAGGCAGCACAGGCCGCCGCAGAGGTGCCTGTGTGCAATCCTGTCCCCGATCCTGTCCCTGCATCATCTTGCACCAGCAGGGATGCCTACGTCTAGACCCGTTTTCAGGCAGGGGATGAGCTCACGTCAACTGGCCTTCCTCTGCCTGCGGACGTGGCTATCCAGGTCTGGGTTGAGCCTGTCCTGGCTGGTGTGGCGTTGCGTCAACGGGCCATGCGAGGTGACCTGCAGTCTTTTCATGGAGAGACTGCACGTCATCTCGAATGGCTCGTTGACCACGTCAGCCTGCTGGGACAGGTCACCCAGGCCGGATTCCTCCGTCTGATGGGGCTTGCTCCGACCCCCTCCTCAACTGGACCCCCTACGCGCCAGTCGTCCTCTGTGCCATCTTCCCATCCATCAGTCACCTGGGTGCCCTGTGGAGCTGCCTCTGATGGTGCGGCCAGGCTGGTGGAGGAGGCATCCCTGCCACAGTCGGGAGTCGGAGGTCCAGCAGGGGTGGCCACATCTACGAGTGCACTCCAGCCGGCGGAGGATGTGCAGGCAGCAGGAGGCAGTGTACGGGCAGAGGCACAGCAGCAGCAGCAACGTGGTGGGAGCCATGAAGGCTTGGGTCCTTCGACATCGGAGGGGCAGGCATCGGCCGGAGGGCAGGAGGACCCAGGACAGAGAGTGTCTTTCGTGTGGCAGCGGTTGGGCCATGCCATAGATGTGGAGCGGCAGCGGGCGGAAGAGGCACGGCTCACAATGGTCAGGCCGGAGAACTCCATGCTGAGGGCCCTGAGGCGGGTCGAGTGCCTAGAGGCAATCCGCAGGGGTTTGGAGGTGAAGACGTCGACGGCCCTGCGGACCCTCGGGGCCATGGAGGAGGACCGCCTCCGGGACATTGAGGAGGAGTTCGATGATGCCCTGGCCCGGAACATCCACAAGTGAGCCGTGAAACTAGCCCGCTGCCCTTGTACATAGTTTCTAGGTAGTGTTAGGTTTCATTTTTGTTTTTATTTTATTTGGATCTTTCGGACATTGGCCACATTTTTGTATATAGTTTATTTTATTAGTTAGTGTAGTTAGATAGCTTTCCTTTATTTTGTTGGGATAATGGACCCTGGATTGTTCCCATGTACATACTTGACAGTTGGATTGTATTTGTTTTTCTATTTTTAACCATGGAGCAATGGCTTTCTTTTTTATTTCCCATTGGATTTTGTTTTGTGGACATTGACTTTGGACATTACTTTGGATTTTTCTTTTTGGTTTTGCTTTTTTTGACGGACATGCTTCTTTTCATTTTTGTACATTCACGTTTCTGTTTCTTCATTTTTTATTCTATTGATGTTTCCTTTAATACATATTATTTTTGGTGAACTTCAATGTGTGGTATCTCATTGGTTTCATGCATTTCATGATATGTGTTTTGAGATTCACTGACACCCATTGGGTGTATGTGAGGGAAATGTGTTTGTTTCGGAACTTGCAATTGGTGTTCTGTGATGTAATTGCAAATTATGAGTGGGTGGATGCAATACTCGGGTGGGTGTTTTGCATTTGGAGGCTGACCATAGGGACCAGGGATCTAGATTGTGATGACATGTTGGCTGGGGAACATGAGTTGCACATGGGTGGGGGCCTGCTGGCAGGTGCCCCACAGTGCTGGGGGGTGGGGGTGGTGGGAGACATGGGTAGGGGCCTGGTGGAGGCTGCCCCTGCACTGCTGGGGGGTGGGGGTGGTGGGGAACATGAGTTGGACATGGGTGAGGGCCTGATGGCAGGTGCCTCACAGTGCCGGGGGGTGGGGGTGGTGTGAGACATGGGTGGGGGCCTGGTGGAGGCTGCCCCTGCACTGCTGGGGGGTGGGGGTGGTGGGAGACATGGATGGGGGCCTGGTGGTGGGTGCCCCTGGTGGCTGGGGGGTGGGGGTGGTGGGAGACATGGGTGGGGGCCTGGTGGAGGCTGCCCCTGGTGGCTGGGGGGTGGGGGTGGTGGGAGACATGGGTGGGGGCTGGTGGAGGCTGCCCCTGGTGGCTGGGGGGTGGGGGTGGTGGGGAACATGAGTTGGACATGGGTGGGGGCCTTCTGGCAGGTGCCCCACAGTGCTGGGGGGTGGAGGTGGTGGGGAACATGAGTTGGACATGGGTGGGGGCCTGCTGACAGGTGCCCCACGGTGCTGGGGGGTGGGGGTGGTGGGGAACATGAGTTGGACATGGGTGGGGGCCTGCTGGCAGGTGCCCCACGGTGCTGGGGGGTGGGGGTGGTGGGGAACATGAGTTGGACAAGGGTGGGGGCCTGCTGGCAGGTGCCCCACGGTGCTGGGGGGTGGGGGTGGTGGGGAACATGAGTTGGACATGGGTGGGGGCCTGCTGGCAGGTGCCCCACAGTGCTGGGGGGTGGGGGTGGTGTGAGACATGGGTGGGGGCCTGGTGGAAGCTGCACCTGGTGGCTGGGGGGTGGGGGTGGTGTGAGACATGGTGGGGGCCTGGTGGTGGGTGCCCCTGCACTGCTGGGGGGTGGGGGTGGTGGGAGACATGGGTGGGGCCTGGTGGAGGGTGCCCCTGGTGACTGGGGGTGCAGGGGGACATGCGTTGGTGGGCAGTAGTGCAAGTTGACATGTGGGTTGGCTGGGGGTCATGGCATGGTGGATGGTGTGCCTGCAGGACATGTGCAGGGTAGGCCCCTGTGGTGTGAGCCACCTGCAGGGGCCGTGGAGGGTGTAGAGGGAACACCTGGGAGGACCCACACGTGCAATTCACGTGTGGTGCTCCCCACGCACCCCTGTAATACACGTACCCTGATGGAATCGTGTGTGGAACTTCCCGCGCACCCCTGGAATACACGTACCCTGCTGAAATCGCGTGTGGCACTTCCCGCGCACCCCTGGAATACACGTACCCTGCTGATTTCGCGTGTGAAACTTCCCCCGCACCCTGAAATACACGCGATGGAATCGCGTGTGGAACTTCCCGCGCACCCCTGAAATACACGTACCCTGCAAAAATCGCGTGTGTAACTTCCCCTGCACCCTGAAATACACGTACCCTGCTGATATCACGTGTGGAACTTCACGCGCACCCCGAAATACACGTACCCTGATGGAATCGCGTGTGGAACTTCCCGCGCACCCCTGAGATACGCGTACCCTGCTCGCACGGGCCCAGTCGCGTGTGGAAATTCCCGCGCACCCCTGTAATACACGTACCCTGATGGAATCGCGTGTGGGACTTCCCGCGCACCCCTGGAATACACGTACCCTGCTGATTTTGCATGTAAAACTTCCCCCGCACCCCGAAATACACATACCCTGATGGAATCGCGCGTGGAACTTCCCGCGCACCCCTGAGATACGCGTACCCTGCTCGCACGGGCCCAATCGCGTGTGGAAATTCCCGCGCATCCCTGAAATACACGTACCCTGCTGTAATCACGTGTGTAACTTCCCCTGCATCCTGAAATACACATACCCTGCTGATATCGCGTGTGGAACTTCACACGCACCCCAAAAAACATGTACCCTGATGGAATCGCGTGTGGAACTTCCCGCGCACCCCTGAGATACGTGTACCCTGCTCGCACGGGCCCAGTCGCGTGTGGAAATTCCTGCGCACCCCTGTAATACACGTACCCTGATGGAATTGCGTGTGGGACTTCCCGCGCACCCCTGGAATACACGTACCCTGCTGATTTCGCGTGTGGAACTTCCCCCGCACCCTGAAATACACGTACCCTGATGGAATCGCGTGTGGAACTTCCCGCGCACCCCTGAAATACGCATACCCTGCTCGCACTGGGCCAATCGCGTGAGGTACTTCCCGCGCACCCCAGTGATACACGTAGCCCGCTTATGTGCTGGTACAGGGTTAGCGCAGCCCTTTGCACTGGATTGGGTATATTGATGGCTTTTCCCTGCACGAGAGGCGTTCTTGGGGGCGTAACTGGCGCTGCTGCAGGGTCGCTGCGCCACTGTGCGCCACGGCTGGTTTTGGTGGCTGGAATCCATGAATACGCTGTGCGCGGAAATGGATTTTAGTGCACGCGGCTGGCGCAGGGATTCGCACGCGCACATTGTGCGCCAGCCGCATGCGCCACTTGTGCGCTGAATTCTATGAATTACCCTCTAAATAGCTTAGAAAACTCTATCTCCGGGACAGCTGGTCTAGAGAAATTATTAAAATTATCTTTAAACTATAGAGTAATGCTTAAACGTAACCTTGACGTGGGGCAATGACTAGTTAATGGAGCACTTGGTACAGTTGTTGGCTTTCAAACATACCCACGTGACAACAACATTCAATTTGTCAATATTATCTTTGACAAACTATAAGAAGTTAAAAGGATAGGACACTCAACAGCCCGCTTCCTTCTTTTCAAAGACATGTATGTACATAGAGAACAATGTTCACCAACTCTAGCACACGCAGTTACCATTCACAAATCACAAGGTCTTACCCTAGATAAAGCATTAATAGATATTGGTATCACAGTCTTTAAAGAAGGCATGAGCTATGTAGCACTATCACACTTACGTACACTTGAGGGGCTATTTCCAATCAAGTTTGATGCAAGTAAAGTAAATGCAGATATTCCTTGCATTCTAGAATACAATAGGCTGCGTTCACTCTACACCCCCATGTAAAAACCTATCCTGTTCCACAAAAAGCAAAACGTTGCAAAAGAAAACTACTTCAAACTGAAATGATACAGGAAATCACTGCCATCCCTCCAAAGAAAAAAAAGAAACTAATACTTCATCAAGTACCAACACCGAAGAAGAATCTACTGGTCAAAGTAACTCAACTTCTTCTTCAAGGAAGCAGCACACACTGCGAACAAATTACTTCGACACCGAACTGTCAGGTCCATTCAAATTTCCAAATATAACTGCTGTAAATTGCTATGCAAATGTAGCAATAAATATTCCATTCCAATTGCCACCAATTATTGAGAACATTTACTTACACAGTGGAGACCAAATGTGTTTGCAAATGTTAGTCCTTCATAGAAATGCAACCAACAATCCTGACAACACTTACCGTATTCAGGGAATAAGACAAGAATTGGACTACTGTGCTGGAATTGTCAAATTCATTATAAACTCACAAGTAGATCCATAAGAATTTCTAATGTACTTACTACAGTTAGTGGAAAACAAAAACATACCTATAAATGAAATCTTTCAGATTTCATACATGCGGAAACATACATGCACTCTCTGCAGCCATGTGGCACAGGAACAAGTCCCTAATGAACGCTTTGTGTATGTATCCATACCTAACTGTGAATCCATTCCATTTCAGCAACTTGTACAAAATGCAAACCATGGCAGATTATGTACTACATGCAATTCAGATAATCGCTCCACCTTACAAATACAGACACATAGTAAATACGTAATAGTAATGCTTTTACGTTACAATGCAGATGGTACCAAAAACAACTGTAAACTGACTGGATTCACACTTGGTCAAGTAGCACTTGGTAAGAAAACCTTCCCAACAATAGGTATAATCTACCACGCTGGAACCACAACCAATCCAGGTCACTACACTGCATATATAAAAAAGAATTGTGGATGGTTTGAATGTAATGATAGTACCATTACTCTAAAGCAGAGATTACCAGCAAATCTGGTAAACGCTTACTTAATATTCTTAAAACCAAAATATAATACATAATCTGTGTATGAACATAATCAAAACTTAAACATGTATCTAACTGCCCCAAAATTCTGCAACAAGCTAACAGATAAATAAATACCACTAAAATGTAACAAGATATGCACAGTTAGAATATACCAACAGGTATCTAACTGCCCCAAGATTCTGCAACAAGCAAACATATGAATAAATATCACTAAAATCAAACAAGAAATAAACAGAATACGCCAACAGGTATCGAACTGCACCAACAAATCTGAAACAAGTAAACAGATAAATAAATGCCACTAAAACCAAACATGAAATATACAGTTAGAATATGCCAACAAGTATCTAACTGCCCCAAAAATATGTAACAACCCAACAGATAGATACATAGCATAACATTTGAAATAAACAATTAGAATATGCCAACAGGTATTTAATTGCCCCAAAAATCTGCAACAAGCCAACAGATAAAAGATTAGCAAGAAACAAGAAATACACACTAAAACAATGAAAGGAATATATTGTACCACAACATAGAAGGTTTTTTTTTTTTTTTATCCAGCATGGATTTCTTTTCCCACAGACCCAATGATTTAGAAAACAAACACAGAAACTGAGCAAATTGTGTAGTACACAGGTTTGAACTATAGTACTTGTAAAGTACTAAATATGAGGGTAAAAAAACAGAAATTCCTATTATGCAATGCAATAACTCATTATGAACTAACTACTCTAACATGTGATCTTTTCTTTTATTACAGAGATCGAAAAAGTGTGTCTGGTCCAGTTACCCATGTCATGAAAAACTGCATACAACCACAAAAAACTCAACCTGTAAGTATAAAATAAATAGACTCACAAACACTGCAGTCCTTGTTACAAACTCTACAATCTTAACTTCATAGCCTAGCCAAAACTTCACATACAAACTCTACAAATGAAACAGTACACAAACCTTTGAGTTGTGGATATTTGATGGGTGTTTGATTCTATGGGTGTGTTATGCTGTGGTGGTTGTGGCCAGGGCCTAGAGTCTTGGGTGCATGGCCTACAGCATAACACACCTATACTACCAAACATTTTGACTGTGGTATGTGGGCTGTTTATAGGGGATATTAATTACAATCAATGCCCTACTAACAACCCAAAAACAACATCATACTAAAGTAAAATAGCCAGTAGTGCATTTATTATGTCCGCGGACAGCCGCGAAGACAGCGGACATGGCGAACACATCAGGGGCACCTGCCACCTAAACAAATACAGTATTTGACCCATCTCTTACTCCCCAACCCTCCCCAAGCACTTCTACACACGAACACTCTCCCCAAAATTGCATTTTGCCTCTGTTCGCTGCCGCAGTCTCGGCACATCGAAGATGGCGAGTGCATCAAAACAATGTGATGCACCTCATGCCTCACTCCAGCCAATCAGCGGACATGTTGCATGTCCACAGACATGACACAAGTCTATTAGCCAATCGGTGTCCTGTCCGCGGAGCAAACAGGGAAGTGTGTCCGTGGAGTGGACATAGATATCACACATTTCTTTGCCTTATATTTTGGTCATTTAAAAAAAAAACGACTGGACGGATTTACACCAAATTAACAAAAGCACGCTTTTGGGACTAAGCCTCCGCTCCTGCTGCAAATTTGGTGAAAATCCGTCCAGCGGTTTGAGCTGTAGGTGTGCACAAAAGTTTGTTTCCCATTATATCTATGGGAAAAAAATACATTTTGGGACACCCTCTATAACTTTGTCACCCCTGGACCAAACCTCACCAAAATTTCAGAATGGGCCATATACTTTTTTTGCAAAGTCATACCACTACACTAATGACCACCTATGTCCACCAACTACTCTCCTCCCAAACATAAAAACAAGAGCACTCCGCCTATCTGCACAGACAGCTCAGAGACACCCCCGGACTGGCATAGCCTATCTACCTTCGGAAAGCCTTATGCAATAAATTGTGCAAACCAAACATCAATTTAGCACCCCACCACCTGCCTCACGACCTGCTGTGGGACTCCTCAGAAAACTTAGACTATCCTCACACTCCATCCATCAACCCAATAAGTTACAAACAACAAGCATGCATAACCAAAAAAAGCTTAAGACTCATAGCCCTCCAAATGTGAGGCCTATCCTACACTCTAATACTAATCTGACCACCGTCAAAGAACCTCCCAACCAGATCTTGAATGATCCACTGGCACATACTGCTGAAGTTAATCACCTATCAGAAGCTCACACCCATCTAAAAACTTAGCCACCTCGAATGACACCCTACTAAAAGGAGCACTTATCAACACTAGGTCCATTACCGCCCATTCACTGGACATTGCTGGCGTAATTAAAACTAATGACCTTCATCTTATAGCAGTCACTGAAACATGGCTCCATAATGCCTCAGGCCCCCACCTCTCACTGGCCATCCCTGAGGGGTATTCCATATTTAGGAAGGATAGAGTAACAGCAAAAGGAGGCAGGGTAGCCTTAATAGCGAAGAAAGCTTTCAATATAAGAGTCGCAACCAAATTCCCCTTCACTGCAGGTGAAATTATTACACTAGAAATAAACCTTACCCCTACCTGTACACTCACTTTACATATCATCTATAGCCCCCCAGGTGCCTTGACTACTTTTGAAGATGACATTACATCGCTACCATCACATAATATGAAACCTTTGTCCAAAGTCATCATTATGGGCGATTTCAATCTAGGCTTGAATGACCCTCTAGACACGCTAACTCTATGAAAGCCTGTTGACCTTGCACTGCCTTCACATTTTCTGACACACATCATGAAGTACTTGTACATGTAGAGAGTGAGTAACGTACAAATTTGCTGCACTGCACCGACCCACTTCTGTGCAAACTGACACCATCTACATGCCTAATCACTGAAGCAATGTCAAGTTGACCCAGCATGCATGGCAGGTTCTATTTTGTGTGTGTGTGACATGTCTGCTAGATGTGTTTGGTGTCTGTGTGATGTCTGTGTGTGTGTGTGTTGTGTGCTTCTAACATGTGTAGTGACAATTTTTCTCTCTACTTTTCAGATGATGACGCAATGAAGCCAGAGGATAGTGTTGTCATGCCAGGCACAGGGTTGTTATCACTACAGCAACCCGGCACAAGTGGGGGTAGTGGGGTGGTAGGCCACGAAAACCCACAAGTGCTACAGTCCATCTTGTCTCTGGGTGGCAATGAGTGCAGCCCTGATGAACACTCTGACGTCCATGTCGAGTTGGATGTGCATCAGGTCCATATGTCAGGTGTGAGTAATTCTGATGTGGGCACTCCTCTGTCCGCGACACCTGCACTGAGGGGGTCAGACAGTGTTGGAACCTCCCCCTGTGGAGGATCAGAACACAGGGTCACCCTCCACACCAGTCACTGATGTGCCTGGGACATCACGTCGATGGGGGCATGTAGTCGTGCAGCCGCGGGCGGTGCCAAAACAACGAGGACACCCAGTCCTTGGTTCCCAAAGGGGTCAAGCCCAGCAACGCGGTCACCGCGCGCAACCGCAGTATACTGAGTGGGAGCAAGACATGACTGTCAATTATGAACGGCAGGGGGCAGCAATGGAGAACATCGATGAGAGCATGGAGCGTGTGGCCCAATCCGTGCTACCCCCTGCTAGGCAGGTGCTTCTCCAGCAGCAGGCAGCACGGTCCACGGCCCGCTCGCTCAAGCTTGGCATGGCAGCCTCAGACAGGGCACGCCAGGCTGAAATGTCTCTGTGTAAAGCAAATGCTGCTCACGCAGAGGCGCACATGAAGGCCCTGAGGCAGGAGTATGCTTCCCTCAGATCCACTCTGGATGTCCTTACGAGGTCCCAGAGGGAGCGGGCAGAGGAGAGGTTTGCGCAGCTTGAGTGTACCATCTCGGCTGAGCTACATGCTTGCCGGGAGGTGCAGGAGTTGTCCAGCCAGGCCTTGCAGGAGGAACTCTGTGTTACATGTGCAACCTTGCAAGAGGAAGCATGTGTATCACGTGAGGTTCTGCATGCAGACCTACGTGTCATCGCCACACAGAACCAGGCTCACCCATCCGGCAGACTTGCTGCCGACGAGGGGCAAGCTGCGGCTAGGCGTGGTCAGGCTCCTTTGTCACGTCCTCTTTTCCAGGAAGAGCCAGACTCGGATGACAATGTATCTCCCACATAGGTCGGGGTGTGCAGGTGTTGAGCACATGGAGGTTTTTTTTCCCCTCAACATCATCGCATGTGGGTGTTGAGCAGTACCCTGTACCTCCCCCCTCCTGGGTTCCTCTCCCCCCGGGTCGTATGTGCCATTTTTGATTTTTCTTTTAGTTTAGTTAGTTTAGTTTCAATTTGATAGTTAGTTTAATTAGGTAATGTAGGTTTGTAATAGTTAGTGTAATTAGTTAATATAGGTTAAAATTACTTGTCTATTGTGCTTTCATGTGACGGTGTGGTGCTTTGTGGCTTTTGAAAGCATCCACTGTCTGTTCCAGCTGGGCCCTTCAAGCTTGTCTTGTGTATGTGTTTGCAGCATGGGGTCCTGACTCACATATGCCACTCCTGCTACCCTTATCCTTGGGCTCGCAAGGATGGTTCGGTGTAACAGCCTATTACACAAGGGCTTTGGACTGTCATATCTGTGGCATGTCTGCTGCTGTCCAACTTGTGTTAACACCCCTAGTGGGGATGATAGGGGTGTTATTGACCACTGTTCTTCTTTCGCTAGATGGGGGGGTTTCATGATTCATGTGTACATTCATTGCTATGCATTGTTTAGTATGTTTCTTATCTTTACTGTACATGTGCTTGTTGCAATTCATGCCGTAGATAATGTGTACCACACTTTGCCTGTGAAAGACCACTGATGGTGTGATTTCTGATGTACATCTCTGACATGGTCCAGTCATGAAATTCCTGAAGAGACACACACAGATGATTTTAAAGCATTAACCATGTGTTTCATGCCCTTTCTGCAGGGGGATGAGCCTCCAGACCACCTTTGCCAGCAGACATGGCCCATTGGATGTCTGTAAACTGGAAACGTTTGGTGGTGCCGACACGGGCATGTGTGCGCAAGCTGAGGCACAGGGATTGCGTTCATACATCCAAAAACAGCTGATGTGTTTCAAGGGACTCCAGGCAAGGTTAGCAGCACAAGGGGGCCACAACGCAGCAAACCTTTCACCAGGCCAGTTGCACATGCATGCTTAGTAGCAGAACTGACGGTGAGCTTGGACAAATATTGGTGTTGAAGCACATAATACAGCTGAAATGCTTTGGTGGACTAATGGCTAGTTGAGGGGAAAGTTGTCTGGGGCACCTGCAGGGGCAGTGGCACATACCTTCCGGTCCACCATGGTCCATTGAGACACTTGTATTAGCCATGTAGCATTCCAAGACATGGAAAGAAGCAGCTCACAGGGACAGACAGCAAGGGACAGACTCATGTGCAGTGCATTTCATTCCCATGTAGAATTTGACACATGCACTACGTACTTTATTTCGGTCATGGTGGAACACGACTTGTTCTGAAGTCATACGTTGCTATATGCGTCTGGCTGCTTACCCAGGGAACATTGCATGTTGTGTGAATCGTGACACGTTGGTCTTCCATTTGCCACGCACCCACCGGCGCCTGACTTACTGCATCGACAGTGTATGAACCATCACAGGGGTAATGTTACGTATGGGTACGAAGCATCCACACCAGATTGTTTGTTTGTAGAGTAGTTTGTTACTTTGGGGCATATATGGTGGTGTGTTTATGTTTTATGGGCACGCACAGATTAGTAACTGTGGCTCTCTTTGCAGCATTGAACGTCTCCTGTTACCGGACCTGAGAGTGTGCAGGCAGGAGGACAGCACTCACTCCAGAGATAAGTTTCTCTTTGTCTTCCATTTCAGTAATTTGTTACCATGTGCATGATGATCATGTTTGGTGTAATTGTGTATGTGTTAATGTGAGTAGTACAGGTTTGTGCATTTCCTACTTTCCCATGTCAATCCTACTCCCCTCTCCTGCCCCTCATTCCGGTTATCCGGTATAGCAATGCCTGTCCCGAGTGCATATCCCTGACTCTCCTTCACCACCAGGGTCTCAGAGGCCTGTGTGAGTTTGACTTTGCAGGCACCCAGACCACGGTGGGGGTGGTTGGTTTGTGCCACTCCTGCGCTTGTACACGGGAGCTGTGACAGTACACATCAGTTCGTGGTGCATCATTCTGTGTTATGTACCACACATGGTACACATCCTGTTGTGACATTGTTTTACTGTGCTACCTTGGTTGTTACATCATTGTGGTAGTACTTGGGCTTTGTGACGTACTGCTACTTCAAGTCATCTACTGGAGCCTCGTCTGGTTTGTTTTGCTGCCTGCAGGCTTTTTGCTTGGCTTCTTTGTTGGCCTGATTTGAGTTCTCTTTGATTTGGTGTTTTTGCAAGTCAAGGTGGCCTCTGAGGGTGCTGGACCCTTTTTACACACAAGGTGGAAGATGGTGACAAAGGGGAAGGGTGATCATGTGGTCAGGTGAACTTCAAGGATGAAGGCTACATAACCCAGGTGTAGTTGTTCAGTGGGTCATGGTGATTTGTGAGGGAGGAGGATGTTTTGTTGTTGACTGTTGCCTTGCCCTACAGTGTGATGCACACCCTGACATTGTAATTGTGGTATCCTATGTACATGATGTATTCTGCTGATCAATGCCTGTTCATGTGTTGTGTTTACCTTTCAGGTGTGAGGGAATAGCTGTGGCTTGACGTGCCGGGGTGTAAGATAGTCAATGTTCACATGTGATGTGTAGAGGACACTGATGGTCACTTGATTGCACATGCATATATTCAGTGCATGTCCCTACTGACCCACACACTCGCACTATGATCCACTACATGTACAACCACCCTTCCATGTCCACATGTATACTCTGTTTGCCTTCTGGTGCCCACTTGTCCCTGCAGCACATGATCTATGACCAATTGTGGATCCTGTACATGCGTAATTTTCTTTTTGATGTAGTTTGTCGCTTAGATGTGATGCTCAGGGTGTGCGTAACACACAATGGCTGTTCACTATGCTGTGCCCTGAGCAGTGTGTTGCAGGAGGTGGACACGGCACACAGAAGCTGCAGTGTTGATTTTGCAATGCACAATGTGCATATAGATAGGCATTCATTGTTATGTTACAGCTACAACTGTTGGAATGCATTTGGGTATGACTTCTTTTGGGTGGGAGGTTGTTGGTCAGTCATTTCAGCTGATTCCATGTCAGGAATCATTGTCTGATGCCAATTTACATTTTTCACATGTCAAAGTGTACCTTATTGGTACTGTGTTGGTGTATAGCTATTGCTTGCCATGTCATGTTGTGGTTTGGGATGGTTTGGGTGACATACCAGTGATAGTCATGGCCTGTTTTTCAGGTCTGTGTGATTCACACCTTGCATGTGTGCCTTTTGGTCACACAGGATTGCTTATGTTTAAGTAGCGAGAGATGCACACAATGTGGCACTTCCATGGCAACATTCTCAGGGTGGTAAGGTTGTGACAGTTGACTGTCTCTTTGTCATCATCGATTGTCACCTGGTATGTGCCAGGCCTTTGTGTACTCCGCAGGGGTGGGAGTTTAGGTGAAATATGTGGCCACAAGCTTGGTCCGGGCTTCCTCGCCACTTGCCCTATCCCCTCGCATGGGCAGCACCTGTGCCAGTGGTTGGGGATGTGGGGCACCATCATGTCCACTGGTACACCTGCCGTGTTGCAACATTGTGCAGGGCACATGCTGCCACAATGATCCTGCACACTACTGGGGGTGCGTAGAGTAGCTGCCCATCAGAGCGGTCAAGGGAGCGGAAGCGTGACTTGAGCACTCCGGATGTGCGCTCCACTATGGCCCTGGTTGCAATATGGGCCGCGTTGTATCTTACCTGGGGTGGTGTGGTGGGGTTCCGGATTGGCGTCATCATGTGCTTGCTCAGAGGGTAGGCACTGTCCCCTGGAGAGGTGATGATGGTTGTGATTATTGGGGTTTGTGTATTTGTGTGTGTGTGACATGCATGCATGTGCACGATCATTTGTACTCACCTAGGAGCTATGTGTCACCATGCTGCCCAGCTTCCAGGTCCCGGCTCAGGGTGGACATTCTGTATATGAAACTGTCATGGGTGGAGCCAGGGTAGTTTGCATAGACAGAGATGATGATTCCCTTCGCATCGCATTCCATCTGCACATTGATGGAATGCCAGTGCTTGCGGTTTTGGTAGATGTGCTCAGTGGCCCTAGGTGGACATAAGGCCACATAGGTGCTATCTATGGCTCCAAGCACTTTGGGGAAGTGTGCCACCCTGTAAAAGTCCTGGACAACGGCCTGCCTTTCTGCGGGTGTTCTGGGCATGTATATGTGCCTGCGGACTGAGGGGCGTGCTGTCATGATTGCCAAGACCTGGTGTAGGCAGCGTGACTGCGTGGCCTGTGAGACCCCCCACCACTATGGCAGTAGTCCGCTGAAATTACCCAGTGGCCAAAAAATGCAGGACATTGAGCACCTTCTCCAAGGGGCTCAATGCTTGCGAGCAGAGGGTGGGGGATTTAAGGTCATCTTCCCACTCCCTAACCAGGTCTAGGATGATACGAGATGGAAACCTATATCTGCCGTAGACCTGGTCGTCAGGCATCCCAAAATGGCTTGTCCGGGGTGAAAAAATGCGGGCCCTGGCTATTCTCCTCTTCCAGCGGTGTCCCACGATCAGTGCTGCGACAAATGGGGCATTCATCGTAGCTCTATATACATGTTTGTTGTTTGCGTGCACTTTTATACTGTGTGCGGGGACGTTTCTGCCTGCCTTCGTGTGGCAGACGCGTTGACGCCTATGCGCGTCTTTTGCCATGCGCAGGTTTCCCGCATTCAAATCCATGAATACGGGTTGTTCGCGTGCATGTGGGCGTTCCGTGTAGTTCCCTGCAGTACTTCCCCAGTTGCGCCTTCTTTTTCACACGTTGTTCCCCATTCCGCATGTTACGCCCCATGTTACGCCCACTTTTGTTGTGTGTGCAGCTATGTGCGCTTTCGCTGTGCGCATAGCACACGCCGTTTGATGACATGGGCGTCCGCATGCACCACGCAGGATTTTAGCACACATCTCAGGGTTTACACGCGCACAGACATCCATGAATCGATGTGCGCAACTTTTGCACACTTGCGCTGCGATTCACCCACTTTTGCATGCTTGCGCAGTGCACATTTATTCCATGAATCGGCCCTTCTTCAAAAAACAAGTTCCCCAGAGCCGTCGAAACTCACCACCCCCATCTTTCCTTGACTCCTTGTTACAAATAACAGCAACCTGCTATACAGTGCTCTCTTACGTTGTGCAACATAGAAGACACAACAGAACACACGAGTCAGATTTGTATCTTTGGAAATCGTTATTTACTATTAACAGCTGGGGTGGGGAAAAACTACTATTATTACAAAACACAATATTCCTTTATTTGAATAGTCTAAACAAACAGTGATGAGCTAAGGTCAAGTATAAACTGCTGCGCTCTTAATATAATAATTTAAAAAAATGGAAAAACGAAACCGGGCCCTAGGATTGGAACCGTCCTTGCTAAAATCTGTCTATTATTGTGATGCCCTTGTTGTTAGTGCAAGGTCACAGGGTATGTTTTGAGGTGAAACCCATGCCTTTTTATTGGTACAATAGGGGGGTTTTCCTGGATACCCCGCAATTTGTTGTTTTTGAAAAAAGAAGATTTTCCACTCTGAGTTTTTAGTGATAAGTACAGGTTTTTATTAATCAATTGTGGTGTGGGCTCATGGTCCCAATTGAGTTCAGCTGACACGTGTTTCAACCTGTAGGTTTTTATCAAGGCTAATAGTAGTTGTCACTTGCCCCATGTGGGGTCCTGTATCAGGTGTGGGTCAGTCCTGTGTATCACAGCTGGGCTCCTGTTGGGCCCTGAGTTCAAAATAGCTTGGAGCTGGTGCGTTTTAACCCTGTTGTTTTGAACAGTTTTACAGTTAGGCATCACGTTTACATTGAGCATGTAAAACCCACGTTTTGTTTCATAGTTTCACGTACTTGCCTATTTTCTTTAATGTATTTATTTCTATGATAGATTCTGCACTTCTTTTTAAGGGAGGCGGGCCGGACGATGGATGAATGTCTGTTTTTCGAGTCGAGTGCCTGTGCGATGTGTGCCAGACTGGTCTGTATGTCAGGGTGCGTCGGAAAACCAGGATACTCTGCGCTATTTTGATGGAGAAACCCTGAGTCTCCGAGCTAAACCCGCAGGTTAGTCAGGTATGTTTCCATGGCGAATCGTTTCTCCCCTTCAGTGTGTTCAGCAGTGAACTATGATATTCTTCTGCAGTTGCTGATAACTTCCTCAATGGTTGCATCCAGGGACCTGCGGCCATTTTGTCTTTAGATTTAAGGTGTAAACCACTTTCCAGGCACGTGGATCTACGAGGCCTCCCCTCGCAACTTCCTCAACTGTCTCCACTCACGAGTCATTCAGAGATAGTATGCTGACCCTTTACAAGCTAGATGGGAAGGGTTTTTATAAGGTTCGTGTTTGGGCCTAGCTTCTGGGTCTTGGCTGAACCAACAACACCCGAGCAGGCAATTTAGGTTGGGAAAGTCAGCCAATGGAGTCAGTCTCCAAATAGTGACAATGTGTATCTTGATGGTATTTCAGGCTCGTCCTGCTCCCCATTCCACCTCAGGCACGGCAGGCACTCAGCACTTGGACACAAATAATATACAAGAGATCAGAAGAAGTGGTTGCAATGCAAACACACACCAGTGCATGGGAGGGTGCTCACTGCTCTGCTCCTCCCAGGCCTGGATCATCCTTATGTACAATGGAGTAGCTAAATCTATTCTTCACCCATAAACCAGAATGCGTAATGCACTTATGATAGCAAACAGGACATTTCGCAGAACAGGGGAACGAAGCCTGCAGCTGCTAAAGGCACAGAGAAGCCTTGGGATTTGAGCCAGCTGCTTCATCACTGGGTATTTCTCAGGAGGTGCTCGGGCCTGAGGCATCACACATTCCACCGCTCCGTGACCTCGCCTGGCATGGGTGTTTCAGCTGTTAGGCCAGTCTCTTAGACATGTCTGTAGGCCAATCTCCTTGCATCAGATGCACCTCAAATAAACCAAAAGAAAGTGCAGCTTCAGATATGGTAACAGATGAGACAACACTACTGATGGCCCTGTCTCCCTCTTTGGCTCTTTGAAACCTAATGAACAGAGACATGCTCAGAGGCTACAGGAAATCCCCTATATTACACTTCCAGGGTGTATGTCGCTGATCAGGTGATCCCCCCCTAATCACTGCTGCTCCTGCAGTGCCTGCTAAATGTGTGCTGAACTATTTGACTGTGCCACAATTGTAAACATCCATACATTTAAACGGATAATAGCATGCTCCAGAAATATACACACTGAATTTAGTTTGCAAGGTGTGGCAGTACGAAGATTGCAAGATTTGACTTCGGAAGAGAAGGTCACTTATGGACTCACAACTTGCTCAGTGCGTTGCTTCACAACTGCACGTGTACTTGTGTATTCAACACAGTTTTACATGACACATTATTAGGGTCGTTGAGGCTTTATATGGCATATAAAGGCCCCAAATGCACATGAGGGGATATTTATTTATTTTTATTTATTTGGATTTGTATAGCGCACATCTGCCCAGGGACATCATGGCGCTGAAGGCAATCTTAACTTGTTACAGGCATACATGGTATATCTATAGAAAACAATGCAGAACATGTTCGCATATAGGTAAGTTGGGGTGGAGATAGTTAAACAATGTGGTTTTGAGTAGTCTGAGGAAGATATGGTATGAGTTTTCGTTCCTAAGCGCGCCAGGGAGTGCGTTCTAATTTTTGGGTGCTAGGTGTTGAAAGCTCGACCCCCCCGGCTTTGCTTCTTTTAAATGTGGGTACGTAGGTCTGATTGGTCATGTGTGACTTAGTGAATCTAGTGGATGTGTTAAGGGTGATTCTTTCGGAAAGATAGGGCGGAGCCTTTGTGGAAAGGCATCTGTGGGTGATGGCCATGGATTTGAATAGTATCCGTTCTTTTATTGGTAACCAGTGTGCTTCTTTTCTGGCTTGGGAGATGTGCTCACTTTTGGGGATGCTTAGGGCTGCTCTTAGGGCATTGTTTTGTGTGACTTGCATTTTTTTAAAGTTTTGTACAGATGTGCCCAAGAAGAGGGCATTGCAATAGTCCAATTTGGTACCTACTGTGGCTCTTGCTACGACCAGGCAGATTTTAGTGGATAGGAAGGGTTTAACAGCATTGATTATCTTAGTGGTGAGTGCGTCAGAGGAAGCTATGGCATTGACTTGCCCTGTCATGGAGAGAGTGGAGTCAAGGTATACGCCTAGCGTTTTTACTGCAGTGGAGACTGTGATGGTGGAGTTATCTATGTTAAAGGATTTGCACTGCGGTGGGAGTTTGTTTAGTGTTTCTTGGGTGCCAACTAGTAGGATCTCTGTTTTGTCCCCGTTTAGGCAGAGGCCATTGGCTGCCATCCAGGTTTGGATGGCTGTATAGATCTTGGTTAATGCTGCTGCGTCTTGTTCATAGACCCCTGTGAGAGGGAGCAGGACTTGCGTGCCATCAGCATAATTGGTGTATGCTGTGTGAAGACGGTCCAAGTCATTGAACAGTGGGAGGGTGAAGAGTTTGTATAGGGTGGTTGCGGTGCAGGACCCTTGTGGGACGCCAAAGTGGATAGTGGTGGGGGTAGCGCTCGCAGAGTCTAAAAAGACTTTCATAATTCGAGCCTCGAGGAATGATTTGATCCAGGAGATGGCTTCTGGCGAGAAGTGGGCTTCATTTTTGAGTTGCGTGCCTAAAATATCGTGATTGACCAGGTCGAAGGCGGCAGATAGGTCTAGCAGGAGCAGGAGTGCAGGTTTGCCTTTGTCCATTATATCATTTAGTTGGATTTTGAGATCTAGTAGGGCCGATTCGGTCCCATGTCCCGGGCGGAAACCCGATTGCCTTTTTCCTAAAATGCAGTTTTCTTCCAGGTATTGCTGTATTTGTGTGTAGGCAACTTTGTCGAGGATCTTGAGCAGGAAGGGAACAGTTGTGATGGGTCTATAGGTGTTGGTGTTTTCGGGATCTAGAGTGGGTTTTTTGAGAAGAGGGCGGACCCAAGCTTATTTTAGGCTGGTTGGGATTGCGTTTGTGTTGAAGGATGCATTGATGAAAGTTTTAAGAAATGGTGCTAGTGTTTCTACGCAGTCTTTAACTAGTTTGGCGGGCCGGCATCGCCTTTACAGTTAGAAGGTTTGATTCTGTTAACGATATCGATTACCTCTTTATCTGAGACTTCTCCGAATTTGAATGGAGTAAAGAGATTTGTCTTTATGTTCTCAGTCACAGTTTCCGTATGGGATGCTGATAGGATGTGCTGAGTGAGATTTTTGTGATTGTCTAGGATTTTAACTTGGAGGAGTTTGATTTTGTTTATGAGGGCGGACTGTATCGTGTTACACCATGCTTGGTCCTTAACAACCTCTTGAGACTTAGTAGCCGGTGTGGATAGCTCCCTGAAGATGGCAAAAAGCTATTTGGATTCTGAGGTGGCGTTGGAGATTCTTTCGTTGTAGGACACGGATTTGGCTGCTATGATACTTTTTTGTATTGGGTGGCCAGTGATTTGTAGGAGGATAGCGAGGATGTGTTGGGCGCACTTTGCCATAAGTTTAGGGCTTTGCGTTTTTTGGTTCATAGTTCTTTTAGTTCTGCTGAGAACCAGGTATTGGAGTGTCTGGTATTTTTGATTTTTTCTTTTGTAGAGGGGCAATGATATCTATGGCAGTGTTAATGGTGGATTTGTAGATATCCGCCAGCGCAGCTGGGTCAGATGTGGCAGGGAGGTTAGTGGTGAAGGTGTCTAGGTAGGGTGAGATATTTTCTTGGGTGATGCTCTTGGTGCTTCTGGCTAGGGCTGGAGGTGCTGGCTTGAGTTTTTTTTAAAGAGTTGTTAGGTGTAGGGATGAGGAAATGAATGAGAAAGTGGTCGGACCATGGGGTAGGTGTGATGGAGCTGATGTCGATGCCACAGTTGTGGTCAGCTATCCAATCAAGAGTACGTCCTTTGTTGTGGGAAGGATCGAGTACTTTTTGTTCAAAGCTCATTTCTCTGAGAGCTTGTGCTAGTGTAGTGGAGGGTCTATCTTTCTGGTCGTGGAGTCCCAGGTTAAGGTCTCCTAGAAGAATAGTTTTGGTAGTTGTTTTAAGATTTTCACCTAGTAGATGTGAGAGGTTGTCCTGAAAGTCCAGTATTGGGCCTGGTGAGCGTTATACTAGATTGAGGGTGATGGTGGTATTGGGAGAGCGTGCGATCTTGGCAGATAGAGAGTCTACGTTCTCCCCTAATTTTGAGGAAAGTTGTCTTATTTCTAGGTGATCTTTGACTATGAGGGCTACACCCCCACCTGTGGACAGTGTTCTGTCCTGTCAAAGGATGGAGTATCCTGATGGGATGGCTAGGGAGATGGCAGGGACGGCGGCATTGTGTAGCCAGGTTTTGGTGATGGCGAGAATGTCAAGGTCAAGGTTGGTAAGAAGGTCATGATTTTCAGTAGCGTGGGCAGGGATGGATCTGGCATTAATTAATGCACAATGTAAGTCGGGGCGTGGCAGTTGGGGTGGGGTGGTATTCTGCCCTTTGGCTGCCTTCTTGGTAGAGGCCAGTTTGTGCTGTTCTGAGGTTGGTTTGTTTCAGTTTTGGCTAGTTGGGTTTGTGGTGAGGATCTGGAGCGGAGGCCTAATATTTGACTTTTAGAGTTAGTAGCTCTGGGGCGCGTCGAGGGTGTGCTGGGTTTGTGATCAGTGGGTTTGGTGAAGAAGGATGGAAGGAAGGGCGTAGGGGGGATGAGTGCGGAGGGTGGGGGTGTGATGTTAGGCATGATAGGTGGGCACAAGGCAGCGATCAGCTATCAATCAATATTGGCTAAGTCTGGCAACACAGTGGCTGAGTCTGGCAACACAGTGGCTGAGTCTGGCAACACAGTGGCTAAGTCTGGCAACACAATGGATAGGTATGGGCAAGATAATAGCTAGGTAGAGCAGCCGGGCTACCCATGCAATTATCAAACATGCTCACTGCGAGAGTGATAAGCATGTGCAGGGCATAGTGGCATGCTTACAGTAACAGGCGCTATGTAGCAGGCAAAAATCTGAATAGTTAGATGTTAGGGCCATGAATACAAAGTCAGTGGCTGAGCAGAGATCTGAAGAGTGTTACCTTGGTATTGGCTAGCGTGGGTTGGTGTAGCTCAAGCAGGGGCCGTGACAAGCGGCATGACGGCTGGTGACAGGCTGAGGACAGGTGCTGGCCTTGTCTCCTCAGGCCTTGCTGACGTGGGCCGGCTTCGCCTGCCGGCTCACGTGATAGGCTGCAGAAGAAGGCCTGGGAGCCAATCTGTGTGATCAGGGGGAGCCTGGGGCTACTAGGACAACAAAGGATATTCGTTGCGTCGGGCGGCCATTATTAAATGCTTTTTTGCCTCGTGTTAGGCAATGGTGTCCTCTGCCAAGGCGCTGTGGATGCACACCAGTGCAAGGCAGTGGGGCTTGGGGCAGAAGGCAGGGTGCTATTAAGCACTATGGGGAAATTTTGAGACAAACGTTGTTAGGGATCCGACGCACGTTGTGGAGTGCGTTATTTCGTGGGATTGCATCCGCAATCTTCAGGACGCTTACCGCAGCGTCTGGATGGCATCAGACTGCCTCACTGCTCCTGCAGTGGTCCAGGGAGCTCCTGCTCCATAGAGGGCTGCTTCCGAGGGGGACATCGCATGTGACTAGGCCAGGCATATCTTGGTTGTTATTGAGGCATTAGTCCACAGCGACAGTGAGCAGCATTAGAGGAGCGTGTTTGTCTTGGTAAAACTGGAAAATCATTTTTATTCAGATGCGCAGAGTTCCCTGAAGACTTTGGGTGTCTTCTGTGTTGTGAGCAGAATAAAGTTATTGCAAATGGGAGGCCTGTGATGGTGTTTAAAGAGGGTTTTTAATAAGGTATTTTGTGATTGATTATGACACCTGAGGGAATCAAAAAAAGAAAACTCACCAGGAGAGACACAGGAAGGTACTTATCCGCAGATTCCTGCGGATTCCTGTATTGTGTAATACTATGGGCCTCATTACAGGTTTGGTGGTGTGGAAATGTGGCAGCAATTCCATTACCACCACTTTTCTCGCACCCCCAAATTACAAATTTGGCAGGAATTATTGAGTGGTAATTCCACCAATTATGGGGGGGAGTGGGGGATTTGAAACCCAGGGTCAGACTGAACGGAATAGCCACCACTTGTTTCCCACACCATTCAACTTATAATGGGGCCCTCGCGTATTTACCGTTCCAAATGCTGGTTGGCAGAGAGGGCACCCATTGTGCTCCAGTAGTTGTTACCCATAGTATGGTACTCAAAATTCTATACTTGGAAAAATGAAGCGCAGGGGACAGGGGTGTTGCTAGGTCTGGAAAAGATCAGGGGTAAGCCAATGCTGGGACTGTCGAGATTCAGGGCTAGCTATAGCCTTTTGGTTGTAGCACCTGAGCTTCTATCTGGGGCTACAACCAAAAGACCCGGGGCTATAGCCCCCTCAGCCCCACCCTAGCAACGCCTCTGGCAGGGGAAGGCCTGCAGGGATTGTAAACCGGGATTGAGCAGCAATGTCCAAGGCAAGTGCCACCTTTCTGCAGTGGTCGAAGTGTTCGAAAAGAGGTAGTGGAACTAGGTTCCCTGCTGGCCTGCACCCACTCCCCACAAACCCCATCACCACGTCCCCTCCCACCCACAATACAAACCCCAAACACATGCACCTGCTGTTTAAGGGAACGTTCAGTGTATTGCAAGCGCAAGTTTAAACTTCTATCTACACTTTTATTTAAAACAAAACCATTCCGCAACGATTTCTTTTTAAAATAAAAGTATAGGAACAGTAAAACTTAATTTAAAAAAGTAGAGGAGCACCGCTCCCGACCGCTCCGCTCACTTTGACCACGGCCTTTCTGCTGTAGCTCCCTGGCCTTGGACTGTTATTGTTTTGCACTGCAGTGATGCCGCTTAGTTCACAAGATCTTCTATCATATCAGAAATCCACAAATGCAGAACAATGTGGAGAATGCATATTTACTGATAACATGCGGGGCTGCAGGCAAGGTCTGCTGGGAAAGCAGCGTCGCCTGTCTGCTTAAGACCTTTGCTCAGGTTTGTCATAGGTGCATTGACACCTGAGGTGTGGATGTGTATCACTCACGACTACAGCACTACACTGCAGGCCATTTAAGTGACACACTAACCAGAAGTCCATCCTATTGTGGAGGCGGGCCTTACCAGAAAATAAAAAGAATGCGGTCTGTCCAGCATCCATTCTGTACATGCTGTAACGTTCCCTGCATTGTACCATTGAGCACCCGGAGAGCATGCATTCTAACAGCCCCTCCGAGAGAGGATTGGAAGAATTGAACAGCCGGCCGATCCCCTGATCCTCTCTCACTCTCTGGCTATCATTCTATCTCTCATACACACAAGCACACACAATCCAGTAAGAGACAGAGAGGACACCTCATTCTCCCTTAGACTCCTCTTATCTACCTATGGAGAACCGGGAAACTGCAGCCCCTGTCTGCTCGCCAGCATATGAGACAATGCTCACGCCTGATGCCCTCCCACTGCCAGATTATGTGGTGCCTGACAACACTGTGAACACCCTTCCTAAACCTGATGCCAGCCCCCCCATTAATGTATCCGGTGCCTGACAACACTATGTACGCCCTGCCAATCTACAATCCCCCTGCCCATTCTATGACCTTCAACTACCCATCGTACAGCACCAGCAATGGGCCGAGGCAGAATGTTGTAGTTACCACCCAGCCAACCATGGTCATGATTTCGAAGCAGTCCTACCAGCGTGATTACCTGGGTTGCTCCATATTCACTTTGCTGTTCTGATTTTTGCCCATCGGGCTCGTGGCTCTTACCTTCTCCATTAAAGTACAGTAGATTTTCAAAGATATTGAACTTCATTGTTGTCAGGTGCGTTGGTCCAAGTATGTCTGGGTCGCAGCATGAGACCCTGCACAATCATTGTCTGATGATCTTTGAGGTGCCTGTATACAGATGTGAACATTCCACAGTTAGAATACTTCAGGGTGGTATAGCATAGTGCATGATTAAGGTGCACAATTTGACCTATTGGTTGGTGTCTTGACTCTCACTATACTATTATAGTAGAAGGGATGACCAAAGCAGACGTGGACATTCTTTATCATTGATGCATGTGAGATCCCCATTTTAGAACTGCATGGCGGGCCCACCGGTGTGGATCGAGGTGAATTGTCAGAGACATACATTTTATGCCTCTCACCTTTGGGGCCTGACACCCTCTTACTAGTTGCAGTATGCATCACTCAAGCCAAACACCTCCCAAGGACTTCGATAGGACCCCTACAAACTGATGATGTGATTTAACGTCAAGGGAATACTCTACCAAAATATCTGAAATGACTAGTTGGACAGTCAGCAAGTTGAGCATTGTCCGGAGGTGTCTGGGGACGGGTGTTGAAATTATAGAGGTTACTGTTCATCCTGGTGGAGATGCATTGGCAGAGCTTTGCGTGAACCTCGGTGCTAGAATGGCAAAGGGGCTGTGCATTGGGGTCAACATTGTAGGGACTCGACCGGCACATGGCTCAAGCCAAGGGTACACGCGGGTGGGCGGAGTCCCCCACTTTTTTTTCAGAGGGCACCTTGATATGCTAATTTCTGGTGATGCCACATTCAATTGGTACGCTAATGTGTCCCCCCCACATTGGGCTGTTGGACTGTGATTTTCCGGCGACAGGAATGTTTGTGGGAGAAATCACCAAAGATGATTTGCTCTAAATAATCTTCGGTCATTTCTCCCCTAACATTCCCGATATGCCCAAACCCCTACCCAGCCCCCCAACATCCCCACCCACACCCCCAACACACCCCAACACACCCCACCCTCACCACACCCTCAACACACCCCTAACCCCCTACTTACCTTTCATTCCGACGTGCTGTATCCCTGCGGCACCGGTTCCCTTTCACTTACATGATCGGGAACCGGGGCCGCAGGGTCCTTTTCTTTTTTTTTTCTTTTACTTTTACTGTCGGGTCAGCTGCAGGGGTGTCCCCCACAACCCCTGTTCACTATATTGTAGAGTATAGTGAGTGGGATGTTGCTTGGGACACCCCCGCAGACCCTGTTTTTTCATTTTTTTTCACCCGGGTCCCCTATTACCTTTCATTCCGACTTGCTGTATCCCTGCAGCGTCGGTTCCCATTCAGTTCCATGATCGGGAACCGGGGCTGCAGGGTCCTTTTCTTTTTTTTTCCTTTTACTTTTACGGTTGGGTGAGCTGCAGGGGTTTCCCCCCGCAACCCTGCTCACTATACTGACAACCCCGTAGCCTGTGCAGCCTTTTTTTTGATGGACCCCACCAAAAGACCTAAACACATACCACAAAAAGTTTGAACTTTTGGTGGTTAGAACTTTTTGTGGTATGTGTTTTAGGTCTTTTGGTGGGGTCAGTAATTTGCCTTTGGTAATTTCGTCCTATACCAATACTGGAAGTCAAGAGTGATGAGAGCAAAGTAACCATATGTATTAAAAGAGAATGCAGCCATGCTGTGCATCTGCTCCAAAACCTGAACCCTGAAAATTGTTGCATACAGAATGATAAGGGTGGATCACTCATTTTCAGTAGGTGGAGAAGGAGATATTACGCCTTGCATTTTCATCTCCTTTCCCCCCCTCCACAAGACACAGGATGCTGAGATCGCCTGTATTTTACACATTTTGCTGTAATTTTCAATGGCATTTAAGAAATAAAATCCAAGAGGAGGGCACTGACTGAGGGCAGTGACCAAGTGTGATGCTAGAGTAGTTCAAGCTGAATCAGAACCTTTGTTTTGGCATTGGAATTCCAACCAGCATTGGCTAAGCAAGTGGGGGTTGAATTGTATATGCTGAGAGCAGCATGGATGCCCCTGTAAACATCATGCCTTAAAATAACGACAACCATTGCGTTTAGTTGCAATCAGCCAAGTACTCAGCACAACAGCTTCAATCAAAAAAGAAATACAAATAAACAAAAACAGACACTGTCAAGCCAGAAGCATCAGTGACTGCACATATTGAAGTGAGAGCAGAGGCAACCAATTGAAACACGACACACATAGAATGCTCACCTTTCAGCAAATCAAAATGAAAGAAACCGACAAAAAAGAGAGAGTAAGGATGACACATCACTAAGGCAGATTTGTATTACTACACACTTGCCACCTCCCATTATCCATAGCAATACATTTCAACAACACTGTGCCTGGTATTAGAGAAGCATTGCAACTACCACTAGGGCAAAACATACCATACTACAAATAACCATGTTCCTTCATTGCATGTTTGGAACAAGTCATAGAATTAGGATTGGGGCAAACATTGCCCTGGTGCATACATGCATTGAAATGGTGCGTTACGTTGCGTTACGTTGCTCTAGGGCAATGTTTGCCACACTGCTAATTACACTTGCACTGTTGTGAAGTTTCTGTAATAAGATGTCGCCAAAGTGACACCAGTTTCCCATTACCTCATAAATGGACAAGTAAACGTGGAATATGTATTTTGACTGCCTGGTTAATAGCGTGGAGGGGCTGTGACAACTCACCACTGCAGACATTTTATAACATTATTTTGTGCCATTTCTATGGGGGTGAAAGCCTTGCAAACCCCATTTTACTCACGTACGACCCGTGCCTGTATTCCCTACTTTACTACCCTGCCTATTTACCACTCATATAAATACAGCTGGAAATGCTGTCAAATTTCCCCTCACGAAATGCAGTGAAACAGCAGAAGTAAGTTGGGGGTACTGGTGCCGTGTTTTAGCACTGTTTCTTTGCAGGAAGGGGTGATTGCTACGATATCAAATAGTTTTACTAACCTGGGTCGGGGTCTTTAAATCAGTTGGAATGGAGTTGTCTGCCCATTTAATTATAGAATCTGCCCAGTTAATTATATGAACAAAATGCTAATTTTTCTGAGCTGGAAACGTGTGGGAATGTAGTACTGTAACTTCGATTGAGCAAAAACTTGCTACATGAACATTTAGGAGGTTTCCCTTCAGATGTACTCATCGCATGCATGCTTTTATTTTTATCTGAGTTCAGATTTGTCTTTCATTTATGTGCAAATGCAGGTACATATGTATGTGCACATTTCATCATGTGTTTCCGTTGTCTGTTTCCATCATGGTTTGCATGAAAAACATTTTAAATGAACAAATAAATAAATGGTCCATGTCACAGGTTCCAGGATTCATCTGTTTGACACTGAAATATTTATGTTGGAGAAGTGTCTTTTTAGTATTTTTTTTAAATGTAAGGCTTTTTTATAAAGCCCCCACATTCCCTGATGGCTTCTTCACAGCTGTATGAGGAGTGCCCTACAAAGAAGGAAAGGGTGCTGCTTTCGGAGATGTGTTTCACTGGCTCAACAAACTAGTAGTTGGGCTCAGGTCTGTGGTCTAGCCTTGAGGCAGTCTTCTTGCAGATGCAAAGAGATGATTCACAGAGGAAGGAAGGTTGGCTGGCTATATATTACCTGGCCACGGTAGTGGCCATGTAGTTATGGTTACGTTGCTGTTTCCATAGGAAGAGCACTTTTTGGGCGGCTTATTACTCTGCCCCCCCAGGATGAATCCTCACCAAACTTTGCAGAAAAAGTATATGGGCCACTAATAACACACCTATAGAATAACCCCCCACTTTTTTTGGAAAGTTTGAAGATGTTTGGGCCAGGGGGGGCAAAGTTATAGGGGGGGTCCCAAAACGTCTTTCTTTCGCATAGACTGAATGGGGGAAAAACTTTGCGCACGGCTACAGGTGAAACCGCTGGATGTATTTTGATGAAATCTGCGGCAGGTATAGGTGCTTGGTCCAGAAAGCGTGTTTTTGTTAATTTGGTCACCATTCGTGCAGTATGTTTCTTTATAATTATGAAAAAGTAGGTCTGAAAAAATGTGTTATATCTATGTTCGCTCCGCGGTCACACTTTCCTGTTCGGTCGACGAACAAGATACCGATTGGCTAAGGGGCTGGCATCATGACCGCGGACAAGCGACATCTCTGCCCATTGGCTGCTGCGAGACGTGTTCTGCGTCAGATGGTTTGGATGCGCCCGACATCTTGGATCCGCAGAAAGTGGAGCAACAACCAGCGTACACATGCTTTTTTCATGAAACTATTTTGCTGTGTCATAGAGCATTGGGAAAGGTTCAGACAGTAAGACATGGGTGATCATTGCATTTGTTCTTTGGTCGTCATGATGTCATTTCTATGGACACCTTGTACGCACAATAAATGTGGGGTGTAATATCGATAGCATGTCAGTCCATGTAGTGGGCAGAAAATTTGTAACACTTCAGTCCATGTCGGGACAGAAAATTTGTAACTGTTGAAAGCACACACGTATTCGTAGACAACATTGAAATTGACAACATGCCGTGAATGCATTAATTGTTCCAATGGGTATTATTATATTCATTAGTACGCCGCCATGGGTGGCACAGCGTACGGTGGTTGATATGCACAGAACATGAGGGGTCCAATAAGGCCAGTATTTCAGCACATGCAGTGCACGGGGTAGTTGTTACATTTGTAAGGACACGTGTGGTGTTAGGGAACATTGAAATTGACAACATGCCGTGAATGCATTATTTTTTCCAATGGCTATTATTATATTCATTAATACGTCGCCATGGGTGGCACATGCTACGGTGGTTGTGGCCAGGGCCTAGAGTCTTGGATGCATGGCCGTCGGCTGAAGGCCAAAGGCCTTACTTCCAAGGCTGTAGGCCCTGGCCACAACCACCGCCGCATGTGCCACCCATGCATACACCCATTGTGTTGCATTTTGATTGGCAAGTTGTGGGGAGTGTGTGCAGTGTTGGGTGCATGGCCAAAGGCCATGCAGCCAAGAACAAAGTGGTAAGTATTAGACGTGGAAGACACTGCACACCCATCCCAGTTAAGATCCACAGACATACAGCTAGGAGTGAAGCCTCTGGGCAGGCGTACTGAAGGATAACACACCTACAGAATAAACCCCACTATCACACATCACTGAGGTGGTTGTGGGGAGACCCTGCACTCTTGGGTGCAGGGCCGAAGACCATGCACACAATAATACACATATACCTACTAAATGACGTATGTCCTATGGCCTCCTTGTACGTACAGAAAATGAGAGGTCCAATAAGGCCAGTATTTCAGCCCGTGCAGTGCACGGGGGAGTTGTTACATTTGTAAGGACACGTGTAGTGTTAAGGAAAATTGAAATTGACGACATGCCGTGAATGCATTATTTTTTGAAATGGCTATTATTATACTGATTAGTACACCGCCATGGGTGGCACATGCTACAGTGGTTGTGGCCAGGGCCTAGAGTCTTGGATGCATGGCCGTCGGCCGAAGGCCGAAGGCCTTACTTCCAAGACTGTAGGCCCTGGCCACAACCACCGCTGCATGTGCCGCCCATGCATACACCCGTAGTGTTGCGTTTTGATTGGAAAGTTGTGGGGAGTGCGTGCAGTCTTGGATGCATGGCCAAAGGCCATGCAACCAAGAACAAAGTGGTAAGTAGTAGACTTGGAAGACACTGCACACCCATCCCATGAAAGATCTACAGACATACAGCTAGGAGGGAAGCCTCTGGGCAGACGTACTGAAGGATAACACACCTACAGAATAAACCCCACTATCACACATCACTGAGGTGGTTGTGGGGAGACCCTGCACTCTTGGGTGCAGGGCCGAAGACCATGCACACAATAATACACATATACCTACTTAATGACGTATGTCCTATGGCCTCCTTGTACGTACAGAAAATGAGAGGTCCAATAAGGCCAGTATTTCAGCCCGTGCAGTGCACAGGGGAGTTGTTACATTTGTAAGGACACATGTAGTGTTAGGGAAAATTGAAATTGACGACATGCCGTGAATGCATTATTTTTTTAAATGGCTATTATTATACTGATTAGAACACCGCCATGGGTGGCACATGCTACGGTGGTTGTGGCCAGGGCCTAGAATCCTGGATGCATGGCCGTCGGCCGAAGGCCGAAGGCCTTACTTCCAAGACTGTAGGCCCTGGCCACAACCACCGCCGCATGTGCCGCCCATTCATACACCCGTAGTGTTGCGTTTTGATTGGAAAGTTGTGGGGAGTGCGTGCAGTCTTGGATGCATGGCCAGGCCAAAGGCCATGCAACCAAGAACAAAGTGGTAAGTAGTAGACTTGGAAGACACTGCACACCCATCCCATGTAAGATCTATAGACATACAGCTAGGAGGGAAGCCTCTGGGCAGAGGTATTGAAGGATAACACACCTATAGAATAACCTCCCACTACCACACATCACCGCAGTGGTTGTGGGGAGACCCTGCACTCTTGGGTGAATGGCTAAAGCCCATGCACGCAAGACTGAAGTCATAAGCAGTGGAGCTAAAAGTCAATATGGGTGTAGTGGAATGTGCTATTTGTGTTGATGCCCTAGTGTCTTAACTTCATGGCTGCAGACGATGGTCCGAAAATTAAATTTATAAGCAGCTAATTTACAAGGACCATGGTTTCCATATGCAGCGATAGTTGTGGATAGGAACTATACTCCTTGAACCTTGGTTGTAAGGCGTAGGTGGCAGGTTGCTCACCGAAGATGGAAGGGCAGCCTACAGGCACTGCAGCATATTAGTACCATAGATTAGACATGTACATTCCCATGTGTAGAAAATGCCTGCCAATATACTTACTCTTTACTTTGTTCAGTAGCCAACAAAATGTTTTTTTATTTGGCTATCGTACTTGGCTGAAGTATCACTTTTTCCATTTCTATGATGAAACCAAAAGGTGTGTTAGTGTTTGCATTTTTTTTAAATTTACTACATTGTATAATAGACAGTTAATATTTTTCTTTTGACCCTCATATTTAGTTTACAAACCAGTGTACTGTGCATTGCGCTCAGTTTCTATGTTTGCTTTTCTAATCCTTGGGTCTGGGGAAAAAAATCCATGTCGGATTAAAAAAAACCTTAATTTCCTAAGGTACTAACTACTTCATTTTTTCCTTTCAGTGTTTTCTTCATCTTTCTGATCAATGTTATCTTTGTTGCCTTCCTGGCCATTTTTAACAACAGTTGGATACCTGTAGGCATATTCTAACTGTGCATTTGTTCCTACAGATTTGTGTTACTCATTCATTTGTGTCATTGTTATATCTTGTTTCCTTCATCTTTCCCATTAATGTTTTCTTTGTTGCCTTCCTGACGATTTTTAACAACAGTTAGATACCTATAGGCGTATCCTACCTGTGCATTTGTTTCCAACGATCTGTTTTAATCATTTATTTGTGTCATTCTTCCATCCTGTTGGGTAGTTAGATACCTGTGGGCGTATTCTAACTGTTTGTAGTCTTTCACATACTTTGTTGACATTCTTGAAGTACACATTATTTTGTAAATTTTGGCTTCAAGAACATTAAATACGCATTTGTTAGGTTAGCTGGCAACCTCTGCTTTAGAGTAATGGTGCTATTATTACATCCAAACCATCCAGAATTCTTTTTAATGTGTGCAGTGTAGTGACCTGCATTGGTTTTAGCTTCTGCATAGTAGATTATTCCTACTGTTGTAAAGGTTTTCTTTCCAAGTGACACTTGACCCTGTGTGAATCCAGTCAGTTTGCAGTTGTTTTTGGTGCCATCTGCATCATAACGTAGAAGCATAAGTATTATGTAGGCACTATGTGATTGTAGCAGTAAGGTGGCGCGATTGTCTGAATTGCAAATACTACATAATCTACCATGGTTTGCATTTTGTGCAAGTTGCTAAAATGGAATGCTCTCACTATTTGGTATGGAAATATACACAAATCGCTCATTTGGGATTTCTTCCTGTATCACTTTGCTACAGAGAGTGCATGTATGTTTCCACATGTATGAAATTTGGAAGATTTCATTTACAGGTATGCTTTTGTTTTCCAATACTAATAGTATGTGCATTAGAAATTCTTGTGAGTTCATAGTGAATTTCACCATTCCAGCACAGTCGTCAAATTGCTGCCTTATTCCATGAACACTGTATGTGTTGTCAGGATTCCTTGTTGCATTTCTATGCAGCACTAACATTTGCAAACACAATTGGTCTGTACTGTGCAGGTAAATATTGTTAACAATTGGTGGAAATTGAAATAGATTCTTCATTGCTACATTTGCATAGCAACTTACCCCACTTTCATTTGTAAATTTGAAAGGGCCAGTAAGTTCTGTATCTAAGTGCATTTTTCGGTTTTTCTGTTGCTTCTTTGCCGACATTGCCTGGTTTACATTCCCTAATAGGTTCTTCTATGTTTGCGGCAATTGATGAAACTTTAGCTTCTTTTCTTTGCGGAATTTGCTGTTGCATTCTGTTGCATTTCTGTTTCATTTACTTTTCTTTTACCATGTTTCACTTTATCTGGAACAGGTTATTGTTTCAGATGAGGGGTGTACAGTGAACGCAATCTATTGTATTCTAGAATGCAAGGAATATCAGCTTTGACTTTACTTGAATCAAAGTTTATTAGCAATAGACCGTCAAGTGTACGTAAGTGTTATAATGCTGCGTAGCTCATGCCTTCCTTAAATACTGTGTTTCCTCAATCTATCAATGCTTTCTCTAGGGTAAGATCTTGGGATTTATGAATGGTAACTGCATAAGCAAGAGTTAGAGAAAATTGCTCTCTACATACATACATGTCTTTGAAGAGAAGGAATCGAGCAATTGAGCGCCCTATCCTTTTCACTTCTGAAACTTTATCTAAGCAAATATTTACAAACAGAATGTTGCTATCACGTGGGTATGATTGAAAGCCAACAACTGTGCCCAGCGCTCCATTAACTAGCTCTTGCTCTACATCAAGGTTACGTTTAAGCATTACTCTACAATTTAATGATAATTTCAATATTTTTTCCAACCCAGCTGTGTTGGAGATTGCATTTTCTAAACTATTTAGTCTTGTTGTGGCTTGTTCACACATGGGTACTGTCATACCATGTACGTCTAGTTTGTCTGTGGCACTAATTTCTATGATTGCTTGCATTTCTTTCTTTAACATTGTTTAATTGTATTTGAAACAGCTTGCAAGAGTTGGCTTTAAGGCCATACAATTGACATATTTGTTTCATAACATCAGTTGCACATGCATTATCTCCATAAAGTGCATGTATATGCCGGTTTTTCAATACAGCTTGTGCTCCTTGCGATAATACACAAATTCTAATACTTTTTAAGATGTTGACATAAGTGAGATCTGCAGATTGCCGCATGTTCTCTGTTAATTCTCTGTACTGGAAATGTTGCCAAATGTTAACATTACCTATGCTACCCACAATTTTCCAGCAGAGTTTGTGGCCTAAGGTTTTAAAAATCGGTTCACCTTTCACTGGTGTCAATTGTAGAAGATCTCCGAAAACGATAATGTGTTTCCCTGCAAATAGTTCTTCGTTATTATTTTTAAGTACTTCTTGCAATCTGAGATGAATCAAAGCCAACATTAGGTTGGAGACCATGCTCACTTCATCTATTAGTAGCATTTTCATTTGTTTCAATACTCTACGTAATTCCGTTGCAGCTTCTGCAGAAAGTTTGTAGTAGTCTAATTTATTGTGATTCTCTACTGGAAGCAGTAATTATCGGTGTAAAGTCACACCGCCTATTTTGTAGGCAGCTAAACCTGTGGGGGCTATTACAACAGCTGACAGTTTGTTGTTTATCAATTGTTGAAGGAACCTGCTGATGATTTTGATTAAGAATGTTTTCCCTGATCCAGCTCCTCCACTGACGTACAGCAGTATAGGTTTGTAATTTTGGCAGGTACATTCTTTATTTTTGTGTTATATACCATGTACAATTTGTTTTGTTACGTCTTCAAAAATGGTCGGCTGATCGTTGTTAAGTTTTGCTTGTTGTACAGTTAAGTCTTCTCTATCTTCTTGATACTGATACATGGTGTTTTCTACTTCTGCCATAGCGACTTCAGCCTCATTTGCTATTAGTGGTTGTCCTAATGGTTCTTGACTTCCTATTACAGAAGGTTGACTACTGTCGGAAGTGTCTTTATCTAGTTGGGCCTGAAGTTCTTGTTCCTGTTGCTGCTCATTGTGTAACATTGTTTTGTACTGCGTGAAGTTCACATCAGTGATAGTGCTTTCATTTGCTTTGAAAGCATCTTCATAACACTCATAATTATCTAGTATGTCTTCCTCTTTTCTCCATGGTTTGAAAAGTTGTAACAGAGACATGTAATATTGTTCTTTCTGTTGCTGAGTTTTTAATGACAATTTCACATGATTAATTAAGCTTCGTTTGTTAAGTTTCACTAAGCTCCCTTCACAATCGGTCACTCTATATCTACGTTTGCTTTCATAGGGTTTTACATTATTTTTGTATGCAAAGTTTGGAGCTATGTGGTATAGACACATGCTTTCCAGAGTAATACTCCTGTTCGGATAGTATGTGTTCAGTAAATTGTTTTTTAGAATGTCTTGGCTGTTGGGATAATTTTCTGGAAATTATTTCTATGTCCTCATATGATTTTAGCACTCTTTTTCTAGATTTTGCAGGACCAAGACTGAGCCATACTATGTTGTCTGATTTTCCATACAAAGCAGTGCCGGTTAAATGATCTGCTGCTTCATTGGCCCCCCATTATCTATGAGAGAGCATTTGTATGCATAGGCTGTACAATTTCTGTGATAATGTTTTGTCTGATGCTAGGCCATCCCAGAGGTCTTGAAGCTCTGTTTTTTCTGCTTTTGTTAAGTAGGCTGTAACATAGCGTGCAACAGCAGTTGAATTGTCTGAAATGTACTGCACATCTATGTTTGCATTCCGTAATAGGGCAATGATTGCATTGTAATCATTGATATATTTTGATTCTTCCCTTCTTTTTATGTAATATGTGTTTTGAGGTGATTTACCTTTAACACTATGTCGAACTGAAGACATGAAGTTGTTTACTTCACCTTTTTCTGTAACTGGACTAGGGAAACCAAAGCGACATTTGGTGTAGTATTTATCTTTGTGTTTGCATTTGTGGCGACAATATTTGCCACATTTGTGTCTTTGAAATTGTAAAATCTGCCCATGCAGCTCACTATGTGTCTGTTGTGAAGGGATTTCACATGTGACATATTTTTGGATAAACTGCAAAACAGTGCTATCACTGTCGTGCCCAAATTTCGTTGCACCTTTGATCCATAACACCATGTGAATATGTGGTGCTCCTCTCGCTTGATATTATTTTCTCCAAAAGAAGTGTTGCACTTCTCCAAGGGGAGGAACAGTTTTATTGCAAATAGAATGTAGCATTGCAATGAAACGATGATGGAAATTGCTTGAGACATTAACTGGATCTAGAGAGCAAAGTTCTCCAGGTGTTAATATATCTTTGTTGTTTTTGTTGCTGTTTGCTATACGAAGGAACTCATGTAAATCTTCCCATACATATTCTGCACAACTTAGAGTAACAAACCAAGTTGGTGGTCCAAGGTTTCTGATCATGCAATGCACGTCTCTGTGCCGTCTGAACCAGTATTCCTTTGAACCACACATGTTTGCAAACAAATTTGTTATACTTGATTGTAAAACCTCATCTTTTTCTTGTACTTTTCGTATTAACTGCATAGCTGACATATTTTGAAAGTGTGTTCCAGATTTAAGAATGTGTGCAACTCCATAACATAGTGTTGCTAATTCACTTTCATAGAGTAGGTGGAATATGTATTCCACATTTTGTCTAAATCTGGGATCTTGCAAATACATTCGCAATGAGCGGTATTCTGATGCCCCAATTTGAGTGGGTCTATCATCGTATCTTCCACCTTTGTCAGTAGGAAATAGCAGTGGAAAAGCATGTGCTTCTATACTTTTTTCCCAAATACTCATTGGTGATCCTTTGGTTTGTCACATTTGGTAAGTTTCTAGTGCATCATCTAAGCTTGCATTGGAATGCAATGGATGAATTGTGTAATGGTCCAAAAGAGTGGATGCTGTAGCTGGATCCAGAAGTTCGAATTGTCCAGTTTCTGATGGCTCTTGAATTATTTCAGTTGTTTGCCTTAAGCTTTCATCAATATGTATTTCCTTGTAGTACTCATTATTGTCTTTTAGATATTGCAAAGCTTGTCTAACTTTCTGTAAGTCCACTAATTGTTATAAAAAAATGTGTCCTTTGTTGGTACTCCATTTACGAAGACTATTAAAGAATGCTCTATTGAACGTTCCACTTCTAGAGTGTGTACATGTTCCGTTAGATCTAATGGCAAGTAAACTACTTTGCCATGAATGCCTTTCACCAATTCAGAGGAAGGTAATTTTACTGTTTTTGGATGAAGGCGTATAATTGCTTGAAATGGGTGAACTGTTTGAATTATTATGCTCTCATACAAATTGAGCTGTTGCAGGATTTTTGGTAATGGAAACAATTCCAAATTATTTGTAATAGCACGTGAAGAAGTGTGGTTGTTGTCTAATTTTGCAGTACAGTAACTGAAACATATTAGGCGTTCAGTTATTTCATATTTGTTTTCAGCTAAAAGGTACAAAGCTAATTCAAACCATTTAGAGTCTTCACTGTTTTCTATTTTGTATGCTATGACCACATTTTTTGTGTTTCTTTTGGAAAACGTTCTGGGGCAACACACACACACATGGTTTGGTACTTCAGCCGAGGACCTTTTAAATTTTACTATTTCTTTTCTGTATGTGTGTAATAGAAGGTTGCTATGTGCAGAATTGTCGCTACTATGTTCTAAAACTGTTGGATTTTCTAAGTGGCTCTCACTTCCAAAATACTTTTTCTGAATACGGTCCACTTCTTCTTGTAAGTATTTGGGTGTACCATGCAGAAGAGTGGTATTTAAATTGCCTAATTCTGAAGCTGGACTTTTTGCATAGTATATTTTGTACAGTACACTAAATTTCTTACATTGGAATGATGTATTGATATTCTTTTGATATCATGGAAGGTACTTTTGCAAATAGGCCCAGAAATGCAGGCTAATGAATGTCCTTTTAGTCCTGTGTCTTTCCGCACTGAGCAAATATCCATATATTGCAATACTTTCATTTTACTTTTGTCTTTACCTTTTACATATTGATTGAGGAACTGACGTAAAGATGTGAAAGCTTTGTTTGGAATGGCACACATTGATGTGCATGTCCATTTGTATTCTGGACGGTGTGGTTCTGCTGAATCGAGAGGTTTCAGGAGATAGTTTTGTAAGCAGTGTTTCTTGTTCCATGATGGTAGTATTGATTTTCTCATACTCTCATCCACTGCTATGGATGGCAATTGTGTTTGTTTGATTTTGTTTGTATGCCTCTTCATTAAAATATGGTTCTGTGGTTGTTGCGTGACTCCATTCACCACCACAAACTTGCAAGAAATTATTTTTGTTCACATTCCGTTTATTGCTGAGTTTCTTTGTAGTTTGGTACTTAGTTTTGTTAGTGCTTTCATCCTATTTCATACTAATATGAACAACTTCCTTTTGAGAAGGATTGCACTGTCCACGAGTGCTTGTAGAATTAACTTTCTACGGTACGTTTTAAGGGGTGAGGATGATTTTGGTCCTCTTCTTAGTAGATTCTAAAGGACTCTGTGATGAAACATTTTTGCTAAAATACTTTTTTTATGGGTTTTTCTTACACTATCAGGATTATTAGGAGCATTGTTAGCTGTACTGCCAGCTATTTTTTTTGACACCATTTCTGTGTTTTGTTACACTTTTTGATGGAGCATGTACAGTTTTGGTAGTTGAGACTTCCTTTATTTTGTTACCCACTGTGTTAGCTGGTTTGTACCAAGATTCTCTACAAACTGTACAACAGGTGGATGCTTACATTGGGCACCTTTATTTTTCTTGCTCTAATTCTGCGTTCCTTTCTACAGAGTTGCTTTTTGGTAGGCATTCTCTGGTGTCTGTTGAGAATGAGAAAAAAAATATACTTTGGTCTGTTGTCCAACTTATGTGTGCAGTGTGCATGTGTGCATAGGTCTGATGGGGAAGCTCTTTGTCATGGTGTGTCAACGTACAGTGAACTCTAACAGTCATTTGGTAAGGCTACTTTACTGTTTGTATACTACTACAATGTCCTTCAGGTGAGAGTACAAAGTGGCCTACTTGTGACAAGAACCATTATTAATAACCGAAATGCTAAAAACTTGCTACACCAACTTCTTTTTACAATCTAACCTTTTAAGGATTACCTACATTATTTCAGTACCAAACACACAGGGATTTGTCAGCCATTCTGCCTGTTATTTTTTGTTCAATAAATGGATATTTGTAGGTAGAATGGTTTACAAATCAATGCTTGCTTTGGTGTCCAAAATAAACAAATAACCCACTAAGCCTCTTTAAGGAGTGGTTACAATATAAATGTTGTACTGTACTTACTTTTTTGTGAAAGATGACCAGGTTTCTTCGAATATGTCGTCTGCACTGTAGATGCTGTTGATTCTCAGGAGAGCAGTCTTCAATGTGAATTAAAAAAACAAAATAAATTACTGTGTTTGTTTGCAGCAGTGATGATACTGCAGACATTACTTGTGTTTCTTTCATCAGAGGATTGAACTTTCATATTTCAACCCAGTGCACGTGCACATTTCACTTCACTCTGTGCAATGTCTGCATACTACTTGCAATATGGTACTTGAAAGTCCTTCAAAACAACTAAGGGGGTAATTCATAGAATCAAGCGCACAGTGTGCGCACGCAGCTTGCGCACAGTGTGCGCGTGCGACAGTCTGTGCCAGCCGCGTGTGCCAAAATCCATTTCCGCGCACAGCGTATTCATGGATTTTAACATCCATTACCAGCCATGGCGCAGAGTGGCACAGCGACCCTGCAGCAGCGCCAGTTACGCCCCCAACCCCTCCCCGTGCGCCATGTACAGCGAACAAATCCCGTACATGGTGCACAGGCCAGTGCACCAGCATACAGCCCCCCAACCATGAAAACGCCTGTAAAACTCCCCACGGACCCCTCCGAATACACATACCAGCTGCACGGGGAGAATCACTCGCGATTGGCCCTGTGCGAGCGGAGCACGTGTATTTCAGGGGTGCGCAGGAAGTTTCACATGCAATTGGCCCTGTGCGAGCGGGGTACGTGTATTACTGGGGTTCGCAAGGAGTTTCACACGCGATTGGCCCTGTGCGAGCGGGGTACGTGTAATACTGGGGTTCGCAGGAAATTTCACATGCGATTGGCCCTGTGCGAGCGGGGTATGTGTATTACTGGGGATTGCGGGGAGTTTCACACGCGATTGGCCCTGTGCGAGCGGGGTACGTGTATTACTGGGGTTCGCAGGGAGTTTCACACGCGATTGGCCCTGTGCGAGCGGGGTACGTGTATTACTGGGGTTCACGGGGAGTTTCACACGCGATTGGCCCTGTACGAGCGGGGTACGTGTATTACTGGGGTTCGCGGGGAGTTTCACACGCGATTGGCCCTGTGCGAGCGGGGTATGCGTATTACTGGGGTTCGCAGGGAGTTTCACATGCGATTGGCCCTGTGCGAGAGGGGTATGTGTATTTCGAGGGTGCGTGGGAAGTTTCACATGCGATTGGCCCTGTGCGAGCGGGGTACGTGTATTACTGGGGTTCGTGGGGAGTTTCACACGCGATTGGCCCTGTACGAGCGGGGTACGTGTATTACTGGGGTTCACAGGGAGTTTCACATGCGATTGGCCCTGTGCGAGTGGGGTACTTGTATTACTGGGGTTCGCGGGGAGTTTCACACGCGATTGGCCCTGTGCGAGCGGGATACGTGCATTACTGTGGTTCGCGGGGAGTTTCACACGCAATTGGCCCTGTGCGAGCGGGGTACGTGTATTTCGGGGGTGCGTGGGAAGTTTCACACGTGATTGGCCCTGTGCGACCGGGGTACGTGTATTACTGGGGTGCACGGGGAGTTTCACACGCGATTGGCCCTGTGCGAGCGGGTTATGTGTATTACTGGGGTTTGCGGGGCGTTTCACACACGATTGGCCCTGTGCGAGCGGGATACGTGTATTACTGGGGTTCGCGAGGAGTTTAACACGCAATTACGCTGTCAGAGCAGGGTACGTGTATCCAGTGGGGTGCACGGGGAGTCCCACACATGAATTGGCAGTGTGGGTCCTCCCAGGTGTGCCCTCTACCCCCTCCACAGCCACTGCAGGAAGCCCACACCACAGGGGACTAACCAGCACCCCTAGTCATGTCCCGCACGCAGCCCATCCACAGTGGGCATGCCCCCCAGCCAGTCCACATGTCACCTTGCACTAGTCATCACCAACTCATGTCCCCCAGCACCCCAACCCCCCAACAGTGAGGGGCAGCTGCCAGCAAGCCCCGACTCATGTCGCCCAGCACCCCCACCCACCCAGCATTGACGGGCACCGGCCAGCAGGCCCCGACTCATGTGCCCCAGCACCCCCATCCACCCAGCAGTGAGGCTCAGGCCCTGACTCATGTCCCCCAGCACCTCATTGCCCAGCAGTGAGGCTCAGGCCCCGACTCATGTCCCCCAGCACCCCCACCCACCCAGCATTGACGGGAACCTGCCAGCAGGCACCGACTCATGTCCCCCAGCATCCCCAACCACCCAGCAGTGAGGGGCACCTGCCAGCAGGCCCCGACTCATGTCCCCCCAACATGTCATCATGAGCCACAATCATGGGCCTCATGGACACCCAAATCCCACCGCACGCCACCCGTGTGCAAAGACCCAACCAAGTATCCCATCCACCCCACATTGAAATGCCTATTACATGATACAACCCAAATGGCAAGAATGTACATCAACACATGTCTGTCACACACACACAATGGGTGCTGATGATTGTGAAAACCTACACCGTGACATGCATGAAACCAATGAGAGAATACCACACATCAAAGTAATACACCAAAATGTATTGAACACAAAAAGAATGTAATCACATGAACACATGAAAAAAATGTTTGAAAAAAGATGAAATGCAGCATGTCCAAAACACAAAAAGAAAAACATGAAGTCTGAATGCAAATAAATCGAAATGAAAATGTGTCCAAAATCTCCAGCCACCAAATCAAATCCAAAGGAAACGGAAACAGTAAAATCCATTGCTCCATGGTGAGAAAAATAATAATAGATAAATCCATTGTTCAACTATGTACAAATAAGTAATCCAGGGTCCATGAGCCCAACAAATGAAATGAAATCTAGCAATAAACGACCTAATAAAAAACTATATACAAAAAGGCGGGGCATAGTCCAAGCGCCTCAAATGAATGAATAAGATAAAAGAAAACTAAAACTACAAACTATATACAATGGCTGTGGGCTAATCCTACGGCTCATTTCCCGATTTCCAGGGCCAGGGCAACATCGAACTCCTGCTTGATATCCTGGAGGCGGTCCTCTTCCATGGCCCCGTCTGTTCGCAGGTAGGATGCCATGTTG
The DNA here is from genome assembly GCF_040938575.1 of Ambystoma mexicanum. Taxonomy (NCBI): domain Eukaryota; kingdom Metazoa; phylum Chordata; class Amphibia; order Caudata; family Ambystomatidae; genus Ambystoma; species Ambystoma mexicanum. Next base: position 1,158,078,456 of record NC_090921.1, on the reverse strand, counting down.
GACTCCAACTCACTGCGAATGGCCTCGAGTCACTCGGCCTGCCTCAGTGCCCTCCGCATGGAGTTCTCCGCCCTGACAATCGTGAGCCGTGCCTCTTCTGCCAGCCGCTGCTCCAAATCTATACGCCGGCCCAACCGCAGCCACACGGAAGACACACCCATTCCAGGGTTCTCCTGCCCTCTGGCCGAAGCCTGCCCCTCTGATGTTGATGGCCCCGAGCCATCATTGCTCGCACCTAGAGCCTGCTGCTGATGCTGCTGTCCATGTGCCCTGTCCGATGATGCCTGCACATCCTCCATCAGCTGGTCTCCAGTTGTTGTGGTGTCCACCCCTGCTGGACCGCCAACTCCCAAATGTGGCATCGATGGGATCTCCACCAAGCTGGCTGTGTTGGTCAGGCCAGGTCCACAGGGGGCACTGGTGGAATCTGGGCCGGAAGACGACAGGGAGAACGACTGGCGCATAGTATCCACAGAGGAGGAAAGGTCCACCAGAGTGTGCGACACATGTAGGAACCCACCGACCAGGGCCCCTCCCAACAATGCCACGTCACAACGCTGCTGTTGGTGATGGCGTGCGTACTCCACCCAGGAAGCACGCATGTCATCACGAATGTCATGCATGCACAACGCGACACCAACCAGGACGGAGTCCATACGGTGTGGGACCCCTCGTACGCAGGTAGTGGAGAGGCAGATGACATGGCACTCCCCTACCTGCGGACAGGCCTGGGACGGGGCATCCCTGCTGGTGCATGGTGGTGCAGTCACAGGGTCAAGAACAGCGACATGCACAGGCCCCTCCGCAGGGACCTGTGCTGCCTCCTGACCCTGGCCCTGGACTGCACCACTTGCACCAGTGGTACTACCCCCACCAGGCTCCATGCGCGGCTGAGTAGCGGGCTCCTCCTCCTCTGTGGAGTCCACCAACCTGGATGTCTCCACACCATCTTCCGACATTGCAAGACCCTGTGGGGGCTCACCCAGCCCTTCCGCGACAGTCATAGTGACAGACGCGGCACCAGTCCCCTCACTCCCGGATGATGGCAATCCCTGGGAGGGTGGCTGGGCCTTGCATCGCCGCCTGGTGGAGGCATCCCCGCCACTTGGCTCCACAGCGCCGTCTCGCCCTCTTCTTCACTTGACGCTACGTAGAGGGAGACATAGAACACAAGCATCAGGGTACAGTACAATATTCCCCTAGACAGGAAGCAATAACACATGAGTGGCTCTGTCAAATGTCACTTCCATCCTTTCCCTCGACAATACATGGGTGAGTGCACTCAACACACATGCAGAAACAGGCATGGCGCCTGCAATCAACATCAGCATCCATGTACAAGGGCCTCTTTTAACCAATTTGTTGCCTTCAAACTCACATGCATCATGGCTCACACTGATCCCATGCACACACATCTCCGGAAGGTCATGCATCATGGGTTGTACACCACAGACACAGTGGATAGACACAGTGGATGCAATGGTGACCGCACTGCATGAGTGAATCTACATATCATCACGTACATGTGTCATGCATCCATGGCATTTCAAAGTCTAACACACACTTCTCAGACACACACACATGTGCACCATACATGTACATGAGAGCAGCATCCATCCCTCACCCCCCTCCATGTCCAAGAACAGAGACTGGCATGCATTCATGTGTGCATTCCGCATACAGCTACCATGTTGCATTGCAACACATGCACCATCCATGTGGTTCACACATTACTGGTCTCACATGCATGACCATGATGTCCCTGCACACAACCATCCATACATGGCCTATGTCACACATACAGTCAAGTATCAGACTACCAGCACACTGCAACATGCCCTGTCTCACACAGCAATGCTTGGCCACTTATCGCTCAACTCCAGACGGGTCTGCCTCCGAAGGATCTGGGCGACATGAGTCGGGGCTTGCTGGCAGCTGCCCCTCACTGTTGGGGGGTTGGGGTGCTGGGGGACATGAGTTGGTGATGACTAGTGCAAGGTGACATGTGGACTGGCTGGGGGGCATGCCCACTGTGGATGGGCTGCGTGCGGGACATGACTAGGGGTGCTGGTTAGTCCCCTGTGGTGTGGGCTTCCTGCAGTGGCTGTGGAGGGGGTAGAGGGCACACCTGGGAGGACCCACACTGCCAATTCATGTGTGGGACTCCCCGTGCACCCCACTGGATACACGTACCCTGCTCTGACAGCGAAATTGCATGTTAAACTCCTCGCGAACCCCAGTAATACACGTATCCCGCTCGCACAGGGCCAATCGTGTGTGAAACGCCCCGCAAACCCCAGTAATACACATAACCCGCTCGCACAGGGCCAATCGCGTGTGAAACTCCCCGTGCACCCCAGTAATACACGTACCCCGGTCCCACAGGGCCAATCACGTGTGAAACTTCCCACGCACCCCCGAAATACACGTACCCCGCTCGCACAGGGCCAATTGCGTGTGAAACTCCCCGCGAACCACAGTAATACACGTATCCCGCTCGCACAGGGCCAATCGCGTGTGAAACTCCCCGCGAACCCCAGTAATACAAGTACCCCACTCGCACAGGGCCAATCGCATGTGAAACTCCCTGTGAACCCCAGTAATACACGTACCCCGCTCGTACAGGGCCAATCGCGTGTGAAACTCCCCACGAACCCCAGTAATACACGTACCCCGCTCGCACAGGGCCAATCGCATGTGAAACTTCCCACGCACCCTCGAAATACACATACCCCTCTCGCACAGGGCCAATCGCATGTGAAACTCCCTGCGAACCCCAGTAATACGCATACCCCGCTCGCACAGGGCCAATCGCGTGTGAAACTCCCCGCGAACCCCAGTAATACACGTACCCCGCTCGTACAGGGCCAATCGCGTGTGAAACTCCCCGTGAACCCCAGTAATACACGTACCCCGCTCGCACAGGGCCAATCGCGTGTGAAACTCCCTGCGAACCCCAGTAATACACGTACCCCGCTCGCACAGGGCCAATCGCGTGTGAAACTCCCCGCAAGCTCCACGCTGGGCCTACGCGTTCCAGGACCCTCATCTGGATGTTGCTCATGCTGACCCGGCCCCCCTCCGCGAGGCGCCAGGCCTTGTAGAGGGTCCTGGACCTGAAGTCCTTGCAGCGCTTCCGGACGTTCGTGATGTCGCGGGTTGCCACCCCCTCCGCGTTGATGGCAACCACTGCGTCCTCCCAGATCCACTCCCGTCCTTCCTTGTTGGCGCCTGATGTTCCGAAGAGTTCATCATAATGCCCCAGGACATGGTCCACCAGGACACCAACTTCCTTCTCACTGAAGCTGGTGGCCCTCTGCCTTTCTGACTGGGGGTCGCCAGTGGTCTCAGATGGTGTTTGCCCCAACATGGCGACCCCCGAGGCAGGCGTGGGTGGGCAACTGGGTCCTGGGGCTGGGCTGTGGAGTGATGGTATCCCAGTTGGGAGTCTTCTGTTCCAGCAGGGGTGGACACAGCAACTGGACCCCTGCAGATGGCTAACGTGCAGGCACCAAATAGCAGGGCATGTGGACAGCAGGCAGGCAGCAGCAGATGGCAGGTGGAAGCGTGCTCAGGGCTCTTGAGGGCAGGAAAGGGCCTTCTGGGCAGGAGCATGGCCTTCTGTGTGTTTTCGCGTGGCCATATTAATATGGAGTGATTTGGCACGTGAAAAAATTGCACATCAGCGTGTAATTCAAGGAAAGGCCCTTAGTGTGTAAGCGTTTCACTCGTGACGTGGGCATAGTGGTTCAGCGCGTGCGTGAAAAAACTGCACATCCGCGTTTGAATGCATGTAATCCGAGGAAAGGGGCTACATGCGTAAGTGACGCAACGCATGCAGGCCTTTCCCTCAGCACAGGTTAAAGGTGAGCGGGGCCGGCAGTTCGCTGTACGTGCATTTCGTGGAGACCGATGTGTGTTGCTACTTCATGTTGTTTCGCGCTCCATCACAACTACACAGCGGATCAAGGACGTATCTCTTCTTTTGGCGGTGGTATTGGCTACGCATGTTTTTCATTATCACGCTAGTCAGACGGTGAGTCGCGCATGCTATTTTTCCCACTGTGGGTGCCCCTGTGTATCGCACCCATTTTCGAGGTCATAGCAGCCTGCGTGTCCCACGCTATGCATTTTTCGTGTTACTGGGTTCCACCGCGTACTGCGGGAGGTTAATTCCACGCACGTAGGCTGCAGGGTTGCGTGCACGGTTTTACTGCAGTTTTGGGGTGCCTGAGCATTGCGTGACCCGTCACTACATCACCGGGGTCACATACAGCCTTGAAGGTGCAGGGGCGGTGTTAACATCTTGCATCCCACCCCCTTCATCCCAATTGCCCAGGACAATTGTGGTGTACACCTCCATTTGGCACTCCTCCATCTGTGCCGGCACTACTCCATCTGTGCCATGATTGGGAGGCCACCAAAGGAGAGGGGCATCTCAGCTAGGCGTCCTCCTCGTGGCAGACGTGGCCAGGGACGTGGCCTGGGTGACCAGGGAGTAGGGGGACTCCAGGGTGTCCAGGGTCCAGGGTGGCCGCAGAGGGGGAAGAGGCAGGGGTGCGCCACTTGAGCACAATGTTGTGCCCTGTATCGGTGCAGACATGCCACCACCCCCTGTGGTTCCGGGAGATGCAGCTTCTGCATCTGGCACTTGTGCCCGTGTGACCCGGCAGTCCGTTTCATCGACTGCCACGGGCCCAAGGGTACTGGTAGGTGCAAGTGCAGCTGTGGACACCACCACCCAGGCGCATGGTCTGCCAGCGCAGGCTGCGTTGGCACTTGAAGAGTCCTTGGAAGATTTCCAACAGGCCAGGAGGGAAACTGTAGGTGCACGCAGGGCTGCCCTGACCAAGACACGTGTCCCTGGGGCAGTAATGTAATCTGCTGCCCCGAACAGCCGGGTGTTGGCAAGTGCAGGGGCAGATGCAGCCAAAGACTCCCCGGTTGTGGGTCTGGCAACCAGGACAGTCACGGTCAATGACCCTGCCACAGCGGTTGTTGCTGCGCAGGGTCTATTAGAGGACACCCAGCTGCCACTGACACAAGTCAGGCCTTTGGTTGTCCCTCCACCTGCCACTCCCTTGGCTCAATCCACCGGTGCCACTAGCCATACTGATCAGGGTGGCATTTGCCAGCCAGGGTCTGCGCCACAATCCAAGAGGAGGAAGGTTGCACTTGCAGCACAGGCTGGGACCCCACACGCAGCCACAACCTCCTGCATGTCAAAGAAGAAGCCTTTCTGCAACCAGGAACTGGACTTCCTTGTGGACTACATGCGTGACCACAGCCGTGACATGCTAGTGGGTCCTAATTGTCAGACTACGGCTGCCCACCGTGATACCCACTGGAAGCAAGTTGCGGAACATGTGAGTGCATTCGGCCATGAAGTGCGCACAGCGCAAGAGTGCAAAAATCATTGAAATTACCTCAAACGCAGCGCTAAGGCTAATCGTGCCTCAAATTACAACTTGACTCTGGTGACTGGCGGTGGGCCTGCACCGGAGGAGGAAGACCTCACTCCGCATGAGTCACTCGTTGCGGAGTTCATACCATCAGAATCAGTCGAAGGAGTGGGAGAGATGCCGCACTTTGATGCCCAGTCCAATGAGTGTTGCTGCGTGTTTGTTGAGGACATGTGTGTTTTACTTGTGTGATATGTTGTGCATGACTGCCACTACATGTCACGTGTACATGGTTCTGATGTGCAAGTAATGCAATGCTTCCCTGATACATGGCTGCTCTGTTGGATGTGGACATGTGGAGCGGACGGGGACTGTCCACATCACCACTATTGCACCCTACTCACATGCTGGTCACCAGGATGCCCCTCCAGTCCATGTTCCAGCTCACTGGCCCTTCTGCATGTAGCGTGGGGTGACCTTCCTCTCAGCCTAGGGACTATGTCATAGCATGACTGACGTGCATGTGTCCTCTGCCTGCATGCGGGTACTCCATGTAGGCATGCTCCCTTGCGCTTCCACCCCCGATCTGCACCCCAATTACACCTTCGCACTGGTCTGCTTCAATTTTGCCCTTGAGTACTTCCCTGTTCATGGGTACTGTGTACATGCTAACTTCCAGCGGCCAATCTGCCAGACATCTGCTGTGTGGTACATCCTTTGTACTTTATGCAGGGTGTCTCACTTGGACTGTGCAGAGGTCACATGGCCCGCAGGTACATGAGTGCCCATTCATGGTCCATGTGTATTCCATGCATGCCCCTATGTGTCCTTGACTGGATGATCATTGTAGTACGAGTCCAGGGTGACCTACATTGCATGGCATTTCATCAGTCTTCCCATGTCCACTGTGGCTCAGTCCTGCGTAGCACACATGTTTAGGGTGTGAGAGTCTGTGTGGGTCACAGGCCTCAGTCTGTTTAATGGTCAATGACTCTGTACAACTGGTGTAGTGTCTTCTTCACACGTGGGTGTACACCAGAGGTTTCATCATGTGTCCTGCTTACTGTCCCATCATCATTTGCTGTGTTTTCACTTGACTCACATGATGCAGTTGATGCTAGTCAACACTGTCTGTCAATACACAGGTATATGGTCAGCCTTTTCATACCATGCTAAGCATCCCTGCATTTGCACTTGGGGGAGGGGTGGTTTGCTTGTAGCCATGCTACCCACTGAATACACAGTGCACGTGATGCCTGAAGTTGACCATGCACTGCCTTCACATTTTCTGACACACATCATGAAGTACTTGTACATGTAGATAGTGAGTAACGTACAAATTTGCTGCACTGCCTCGACCCACTTCTGTGCAAACTGACACCATTCTACATGCCTAATCACAGAAGCAATGTCGAGTTGACCCAGCATGCAAGGCAGGTTCTATTTTGTGTGTGATATGTCTGCTTGATGTGTTTGGTGTCTGTGTGATGTCTGTGTGTGTGTGTGTGTGTGTGTGTGTGTGTGTGTGTGTGTGCTTCTAACATGTGTAGTGACTTTTTTTCTCTCTACTTTTCAGATGATGACGCAATGGAGCCAGAGGATGGTGTAGTCATACCAGGCACAGGGTTGTTATCACTACAGCAACCCGGCACAAGTGGGGGCAGTGGGGTGGTAGGCCACAAAAACCCACATGTGCTACAGTCCATCTTGTCTCTGGCTGGCAATGAGTCCAGCCCTGATGAACACTCTGACGTCCATGTCGAGTTGGATGTGCATCAGGTCCATACAGGGGTGAGTGATTCTGATGTGGGCACTGCTCTGTCCGTGACACCTGCACTGAGGGGTCAGACAGTGTTGGAACCTCCGCCTGTGGTGGATCAGGACTCAGGGACACCCCCCACACCAGTCACTGATGTGCCTGGGACATCACGTCGACAGGGGCATGTAGTCGTGCAGCCGCGGGCAGTGCCAACAAAACAAGGACAGCCAGTCCTTGGTTCCCGAAGGGGTAAAGCCCAGCAACGTGGTCGCCGCGCGCAACTGCAGTATACTGAGTGGGAGCAAGACATGACTGCCAATTCTGAACGGCAGGGGGCAGTAATGGAGAACATCGCTGAGTGCATGGAGCGTGTGGCCCAATCCGTGCTCCCCCCTGCTAGGCATGTGCTTCTCCAGCAGCAGGCGGCATGGTCCACGGCCCGCTCGCTCAGGCTGGGCATGGTGACCTCAGACAGGGCACGCCAGGCTGAAATGTTGTCTCTGCGTAAAGCAATTGCTGCTCACGCAGAGGCACACATGGAGGCCCTGAGGCAGGAGTATGCTTCCCTTAGATCCACTCGGGGTATCCTTATTAGGTCCCAGAGGGAGTGGGCAGAGGAGAGGTTTGCACAGCTTGAGCGTACCTTCTCGGCTGAGCTACATGCTTGCCGGGAGGTGCAGCAGTTGTCCAGCCAGGCCTTGCAGGAGGAACTCCGTGTTACACATGCTACCTTGCAAGAGGAAGCATGTGCATCACGGGAGGTTCTGCATGCAGACCTACGTATCATCGCCAAACAGAACCAGGCTCACCCGTCCGGCAGACTTGCTCCTGACGAGGGGCAAGCTGTGGCTAGGTGTGGTGAGGCTCCTGTGTCATGTCCTCCTTTCCAGGAAGAGCCAGACTCAGACAACAATGTATCTCCCACATAGGTCGGGCTGTGCAGGCGTTGAGCCCATGGAGGTTGGAGGTTTTTTTTTTCCTCAACATCTTTGCATGTGGGTGTTGAGTAGCACCCTGTACCTCCCCCCTCCTGGGTGCCTTTCCCTGGGTCGTATGTGGCCATTTTTGATTTTTCTTTTAGTTTAGTTAGTTTAGTTTCAATTTGATAGTTAGTTTAATTAGGTAATGAAGGTTTTTCATAGTTAGTGTAATTAGTTAATATAGTTTAAAATTGCTTGTTTATTGTACTTTCATGTGACGGTGTGGTGCTTTGTGGCTTTTGAAAGCATCCGCTGTCTGTTCCAGCTGGGCCCTTCAAGCTTGTCTTGTGTATGTGTTTGCAGCTTGGAGTCGTGACTCACATATGCCACTCCTGCTTCCCTTATCCATGGGCTCGCAAGGATGGTTCGGTGTAACAGCCTATTACACAAGGGCTTTGGACTGTCATATCTGTAGCATGTCTGCTGCTGTCCAACTTGTGTTAACACCCCTAGTGGGGATGATAGGGGTGTTATTGACCACTGTTCTTCTTTCGGTAGATGGTGGGTTTCATGATTCATGTGTACCTTAATTGCTATGCATTGTGTAGTATGTTTTGTATCTTTACTGTACATGTGCTTGTTGCAATTCATGTCGTAGATAGTGTGTACCACACTTTGCCTGTGAAAGACGCACTGATGGTGTGATTTCTGATGTACGTCTCTGACATGGTCCAGTCATGAAATGCCTGAAGAGATACACAGATGATTTTAAAGCATTAATCATGTGTTTCATGCCCTTTCTGCAGGGGGATGAGCCTCCAGACGACATTTGCCAGCAGACATGGCCCATCGGACGTCTGGAAGCTGGACACGTTTGGTGGTGCCGACATGCGCATGTGTGCGCAAGCAGAGGCACAGGGATTGCGCTCATACATCCAAAAACAGCTGATGTGTTTCAAAGGACTCCAGGCAAGGTGAGCAGCACAGGGGGGCGACAACGCAGCAAACCTTTCACCAGGCCAGTTGCACATGCATGCTTAGTAGCAGCACTGATGGTGAGCTTGGACAAATATTGTGGTGAAGCACACAATACAGCTGAGATGCGTTGGTGGACTAATGGCTAGTTGATGGGAAAGTTGTCTGGGGCACCTGCAGGGGCAGTGGAACATACCCTCCGGTCCAATATGGTCCATTGAGGCACTTGTATTAGCCATGTAGCATTCCAAGACATGGAAAGAAGCAGCTCACATGGACAGACAGCGAGGGACAGACTCATGTGCAGTGCATTTCATTCCCTTGTCGAATTTGACACATGCACTACCTACTTTATTTCGGTCATGGTGGAACACGACTTGTTCTGAAGTCATACGTTGCTATATGCGTCTGGCTGCTTACCCTGGGAACATTGCATGTTGTGTGAATCGTGACACATTGGTCTTCCATTTGCCAGGCACCCACCGGCGCCTGACTTACTGCATTGACTGTGTATGAACCATCACAGGGGTAATGTTACGTATGGGTACGAAGGATCCACACCAGATTGTTTGTTTGTAGAGTAGTTTGTTACTTTGAGGCATATATGGTGGTGTGTTGTCCCGACTGCATATCCCTGACCCTTCTTCCCCACCAGGGTCTCAGAGGCCTGTGTGAGTTTGACCTTGCAGGCACACAGACAACGGTGGGGGTGGTTGGTTTGTGCCACTCCTGCGCTTGTACACGGGAGTTGTGACAGTACACATCAGTTCGTGTTGCATCATTCTGTGTTATGTACCACACATGGTACACATCCTGTTGTGACATTGTTTTACTGTGCTACCTTGGTTGTTACGTCATTGTGGTAGTTCTTGGGCTTTGTGACGTACTGCTACTTTAAGTCATCTACTGGAGGCTCTTCTGGTTTGTTTTTCTGCCTGCACGCTTTTTGCTTGGCTTCTGTGTTGGCCTGCTTTGAGTTTTCTTTGATTTGGTGTTTTTGCAAGTCAAGGTGGCCTCTGAGGGTGCTGGACACTTTTTAGACACAAGGTGGAAGATGGTGACATAGGGGAAGGGTGATCCTGTGGCCAGGTGAACTTCAAGGATGAAGGCTATATAACCCAGGTGCAGTTGTTCAGTGGGTCATGGTGATTTGTGAGGGGGGGTGTTTTGTTGTTGACAGTTGCCTTGCCCTACAGTGTGATGCGCACCCTGACATTGTAATTGTGGTATCCTATGTACATGATGTATTCTGCTGATCAATGCCTGCTCATGTGTTGTGTTTACCTTTCAGGTGTGAGGGAATAGTTGTGGCTTGACATGCTGGGGTGTACACATGGTCAATTTTCACATGTGATGTGTAGAGGACACTGATGGTCACTTGATTGCACAAGCATATATTGAGTGCATGTCCCTACTAACCCACACACTTGCACTATGGTCCACTACATGTACAACCACCCTTCCATGTCCACATGTACACTCTGTTTGCCTTCTGGTGCCCACTGTGTCCCTGCAGCACATGATCTATGACCAATTGTGGATCCTGTACTTGCGTAATTTGCTTTTTGATGTAGTTTGTCGCTTAGATGTGATGCTCAGGGTGTGCGTCTCACACACAATGGCTGATTATGCTGTGCGCTGAGCAGTGTGTTGCAGGAGGTGGACACGGCACACAGAAGCTGCAGTGTTGATTTTGCAATGCACAATATGCATGTAGACAGGCATTCGGCCAGCCCGGCTGGCTCCTGCACTTATCCCCTCCGGTCGGGCACCTTAAGCACACCCCCACTGCGTGGGGGCTTAATAGTCGGCAGGGAAGTGTTGTCTCCCGGGCCCGAGCGTGCAGGAGGTTGGTGCCTTAAGCCCCCGGACCGGGCCTGGAAGAGAGAGGCGGCTTAAGCCCCCCCACCCCGGAGCGGGTGGAACCGCAAGCCTGTGCCCCACAGACGGTGGGGTCGGGGCAGGCACGGCTGACGGGCCGGCGGGCCATCTAGCCAGGGGAGCAGGACCAGATTTGGGTATGACTTGTTTTGGGTGCGAGGATGTTGGTCAGTCATTTCATCTGATTCCATGTCAGGCATCATTGTCTGATGCCACTTTACATTTTTCTCATGTCAATGTGTACCTTATTGGTACTGTGTTGGTGTATAGCTATTGCTTGCCATGTCATGTTGTAGTTTGGGAGGGTTTGGGTGACGTACCAGTGATAGTCATGGCCTGTTTTGCAGGTCTGTGTGATTCACACCTTGCATATGTGCCTTTTGGACACACTGGATTGCTTATGTTTAAGTAGCTAGGGATGCACACAATGTGGCACTTCCATGGCAACATTCTCAGGGTGGTAAGGTTTTGACAGTTGATTGTCTCTTTGTCATCATCGATTGTCACCTGGTATGTGCCAGGCCTGCATGCACTCCGCAGGGGTCGGAGTTTAGTTGAAAAATGTGGCCAAAAGCTGTGCCCGGGCTCCCTCGCCACATGCCCTATCCCCTCCCATGGGCAGCACCTGTGCCTGTGGTTGGGGATGTGGGGGCACCACCATGTCCACCGGTATGCCCTGCCGTGTTGCAACATTGTGCAGGACACATGCTGCCACAATGATCCTGCACACTACTGGGGGTGCATAGAGTAGCTGCCCACCAGAGGGGTCAAGGGAGCAGAAGCCTGACTTGAGCACTCCGAATGTGTGCTCCACTATGGCCCTGGTTGCAATATGGGCCGCGTTGTATCTTACCTGGGGTGGTGTGGTGGGGTTCTGGATTGGCATCATCATGTGGTTGCTCAGAGGGTAGGCACTGTCCCCTGGAGAGGTGATGATGGTTGTGATTATTGGGGTTTGTGTATTTGTGTGTGTGTGACATGCATGCATGTGCACGGGCATTTGTACTCACCTAGAAGCCAAGTGTCAACATGCTGCCCAGCTTCCAGGGCCCGGCTCAGGGCGAACCTTCTGTATATGAAACTGTCATGGGTGGAGCCAGGGTAGTTTGCATAGACAGAGGTGATGATTCCCTTTGCATCGCATACCACCTGCACGTTGATGGAATGCCATTGCTTGCAGTTTCGGTAGATGTGCTCAGTGGCCCTAGGTGGACGTAGGGCCACATGGGTGCAATCTATGGCACCAAACACTTTGGGGAAGTGTGGCACCCTGTAAAGGTCCTGGACAACGGCCTGCCTTTCTGCGGGTGTTCTGGGCATGTATATGTGCCTGCGGACTGAGGGGCGCGCTGTCATGATTGCCAAGACCTGGTTTAGGCAGCGTGACTGTGTGGCCTGTGAGACCCCTCCCCCACTATGGCAGTAGTCCGCTGAAATGACCCACTGGCCAAAAAATGCAGGACATTGAGCACCTTCTCCAAGGGGCTCAATGCTTGGGAGCAAAGGGTGGGGGGTGTAAGGTCATCTTCCCACTCCCTGACCAGGTCTAGGATGATATGAGGTGGAAACCTATATCTGCCATAGCCCTGGTCATCAGGCATACCAAAAAGGCTTGTCTGGGGTGAAAAAAGGCGGGCCCTGGCTATTCTCCTCCTCCTGCGGTATCCCACAATCACTGCTGCGACAAATGGGGCATTCATCGTAGTTGTATATACGTGTTTGTTGTTTCTGTGCACATTTATACAGTGCGCGGGGACGCTTCCGCCTGCCTTTGTGTGGCGGACGCGTTGACACCTATGCACATCTTTTGCCATGCGTGGGTTTCCTGTATTCGAATCCATGAATACGGGTTGTTCGTGTGCATGTGGGTGTTTTGTGTAATTCCCTGCAGTACTTCCCCAGTTACGCTTTCTTTTTCACACGTTGTTCCCCATTCTGCGTGTTGCGCCGCGTCTTCGTCCACTTTTTGGTGCGTGCACGGACGTTGTGCGCTTTCCCTGTGCGCATCATGCACGGCGTTCGGGATGTTTCAATGACCTGTGCACCACGCACGGGTTTAGCGCATGTTTCGGGGAAAAACACGCGCTGGGACTTCCATGAATCACACGCGTGCGCGTGCTCTTCCTTTTACATGCTTGCGCCTGCTTGTGCCAGCTTGCGCCACTTTTTTCGGCGCATGTTTTTTCCAGGAGACGGCCCCTAAATCTTTTAAGGCTATGGAAATACTTTGTTCTTTACAATGTGTACTATGCATAGGAGAGAGGTTTGTAAGCGATAGGGCAAAGTACTAGATGGGGAAACATTTTGTACTTGTTAATGAAAAGCACAATGTTGAAAAATTGGTAAACCCTCAGAAGGAAATGTCAGCACTACAATCGGGAGCACTTACTATTCTCATACGATCACATTGCAAGTAGCATTACTGTAGGCCGTACAGAGTACAGAACTCTGACATTTCCACATACAAAATTGAGGTCTGCCCTAAATAGGCATGCTTGCAACGTATGCACAGGTTATGCGAAAGAGTGTAAGCAGCCGTGCGATTTGTGATTGACAAATCGGCAATCTTGCACTTTAAAGGGGAGCGTTGTTATGTATTCCCTATGGACATTTAGCAGCATTATTTTCTCTACTTTAAATCATAAGGCTTCCACATGTATGGTCTCTGATTAAAATATACATACCTGTACTCTATACTGATGCATGTGGACATGTATGGAGCTGTACGTAGAAATTTGCAATCCTTGCACAGTAGCTTGTGAAGTAGGTGTTTTGCAATGGTATTCGACTTCCATTCAGAATCATCAACAGTAATTTCAAGTGAGCAATGTTGATGACGGAGTTAAAATTAGCGATGTTCTATGTGATTGGTGGATGATTGTGCAACCGCTTAGTTGTGTGCGGGACTCGCTTTGGTACCGCTGTAGAAAGGGTGGAAGGACTGGGTAAGAGTTACGTGCCGCACGTAGGCAACACTTGTCCGCTGGTAGGGCATGTCACATGCGGGTTTCTACAGCAAATCCTGCATGGAAAGGCGACTGTAGGCATCAGCCAATCAGATGTTCATATTGCTCTTTTGTGTGGAAAGATGGTGCGCACACTGAAGATGACAGAGGTGGAGAGGGTCAGGGTTTCGATGCTTGGAGACATTTTTGTGCAAGGCTTACAACACTATGCCGAGAGTAGACATGTGGCACACCATTTCGATGTGTGAGTAGTGGAGGTGGTGTGGAGGGCTGACACTGATGCCAATAGTGCGGCTATTCTGCAAGTTTGCAGAGACATGCATAGAATGACCACTCCTCATGTGGTAATTCTGCACTACGGTGCTTGCCATTTGGGATATCTGACTTCACGTACTTTGTTGGCAGATTTGGCACAGTTGGTTGAAGCACTCATGACCATCTTCCCAACAACGCAAGTAATTTTTTCTGCTTTACTCCCGAGAGTACAATGGAACAACAATTCTGTTTTCTGTCCAGATCAAAGCATCGGGAGGTGTATCATCAATCGCAGCATGGGTGCATTCATGCTACGAGTTGGAATGTTTTTTTGTAGCCACGATAACATTGTTCCAAGCAATGTGCATTACTTTGAAGGAGATGGTTTTACGCTATCTTCTTTGGGAAATGCAATGTTCTTTTGGAACATAAGGCTTGCTTTAGCGAAGGTTCTGTAATGTTTGCAAGAGTAAAGCAAGGACAAAAAATACAAAAAAATACATAAAATACCAGATGTCTGTACAGTATCTGGCCTAAAACAAAAAAAACGGCTCTTTTCAGAGCCTATCTTAAATGGGGAAAAAGGGGAATAGTACTTTAATGTACTGTCATCACGCTCTGATCCTGTAAATGTCCGCGAACATGCCGGTAGTTAGCAGCCAGCACATATCACCACCGGGGATTCAAGGGTGGAGCCGCATGTAAATGAGAATGGGCAGAGCTAGGGATTGGTCCTTAAAGTTCAGTAGGCGTGTTCTGACCAACGTACTTTAGTAAGACCATCTTATCACTCACAGGAGACCACACAGCCATGGCTTCCCATGCTTGAAAACAGATTATCTGGATTTTGGGAGATTCATGGATACATTGGTTGAATGTGCATGCAGAAAGCTGCAGTTTATCTACAAATCTCTGATTTCCACATGCGGAAGTGCACTGGTATGGCGTGCGTGACATGAGAGGGCTGGACTTGGTACCTCTTTGTGTTACTTTACTGACAGAGCGTCCTCCAGATATACTGATCATTCATTGTGGGGGAACAGTTTAGGCCATGTATCTGGAATTTATTTGCAATTTGCAATGAAGGAAGGACTCGCGAAGCTCATGGACATGTTTCCAAATTGTCAAATACTTTTTTCCCGTATTGCCCAAAGACATATATGGCTGCGTTCTTCTGCGTTTGGTCCACAAATGGAGAAAGCGAGACGCAATGTGAATAAGGCTGTGTGTGCATTTTTAAGAGATGTTGGCATGTCCTCTTTCCACAATGAAAACATTTTGTTTCACAGCACTTTCATTTTCCGCAGAGATGGAGTCCACCTCACATATGCTGGCAATCAGATTTTTCTTCGCAATGTACAAAATGTATTGTAACCTCTTTTGCAATCACACTAACCTATCTGACAATCCGTTTTCCCCAATCCACTGTTTTTGACCCACACCACACACCACCGAAAGGCTCTTTTCAGAGCCGCCACTTACTCCCAACGTACACTTTATTGTGTTTGCTCCGCTTGCACCCTCCCTTTTTTCCTCGATGACTGTCCGCAAACATTTTCAGAACTCCGCAGGGGTCTACAGCCATCACTTCATAGTTCTATTGCTATACTGAAAAAGGCGTCTCAGAAAAGAGCCTTTTGTGTAATTTTTGTTGTTTTTATGTTCATTGCTTAACAGCACACGGCACACTAGGAGAAGAGGCGAAAGGAGGGAAAGGAAGGGACACCAGCCACAAGGATAAAAAAGGGCAACTGAACAGAGAAAGATTTAGAGTGAGTTTTATTTAGGTAAGGAGCAGATTTTCTGGTGCTCGGTGACTGCAGCCTCAAAAGCACTTCGAAAACTCTCCCCCCTGCAGAGTACTGCGTCACAATACGTGCACACTACTGTCACCTTTGAAAGGTAAGGGTCAACAGCATTGCGAATGCCTTGTGAGGCAGCTGGAGGGAGGCGCTTCCCCACAGGAGTGTCTCTTGTGGTGGGAGGATCGGATACCGAGGATGCTGTGGAGGAACTCAAACGACTACGCTCTTCACATGGCACCAACTTGCCGCAGTGTGGAACGAAGTGAGGTGTCGCTTCATGGTTGCCGTACCAAAACTGTACGCTCCAAATCTCCCGCGACTCAACACCACCTCGCACTGGTTACACTTTACCAGGTTTGCACGTGCTTTTGGTACTTTCCCATAAATGGAACACAACCGCCACGCCCAGGACTCCCGCCGAGTGCTCCTAGTGCGGAGTTCCTCCACTTCATTCTCTTCCTCCTCTTCTTCCTCGATCTCTACATCCTCACCCATATATCTCTCTGCAGGCTCTTGGTGAGGGGGTGGTGGTGGCGGGTTTGCGGGTGGTGCAGACGCTAATGACCCAATAGCAGCCATGGAAGCCATACAGATTAGTTTCCTTTTGGTCACTACAGCAGTAAAGGCAACACACCTCAATCTGCTATAGCTAGAAGGACAATGAAGATGCGCTCGTGGTGTGGCCTTTTGTAGGGGTACAGGGGTGTGCCTCGTGACCGTCTTCATTCCTACAAAACGGTATAGAAATTTTACACAGCAAGTCCTGAGGTGGCCTATTGTTTGGGCGTGTAAAATTACATTTTTACACTCTACAATACTTTGGCTTGTGTCTACAAGTTCATTTGTATTGTTGCGGAAGCACACCAACCACGGAAATTAGTCCCCACGCTCAGCGTAGGTGCGGACACATGATGACGTCCTGAACACATCCGCCCCAGTAATGAAAGCTCCCTGGACAGCAAATGGAAAGTATCAAATGTGTGCATGCGCACAAGTGTCCTACGGACATTGTTCGGGTTCTGAAACTACTTTAAAGTGCGACACAAGTGACACGGACAGTTAGGAACAGGCACAATGTTTGCCATATGTACATTTGTACTGCACATGTGCACGCATGCTATGTTCACTGTACGGACAGTTCCAGTGTGCTTAGGACAACTCCATTTTGTTTGCCTACGAACTTGCCGGCCACCGTGCCTGTTCTACGGACGGCACCATTTTGGCTGCGCCCGATACGGACTACTATACTGTCCTTCACACACTCCCATTTTCCTCACTTACATCCTTTCTGGACATCTGTTGTGTTCTACAAACATGTATTATCTTGTTTCCAAGCGGTACGCCGAGGTAGTATATCCTTTGGAAACCCCTTTCTGTTAATGTACGCACAATTTCAACAGATGGTGCAGTTACACATCACATCCATCTTACTTGCCATTAGACAGCACCCACATTCCATTCCTTGCAGATAGGTCGAACAGGCACGCTGTTCGCGAACATTTTAGGTTTAAGAAAAAAAAAAAATCTACACACAAACTCTTTCTCTACAACTACTGTATGTTAATGTTAATGTTAAAGGTCATTTGTACCGCACACTATCACCACCGGAGTGGTCCCCTGGCGCTCTGGCGGCTCTGAAAGAGGGAGGGAGGGAGGGGTGGGTTAGTGGGTGGAGGCTGGAAAAGTGCAAGATTGCAGTGATGTGCTGTTGGCAGCCTCAGCCCGGTGGTTCCGTCGGCTGGGCCTGGGGTGTATGCGGCCGGTAGTCGTCGTGTGCTGATGTGCGAGTCTATGTGTGTTTTTGTTTTGTTGTTGCAGTGTAGTGAAGTTCGTGCGGTTTGCTGTGCTGGAGGTTTGTGGTTGTGTTTGGTTTGGAGTTTGAGAGGTGTATGCAGAGAAGGAAGTTGTTAGTGGTATTGGTTAGTTGGCATCTCTATCCTGGATTGAGCCGGTTGGGCTCGTGTAATCTTACACGACGGGATGCTTGTACACCCTGTGCCTCAGGAGGTACGTGCTCGTTTTTTTTTTTTTTTTTTTCTCCATTCGAGGCCGTTTGAGGATTTAGCTGTCCCCTCCGCCCGCTCCCTTAATAACTTTGCATGCTCCTCACCCCCCCACATGACTAGCGCAGCTGCTAGTGTCCATACTTCCGTTTGTGTGGTGATTAGTTGTGTCTTGTCCGTTCCACAGCTCGTGGTACCTAGTTGTGGCTGTACGGGTGATGGGGGATGGTGAGGGTTGGCTGGAGTCGTTGCCTCCGTCTCCCTGGGTCTCGCAGGTGGACCCCTGTGTCAATGTCCTTTTTGTTGAGTCATTTGTCTTATTGTTGTTTCGGTTTTAGTCTCTGGTTTTGAAGAGCCAGGTTTTTAGTAATTTTCTGAATTTGAGGTGATCTTTGGTGTTCCTTATTATTTTTGGGATGCTGTTCCAGGTTTTCGCGGCTAGGTGGTAGAAAGCGGTTCCTCCGAGTTTCTTCTTGATGTAAGGTTTTTGTTCCAGTCGGATTTCATTGGTTGACCTGAGCGGTCTCGTTGGCTTGTAGATTGTTATTTTCTTTTGTAGGAATTCTGCTCCTTGTCCGCTGATTGCCCTGTGCGTTATGCACATTGTTTTGAAGATGATGCGCTGTTTTACTGGGAGCCAGTGTAGTGTTTTTAGGGCCGGGGTGATGTGGTCTCTTCTGGATAGTTTGAGGAGTAGTCTGTACTGTACAAAAAAATTTCAAACACACACACATCATTCTAAAGAAATACCGGGGAAGCGGACACTGAAACAAATATGGGGAATTAGGATTCAACAGGGGCTGGTTATGAGGAGAAGATTTGTGAGGGGAAGAAGGGATGGATATTTCATCAAAACGTCTATTTTCCTGTTCAAGGTTTGGGGAGGGTTCACTAGGGAATGGAGAAGCAGGGCAGGTGCAGGTGGGGCAATGATAATGAAATTTTCCTCTCACACAGTCCTCCACAAACTCCCGTAAACTTTGAAAATTGTCGTTCAATGTGTCAATTTTCTGCTCTATCCTTCATATGCAGAGCACTCTGTATCATTATTGTCACTGTCTTCAGACATTTCCCCATCCGGGAAATACTCCTCCAATCACTCCAAACTACTAGCCATTTCTGCGTCAAAACAACAGAAACAAATTATTATTTCTACACCACATATCACAAAAAAAACATCACCCATGTAAAAAAATGATCTGCACTCACTCTTTTGCTGTAATGTCCCTTCATCCTACTGCGTCCGTTCATGGTCGTTCCATGCTGCCGAGTTTCTATGAAGTGATTACGCTGGAGGCATCCTTTCTTTTTTATGGTCCCATCCACTTTATTCTACATGGTTATTAAATGTGTCGTTTTCTTCTCCGAGCTTCAGGTTTCCATATTTACGTATTATTACTTATGATAACTTTATGTCCTTCTTCTAGGTTGCACATTTTTTGTGTATAACAATAGCACATTTTCAGCTATCCCCCGCCTCTTTGGGTAATGTTGATACTGTCCAACCCCGTCTGCAAACAGGCACTCAGTCCGTCCATTTCCAATATCAATAGGGAGGTGGTTCTGTATGTTCTATGTTAAATGTATGCCAAGTACGTACATTATACTACATATCTCTCAAAATACCATGATTACAGTGTATATTCTGCTCAACGACTTCATTGCCACAATTTCATGCTTAAGTTCCACCTTCCAAAAACCTACACAATTCCGTACAAACAAAACTTTGTTACGGGGACGTTATGGTTAAGTTGCCCTCCCAAGAACCAGTGCAATTCACTACAAAAAAAACTGAGGGGACGTTATGGTTAAGTTGTCCTAACAAAACCTGTACACTTCACTCAAAAAAACTTTCCTCCTCCCCTTTATGCTTCAAATTAAAACTGAAAAACCCCTGAAATTCGACAGTTATGGTAAACTAAGCCCCCAACCCTGCCACCACCCCTGTGCGCTGCTGACACTAACACCCAGACCATGAAAGATGTAATCTCAAATGTCAATGATGACATCAAGGATGACATCACTTGTTTAGCCCCTTTCTTTTCCTTCCCTGCCATACATATATATGTGCATCCAGTGAAAACATTTTACTAAAGGAATGTTATACTTCACAGTGCAACCAAACACCACTACACATTCCCCCATTATAGTTAGCTAAGCAACCATAACTCGCACCATCTACGTGCATTGCTAAGACTAACACCCAGGACATCAAAGATGACATCACAAATATCATTGATGACATCACTGATGACATCACATGTGAAAATAATATTCCTAAAAAGTCCCTACTTACAAGGGGTTTTTTCTATTATGTTGGTAGCAAGATGTCAGGGGTGATTGCGTAATGTTACACATGTAAAAACT
Organism: Ambystoma mexicanum; assembly: GCF_040938575.1. NCBI lineage: Eukaryota > Metazoa > Chordata > Amphibia > Caudata > Ambystomatidae > Ambystoma > Ambystoma mexicanum. The sequence continues at coordinate 1,158,058,123 of NC_090921.1, read as the reverse complement.
AGCTCACAAAAGTAGACTTAATACACACTTGTGCTACAACAAAGAATACATATGCCGACCCAATGTATCTAACCGAGCGGCGCATACAGGGAAACTGAAGTAGGGTAGAAAGAACTAACAACATCCCACAGTTTATCTTCCTTTATACAAATTAATTGTAATTGTGTGTTTGAGGCCTGCCATTGCCCAATGCATGTGCATCATGAGCTGACACCAGACCCTAGCGAAAGTACTTTAAGAACAGACAACAAGGGTAATGTTTTGGTATACATCTTTTCAATTTTCATATTGTGCTGGTCAGTGAATAAAACCACCTAGCCTACATTTTTCAATGCACCAAAATAAGTGAGGCATACATGTGATGTCATCAGTGATGTTATCAATGATATTTGTGATGTCATCTTTGATGTCCTGGGTGTTAGTCTTAGCAATGCACGTAGATGGTGCAAGATATGGTTGCTTAGCTAACTATAATGGGGGAATGTGCAGTGGCGTTTGGTTGCACTGTGAAGTATAACATTCATTTAGTACAATGTTTTCACTGAATGCACATATATATGTATGGCAGGGAAGAAAAAGAAAGGGGCTAAACCAGTGATGTCATCAATGATGTCATCATCGACATTTGAGATGACATCTTTCATGGTCTGGGTGTTAGTATTAGCAGTGCACAGGGGTGGTGGCAGGGTTGAGAGCTTAGTTTACCATAACTGTCGAATTTCAGGGGTTTTTCGGTTTTAATTTGAAGCATAAAAAGGAGGAGGAAAGTTTTTTTTGAGTGAAGTGTACAGGTTTTGTCAGGGAAACTTAACCATAATGTCCCCTCAACAAAGTTTTTTTTGTAGTGATATTTTACATGTCCATGGTAGTTGCCATGTAGTTATGGTTAAGTTGGTGTTTTCATAGGAAGAGCACTTTTTGGGCGGCTTATAACTTCGCCCTACCTGGACGAATCCTCACCAAACTTTGCAAAAAAAGTATTTGGGTCACTGAATTATTTTGCAAAGTATGGTGAGGATTCGTCCAGGGGGGACAAAGTTATAGGGGGGTCCCAAAACTTTTTTTTCCCCGTAGACATAATGGGAAAAAACATTGCTCACGCCTACAGCCCAAACCGCTGGACGGATTTACACCAAATTTCCGGCCAGAGCGGCGGCTTGGTCCAGAAAGTGTGCTTTGCTTTATTTGGTGTAAATTCGTCCAGTAGTTTTAAAAAAAACAACAAAAATGTAAGTGAAAAAAATGAGTGATATCTGTGTTCGCTTCACGGACACACTTCCCTATTCGCTCCACGGACAGGACGGTGATTGGGCAAGCAGCTTGCGTGATGTCCGCGGACATCTGACGGGCTCTCTCATTGGATCTGGCTTCAGAGACGCCCGCCATCTTTGTTCCTCGCATGAGAGGCTTTGTCAGCAGGAGCGGGATCTGCCGCCTGCACAGTAAGTCCGCCCCCGTCCGTGTCTGTTCCTCCCACCCCCGCTCATGCCCCGTGTGTCCTTCTTGTCCCCCTCACCCCCACTCATGCTCTGTGTCTCCCCTGTTCCTTCAGCACCCCGCTCACGCCATCGGCACACGGTGGGCAGCGGAGGGCCGAGGAGCGGGATCTGCCGCCTGCACACGAACGCCGTGTGTCTCTCTCCCTCCCCCCCAACCCCCCTCATGCCCCGTGTGTCTCTCTCCCCTTCCCCCACCCCCCGCTCATGCCCCGTGTGTCTCTCTCTCTCCCCCCCCACTCATGCCCCGTGTGTCTCTAACACTCCCACCCACCCCCCGCTCATGCCCCGTGTGTCTCTCTCCCCTTCCCCCCACCCCCCGCTCATGCCCTGTGTGTCTCTCCTCTCCCTCCCCCTGCTCATGCCCTGTGTGTCTCTCTCCCTCCCCCCACTCATGCCCCGTGTGTCTCTCTCCCTCTCCCCCACCCCCGCTCATGCCCCGTGTGTCTCTCCCCCTCCCGCCCACCCCCCGCTCATGCCTCGTGTCTCTCTCCCCTTCCCCCACCCCCGCTCATGCCCCCTGTGTCTCTCCCCTCCCCCCACCCCCTCTCATGCCCCGTGTGTCTCTCTCCCTCCGCCCCACCCCCCGCTCATGCCCCGTGTGTCTCTCTCCCTCCCCCCACCCCCGCTCATGCCCTGTGTGTCTCTCTCCCTCCCCCCACCCCCGCTCATGCCCCGTGTGTCTCTCTCCCTCCCCTCCACCCCCGCTCAAGCCCTGTGTGTCTCTCTCCCTTCCCCTCCACCCCCGCTCATGCCCCGTGTGACTCTCTCCCTCACCTCCACCCTCGCTCATGCCCCATGTCTCTCTTCCCTTCCCCCACACCCGTTCAAGCCTCGTGTGTCTCTCTCCCTCCTGTTGCCCCCCTGCTCATGCCCCGTGTCTGTCTCCTGTTCCCCCCACCCGCTCATGCCCAGTGTCTCACTCCTGTTGCCCCCCACCCCCTGCTCTCACCCCATGTCTGTCTTCTGTTCCCCCCACCCCCTGCTCATGCCCCGTGTCTGTCTCCTGTTCCCCCCACTCCCCGCTCATGCCCCGTGTCTGTCTCCTGTTGCCCCCACCCATCCCCCGTGTCTGTCTCCTGTAACCCCCACTTCGCGCTCATGCCCCATGTCTCTCTCCTGTTGCCCCCCACCCCTCCGCTCATGCCCCATGCCCTGTGTCTGTCTCCTGTTCCCCCCCACCCCCCGCTCATGCCCGGTGTCTGTCTCCTGTTCATGCCCCGTATCTGTCTCCTGTTCCCCTCATCCCCCGCACATGCACCGTGTCTGTCTCCTGTTCTCCCCACCCCCCCCGCTCATGCCCCGTGCCTGTCTCCTGTTCTCCCCACCCCCCGCTCATGCCCTGTGTCTATCTCATGTTGCCCCCCACCCCCCGCTCATGCCCCGTGTCTGTCTCCTGTTCCCCCCACCCGCTCATGCCCTGTGTCTGTCCCCTGTTCCCCCCACCCGCTCATGCCCGTGTCTCTCTCTTGTTGCCCCCCACCCCCCGCTCATGCCCCGTGTCTGTCTCCTGTTCTCCCCACCCCCCGCTCATGCCCCGTGTCTGTCTCCTGTTCCTCCCACCTCCCGCTCATGCCCCGTGTCTGTCTCCTGTTGCTCCCCACCCCCCCGCTCATGCCCCGTGTCTGTTCTCCCCACCCCGCTCATGCCCCGTGTCTGTTGTTCCCCCCACCCCCGCTCATGCCCCATGTCTGTCTCCTGTTCCCCCCACCCCTCGCTCATGCCCCGTGTCTGTCTCCTGTTCCCCCCACCCCCCGCTCATGCCCGTGTCTCTCCTGTTGCCTCCCACCCATCCCCCGTGTCTGTCTCCTGTAACCCCCACTTCGCGCTCATGCCCCATGTCTCTCTCCTGTTGCCCCCCACCCCTCCGCTCATGCCCTGTGTCTGTCTCCTGTTGCCCCCCACCCCCCGCTCATGCCCAGTGTCTGTCTCCTGTTCATGCCCCGTATCTGTCTCCTGTTCCCCTCATCCCACGCACATGCACCGTGTCGGTCTCCTGTTCTCCCCACCCCCCCGCTCATGCCCCGTGTCTGTCTCCTGTTCTCCCCACCCCCCGCTCATGCCCTGTGTCTATCTCCTATTGCCCCCCACCCCCCGCTCATGCCCTGTGTCTGTCTCCTATTCCCCCCACCCGCTCATGACCCGTGTCTCTCTCTTGTTGCCCCCCACCCCCCCGCTCATGCCCCGTGTCTGTCTCCTGTTCTCCCCACCCCCCGCTCATGCCCCGTGTCTGTTCTCCCCACCCCCCGCTCATGCCCCGTGTCTGTTGTTCCCCCCACCCCCCGCTCATGCCCCATGTCTGTCTCCTGTTCCCCCCTCCCCTCGCTCATGCCCCGTGTCTGTCTCCTGTTCCCCCCACCCACGCTCATGCCCGTGTCTCTCCTGTTGCCTCCCACCCCCCGCTCATGCCCCGTGTCTGTCTCCTGTTCTCCTCACCCCCCGCTCATGCTCCGTGTCTGTCTCCTGTTCCCCCCACCCCATGCTCATGCCCTGTGTCTGTCTCCTGTTGCCCCCCACCCCCTGCTCATGCCCCATGTCTGTCTCCTGTTGCCCCACACCCCCGTTCATGCCCTGTGTCTGTCTCCTGTTGCCCCCTATCCCCTGCTCATGCCCCGTGTCTGTCTCCTGTTGCCCCCCACCCCCCGCTCATGCCCCGTGTCTGTCTCTGTTGTTCTCCCCACCCCTTGCTCATGCCATGTGTCTGTCTCCTGTTCCCCCCCACCCTCCGCTCATGCCCCGTGTCTCTCTCCTGTTGCCCTCCAGCCCCCGTTCATGCCCCGTGTCTGTCTCCTGTTCTCTCAACCCACTCATGCCCCGTGTTTCTCTCCTGTTGCCCCCCGCTCATGCCCCGTGTCTGTCTCCTGTTCCCCCCACCTGCTCATGCCCCGTGTCTCTCTCCTGTTGCCTCCCACCCCCCGCTCATGCCCCATATCTGTCTTCTGTTCCCCCCACCCCCCGCTCATGCCCCGTGTCTTTCTCCTGTTCCCCCCACTCCACGCTCATGCCCCGTGTCTGTCTCCTGTTGCCCCCACCCATGCCCGGTGTCTGTCTCCTGTACCCCCTACTCCGCGCTCATGCCCCATGTCTCTCTCCTGTTGCCCCCCACCCCCACGCTCATGCCCCGTGTCTGTCACCTGTTGCCCCCCACCCCGGGTTATGCCACCTTGTCTGTCTCCTGTTCTCCCCAGCCCCGCTCATGCCCCGTATCTGTCTCCTGTCCCCCCATCCCCGCTCATGCCCTGTGTCTGTTTCCTGTTCTCCCCAACCCCCGCTCATGCCCCGTGTCTGTCTCCTGTTCTCCCCACCTCAGTTCATGCCCCGTGTCTCTCTCCTGTTGGCCCCACCCCCCACTCATGCCCCGTGTCTGTCTCCTGTTGCCCCCCACATCTCCCTGGTGTTCCCCCCACCCTCCCTCATGCCCCGTGTTTCCCTTGTGTTTCCCCCACCCCCCCGCTCATGCCCCATGTCTCCCTCGTGTTCCCCCCACCACCCGCTCATGCCCCTTGTCTCTTTGTCTCTCTCCTTTCCCCCCCACCCCCGCTCATGTCCCGTGTGTGTCCTGTACCCCCGCTCATGCCCGTGTCTCCCTCGTGTTCCTCCCCACCCCCGCTCATACCCCGTGTCTCCCTCATGTTCCTCCCCACCCGCTGCTCATGCCCCGTGTCTCTCTCGTGTTCCCCCCACCACCGCTCATGCCCCGTGTTTCCTTCCTTTTCCCCCACCCCCTGCTCATGCCCCGTTTGTACCCTGTTCCCTCTCACCCCCCGCTCATGCCCATGTGTCTCCCCTGTTCCCCCCCATCCCCCGCTCATTGCCTGTTGTGTTCTTTATACACCCTGCCTTCCCTTTCCATGGTGGCCATCTTGGTAAAAGATTTTCCTGCGGCGTCCCGGTGTAGGAAGGAAAATCTTTTTGTTTTTTTTACCACCCGGCGTTCCCACTTTGAGGACATAAGATGTTAGTGGTCTTCATCTATTGAAAAGGATGTTATGGTTAAGTTGCACTAAAAAAACCTATGAAATTCAATGAAAACATTTTGTTAAAGGGACGTTATGGTTATGTTGCGCTACTAAAAACCTATGAAATTCAGTGAAAAAACTTTGTTAAAGGGACATTATGGTTAAGTTGCGCTACTAAAAACCTATCAAATTCAGTGAAAAAACTTTGTCAAAGGGACGTTATGGTTCCAAGTAAAACCGAAAAACCCTTGAAATTCGCCAGTTATGGTAAGCTAAGCAACCATAACTCGCGCCACCACCGTGCACTGCTAAGACTAACACCCAGGACATCAAAGATGACATCACAAATGTCATTGAAGACATCACTGATGACATCACATGTCTGGCACACTCTTTTTTTCTTTTGCTGACATATCTAGGCCACATGGTTTTCTTCAGTAACAGTCAGAAACTAAAAATGTTATTTTATTTGTAGACAAATACTTCAAGTAGGTTCTTACAGTAATTCCCTTAGAGTCCAGTCACATCATATGAAACATATACATACGGAAGACACAAGCTTGAAAGACAGCAATCCTTTTTGTGCATAAAGATAATCAATAGACTTATGAGCACTTTCTGATAGTTCTGTTGTTTTTTTTATGGCTGTACTTTCCCTGTATATAGTCATATTTGTATACATTGTACTCACACTACTTTCCTTAGGGTCCAATCACATCAAGTGATACATATACCTAGAGTAAATAGCAGCTTTGAAACAGAGCAATCATTTATTTGCATGAAAATAATCAGTTAAATTATGAATTGTTTCTGCTACTACTTGTGCTTTTTTGCTAACTTCACTTTCCCTGTATATACCCATATTGGTATGTGTTCTTGTGTCTTTGTGTTTTGTCTATAGTAATGCAATTATGTAATACATGTGTTTTATTAGCTACTTATTACATATTTCACAGTACACAAAAATCTATTAAGAAAACAATTATCATTTCATTATTCAACATATTAACATTACGAATATTATACCTTCATCTTGTACACTGCACACAATGTTATGTTTCTGTATGAGTAGCTTAGTATACTAGATAGAACCCCATATTAGAATGCTATTTATATCAATGCATCGTTCAATGCACTAATTAGGGTATATTTATTGCAATGATCCTTGACACTTGTTTCGCAACTTTATAATAAGAATCCCTTGTACACATATTTCATGAAAAGTACATACACATGTGATGTCATCAGTGATGTCATCAATAACATTTGTGATGTCATCTTTGATGTCCTGGGTGTTAGTTTCAGCAGTGCACGGTGGTGGCGCGAGTTATGGTTGCTTAGCTTACCATAACTGGCGAATTTCAAGGGTTTTTCGGTTTTACTTGGAACCATAACGTCCCTTTGACAACGTTTTTTCACTGAATTTCATAGGTTTTTAGTGGCGCAACTTAACGATAACGTCCCTTTAACAAACTTTTTGCACTGAATATATATATATCTATACTCATTTATCAAGCTCGAGGGGATGAACGCTAAGTTGGCCTTGCTGGGATTGAAACCTGCGGCCTGCAGCTCGCAAAGAGATCACAGCAGTGAGCTCTCAACCCACAGAGCTATCTTGCTAGCCCAAATGTTGCTTGTTATGTATGTGCTCATGGGCTTTGCAAAAGTGGGGACGTTGAGTTAAGATGATCACTTCCCACATCCGCAGAATTTCAAGGGTTTTGTTGCGTTTAATCTGATCACCTTAACTGTCACTTAACAAAGTTTTGTTAATGAATTTCAAGGGTTTTGTTATACCACAGTTTATTCAAGGGCTACTGGCAATGGCCGCTGCACATGTTGCACCAGTACGTTTCTTTGGAGCCCACTGGCCCGGGCCACAGGCACAAAGAATCAATTCCCTCTGCCTAGTAGATGTGCTCACAACAGATGTCCACATTTATTTTTCCCCCGTTTCATTCACCTAATATTCCCCAAAAATTACTGCGGTAATCTTGCTGTTATCTTGTGCCAATTACCAAAATAATGCTCAAAAATTAAAAGAGTCCTCACATACAATCCCCTTGTACCTCCTTCCTTTTCTCTAGGTCAGCCTCACTCACCTCAGTTGATTTTAACCTCCTTTACCCCTTCCCATTACTCTCTTTCTCTCTTTGCTTTGTGTGATGCATTTTTTCCGTTATTACTGCAGTAATCTGGTGAGATTCCCTCGAAATTGACTGAATAATGCAAAAACATCCCACTTGTAACTTGCTCCCTATACCACCCCCAGTTCCCTAACTTCCCATTATGTCCTCTTTCCCCCTCCCCACCTCTAGCCTGATGCTATTTCAATAATTTTCTTCCTCCAAATAGCTTTTTTTGTACTTTCTAGTAATTTATTCAACCCAGTATTACTGCGGTAATAGCTTGCATTGAGCAAAAAAATAAATAAATACAGAATTCCCTTTCTGAAAAGATGCTCTGCTGCTAAGCACCATGACAAATATAGCTATAATTTTAGTGAGGGGGCACCACATCCCCTGTCAAATATTTAAAAAACTACTTGACTGAATAACCCCAATCCTGTCCCGGAAATTAAGTCAATGCTTCGTGCCCAAGTTGTTTCTTACTTCTTCCAATTCCATCCAGCGTTTTTTGGGCTTCAGCACGAAACCTTTGGACTTTTTCTCTAAGGGAAAATTAATGGGAGTAGGCCTAAAACATTTTTTTTTTTTTTTATTACTTTTTCTTTTGTTAACACATTTTTTACCAGATTTCCGGTCTTAAAGGGTTGGAGGTGTTTGTGAGGGGAGTGGGGGTGCGGGGGTGTTTGGGACAAACCGTTTATTTGGAAAATATCAGACAAATCCATCATGCAAGTCAGAAATTATTAGCTGTAGAATGTTAGGATTTCCTATGGATCTAGGCAATCACCTTAACTATAGTGGAGCACCACTGCAATATAATTTAACACCAACAAAGTTATGCTGGGTTTCAAAACACATAAACACAACTGCTCTTACAGCACTGTGTGCTCAGTTTCATCAGTAACTCCCAGAGCTTGCACAGAGGAAGAGGGACAGGCTTGACAAAAGTAGTCTGCCACATTAAAAATCAGAATTGTCCCTCCTGCCTTGCAATTTTGAAAACAGGGGTCACCATGGCACCAGTTTCTTTTCCCTTGAAATATCTTAACATGAAAGTGTGTGGACATGTCATATCTTTATGAATAACGGTTAATATGTTTTGCGTTGTAAAGCGTTGTCCCTTATACAATTCCACACCGTTTCACCAATCTGCACCACATTTTGCATAATGACCTGTTAGGACCCTCTGGACATTACTTGCTACATGGCATTTGGGCACCCCACCCCTTTTCCCACATTCCAGCAAAAGTTCAAATTTGTGGCTTTGTGGCTTGACAAAGCGTTGTTCCTTACACAATTCTACACCGTTTAGCAATCTGCACCACATTTTGAATAGTTTCCTGTTAGGACCCACCAGACATTACTGGCTACATTACATTTGGAAACCCCATTCCTTTCCCCGGATTTCAACAAAAGTCCACATTTGTTTGTGGGTTTGTAGTTTTGTGCTTGGTGAATAGTTGTTTGCTATATAATTGCACACTGTATCACCAATCTGCACCAAATTGTGCATAGTTACCTGTTATGACCCTATGGTCATTACTGGCTAAATTACATTTGGACAAAACCACTCATGTCCCTGGATGTAATCAAAAGTCAAAATTTGTTTGTGGGTGTGTGGCTTGGCGAAGTTTTTTTCCTTTTACAATTCCCCACCATGTCAGCAATTACACAGATTTTGCATAGTTACCTGTTAGGACCCTCCGGACATTACTGGCTACATGACATTTGGACACCCCACCCCTTTTTCTGGATTTCAGCACCTTCACACATGAGGCAGTCCCTTAAATTGGCGAAACATCAATGTGGTCGTAGAAGGGCCAGTCCCCACACGGGGAACAAAACCTGAGGTCCCAATGGGACCTCAAAAACCACGTTTCAATGCCCTAAAATGCAATGTTTCTGAGATATTTGCACCGCAATGCACCACAATTACCTGCAGCATGCCAGGGTGAGACGACAGGTGAGGAGAGAGAACAGAAGGTCCCAGTATGCAGCAGCAAACACACTCTCACCTCCCCCAACGTCTGCTCCGCGATATGTCAGCCAGCCACATGCACCCATTCTCAGTGTAGTTTACTTCACGGTGCAAAGCACATCAAGCAATAAGCAAATCGGAACAGCGACTTGCAGGATAAATTGATTTTCAGCAATTGATGATAGTGTTATCAGGTCTGTCTACAGAGAAGGTTTGCTTTTGCTACTAACAATATACAAATGTCACATCAGTGGTGACACAAAGATAACTCTGAATGGCTACCTCCCCTGAGCTTTTTGTAGAATTTTTAGAATTTACAGCATAGAAACACCCATAGTACTCATAACTATTAACATGCTCACAACAACCCTTGGACACATGGGACTTTAGTGGCCCCTCACTAAAAACTTTGGGTCATGTTGACTTGTCCTCTCTCAAGCTACAGAGCCATCTGTAGGCAGGTTAGGAGGCAGCTGGAAAACTGTGCCGCAATCAAAACCGTGATGGAATGTTAGCACTTGCATGTCAGATGAGTGCTTGTAAGGGTAAGAGGGGATACAAGGAGGCAACTGTCTTCACTGTTTCGTGCATGAAGGTGAGAGTTATGGCTGCTTTTAACATTGAAACTTCTGCAGAAGAGTCTCACTAGAATGTGTCAAGATGTTAAATCCCCTAAATACAACATTTGGTCCACAATTCCCACACAAAGAAAGGGACTCACATAATAGATACTTTTTAAAGCTGAGTTGATATCCTTGAGGTCTACTAGTTTAAGCTGAAAAGAAAACTCCAACCATAGTTATATACTCATGGGTTCATAGTACAATGATGGTGGATGTACACAATGAACTAGCAGCAGACCAAGCAAACCACACACTACATCCCAACCACAGAATTACAGTGCTGGCAAGTGCCAACAGAAATGTGCAGTGCCCTTCAATCTTATCATATTTAAAGGCAAGGTCAGTGACCTGATATCCTTTAAAGTGCACACTTTTATGCTCACTTGTTACTAGTTCCCACAAACATGCCTTGTGGAGAACACCACCACACAGACGAGTTCCCCCTCCATCCAGTCTCTGAAGTTAGCTCCTCTCCCAACATTTGAAGGGTTTGTAAGGTTTACTCTAGTTGCATCCTAGTTTGTTCAAAATAAATTCTGTTTTGAACAAAGAAAAAAACTGGAAAACAACCTAGAAGGATATTTTTGCTTGCACCATCGCACTGACTTGGTTTCTATCGTCCGACACCCCATTATCTCGAAACCCTTGCGGTTCTATGCCCGAGGATCCATCCCTTTATTCCCATAAGGGTCCCCAGTTCCACATCTTTTTTGTAAAATGTCTATCTCTGCTCAGAAGTCACAGATCTTCAGTGCAGTCTCCAGTCCTGTGGAATGCACTATACCCTGCCCTCACCTTTCCAACATTATTTAAAAACCTACCTGTTTTGCCTCGCCTACTAACCCAATTAATTTGCACTCATAATACATCAGTCTATCCCCACCCCCACTTACCTTTCCTGTACGCACCATGCTTGCAGACCGGTTTGTGCAGTAGCTTTTAGGTCACTGTTCGCTGGTCTTGTTACTTAAATTAAATGTATCATCTGTGTTTCTGCAATCAACAGGCAGGGAGACATTGTTCTTAATCTATGCCCTGGCCTAGGCATATGTCTGTTCTAGATGGCTACATATGGATTTACCTGGCATATAATATCAGTGGTTTTGAAGCATCTTCTTGTATATATCTGACTATGCCGTGCTGTGCCTGAGCATATGTAGAGTTTTTCTGGACTTCTGAGACTGCAAGTGACATTTAATGATGCCAGGCCTATTGGCATTGCTTGTTTTGCTGCTGTCACCTGTTCGAATGGGCATTTGGGAATGTGAATGCATGTATGGTTTTCCTTTTTCAGTAGTCTAAGCCTGGGGTTAATGTATTGTTGAAATTGTTACTTTTATAGCATTTAAATTATGTGATATTTTCGGAAATCAAATTGAAATAAAAAAAGATAAAAACGGAAAGGTAGCCACCCCAATTCAGTACCTTGGTGCATAGAACATTACCAGAGCAAGAGTGCAATTTACGTATATAGGTAAGGTAAGGGAAATCAATAGAGATAGAGAAAAGACTGTTGCAGATAATGTTAAACTTGTGACTTGTCTCTATGCGAGAGGCATCGCATGTGAGACCTCGTAACATGGGCTGTTTTTTCAAGTAAGAAAAAGGAATTGGTAATACTCTGGCTGTTTCCAAAAAGAATGGAGTGGCATGGGGGACAGATAGAGGGTGGTCGAATGGCATGAGGGGACAGGGCAGGGCAGGCTGGGCCTTGATCTTTGTTTGCAATGCTCAATGGATCTTTTTACATTGTAGCCAGAGTAGACATTGGCTTGAATAATAAACTAATGGCACTAAATTTGTCCCTAACGGAAATATCAACACAATATATTCATAAATAGAAATATTTTATACAAGTGAGTATGCAAATTAAAAAAAACATACTATCTGACACAAATATCTTTAGAACATGTTTAACAGTGTAATCTTTGAGACATCAGTTACCCTTACACACACAATAATAAATATAGTTTAAACATATTTTAACAATAAAATTCGAACTGGCTCGGTACGAATGTAATTTTCCTACATGAATAGTAAAGGGATGTAATCAATTTATGACAGGTGACAGTTTAATGTTCATTTTTTATTACTGTATCTTTTCTCTTAATGAATACCTTAATTTGTAAGTAACAGTAATTGAGGTAATCAGAAATTCAGTGCTTAGATCAAGCACATAAAAATACATTAAACTCAATGCACTTTGTATTTGCCAGTGATTATAATGCTGCATTCACTTCAATGGAATCCAAACATTGGCAAAGATTTGGCATTTGTGTAGGCGTGGGATAGGTATTTGCCAGGCACTGTCATCTTGGTACCACCTAAACATAGGATGCAACAGCTGGACCATGGTGGGACTAATACCTATACACAAGCCAAAACTGATGACTTTGTCATTGTTTGTTTAAACTGGATCTAAGCGCAAGGAACAAATGTAAATCAAGTGGTTGAAGGCACACTTGTGTATGACATTTATTTATTAAATCTGTAGCACTTTTGCAGCTGCAATTAAGCCATATACTCTTAAATGTCAGGAGACTACTTATAAATAACACGGGCAGGGCAATGGTTGATGTTACTGCTTTATAGAGCTAGCTCAAAGACATCCCAGGCGGATGTGCTTTGGGCGGGGAGGGAAGATCCGATAGTGGGCTGGTGAATAACTAACCCACACCGTCACACGTCCTCTGCTTCCTAACTTTATTCAATTGCAATACTTTTGGCTTAAAAGCACCCCCTTATACCAAAACTAAAAATGGATTGAAGTAAAACTATGGTACAAGCAAAGCTCTGTGGTTAGGTGTCCCTCTGGTCATTGTGTCTTATCTGTTCGAGTGAATCACTCTCCTCTGGACCTTGGCACTCTTGGGAGTTACTCCTCTGGCCCACCCCATGTCTGGTCCTTGACTCCCTGGTGATTCAGTGTTGGAAAATTGAAGCCTTTTGCTTCAGTTTGTTATTGTGTGCTGCTTTTGTTTCAGGTGCATTTTGAAAAGCTCAAATTCCCACATTGCATGGTGTGTCAATGCAATAACATTTTCCATAGATTTGAGAAAGATATTGTTACAATAGCTACTGCAAAATAACTCTACCTCCCGCCCCAACTTCAAATACATTGCGGCACTCAACCTGTATACTGAAAAAACACAGGTGACAAAATGGAACATACACCATCTGGACGCTTGTGTATATGCCCTACATTTCCCTGAACATCAAACAAATCCACCACAGTCCACCACCCACCGCAGAACACAGATTTAAAAGCAAGTGCAGGGTTACTGAGAGCAAATGGCATGCTTCTGGTACATTCTCTGACAAACTGGCCTGCCACCTGCTCCAAAGGCAATACTGGCTCTCTGTCTGCACCAAGAAGAGACCCCACAACCAAGCCTGCATCTCTACGGTATCGAACAACTCAGCCGAACTCTTTAAAATCTGCAAGGAGCTGGCCAATCCTTCTGCCACCTCTACGTCTCCTGCCCCCCCATGCCCTCTGCATGGCTCTGGCTTCTCATTTCATCTCTAAAACTCAGGACATCCTGTCCTCTCTCTCTCTTCCTCTCCCCCTCCTCCCTCTACACCTTGCTCTTCCTATGGCCCTTCCTCTGCCACCTCTCCTTCCTCCTTCTCTGCCTTTACCCTGTTCTCCAGGGACGAGGTTTCTAGACAAGTCTGATCTATGAAAGTCTTAACAAAGCGGGTTAACCCCTATTCCTCCAAAACCCTCTGTGCACCCTCTTCTTAAGAAACCCTCTGCTGAGCCTTTCTGCCCGGGACAACTATCGCCCAATCTCCATCACTCCTTTCCTGGGCAAACTCATGGGCAAGCTGGCGATCTCCCAGCTCAATCTTCACACTGAATCTGTTGGTTGTCTCCATGACCATCTGTCTGGCTTCAGAGCTGCCAGAAACACAGAAACTGCTCTCCTGAACATCCATGAAGACCTGCTCTCTATCCTTGATTCCAACACCCCCTGTGTCCTCATCTTACTTGATCTCTCTTCTGTCTTTGACATGGTCAACCATGCCATCCTGTTCAACGGTCTCCGTGATAACCTGGGTGTCACCGATCGGGCCCTGGCTTGGCAGACTTCATTCCTCTCTGATCGACCCTCCCAGGTCCAACTTGGGTCCTTCCTCTCCTCTTTCACTATCTCTACCTGTGGTGTTCCCCAGGGGTCTAACCTCTCTCCATGGCTGTTTAACAGATAACTTGCACTTCTTGCCCACCGCATCGCCGCTCTCTGCCGCAACTTTCAGTGCTATGCGGATGACACTCAACTCATTTTCAGACTCCCGTCCGCCACCTCTTCTCCTTCTCTCATCTCTGACTGTCTGTCTGCTATCCAGGAGTGGTGTGACACCAATGATCTCTGCCTTAATGCCAGTAAGACTGAGATTGTCCTCATCGGCTCATCTGCTCCCTCCTTTCCTGTCACTCTCGGTCCGGCCTCTCTTGGTCCTCTTCCTGCTCCCACCTGTGAGGCTAAAACATCAGAATCATCACTGACTCCACACTATCCTTCTCTCCTCACATCTCTGACGTCTGTAAGAAGTCACACTACCAGCTGCACCTTCTTCCTTTCTTCTCCTCCCCCCAGAAGCTCACTGTCTCCAGAGCTCTGGTTCTCTCTAGGCTGGACTACTGCAACAGCCTCTTTCTAAATCTGCCTGCCTCTACTTTTCACCCTCTGCAACCATCCAAAACAAGACTGCGAGACTTTTTCTTGTCCTTGGCCTCAAACCCATGGATCGTATCTCTCCAGGACTGAAATCTCTGCACTGGCTCCCAGTGGTGGCGATGATTAAGTTCAAAATCCTCTGCATTGTCCACAAGGCCTTATGGGGCTTGGGGCCTCAATACCTTCAATTCTCTCTTCCTAGATATCTTCCTTCTCAAGCTCTTCACTCATCTGCCTCCAACTCCCTCAGGGTCAGTCGTTTCTCCAAGCAACGAGTTGGTGGTCGATCTCTTTCTTCTGCTTGGTCTTCCCTCTGGAACAGCCTCCCTGCCTCTTTTAGGAGAACCATATCCAGTTCCGGAAGCACCTCAAGACCTTCCTCTTTGCTTCTGCTTCTCTCCTCCTCTCCCCTGCTGATCTCCTGGCTCCAACTGAAACTGCACTGATTACCTGGCTACCCCATGATCTCGGCCCCAGGTCCCCTCCCCGGCTGTTGCACATCTGCACTGCCCCCCTGGCAACCCTTGCACTCAGGGACTGTTTCTGTATCCCTTCAGCCCCCTACCTGCACTTGACACCTGATGTCTGCACTTACCCTCGCGCTTGCCACCAGCTGGCCACACTTTTTGTTTATTGACTTATTTATTTTACATTTATTTTACTGTTATCCTATCTATTGCACTGCCCCTCCACCTGGCCCCTGCACTTTTTCCTTCCCTCCTCCCCTGCGCTTGCCCGATCTCAATGTCACCTGGCCTAGTAAGATCGCTGTCTCTGTCTTCTCTCTGTTCCCCCTCCCTGGCCTTGTCACGCCTTGAAACACTTGTGTATAGGCGCGTTATAAATGCCATATCATATCACAGATAAACCAACACAACTCCACTAACTCCTTAAGCACCACTTTGACAGGCTGACAGACAAACACACAAACACGTACCTTAGTAACCTCGGATACATATTAACTCTTGCTCCAGACAGCTCACAAAATATCTAAAAGATACACCTCATAGAGCCGCATCTTCAGATCTGAACACATCAACAGTGTAATCAACAGTGTAACAAAGCAATTTTGCTCTGCTACCCCGCTACTGCAATATACTTCTGCCCCACTGCAAGCTCCTAGAAAGTGAGAAAATGGCACCAGGTGTGCTATAAAATATGCAATAGAATAGCATAAGAGGACATAGCAAAGAGCTTTATTAATTCTCCTGTGGGGTAGTACTCTGTATGGCCCAAGTAACCTCTGTGACTGGCAGCAACAGGGGAGAAAATGAATGATGGCTCCGCCACAGTTACTGCACCAAAGATTCTAGTGTAGCGGACTGACTGGCTGATTAGACTATTTATTTGACTGTCACATCAAATGATACTGAGGGAACGCCAGCGCACCAATAGTGAAATTCTAGGTGACGGCTTGTGGTACACTAACAGAGGAGCATGAGTGCACTCTATTTTCTTCCTACTCATTAAATCTGTCCCTCTGTAAGGGTGTCGTTTTCTCCAAATAGCGTGATTAATTTCACACTATTTCAAATAAGGACTGAAATGTTTGTAGGTAACTCGTAGTGGTATTAAGTAATTGACCAGGAACACACATTGGCTAAGCAAAGAAGCAGTGATTTTAACCCACTCTGCAAATTTGTCTACATAGCTTCCAAGCTTCACTTGGTACAGATATTCAAGTGTTGGATTTCAAGGCCTACAATAATACTGTCTTATAGAGTTTACATAGTAAAACCACATGACAACATGTAAATCCTCATAGCAACATGTTAAGCCACAATAATATCATTGTGGCTTTCATGTTCAGATTCTGAATGGTAAACTATAAGTACCAGAATGCAAGGAACTGCAAATATGACAAATCTGTTCAACACTACAGTATTTTCAGTTATATAAGACACACAACAAAAGAAGTTGTGTAATAAACTCATATAGATATGGAGATTCTTTGTCACAATCCTTCAGCTCGGCGTTATTCATGATGTTGGGAAGATTTGATTAGTGACACACAACAACTTTATTTGTTTGCATGTATATAAATACATCTTTAAGAGGGTGTTCTGAGATGCTCACTTCAACCTGTGCTTTAAGTGGGATAACAAATCAAGGAAGGACTCTAATGCGTGATGATGCAATTATTTGGGGTGGGGTATAAAAAGGGTCTCACACAGCCTCATATCCCAAGTGGCTAATGAACCATTAAAAGAGAAGTGGCCTGTGCAATTAAAGAGTGACCTGATAGTGCCAATCAACTTTACATATGAGCCATGAAATGGAAAATATTCTAGCTATGGTTGTGTGCCAAAATTAATATTTTCAAATATGAAACAGAACATCCAATCAAAAGGGGTCAGCAAACCAGGCAATCCCACAGTTCTTTTGAAAGAAATCCATTATTCGTACATACTAATTAAAGGTATTATAATGATAATAATTTAATAATTTAATACAATGTGTGACAATACATAAACAAATGTATTCTCTTATAATTTACATTTCCTGTTTGAAAAGTATCTGATTTCAAATTTCTTTAACTGATTTTGTGATTTTCAACATTACTGAAGGTGACATCTACTGGCGAAGAGCAGTATTGTCACTCATATTTTTAAAGATGTTTGGTAAGGGAGGTCAGTTTGGAGAGCCCTGTCAGAGCGCTCGGCTCAAGGGCAGTATTTGGAGATGGCCAGGACTGAGCCCAGGCTAGCCCTGTCCCACTTAACGTTCTGACTTCAACTATCGCAGATTAAAAGGTACCTGCTGCTTTTTGAAGTCTTTCAGTGTGAAATGTTCCATCATGCATATGAAATCCCTTGCTGCTGATATAAGAAATGTTTTGCAAGGTTGCTAAGGTTCTCAGGCTGCAGAGCAGCAGGTTGACGTTGTCTATGTGTCTATGCCTGGCCGTGACTTGGGAAACCAGTAGAGGTGGAATGTACAGTCCGATCTGGTTCTATATTTGGCTCGGGAGAAAGTAAAAGCCTCCAGGATGCTGTTCTTGAGCCTTTGAACTAATGGTACACTCTGTAAAAGCAAACAAACTAATGGTATGGCTTATCACTGATTTATATTACACTTCCATCTCTGTTTTTCCCCTGTTTTGCAGACCAGGGCTGCCAATACCAGAGGCGACAGACCTACGGCTTCCAGAAACTCCCGCACAGCGCTGATCCTGAACAAAACGGCTGTGGTGCTTGGAATCAAAGTAACTGCCGCTTGTGTTGCGGGTCTAATATACTACTACACAACAGGAGGGACTGCTTACAGACCACCTGCTACAGCTACTTCTACTACCACTACTGCTGAGTGTAGAGGCCGGCTGCCTCCAGGCTTCCCACATTGCAATGTTCTTATGAGGCCTCTCACACTTCATGCTAAGCCCACACCTCTGCTGTTTCTCTCCATGCTTCTCCGCATGACATGGAGCTGTATTCTCGTTTTCCAGCCATGCAGGTCTAAACAAATGTCGTTATCATGCATTGAAGTGTTGATTGTCAAAGGCATATTATTTACCATTTTCACAAATTCGTCCCATTGAGCGTCTGCCGCATCGATGTGATCTAATTCACAACACACGTATCATGGGTTTCACTTAGTGGCGAGTGTGAGTTGCTGCATCGGCTATTTTCATAATATGCCTCCCATCATATGGGTGTCTGTGATGCACCCAATTCTTTATTTGATGCACCTTGTATTTTCTGCCATCACGTGTTTCGCACACGTCACTTTTTTAAGGGGCGAAATGACTACATATGTAGGGCGGTGTGTGTCCCTGCGGCTGCCATGATCATGTGCATTCTGTTGACCTTTGCATGCTTGATGGCATGAGATCGTCATATCTGAAAAAGGTGCTTCAAAGACCCCAGGTTGGGAGTGTCAGTGGCCACTGAGAATAACAAGCCCACCTGCAATTGCTCCTGGCCATGGCATACTGGCATGCTGGCGCCGCATCTGCCCCTGCATGCAGACACGAGTTGTGGTTTTGAGACCAAACAGCAGCGGGCTAGGTGCTAATTCCTGCACTAGATCCTTTCTACAGTAAACGACTTAGGCAGCAGCAATACCATGTGGATCTTCCAGGAGAGCGTTGCACAAACTGTAGATGGCGAGTCATTGCCTGGTCCTCTGATATGTTTTGGTACTGTGTAACCATCTAAAACTGCCCGGTGTAGCTCTGGAGTTACTGTAGAGTCATTAAGCACAGATATTAAATAAATAATTATAGGGTAGTTTGCCAAATGTTGGGCAACTATTTAGGCTGGCTGGCATAAAAGGAGCAAGCAGGCAAGGTATAGAAACCTGCCTTGATCAAATGGCCTGCAATTCCAAGAGATGTCAAGGCTAGGAAAAGGCCCAGCATTTTATTCAGTTGCATCATGCCCCTTCTGGATGCCCACGCTTTCCTGCAGTGGAGCCAGCCCTTTTCTGGGGTCCACCTACCATGGAGGAGAGGACTACCGCACGCCCGCCTTGACTGCTCTTAACTGCTCTTAATTGTGTTATATGCAAATTTAAACTTATATCTGCATAATTTCTGACAATTAATATTAGAATAGGGTCTTTACATTGCCCTTATTTTGTCCATTTATTTGTGCACAAAAAACTATTGTGTCAAGAAATGATGTTAAATTAATTGCATGACAAACTAGAGCTTGAAATTTAGGGTAAGAAAATGATTATATTGTTTTTCTTTGCATACAATATGTCTCAGTCTTTTTTATTTCATTGCCAGTGGCTACTTTTGTTAGAGATGATTCCAGCTCTACCCTCCACAAGTGTAACAGCATGTGACCCTCCAGTGATTTTCTTCAAAAACTCTCTGACTTTGTGCAAGACTTTTTATCTAAGAGGTGCCTCAGGTCCATAGACTGTGCTCCAGCTGTACTGACTCCCTGTAGACTCTTCTAGTCCATTGACTTTGATATTTTTGGTCCCTCCGAGGTGATAACTTGTATTTTAGACTATTATTGCTGGGAAAGGTTTTGTCTAGACTTCATTGGAAAATTTAAGTATACTAACATGCCCTGAGAACCTGTTTAACATTTTTCCTTCCGTTAACCTTTCTTTATGCAAACCTTAGAATCTGCAAAGTGTACTACTAATATACAAATGCCATTACTGTACTTGTGAATGAAGTCACCTCAGGGTGTAGGAAGTGTGTAAAAAAGCATCTCCAAAGAGTATCTACTAGCTTTGTGCCGATTCTGGAAAAGTATTTTAAAGTATATTTGATTGTTACATATACTGCCCTAGTTAAATAATGCTTATTTAAAAACTGATGTTAAATAAATAACTATTAATAAATGAAACCTTGAATATAAGTGTTACTTGGCTTCTTGTATTTGTAAATTTCATTGCTACAGCTCTACAGCTCACATATACAGCTCTTGAGATAAGCATGGCTGCTCAGTCACACTACCAATTTGTCTAGTACAGGCCAATACCAAAAGGTGGAGTACCTAATACCAAGAGGGCAAGTGTTGTTTAGTCACCCACAGGGTTACTACATCAATTATTGCCCAACACACACGGATGCCACCAATATTCCAGCCAGTTTAGTCAACGGTAAAATGATGCTCTTCAAAATGGTTGAGGTTCAGCGGGGATTGGGATTCTGCAGCCCTGGAAGGGTTTCAGGACGTTGGGGGATTACTCAAATTGAAGATCGTCTTGAGGCTGGTTATGCCCACCAGCCCAAAGGAGGATATCGTCCTTGGTGTAGCTTCCCTGTCGATTCAAAAAAGGGGCCAGGACATCAGCGATGCTTCTGCTGGAGGTGCTGCAGGAGTCTCTAGTTGTCTTCTTCAGAACTTCAATTCCAGTGGTCACCTCAGACAAATGGGTGCTATCAACCATAGCTGGTGGTTATCAGCGACCCTCAAACCATCCCCTGCATCAAAAATCAACCACGACGGAAGAACAGCGCATCCTTCTCGAGGAGGATGCAATGCTGCTACTCAAGGACGCCATCGAAATCGTCCAAGCGAACCAGGTAAACAAGGGTATCAATTCAACCTACTTCCTTGTGCCAGAAAAAGATCTAACAATGTGCCCAGTATTAGACTTACGCCCTGCAAACACCTATGTCAAGCCACAAAAATTATGCATGACAATGCTATAGGAAGTAATCCCTCTGATAAAGCGGGGGAACTACATGGCAACATTAGATATGAAAGATGCATATTTTCATAGTTCAATGTTCCCAGCACACAGAAGATTCTTGCGTTTCAAGATAGAAAACCAGCACTACCAATTTAAGGTGCTACCTTTAGGAATAGCATCTTCTCCAATGGTATTCACCAAGGTACTGGCAGTGATGGCAGCACACCTGCACAGTGAGGCAATCCCAGTGTACTCCTACCTGGACGATTGGCTGATTACAGGGAGCCCACCCAAATTTGTAGGCAAAACACTCAAAGAACGAGAAACCTTCTCTTCCAATTGGGCTTCTCAATAAACGAGAAAAAAAATCAAGCCTTGTGCCTAGCACAACCAAACAGTTCCTAGGAGCTGTCATAAACACGGAAAAAGGGTTAGTCTTTCCATCCTAGGAAAGAGTTCAAAACATGCTACTGCAAACAACTCAGTATCAAGCCGGTCACCAGATAAGTGTACGCAAAGTAATGCGTTTGCTCAGCATGATGGCATCTTGCATTTACCTGGTCCCACAATCACGTTTGCGCATGCATCCCATGGAGGAATGGTTGGCCAAACAGTGGTCCCAGGGAAGTGGTCAGTGGGACGATCTAGTGGTCATTTTGCTAACACTATTAGAAAACGTTTGCTGGTGGACAAAGGAGAATCTGTTGAAGGGAAAACCCTGCCACGATCGGCTGTGGAGGCAGTAGTAACAGTAGACAAGTCACTCTCTAGGTGGGGCGCACACCAGCTTCATCACACGGCACATGGTCTGTGGACTCACATCATGGCACAGAACCACATCAACCTGCTTTAACCTCTGGCGGTATTCAAAGCGCTTCAAGTATTCAAAGCACAGCTGACAAATCAGTCAGTACAGATCCTCACCGACAGCACCACTGCAATGGTCTACATCAATAAGCAGGGGGGCACACATTCTCCAAATATGTCCAAGCTGGCACAGAACATATGGAAATGGGCACTCAAACGGGGGATGTTTCTATCTTCCCAACACGTTCCAGGGGAACTCTACACTCTAGCGGACTAGCTGAGCAGAGATCACCTACCAGAGGAACACGAGTGGCAACAAGACACAAATGTCGTAGACCATAACTTCTCACAGTGGGGTTACTCCACGCTAGACTTGTTTGCTACAAAAGAAGACAAGCAATGCCCAGACTTTGCATCCAGGTTTCCCCAACCATACTCCAAAGGGAACGCCCTATGGATGAGCTGGTCAGGAAATGTTTTCTTTGCTTTTCCCCCAACTCTTCTAATGAACAGGGTGGTGATCAAGATTCACAAAGAACTGATGAAGCTCATCCTAGTTGCTCCTATGTTGGCGAGACAACCATGTTATCCACATCTGCGCAAACTGGTGATGTGCGATCCCATCAACTCCCATGCCAGACAAACTTACTGACCCACCACGGGGGAATAACAGTACACCCTCAACCTCACTCAATGAACTTGGCTGCATGGCTCCTGAGGTCTTAGAGTTTGGACACATAAACTTGCCTCAGTGGTCTATGGATATCCTCAAGGAGGCTCGCAAACCAAACACCAGGCACTGTTATTACGACAAGTGGAGGAGATTTGTAATTTGGGGCCAGTCTAAACAAATAAAGCCTGTAGAATTTATTCCATCCCACTTTCTTCATTATATGCTCCACTTGTTAGACTCAGTGTTAGTATTCAACTCTATGAAGGTTCACCTGGCGGCTTTATCAGCTTACACCACCTCTCACAGTAAAGTATTGTGGTGGAAAGTCCCTGTCATCAAAGCATTCATGGAGGGAGTAAAGAGACTCCACCCTCCAAATCCAAACCCACTGCCAGGATGGGATCTCAGTGTAGTTCCTGCAAAGCTCGTGGGACCTGCCTATGCATAAGGCAAGTCTTAAACACCTTACTTATAAAACTGCCTTCTTAATGGCTTTCACTTCCATAGGAAGAGTCAGGGAACCTCAAGCATTGCCAGTGCAGGACCCTTTCTTTGTCATCTACATGGACAAATTGGCTTTATGAACACACCCTAGATTTTCACCTAAATTTATATTCAAATTTCATGCAAACCAATACATTGAGCTACCGGCCTTCTTTCAGAACCCAACCAGATCAGTTGAGGCAAAACTCCATACACTAGATGTAAATAGGGCGGTCCTTTACTATGTAAACAAGACCAGGCCGCTCAGAAAAAAATACCAACTGTTTGTCTCCATGGCAACAGGCAGAGAAGGAGAATGCCTTTTCAAGAATTCCATCTCTAGATGGTCAGATGCATACAGCTCGGTTACTCATTATTGAGCAAAACACTGCCTTTCACACCAAGAGCTCACTCCACAAGCGATACAGGAGCTACCCTGGCCTTTATCGCAAATGTCCCACTAGACACAATTTGCAAAGCAGCTAGATGGAGCTCAGTACATACTTTCACTCAACACTACTGCATTGACAATTGTTCCAAAGCAGATACATAGGTGGGACAAACGGTTCTAAAACATCTATTTGCCATTGGACCTTCTCACAACCCACCACCTTCTGCTAACACTGCTCACTAATCTATGCATATCATGTGATCTAAGCAGATTCCACAAGCCTTAGAAGGGATACATTACTCACCGTAATCGTATTTCTGATGATTTTATCAACTTAGATTTGCATGCGCCCACCTTTCCTTCCCTTGGAAAGAAGTTGTATAGATGATTATATGAGCTTTATCTTATACATATATGATTTAAAAATACACCTGTACTCACACTGCACTTCATGCTACCTCATGTCATAAACAAAACAATCTGAGGGACCTCGGAGCGAGGAGGACCCGGGGGGCAGTGGACGTAACACTGGGGATGGTGTTGCTGGCACGCCCTGTCATTGTCTTTTTTTCGAGTTTCGAGAGCAATGACTGTGGTGCTCCGCACATTACACTGGATGTCAGCCTGCGCATGGCATGTGAATTTAAGCAGTTACAAGCATCAGAAATATGATTAGGTGAGTAATGTATCCCATATACATTCACTTGTAATAGGGCATAATACATATCCCAAAACTCCTGCAAAGGAAAGGTTACATTAGTATTATGCACTTAAGGTCCACAGAGAATGATCCCTAACTAAGATTGTCCATCCCCAAATTGCCCAATAGTTCAGGTAAAAGTTCCACAGAATCTTTGAAGCAGGACAAAATGCAGGTAGGGTCTCTGGGGTCCAGTGAAGGCTTCTTATGGTTAGAGTGCCAGTTAAACTAGCTAACAGAAGTAGCCCCAACTTTCAGAAGTCTTGCACAAGCAAGCATTGGCAAAGCCAATATTGTTAGAATAAGTTTATTACAAGGCAGCACAGTTATAATGGGAGTTTTGGGGGCAGGTAAGCACCACTGTACCTTACCTCCATACTCCGATTCATCCCAAGACTTGGCAGGTCAATAGAGGGTCCAAGGTTGCTTTTCCCATGGTTAGTCGCAGTCCTGGATCCACAGGGGTTGCAGGTTCTAACTGATCTCTGGTTGGTGTCTTTCGCTGCTGCAAAGATTCTCGAATGAAGAAATTTGTAAAAAATAACAATGCAGCACTCCTCTCAGGACTGGCCTCAACGTAGGTAAGCAATTTCAGGTGGTCACCAAAGCACGGCAATGCAAAGCGAATCAACTAAAGCGGTCAGACTTTCCCTCCTATCTCGGGTCCCCTTGAAGCTAGGGTGCCAACATTTCACTGAGGTGAGTCTTGTGCGACAAGCTGAGTGTTAGGGGGAATTTTCGTTTTAGTGCTTAATTCTTCCCACCTTAGAAACCCGCAGCTCTTTTGCTGGACTTAAGAACTGTTTAATTTTAACCCTAGAGTGAGTGAGCCCTTTTTCTCACTCTCTTGCGTTTTTTGCCCTGATTTGGATTATATGTTTCCTTTGTTTTTGATGTCTGACAAACGCCATAGGCATCTACTTTTTGTATGGTGACACACCACACCTTCAGTGCAGTGTCACAGAGAAATCCTTTAAATTTCTCATTTTTGATGATCCGGAGATGCGGGTGAGTGCTCCCCCACAGGACCCTCCTGGGCTCTGGTTAGTAGTGTTTTTGCAAATGTATTCCAGCCCCCAGCCCCATTCAAAGTCCTCTCTCTCCCTCGACTCATCCCCGCTTCCTGATCCCTTCTCCTGCCTCCCAGCCCACCACTGTCCCCTGTCCTTTGATTGGTTGGAATTTCTCCATGCGTTGAGCCTACTGGCCCACTCTGCACCATGCTCTCCTTTTCATGATCCAGAGATTCAGGTGAGTGCAGCCTCCCAGGACCCTCCTGGGCCCTGGTTAGCAGTAATTTTGCAAATGTATTCTGGCCTCCAGCCCTGTTTGCAGTCCTCTCTCTCCCCTGTCCCATCCCCACTTCCTGATCACTCCTCCCGCCTCCCAGCTCACCCCTGTCTCCTGAGTGGTGGTATTGAAGGTCTGACCCGAACTTCCCAGGGCAGCCCTCTGCCTGTGCAGCCCTGCGGCTAAGGGCCCCAAGGCCAAGTGCGGCTCCTACATTGGCGCTCCAAACTGTGTCTGCAGGTATCAGCAGGGGAAGCCAGTGGCCAGCCGTCAACCAGCAGCTACAATCAAGGTAGGAGTGGTCAGGATGAAGGATAGAGCTTGCACTCTACCATGGAACTTCTACCACTTAGCAAACTAACCGACGTTGTGATAGTATGTTGAGTGCCAGCCTGCGCCTTACCACAGAGATTTGTTCATATTGACACGATCCATATCTAGAATGCTCCACACTTTGAAGATACTGTTAATGTTAACCTGCATCACACTGTTTAACGTTGTAACTACTAGACTGCATCATACCACAGACAACTGCGCAATTGCCTCCATACCTATTCCCTATATGGTGCACCTACTGCATTGTTAAACCTAGGCCTATACGGGACTCTCAAATCTAGGGGTAGCCCGATCTCTGTTTAGTATGAGTGCTACTGCATTGTGAAACCCTGGCCTCTCGCCCACTATACATGACTCTTAATCTAGGGGTAGCCTCCATCTCTGTTTAGTATTTCGTGAACCTACTGCATTGTGAAACCTAGTCCTCTCTCCCACTATACAGGACTCTCAAATCTAGGGGTAGCCTCCATCTCTGGTTAGTATTTGGTGAACCAACTGCATTGTGAATCCTAGACCTCTCTCCCACTAAACAGGACTCCCAACTCTAGGGGTAGCCTCCATCTCTGTTCAGTATTTGTACTACTGGCCTCTCTCCCACTATACAGGACTCTTGAATCTAGGGGTAGCCTACACAGCTGTTTAGTATTTGGTGAACCCACTGCATTGTGAAACCTAAGCCTCTCTCCAACCATACAGGAGTCTCAAATTGAGGGGTAGCCTCTATCTCTGTTTATTATATGTTAAAACATACTGCATTGTGAAACCTATGCCTCAATGGTATTGGACTCTGAAATCTAGGCCTGTTTCCCCTACTGCACTGGACATAGTTTGTCCCCCTCCCAAACAACTTCAAAGCTTACGGTACATATATCTCACACCACCAGTGTGGACACAGGCCACAGGCACGGCCAAGCATCCATGCACGATAGAATGCTGTTATGGCTAAGTACATCTGGTCTAGCTTCCAATATAGCCATCAAGACTGAAAGGAACTCATTACAGCTGGCCACACATCGATTTTCTCAAGAATGGCAATCTGTTGCAAACCTCCAAAAGCACCCATCCGCATACCTGACCTCTCTTCGGGCGGCTTAGTCGTGCCTTGCCAGCCACCCAAGTCCTACACCGGCAACATGAACACATGCATCTCATAAGCTGAACTCCTTAGAATTTTCCACCACATCGACTAGTCACAGAGGGCTTTCCAAAAGGAAGAAAGCGCATTGAGGCCACTCAAGTGGGGAAAGAGCGCTATATAAATAACCAAATACAATACAATACAATACAATGTATTAGGAGTTGGGTATAGATTTTTTCAACCCAAGGTATTTTTTACTTATTGCCACAGGGACCATACTTTGCAAGTTATTGCAAAATGCTTTTTTTCTCCTTTTGTTTAACTTTGGAGGATCCCTACTTGTTTTGCCCACTTTTTGGTGATACCCAACTCCTGCAGCACACCTTTCTGTTTATACCATGGTCACACACGTTTCATCACACTGTTGATCAGTGCTAGAGAATGTTGCCCATATCCGTGCCCTATACTTGAGAGCAATATTTGGACATATCCTTCTTTTTTTCTCACCAGAAGCAGTGGGGGCCTTCTTCACCCAGATGACCCAGGGCTCTTTTACTATACTTTTACAGCACCAATGGCTGTTAGCGTACCGGTTTTGTGTCATCCAGTAAGATCTTAAAACATGCATCTGCTGAGGTGCAGCACTCCATCAGAGGTATCACCAGGGATGGCGTCTTTCATAACCGCTAATTAACAGCACCTTCGGTAAAAGGTGCCACTCACCTTGAGCTCTCTTCCTGTCCATCAGAACAAAAGCACTGCCCAACGGTGCATACAGCTACAACGTAAGGGCCACAAAGTGGACTTTGTGCCTGCATTGTATCTCAAGTAGACAGACATACCTTCCATGCAGTTTATTAACCTACAGCATAAGGGTCTGTAAACCATATTTCACACAATACCGCCTGATAATGAACATTGGCCTAAGCACATTCGTATTGCACTAAAAACTGTGTTCGAATGAACCTGAATGAGGCTGAATACGCTGCCATTTTTTAATCATCCGCTATTTTGTTTAACTTCTGTTTCTATCTCATGTTAAACTGTGTTTTTGGCTGCAACAGGGAAAAATGAACTTTGGACTATGTCAACATGTTGAGGCTGCCGAAAGCAGAATGTTTGTCCTGCACTAAGAAACTTTGGAGCTCAACTGAACTGCAATTTAGATGTTGTCTGCATCAATAGCTTCACCCTTGTTCAAACAGTAGAAATGAATGATGAACAACTAAAACCGTGTGCCTTTGCAGAAACCCATTGTGTTAGTTTCTTGAAACTGGATTTACTTTAAGCTGGAGAACCAACGTTACCATTACATTTTGTGTATGGAAAAACAAAACATCTCAAGTGTTTGAAGACAACGTTGATGTATTTGTCATGTGAACTGGGTATGAACCCTAATAAATTGTTAACTTGGAGAAGGGTTGGAGGATGTAACCGGGACTGTGTATAAAAGATACATGCTTTGTAATGTCCAGGACTCTCTTCCCTCACGGTGTCTGCTGCCAGGGGCGTAGGAGACCAAAATCTAGGGGGGTACAGGGGACACCTTGGGACTTTGTTTTTTTTATTTATTTATTGTGTATTAGTCAAAGAACTCAACTTTTCCAAAAATTAAAATAGCAGTACGTATTAAATCACATATGTCATCACTGTATAAAACAAGAGAAAAGAAGAAAACAGAAGAAAATTAAGAAAAAGAAAAGCAGTTCAGAGTACAAAATCCTTCAATTTGGTGTCTCACTTCAGAAGGCTCAGTTCATGTAAAAATGTTACCACTTCACAGGTCAAAAGGCTTTCATGGCCTGGGTATAGGTCGTACCAAAAAGATTGGGTGTCCACCCACCATTCGTGGCTTGTCCTGTGCTCTGGTCTTTCCTGCACCCCTCTCTCCGCTGCACACACTGGTCACGCAAACCATCTCTTTTATCTGCACTCCGTTCTTGTTCCCATCTCTCCCCTCCCTTGCTCCTCTCTTTTTCTGTCCTCTGCACCTTTTCTACCCTTTTTTCACTTTGCAGTCCCACTGTTTGACAGAACTGGGGAGAGCACGCAAAATCATTGGTCATACACTTAGAACGGGCTTTGCGTGTCTTCTCTTTCTTACACCTAGAGATTTCCAGCCTGACTTGGGCATAGCTTTCAGTGGAATGGTAGCCTCATGGCGCGGTTAGATTGTTAGGCTACTGGCGATGTCTTCTTGATGTGGAGGGCCTTAATTATGATGTAGAGTATTGTGTAGAGAAGGTGAGTTGGGAGTGAAAGCCTGTGAAAAATGACCAGTGTGGAGGCACAGGGAGTGTGATTGTATTGAGAAGAGCGTGTGATTACGCAAGCTGCCACATAAAGTCCTTTTAAAGGGGGTAGAGAGGAGCCGAGAGGAATGTGTTGCCTTATTCTATGGGCAAGATGATGAGAGTCTTGCTGTCAGGATCTCTTGCGGGTCTTGCACAGAGGTAGCACAAACTCCTACCTCCCCGTAAGGTCTTGGCACCAGCACTTTAATTATAAACAGAGAACCGTCCATAACCTGCCCAGGAAAGAGGGTTACGGTTCACTGGATTGCTATTTCTGAAAGAATTGAGGCATAGGAACGCGACACAGTACAGGAAAGCACCAATATGAAGCGTTGGCAGAATAAGAGTCATCCAAGTGGGCTCTGCAAGCAATACCCCTGATTAGGCCTTTTGTGATTCAATGCACCTGCATAGCGGGCTAGAAGCTGAGAAGGGCTGCACTGTTTCAAAAGTAATTGACTTAATGGAAATGTATGAACAACAGAAATTAGATTAAAGTTCACCTGAGTGGGGGGCGTGGCTACGAGAGCCATGTAGGAGGACGCGTTCCAGCGGAGCTCCCGAGATCCTGAACAGATCCGGGTAAATCAGTGCAGTACGACTGCTTATTGAATACCGACGATATGCATGCCAGCGTGTGAAGGTGCTACCGAAGTACTGTGAACTTTTGGAGGTCATAGTAGCTACGACGGCTAAGATCGGAGAAGAAAAGTCGAGAGACGCTGAGAACAAAGGGCGACTCAAAATGGCCGACATAGGCCCGAGACGGGATTGAAAAGAGTTGCGGGAAGACCTAACCAGGTCAGCGTGCAGTGCGCCCACTCATCATTCGGCAGACCTGCACATCCTCAGAACCATGTCCAGTAAGGCAGTGCGACCTAAGGCGAAACAGCCCACGCTGGACGACTTCACCAAAACGTCCCCGGGCACGGACGCCACCAAGAATAAGGATGCACCGGCCGTGGGTAGCGCGACGACTTCGAGCTCTAACCAAGAAATCCTGGCAGCGATTGCGGACCTGAGAGCGGCCTGGGAGTCGAAATTAGAACTGGCTGTCTCTGAATTAAAAACGGCATTGGACCTCAAAGTTGGGGAGGTCCAGGAGGACCTCAATCTACTGAGACAAGACGTTAGGGTTCTGGCGGAGCGCACAGAGTCCCTGGAAAAAGAAGTTGGCCCGAATACGGCGGACTGTGCCACCCACAAGGCTAAACTGCACGCCCTAATCCAAAGGGTGGGCAACTTGGAAAGTAGAGTGGAGGAGGCGGAAGGACGGGCCCGTCGCAACAATATCCGCATTGTGGGCCTACCGGAGGGGACGGAGGGCCGTGACCCTACTGACTTTGTTGAGACCATGTTGCTGCAAGAGATATCCGGAGGGGCCTTATCCCAAGGCTTCGCAGTGGAGAGAGCACATAGAGCCCTAACGAGGAGGCCGCCTCCCGGAAACCCGCCCAGACCCATCATTGCCAAAATTCTTAACTATCGTGATCGGGAAAGAATATTAGAACATTTCCGAAAAGGAGGCACGATCAAGAGAGGAACAGCAAACATCACGGCGTATCCGGATTACACCCTAGCTGTGCAGCGGAGCCGCATGAACTTTGGGACTGTGAAGCGGAGGCTGAGGGAGGCAGGTTACAAATATATGTTGCTTTACCCTGCAAAACTGAAGGTCATACAGGCGCATAAAACTTTATTTTTCGAGACCCCAGAGGACGCCATGGAGTGGCTCGATGCACAGGGGTGCCCTCAAGAATCGGCGGACCGGCCCCAGAAGGACTCGGAGGAGCTGCGGAAGATGTAAAATGGCGTCGCAAGATGGCACGACTCATGGATCCTGAGACTTGATTATAGTCGGTTCGGAACCTTCGGTATGGAAGGTCAGTTGGTTGTACTGTTTGTCACAAACACTGAGATTATCATTGAACGGGAGCCCCATGGAGCGATACTCTCTCCCCACAATAGCTTAGGTTAGGTGGCCATTAGGGCGACCTCACCCTACTGGGCTCCGTGCACGGACCGGTGTTTGCGGAACCAGATGTGGGGGTGCCTGAGCTCTTTTGTTGAAGCTGGGCAACAGTTGGGGTGTGTGGTGTTGGGGGGAGGGTGGGAGAGGGAGGGGAAAGGGAGTTGGAGTTTGGTTGTGTGTGTGGTTGGTTACGGAATGAGCTTATTCGCGGAGTGGCTGCAGTGGGACGCCTTCTGTGTCATGAGAACCGCTGGAGGTTCCCGTAAGTGGGGTGGGAAGACACATAGCTGCCATGGGTGACCTCAAGATTGCCACCTGGAACGTCCGAGGCCTCAATAATTACCTGAAAAGAAATAAAGTCATGTTGTATCTTAAACGACAGAAGATCGACATTGCCCTACTACAAGAAACGCACCTGGCCCAACATAAACTAGACCTTGTAAAGAAAAAATGGGGTGGTACAGTGGTGGGCTCCCCGATCTCGGCCTATGCCAGAGGTGTGCTGATCTGGGTGGCCCCGCATGTCCCACTCAGAATTGTACGAGAGGAGGTAGACACGGAGGGTAGGCTGGTAATACTGAGGGTACTGATCGAGAACAGAGGACTGAGTATTATTAATACATATGCCCCCAATCAGAATACTGCTGTATACTTCAGGACTCTATGTACACGCCTGGGCCCGTGCGCAGGGGAACCGATCATCTGGGGGGGGACTTTAACTGTATTCTTGACCCCAAGATAGATAGGTCCGACAGTAAAGTAGACAGGCCCACCCCAGCGGCCAGGGCTCTACGGGTACTATTAGACGACTATGGACTAGAAGATGTCTGGAGATTAAAACACCCCACGGCCTTGCAGTACTCTCATTATTCGGCCCCTCAACAGTTGCACACGAGACTAGATTACTTCTTTGCTACGCCAGAAGTGGCGATAACAACTACACAGGTTGAATACAGAGCGAGGGTCCTGTCGGACCATTCGCCCTTGGTGATGGCCTGGCAATATGGCCGCCCCAGAGGGCGGATTCCAACATGGCGCCTTCGGGCGGAGCCGCTCAGAGACCCGGTCTTTAGAGAA
This sequence comes from Ambystoma mexicanum, assembly GCF_040938575.1. Taxonomy (NCBI): domain Eukaryota; kingdom Metazoa; phylum Chordata; class Amphibia; order Caudata; family Ambystomatidae; genus Ambystoma; species Ambystoma mexicanum. The sequence goes on along the minus strand of NC_090921.1, from coordinate 1,158,026,047 downwards.
GATATTAGAGAGACGATTACAAGGTATTTTGAGGAGAACACGGGCAGTGTGGATTTGGCTGGTACACTTTGGGAGGCCTTCAAGGTGGTAGTGAGGGGCGACGCTATTTCTAAATCAAAGGGCCTTCAGGGGGGAGTTTTAGCTGAGCTGGAGAAAGTGGAGAAATAATTAGAGCGTGAATGTACCAGAGGGGGAGGGGACACAGACCTAGTACTCGAATTACAACAACGATGCTCAGAGCTTTGGGAGTGGCTTTGTGACCTCAATTACAGGAAATACGTGGAGAGGCAACATGCAGGAGGTGACAAAACTGGTTGCCTACTGGCATGGCTTTATAAGAGGGAAACCCCCAGGGCCCCGGTCATGATGATAGAAAGGGAAGACGGAGAGGAGGCTCACACTCAGGAAGAGGTTAACGCTGCTTTCTTAGATTATTATAAAGCGCTGTATGAGGACAAAGGGGAAGACAATCTGGATAAAATCAGGGACACACTGGAAGATATAGAACTGCCCAGGATTAGTGCAGAGGAAAGGGAGGAGTTAGATGGCCCCATTAGGCTAGATGAACTGGAAGAGGTGGTGAAACGGCTGCCTACTTGCAAGACCCCGGGCACTGATGGACTCCCGAGTGAGTTCTACAAAACGTATAGCGCAGAGATACTCCCCCCTATGCTGGAGATGTATAACGAATCATTCGAGGGAGGCCGATTGCCAGACACGCTCAGAGAAGCGCTGATCATACCACTACCCAAGCCTAACAAGCCGAGACAACACTGTGGATCGTACAGACCGCTGTCGATGTTGAACCAAGACAGTAAGATCCTGACAGCGGTCTTGGCGGACAGGCTGCGCAAGGTCATCGGCAGACTGATACACTCGGATCAGACAGGTTATGTCCCTGGCAGGAATATAACTCATAATCACAGGCGGCTCCACCGAGTGATAGAAGAAGGGAACAGAAGAGATGAGGAAATGGCAGTGATCTCCCTAGATGCAGTTAAGGCATTTGATTCGGTGAGGTGGCCGTGGCTGTTTGCGGTCCTGAGGGAATATGGGTTTGGGCCAGGCTATATCAGATGGGCGAGACTACTGTATAGCCAGCCAACGGCTAGGGTGCATACGGGATCAGTGATATCCGATAAGTGGCACCTAAGTAGGGGTACTAGGCAGGGATGTCCTTGGTCCCCGATGTTATACATATTGGCCTTGGAACCCTTAGCGGTATATCTTAGACAGCAATATGACCTGTTGGGCATCGAGGTGGGAGGAAAGAGCCATTTGATATCCTTATATGCCGATGACTTGCTGCTGTACCTAAAGTATCCGGAAGAGAACCTCCAGTATGTTTTGGAGGTCATGCAGAAGTATGCCGAATTGTCCGGCATAGCGGTTAATCCCGGCAAGTCGAGCATGTTCCCCCTAGGGTACTATTCGAGGGTCCCCACGGAACGCTTACCGGTATTGCCTGTGCCTTGGGCAGCCGAGTCCTTCCGATACCTCGGAATAGACATATATCACACTGTGGGAAACGAACATCTGCATAACACCGAGGTTGCTGTGGATAAAATCCGTGCGTCCATGCGATTTTGGGAAAAGCTGCCGCTAGCGATGATAGGGCGAGGGGCGTTGCTTAAAATGGTTGTCTTGCCTAGACTGCTGCATTTCTTCAACAACATACCATACTTAATAGCTAGGAAGTTCTTTACCAAACTCGACAGCATGTGCAGGGACTTCCTATGGCACGGCACTCGTAACCGAGTGGCGCTGTGGAAGCTACAAAACTTCCACGATAAAGGAGGGATTAAATTACCACATTTTGAGGCCTATTATGTAGCGAGCCAATTGCAATATGTTACACAGTGGCTCTCTGATGAGGAATCTCCCGAGTCCATGTTGGTTGGGACAGATTGAACCCCGTTTTATTTGAAGGAGATCATCTGGGTCCCTAGACAAGACCTAAATCTTCGCCCTGGTATGCTGTTACTTGGGTGGAAAATGTGGCGTAGAGCATGCCGGCTACTGGAAAGCCCGGATCCGTGTTCGCCACAGGTGCCACTGGTTGCCTTGACTGCGGGGGATGGTCAACTTAGAAAAACGATCAGAATGTACTGGGAATCGGTTGGGTTGGCCACGCTAGGAGATACATGGCAAGAAGTGGCCATCAAGGATTTTGCAGACCTAGAAGAAGAAACTGGGTTACATGGGGGCCAATACGTTACATACCTCAGGTTGGTACGGATTATCCGAAAATCTTGGCCTGAGACGGTGTTAGCGGAGGATCCGGACGCCCTGATTGATACAATATATGACATATCAGAGGGCGGACACGAGATCTCCAGATTGTATGAGGTGGTGATGTCCCGAGTGGGAAAGGACTTGACAGACTTGAGACTAGATTGGGAAATGGAGGTGGGGGTCCAGATGACTGATGGGATGTGGGAACGGGCTCTGGGATATCATAAAAAAAGTGTCCAGAAATGCTAGATTACAGCAAATCCAACTATATATCACACACAGAGCGTATATGACCCCCAAGAGAATAGCTAAATTTGCGAACTCGGGCAGGCAGGCATGCCCGAAATGTAACGAGGAGGACGCGGACATGACGCATATGTTCTGGTCCTGCCCAGTAATCGAAGTCTTCTGGAGAGAAGTGTCACAGAAGTTGGCTGACAAAGGGGTCCCGATAAGCATTGACACGACCTGGGCTTGCCTTCTAGGGGGGTTCCCCAGACCGAAGAACACCAGACATCTGGGGAAACTGAGAGACCTAGCGTATATACTCGCTAAGAGGAGGATAGCTATGAACTGGAAGCAATGCTACAAACCTAGGATAGAGATGTGGTGGAGGGATCTCCAAAAATGGGCGGAAGCCGAAACCATGGTCTGGCAAGGGGCATGCAGTAAATGTGGGGAGGAGGATGTGGGCAACCTAGTAGCCTGGAGGTTATTAGTCACTGGTCTGTTTGGGGTACGAGGCGAACCTACTGCCTCGGAGGAGGAAGTCATCCGGCCACACCAGGTCGATACAGAACTACCCTGTGGATAAGCTCTTGGGGGGGAGGGGGGGAGTGTAGTGTTGGGTTTTTTTAAGTGTTTATTGTCTTATTGTATATAATGTCACAAGTTTGTTTATACTGTTTTCACTTAAAACAAAATAAAAATATATTTAAAAAAAAAAAAAAAAAAGTTCACCTGAGTCACCAGGCGATTCACCAAGCAGAAGAAGTTGGTGTAGACAGGTAACAAACTACTGATGCCCATCAATGCTTACCCTTATCTGACCTCAGAGGGTGAAATAATACCCCACTCCGAGAGAAGGCATGGGTGGTTGCTGCTCATACTGGCCAGGTGACGGTCACTGTCTCCCTTGTTAGTATTAGCACTGTAGTACTACTGATTGTTGCTGGACATAAGTGTAACACCCAAACGGCACAGCATTTCCTTTATTTGTCACGTTGGGCGCGTTATCCATGTATGTAAGTGGAAATTCCAGGCTGAATGCACCGCTTCATTCATCACTTTCGAGTTACTTAAAATGTGTCCCAAAAAGACTAACTTCAGTACCATGACATTTGTTTGTACACAAATCTGTGGTTCAAGAATATTTTTTGAAATTTATTTGATGTATTAGACACATTGCATGAAGGTAAGCAACTTAAAAGTTAACAACAAAGTGGTGCATTCAACCAGAAATGTCTATTTACATCTTTAACTTTACGTGATCACTATGCATGTTTTACTGTGCATCACCAAAATGCAGACATTTTTGTTTTATTCCATTTCACTGCATATATATGCGGACGAGACCCTGTGCAGCCTTCCCCCCATAACCAATCACATGTATTATTAACTTTACCTCCCCAATATATATATGCAGTGAAATCGTACTGTGGAAATTCAACATTTTGGGGTGCGCAGTGATGGGGTGATGCCCTTTATGACACACATTTTGAGTACAATGTTCTGGTTTAACGTGTGTGCAGCCTATTTTTGGGACCTCAGCTTAAAATTACAATATTTGCTAGTATTTATTTTTGAGTGTGTGGGGGTTAATACTTGTTGGGTGCACATTAATAGGTTGACATTTTTGGATTGGAAGAAAGATGTTCTTCCCTGGGGGGCGGTGCAGGGGGAGGAGGGTTGGGGTGGTGTTGTGAAGAAGCTTGTATGCCCATTTCTCCATGGATAGATGTAACAGTGATGTCTGTGCGTCTGGGGGCAAAGACACTGCCACCTTGTAAAGAGATTTAAGTTTGGATTCAAATTCAAAACTCACCACGTTCCTAGCAAGAAACACAGTAATGCTACAACCAGAGACAGTCAGGGACATGCAGCTAGCAAGATTCAGTTGATTGTAGTGCAATGCTTGTGGGGTCTTGTAGGGGCAGGTCCTGCACAAAAACATGTTTGTTTTTCTGAACAGTGCCTAAAGGGCAAGACAAAGATAGCATAGGTTTATCTTTGGAGGCTAGCAGGGTATAAGAGGTCTGGAATGGCTGCCTTCAACTTTTGTGCAAACAGCATATCCCCAGACTGACAGCGGTTTTGGGCCTGTGAACCTCCTCATACTTGCCAACCCTACTGATTTAGGCAGTAGGCAAGCTACTGCTTTTTAAGCAGTCCTACTGCCTACAGATTTGGGTGACAGATCCTACTGCGTTTTATAGTGGCAGGTAATTCATGTGACTCTAAGGCAATTAATCTGTCGGTGCGGTGGGTGGATAAGTCATACATTTGAGTGATGGGCTCAGATCAATCCACTGACCTGACAGCTCAATGACTCTGCCCTGCACTCTTGCAGGGACAGACCGTAGGTGAACCACCAGTGAAGGCAAGTGGCAGAGCGTACCACCAGCACACAGCATCTGCCTATCAAATTGAGGAGGGTATCAGTCTCCATGTTGCTCAGTGTTCCACCTCCACTGCAGTAATAAATATGGGTTCCAGGTGTTAATGTCCCTGCAAGAATATCACCATACAAAAATATCGCCATATTTTTGCGGCGATATTAAGCCATGGAACCTGCGGGGACACGCCTACAACCCCCACATTTTTTTAAGGCGTGTGGGACCCCGCCGCAACGCCAGGCCCATTTACCCCATAAATTATCCCCACCAATAATATTGCCTATGGCCTTACCCCATGACCATATGTATGGTAATATTATTGGTGTGGATAATATTAACTGACACCTAAATATGTACTACCCAGGCTGATGCTACAGAGGAGTAGCTAACCTTGCCTACCAGCTCTGTGTGATTACCTTCTGTGAAGGTGAGTAATTCAATTTTGTGTTTATTTACCATTCAAAATTATACATTGTAAACATTTCAACATCTCTCCATGTTGTGCTGTTTGAAGGGTTGTGCATTTTAGAATGCTCCTGTGGTGCCAACAATGTATGGTTAGTAATTTTCTGTGATGTCATTGTTATGCTACGTATTATTTTTGAAACTTGAAAAATCCTCCATCTTAGACTTTTTGGTCACAGAATGTTGGCAAGTATGCCGCCTGCCCACGGGGGGCATGCAAGACTTCATGGGGTTGGCCCACACTGAGGAAGCACTAGCAGCTCCTTCAACTTCAATGCGCCACGCATTTTAACTGTATAAATATCATATTCATGCAGTTAACATGCATGGCTTGTTAAATATGACGGTCGCTCATTAGTTCCCTCTAATTAAATCCTCCTCCCCAACACCCGATGCCAGCCCGGCCTGGCCTACACTGCACCTCCCAGGGTGTCAGACAGGACATAGGGGTTCAGGGAGGGCACTTCACAGCTTTGCAAGATCTTTTGCTTAGACCCACGGTGTGGGAACGAGCAGCTCTGGTTTGTGTGGTCAGAAACCATGCCGCACAAGCCCTCTTTTCCCCCGCTCAGCGCCATCAGCAGTTTAAGCAGCTTTAAAGGTGCCAGACAGGAAAGCCGGGGAAGTGTTACAATTTATCACGTTCACATTAATTAACAAGTGGGATGAATTAAGGGGCTTGCTGGCTTTTCCTGAATTCTAAACATTGATTAAACAGGCAGCGTGGGGCTACTTTGACTTGACTTACCTTACTTAGTAGGCTGAGTAAGTGTGAGGTCTCTCCTCAGGACTCCAGTCCAGGAGGTTGAGTTGGCAGAGTCACACTTCTCTCACGCTGTCAGTAGTCAGGAGAATGCATCGTTGACTAGCTAGCTGCTTCTGAAGCTGAGGCTGTGCACTTGAGGGCACGTGCAGGATGCCAGGCCTGGGCACGTGACGCTCCAAATGCACAGGCGGCAGGCGCGGGGTGATGTGGAGGGGGAACACATGAGCAAGATGCGCAGCAGGCAGCAGAGTTAAGAATCTTGTTTGTTTACCATTACCAATACCCGGGCCGCAGCGCTGTAGCTCACTGTCTGAACTCAGTGGAGTAACACACAATGTGGGACCCCCCTGCCAGCCATGCTGAGCAGGCCCACCATCTCGGCAACATATTATGGATCGTACCAAACTCTGGGCCGGCCTAGATTATGACGTTTGCACAATACGCACAAACGTGCTGCTCAAGGGGTATGCCACACACTGTACTAGGAGAAATCTATACGTATGTGTTTTAATGAAATATACAGCACACTTTCTGAGAAAAATTGGCTAAAAAGTCAGAGTGTTTGCAATTGGTGTGTAGGGTAATGCCAATCCAATAAATGCAAGTCATCCACAGTGCAAAGGAACATTAATGCTTTGCTGTTACAAATTCTATGCCACATTGAATACATGTTCCACTGGCTGCACAATGTAGAGCAGTGTGGACACATAATAACACATAATAACATTACAGTAAAGCATGCCAGGCCACATTTAGACAAACCTAGACTGGTTGCACCAAAATGCCAGTCGAAACAATAACACTCATCAAGAAGAGAGCACACATTCAAGCCCAGGTCTCTGTGGCCTCTAACAACACAGCCGAACTCTATAAAATCTGCAAGGAACTGGTCAATCCTGTTGCGGTCTCCACCCCTCCTGTTCCCTCCCAGGCCCTCTGTATGGCTCTGGCCTCTGGCTAAAACTCAGGACATGCTGTCCTCTATCTCCTCTTCCTCTCCCTCTTCCTCTTCTGCCCCCCTTTGGCCATCTCTACCTCTCCTCCACCTTTCTGCTCTTTCTCTCTGAAAACACCTGACAAGGTTTCTAGACAAGTCCGATTCATGAAAGTGTCATCCAAGTAGCATAGCAAGTACCTGTTGAGCTGCAGGAGCTGCTATGCTGCCACTCAGAACTAAGGACTCTAAAGCATTATAAAGGATTGATGTGAACTTTCCTCAGGCTGATTCACAAAGTTGCGTCGATTGGCCAAGCATGCCTCCTGAAGCGTGTCCTTGATTACATAAGGGGAGGTACGCACGCATCGCACACGCACATCGAAGTTGCATAGCAAGTAGCTGGTAGCTGCAGGAGCTATTACACTGCCACTCGGAACTAAGGACTCTAAAGCATTCTAAAGGATTGACGTGAACTTTCCTCAGGCTGATTCACAAAGTTGCGTCTGTAAGAGGAAACATTGAACACTCCGTAGCACTGACTATCTATAAGTAAAGTGCTGCCCAACTGAAGATACTTTGTCTGTTGGTGTTTAATGCAGCGAACCTAGTTCAAGCTAGCTCAAGCTGCACAATTTGTAAGGACTGCCTTGACTCTCCCCTTAGAATTGCACTTTGTTGTTAGGGAACGCCGCCATTACGTTTGTTATACTTATCTGCTCTTGCTTCCTCTTTCCAGATTGGCCAAATTTGCCCCGCCTCCTGCCCGCCTGCAGCACTCCTCCTGAAGCATGTCTTTGATTACATAAGGGCAGGTACGCGTGCATCGAATTAGCATAGCAAGTAGCTGTGGAGCTGTTTGGATGTGCGGCAGGCGCCAGGAGGCAGGACGCGGTCTTTGGGTTATTGTGTAGGTACATACAAAAAAAGAGAGGTACTGTTTTGCTCATTTTTTGTTGCGTAACTTACAAGAATTACAGCGATTTATCTACTGAAGTTTTTTTCTTGTACATTATCTCAAAAGGAGGTGGATTTTCCTCTTGAGGTGGCTTTTTCTCATTCTTGATAATCATGGAAATTGTTCTACGGAATGGGAAAAAAATGAAAGCAAATCAAGGAAAATCCCAGGTGTCTGTGAGCCCCATTAAAAATAAAAACAAAAAATAAATCATTACTCCTGGGGTATCCATACATGGGAAGTGCTCTTTTATGTCTATGTCTGACACAACAGAGGAAACAGTAAATTATAGAGACAAAAGTGAGTCCTCAAATATGGATACTAAATTAACTGAGACGAAAGCGCTGTGTTCTATAAAAGTAGCAAAGGAAGATATCACAGCTGACCCTTTTGCTGCAAATGTAAGCATAAAGAAGGAGCACATAGTGGCAGCTGAGATGCACGAAAATAAGTTTACCCCACTTGCAGATATTTCAATGTTGGCCCATGTAATCATGGCGGATCTGGATAAACAAATCTGCCTTTCATTAGGTCCATCCACGCCTGTTGCGACAGGGGGACATTTTCGTGAACATGTTCACTTCCATAAGCCTCATTTTTTAATTTTTTTTTTTAATTTGTTCTTGGTTCAATTACATAAAAGTAGAACCTTTACAAAAATGTATCATGTTTATAACAGTTCATATTTACCTTGTGTATCACGACAATTATCATAGATTTACACATCAATTAAGATTTTCCTAAAATTTTCCTATAACAAATGTCACATTACATTGTATTTCATCTGTAACATAATTGTAAAACATTTACAAAATTTAGTATAGTTTTCACAGTTCATTTACTTTGTAATACATCACATTTAACATAAATATAGACATAAGTTAAGGCTTCCTAAAATTCCTAAAACAAACCTTACATTTCATTATATTTTGTTGCATTACATTTCAATAAAATTCTATTAAAATCCAAAGACCATCACTTGTATTAGCAACACATAGTTCCTGCAGGCCATATATATCTCGGGCTTAATTTGATGCAAGAATTCGACAGTACATAATTGTGCCTAAAATCACTTAAGTTCATCAGAGCTGAAGATACCTCAACAACAATGAATATTAACTTGGCCAATTTTCAGTTGCTAGAATAAGTTGCATGTTCTTTTTGTGTACATTTACAGAAACTCACTAGTGCATATACTAGTGGTTTATGTGTGCCTTGCATCATTCTGGCCCATAGGAATTTTAAGCAGTCATCATAATGGATGTCAACAAATTCCATCAGTAGTCTTGTTCACATAGTTTTACAGTGGGGACAATATAAACTCAAGTGTTTCAAGGTTTCAGTGGATTCAGTGCAAAGGGGAAAATGACATTTCCATCCATCTATTTTGTTCTTATTGTCATTCCTATTTGAGATCCTCTCTTTTGTATAATATAAACTCAATTTGTACCACAAAAATACTTTTCTCGTATGGTTACATGGAAATAGAGTAATGTAGTCAAATCTTGGAGTACGCTTCTTAGTATACAAATAGTATTCCTTATACAATTTATATTTACCAACTTCTTCAATGGTTAGGTACCAGTACATTTCAAACAGCTTTTTCTTATCTTAACCAGGCCTGTGATGCACATCATCCACAGTGATGTTACTTCATTCAATAGTACACGTAGTTTGGCATGGTATTTAGCAAATGATAATGAGGAGGTGAATTCTGAGATTTTTCCCATGTTAGAGTATAAGGAGTTATTTGGGGGAAAATATATTTTTACATAATTACTAAGCAATCTCCATTTCCAACGACTAGATAACGCCACCAATCCCAACTCATGTCGTAGAACAGCATTAGGTACTGACATGGAAAGCCACATGGCACTTTTTAGCAGGGTGCCTTGCAATTGATCTAAAATTGCACTTATTTCGCATAAGCAGATATCCAATGCATATAGGATTACACTTTCAATTTTTAATGTTAAAAATCAATGATGGGAGTTAGCGAAAATGTACAGTATTTCAAGTAAATCAATTTTAGTTGTGATAGTAGTTGTCTGCTCTTGCATTTTATTAAGTCAGACCACACTTTGATTGAGTTTTTTTCCAATAGGTAGTATCCCAAGTAGATCATGTTTGAGATACAAGGTATCAACGTGTCCATGATTCGCCATTGGTATCTTCCTCGTTTTTGCTGAGCACCAAATTTCATGACAGCTGTTTTGGCAGGATTGCGAACTAGGTTGTGAGCCGTAGCAAACTCCTTGAATAACCATAGTTTAGATTGTAAATCTGCTGGAGTAGGGTCAAATATTATGATATCGTAAGGAAAGGCGATCCATTTAAGGTGAATGGCACCAATTTTTACGGAGAAGAGATTTTTTTCCTGCCATATTATGTCAAGATCTGCAAGGTACAGATTAAAAAAGGTTGTAGCAAGATTGCATCCTTGTTTAAGACCCACATTGGTGCTGATTGGCTTGGTGGTTCTTCCCTCTGCTGTTATTTTAATTTTATAAGAGGTGTTAGTGTGTACTACAATGAACCAGTACACTAGGGCCTTCGGGATTCTCATGTTGATCATTTTCTTCCACAACATATTGTGCACTACATTGTCGAAAGCTGACGACATGTCGATCGAAGCAATGTAAACTGGATTCAAGGTCTTGTTTTTTGCTCCTGCTATTGCATGTGCCATGATTGTTGCATTAAGCATAGTACTCATCCCTTTACGAAACCCAATTTGATGTTTTGAGTATAGGGCATTCATTTCAATATACTTTTCTAGGTCGTACAGCAATAAGATCGCAAAAAGCTTAGCCTCAGTATCTATCAAGGCGATAGGGCGATAGTTCTGTGGTAAGGCAGGATCACCTTTTTTAAATATGGGAATGATGTTTGCAGATAGCCAAGATGGAGGAATAGTTCCCAACTTGACTATGGCTTGAAATTTAGTTTTTAAGAGTGCAGCCCATAGATCAGGATCTGCTTTATACAGGCATGGGGGAAAACCATCCGGGACTGCTGATTTTGAGTAATGAAGTCTGGATATAGCCCACTTGATGTCTTCAGTTGACCAGTGCAACCGGGGGAATCTCATTGTAGCACAGAAGAGTTCCTGGAACATTTAGGAATTTATCCGGGGGTCGATATTTCTTGGTGATATAGTTTTGCCATACAACTTCTGAAATACAATTTGGCAACACCAGGAACATTTGATTTCGGTTACTTTTGATTGTGCGCCATATTGTGCATGTATCGTGTGCCGCTATAGCTCTGATGAATGTAAAATTGTCTTCATTGTATCTCAGTATACGTGCATGTTTGAGATTCTGTCTGCATGTAGCCAGGATCCGATTCTGCCGTGTATGATAATTCAAAGTAGTAAGCTTTGTTTTTTTCAGCTGTCTAAGTGCTTTATTTTTTTCTCGTTCATGCACTTTGCAGATGGGATCATATGGATGCGGATGTTTGATATTGGACTATTTTTTGCCGAAATGTACTAAGGCAGAGTTGATTAGATCAGAGTATGACTCTGCCATTTCGAGCGTCAAATTTCCCTTTATCTGCTTTAGCTTGTCCATATGCCACGACACATGTTGAACAAATTGTTTGCATAGGCCTTGGTTCCACCTAAGTGATGTTTGGGGTCGGTCTATTTCTGAAAGTACTGTAGAAGTATCAACATCAAGTAATAGATATTTAAGTTTCAAATTGATAGTAATTTGTGCGTGATCGGCATATATTATTTGATTAATTGTCACAGGTGTTGTGTGTTACAAATATAAAATCAATCGTTGAGCTCTTTGAGCCCCTTGTCCATGTACTCCATGAGTTTTTTTGGTCCGCTGCAGCAATGCCCATGTCTCAGTCGCTTAAAAAGTTCCTCCGTTGTGTACCTCTGCTCTTAGACAATGCATTTACTTTGATTCGTCTCAACTCATTATTTTACCTGCAATCAGAGTTTAAATCCCCACCTAATATTATTTCTGCATCTTGATATTCATTTGTTATTGTTTCTAGGCAGGCATTTACTTCATCGATCATAGCTTCAATTGGTGTATTTGCATGGTTCCAGTATAGCTTAAGTATGATTAAGTGCAGGTACTTTGGTATCTTTGTATTTGACAATACCCCTACAAGGTTGCTGGCTTTCCATATCATCTTTGAGTTGAGCATTGTGACATTGTCCACAGCTAACCCTAGCCTCCAGATGGACGACCTAGGGATATTCTAGTGGCCGAAGAGAAGTGTGTAGTATAGCCAGGCAGCGTCAGAGCAGTTGTTTTCATGGTTTCTTGCAGCAAAATAATTGCTGGCCGATTGTTGGTTTCTAACATCATCTGCCATTTCATTAAGTTAAGGTTTCCACATGAGTTCCATGATAACACACTTAGTTGGTCGCTATTGAGTGGCTATGTTGAAGAAACCGTTTCTTTACATTTTAATATTGAGTGCAACATCGGTTCTAACCAAGGTAGGCCTTTGGAATTACCGACTATGTTTAGTAATTCCTTAATTACACTGTCTTCACCGCCTCGTAGATTCTGTGGCGATGTTGATGTTATGGTGGACTGCACCTCATAAGGGCTAATATATCCAATAAATTCCTTTGCATCTGATTCATTTTCAAGGGAGGTTAGAGTGAGGCCTTCGTCTTTAATTCCTTCTCTGTTAAACCATAGATATTTCATAATTGCTTCAGAATTAAGATAGCAGATCGCGCTGTAGTTGTTTTTTATTGACAGTGAGACCCTGAGGATGTCCTCTGATTTGATCATTCTAAACTGTGGCATTCGTGTGATGAGTGCTAAGAGAATTGCTCGATTGATATGATTTTTTCCGAGCATTGCTCGGTTTCCTTCGAATCCAAGTAGGTGTAGCGTATTGTTTTTAATTCCATGCTGTTTATTAGGAGCTTGCTCCATTACCCCTGGTAATGGTTCATATGTTTCTGTTTTCATCGTGTGAGGCCTCTCTATGCATGTTGCTCGCGAGGGAAGGATTTTCCATCATAAAGTACTTTCCCCAGAATTTCCAATATTTCATAGCGATTGATAATAGATTCGCTTTTGGTTTGGACTTCAGGTATGGATTTAGACAATGCTGGACCATGTATTGATATACGTTTGTTATCATGTAAAGATTGCAGAGGGACATTAGTCGGTTCTTGATTTGTGGTCTCTGTGCCTATTGATGTCGGAGGTAAGATATTGGCTAGAATTCGTACTTTACCTCCTCCATTCACTACTATTGAAGTTCTTTTTTCCTCAGAGGTGTCGATCTCTTTATTAGCCATTGTGGTGCCGTTTTTTTCACTAAGGCATACTTCACTGTTGGTTTTCCTTGTGGGCATCATAGAAGTTTCATCTGTAAAGTTGCCATTGGTTGCGACTTCTGCCACATTTTGGAAAATAGTTGTCCAAGATTATTTTTGTTCTATTCGATAGGACAGCTGGTGGAGTATTTGAAGTCGCAGAGGGTGTTGTCAAACCCTTTGCAAAAGGATTATCAATTTGATTTGCAGTGTTAGTTATCGTTGGCACTTTCTTTGGGTGTGCCTTGTTCTTTTCTAAATGTTTTACCGCATGATTAGAGTTTTGATTTACTTTGTTAGTGCCTGTAGTCTCCGTCTTTGTGGTTACTTTATTCATTTTTATGTTAATTTTGGTGTAATCTTTATTGATGGAATTAAAGCCTCCTGACTTTCTTTTGATAGTTGTTGGAGATCTATGTGATCCTCGTCAACAATTTCGGTTGCTGATTCCCCATTGGCATCAATTTGGTTTGATTCATGTGATATATTAACGTCAGCATTGCTCTTGTTGCCTTCTAGTGCAGTGTCCTTATGTATTTTAGCATATCTTTTGACAGCTCTCAGGTGTAGTTTTTTGGCTCGCCGTGATATAAAGCAAGGACTGTCTTCTTGTAATGGTTCCTCGTTAACTTCTGGCTTCATCTAATCCAATAATTTCAATAGTTCTGCAGGGCCATCAAGACAGTGACTAGGTTGAACTAATTTTGATAATTGGTAAGCTTTGGTGATATTGATTTCTTCTACTGCAGCCTTTAGTTCTTTCAATTCATTCTGGCAGGTGCACGGAATGGGTATGGATGAGTCCACTGATGAAGCAATATTGATGATTGTGTTGCTTCCAGACAGCATTGGGTGTTTTTATCTTCGCATTCGGGAGAGGTCGTCGGCTTCTGGTTTAAGTTACGATCATCTTTAAGATTTTTCAAAGTCTCTGCTGCCATTATAAAACCTTCCATTTGGTCAATCTTGGAGGATATATGCAGTAACATTGCTTTGATCTCCCTCAGTTCCAGGTGGGTCAGGTCATGCCCTTTGTCGAGGAGGTCTAGGATTTTAATAATCACCAGGGATGTACTCGGCGAGTGCTGGGCATCGTCTAACATTGGGCTTGAGCCCACAGAGAATTTAGGCTGAGAGGCGTTGATGTACAGTTCAGTTTATACAGGGGAGTATGTAAGTTGAGGAGGTGGTAGTTCCTTGTTTATATCTTCAACCAATTCACTGTTTGTATCCAAAGATCCTACCGGAGGTCCAGGTGATAGTGATGGTAATAACATTTTCCTTTTTACAGAGCCGTGTACCAGAGGCGTTAGCATCCCTATGGAGCGGCTCACTGTTTGGTCCAATATCGTCATTTTCTCCATTGTCGTTTCATATTGTGCTTTGTCATTTGTAGAGCCCACTGGCGATTGTGTGAAACTCCCAAAATCGTCTGCTAATTTTCGCACCTCAGGACTAGTAGAATTGCCATATGGATGTAGTTCTGAGTGTGACATTGGTAGCGCGAGAGTCAAAGTTTGCGGTCATTCGGAGGCATGGATTTGGGCAGCATGAGACGCGAGTCTTATGTGGCTCATGTGTTCTTTGGGTACACTCGCCACGAGTTCTTCGAGCACTGCTGGTTCTATATATGATGTTCTCCCATGGCATATCAGTGAATCTATGCTCATTGATGATAATGGGACTATGGCAATCTCGTTGCACTTGCCGCTTCTCAAACCGCTTGCCATCCATTTTCTTATGTCAGCCTAGCGGACTATTGCGAGCGATAATATTGGTGGACTTGAATAAACACTTTGTGGGTATTGTAGACAAATTGCTCGGTTTACCCTGCCAGACCCGAGTTATTCAATTGCAGCTTTGAACTAATGCACAATAGTAACTGGCAGTAAAGGCAGCAAAAGAGAGTAAAAAGTGGGGTAGTCAAAGCGCAATACAAAGTAAAAGGTTGATCAATTTTTTACCTTGCAACCAGCTAGCCAGCTAACAGCAAACAGCGCTACTTATAGCGTGTACTTAATGCGTGCGCGCAAATGCGCTCGGGCTGCAGTTTATGTTGGCTTCCGGGTTGAAGGGGCGGGGCCACCTACAATAATGAAAAAAGGGAAGGTATATGAGCATATATATACTTATATTTACTTAGAAGTATATATTAGTAAGTTATGAGTTATACCCAAGTCCAGAGTGTAACGGAAAGGAGTCCAATTATATCCGTCGGGCGGAATGCACGTCTTGTAGAGCAGCAGGGCAGCGGGAGGGTCCAGCAAACAGCGCTACTTATAGAGCATACTTAAGGCGCATGCACAAATGCACGCGGCTGCGGTTTATGTTGGCTTCTGGGTTGAAGGGGGCGGGCCACCCAAGTCCAGAGTGTAACGGAAAGGAGTCCAATTATATCCGTCGGGCGGAATGTACGTCTTGTAGAGCAGCAGGGCAGCAGGAGGGTCCAGCAAACAGCCCTACTTATTTGCACGTTCTGCAACTAAAGATCAATCAAAGAATTTAATGGAAAATCTAGCATCCCTTACAACTGTTTTAAATGGTCTTCCATAAGCCTAATATAAAAGTGCTTGGTAGAAATGGACTGAACTCTTCACAATATGAAGCGCAATGTGACAAACCCACCTTTCTCTCAACTAGCTCGCCTACTGCTGAGGCCGAGATGGGAATAAAACCAATTTCCCTCAATTCTGATCATCACAACATAAATACCTCGGCTCCGGTATTTAATTTCTCGCACTCACCAGAACATCTTTTAGCCCCTGAAGAAAATTATTCGGGGCACTTTGAAAAGGAGATTCAGGATTTTCCAGTCATCACAAGAATTCTGAATTTCCTTGACAGGGACCACACATTTTCTCATCTACTACTAAAAGAGATAAAAAAATAGTATTGCTGCCAATAATGAGAACTTAGCAAAACTGGAAGGGTTTATGCTGGCTCAAGAGGCCTGTCATAAATTTCACATTGATTGCTCTGAAAGAGCCGCTTTGTTAGTAAAAAATGCTCTACCCAAAGTTGATAATTGTCTGTCAACAAGCCATTAGAGCACTCAAACTTTATATGACTCGCTACTATTAAAGTGAAAGCCCACTTATTTTGCTCAAAAAACGCAGTTACAATTAAATCCTCTTAAGGAAACTCCCATTTGTGAAACCATTGATTACCTGGAAGTTGCGAAATTGCAACATGATCGCTTGCTCCAGGTTGAACATATCCTATTCAAAATGCACCCCAAGATTTGTCAAAATGAAGCACTTCTGCCTTTGGAAAGAGCAGAGACCAAGACAGACCCACAAGTCCACTGGACGGATAGCCCTTCAGCAGTTCTTGAAATTATAGAACACATTTCAGACTGAGAGGCACCATTTAAAGAGCAACAAAATGAAGCTGAGTCCAGAGAGAGCTTCTACCATATATCTAGAAGATCTGAAAAAAAATAAGAGAGCATTAAAAAGAAGACATAAAGCCTGAAAAGGTGAGAGTGTCTTGGAGACCAGACCTAATGATAAAAACATAGATCACTCTGTCACGAGCATGAATCAAAAAAGCAAAGAGAAACAGTCTCCTAAATTAATCACTGATGAACAAGTCCTTGATTTGAGTCAACTTGATGAAGAAAGCAAAAGGGCTCTTCAGATTAATTCTCTCTCCAAAAAATGCAAAGGGACAGAAAAGATTGTTGGCGCAAAAAATCAGCCAGATGATCACATCAAAGAGGTGGATATTAAGACATTAAGAGTGAAAGTACCTCTGGGGGATGTGACAAGCTGTAAAGATCCTAACATGATACAGCCAAACAAGGTTGTATACTTTTCTGACATCACGATGAAGAAAACTGATTCATCCATGAGAGGGGAAAAGCACTCAGTAGGGATTTCTGATACTAAAACAAGCTGCCTTTAGTAGGTAATAAAGGGGGAAAAGCAGTTATGTGTAGGAAAAATCCCAAACAATTTCTACACATAGTCAGACATGTCCTGATTCTGAAGGTACCAAACAAGAATATTGCCCTCTGAAGTTCCACTCAGATGTATGTACTACTGAGCCTGTCCATACTGAGGAGGTGGCATTTCCTGCGCCTTCGGTGTCATGTCCGATTCCCACTGGACTTCCGGTCCCGACTTTGCCCACTTGTGCACCTGTAAAACGATGTGTAACTATGGGAGATGGGAAATAGGCGCCGTCTCAATCCATGATAAGCAAAAATAAGCAGTTAGTTGAGGGTAAAATGGTGGATGAGGGTGACGTAGATAATCCCATAGCCACACATAACAACGAACAACTATCCTTTAATACCATTTCCATGGAAATTAAAAACCCAATTGGGTGGAGGAGTGATCCTAACGTAAATGGAATGGTACGTATTAATCGATTTTTCCTAATGAATGCTCTCTATAAAATACCCTCTCTACGCAGCCCTGTCATGAAAGATATCGAATGGGTATGTCTACCTATTCTAAACAATAACCACATGCTCTCTAAAATGTTTTTGCCAATAATTGCAAAATTAGTGTGGGAACATAAAAATGATCTAAGTATGCTTGGTCTTGACATGCAAGTATTCACTACTACAGAAGATGCAATGGCTTTTCTGGAATATCATCCCCCTGTGGTCACAGCTGCTGAACACAACTGGCAGAAAGGTTCTGCAAATAAAGATCAATCAAAGAATTTAATGTAACAACTAGCATCCCTTACTACGACTTTAAATGGCCTTACATGGTTAGAACCCCTCATTAAAGCAGCTGCTACCATTATTCCTCAACAAACAGCCTCATAATTACATGAGCTTAAAATCACTTCGTGGAACTGCTGTGCGTTTAATAACTTAAAGAAATGGTTGTCGAAGACCGATTCGGACTCCCTTCCTCACATTTTCTTATTACAATAAACTATGTCTCTTGTGAATATGCAATTTGATGTATTCACCATGCAGTTAGAGGCATTGAAGGTAGACCCGCTGGTGGTTTAGCCATACTTATTAATAACAACTTAAAATTTGCGATTAGCCACATATATGAAACGGATCTTTATCTGCTAGTTGACCTAAAACTTGACTCACTTCATGGCATGAACTTGTTTTTGGTTTCCCTATACTGGAATCCTAATATATTGGCAGTACAATCAGCATGCAAAGCCCTTGATAGTGTCTTTTCAGAGGCCTTTAAGATGACTCCACATGCTGAAATTCTAATAGGGGCGAATTCAACTCCTCCTTTAGGGATGAAAACATTGTTAAAGCGCAGGCTTCAAATTATCATCATGTGGCAAGACAAAAAGGAAATCTTTGGAAGAATTTCTTAAAAAGTTGGGATGCCCACTTGAGTCAAACGGACATCAAACACAAGGGTTTTACTTGGAAAAGAGGAAACTCTGATTCATGGATCGATCACATTTTTGCATCCAAGTCCCTATCAAGAGTGCTTATCCCTGTTATCACTGTGTATCAATTTCTGGGTGATCATTTAATGTTGGTAACGAAAATGACAGGGCAATTTAAAATTTTGTAACAGGACTCTTGTCTCACTCTACTCCATGTTGAGAGACCTAGGCTTGCGATTAACTGGAACAAATTTACATGCAGAAAACTCACTTTTCTTGTTAATAGGACTTATGGAAGTGTAACCCGTTTTCTGCTTTTGACACCGAATGTACGTTAAAATGGAATATGAAGATTATTGCGTTTCATCTGCACGCAATTGCCGCCCTACAGAAGGTGGAATAATCTCACTTAAAGTCTGTACTTACAATGTCACACGAGTTGAACATTATCAAACAGAAAAAACATTATGAGCTAAGAAATGCAAGGAAGTAAATTTTATCCACCAATATAACTTTATACTTGCAGACAAAAATAATCATGTTAAAATACAAGAATGACATGCGCACTACTCGTGCCTCAATTGCTCTCAAACATAATCAGGAGTTAGTTAGTTTTTGACTTATGCAAATGCAAAATTAAAGACATCTGGAAATTCATTAGATCTACAGATAAGGTTCAGAATCTGGAACTTGAATCAGCAATTGATGGTTCAACATGGACTTCCTTCTTTCTTAATAAATTTGTGATGCCTACAGCGTTTGTGAATAGTGTAATGATAGATTGTTACAATAGCATTGCCAACACCTGTCCTTGGGGGATTCCTGAAATCTTGGTGGCAATTTCTAAACTGAAAGGTAAGAAATGTGCAGGCCCTGATGAGCTTCCTCCATGCGTTATTAAAGATGACCCTCATTTTTGGTCCAACATTTTGTTGGATATATTTCAGGAAATTTTTTTCGAGGGAAAATAATTCCATCATCCTGGCTCACCTCCATAATAATCACATTACACAAAAAAGGTCCTATCAACAATCCAAACAACTTTAGACCTATAGCCCTAATAGACGTGGCTGCTAAAATATTTGCATCTCTTATTCTACAAGATGTATAAATATTTATACGCAGCAACAAGTGCTTAAGCAAAGCGCAAGTATGCTCCAGAAAAGCTATGGGCACCCCTCTCAATGCTTGTATATTGGTGCATTTGATTGCAGATGATAAGCTTTCAGATAAATGTCCACTGTTCATAGCTTCGTTAGACCTCAGAGCCGCCTTTGACAGCGTAATAAGAGGCATTTTGTGGCAGAAAATGCGTAAAGCAAAGTTTCCCCCTTATCTGATTACTTTGGTGGCTATGCTTCATTTCAATACCATCTTTAAAGTCTGAATAAACCGTGAAGGTACCTTGACTGAAGCTATCCTAGCTGGATAGGGGTTAAACAAGGCTGCAATTTGGCAGCCATATTGTTCAATCTGTATGGCTGACCTAGATAACATCTGGAACAAAGAGAAATCTTTTGCAGCCCGGCTAGGGTCTCTGAACCTTTGGTGGCTAGCCTATGCCGACGATGTTCTTCTTTTTGATAAGACACAAGCGGGACTTCAAATTAAACTGGAAAGCTTCCTACTGTATTGTCAGGAACATAACCTCACTGTTAATCCGCAAAAATCCAACATCATAATTTTTTGCAATCGAAAAAAAGTGCACCACTTCACTTGGGAGATTGACTCCATGGCCATTTCCAGCGTGCAGAAACTAGCATATCTAGGCGTTACCTTGACAAACAACACATCACAAAAAAGAGTGAGAGAATTATTATTGGAGAAATTGCTGCCCTTGAGAGGACAAATTAAATTAATATTTCATAAATTTTGCTGTTTTTCACTTCTGCCTCTTTCGAATTTTATGGCAAAATGTAGAAGCCATTCCATTATATGGCGTGGAGCTCTACCTAGGGGATCTTGGTCCGATTTTGGATCAAATGCAAGGCTCTATCTGGAAATATACTTTGGAGCTGCCTGCATATCTTCCAAATACAGTGTTAAGGCACGAATTAGGTTTGAACTCTCTATCAGCACGACATAAGTGGCGGCTCCTTATAAATTATTCAAAAATGTTGCACCCGCCTAAGAATTCAATCTACGTGGAATTTAACAAGATGCTCAGTGTAAAAAAGCCCGACTCTGTTGCATTATATAAAGAGAGAATGGACAATTTAGTAGAAAAGATAAATATGTCTTCAAGTGATCTTCAAATGTACATGAATAATGTTAAAAAAAACGATTTGAAAATGATTCTTACTCGTCCTTTGCTGAATACTCAAAATTTATTCACACACAATTACTGCGACTGTCATATTTAACTCTTTGTCCTAGCAAAGAGGCGAGCAGGACTTTCATGTTATTTAGACATACTGCATACAAAAGTAAGGACCAAGGACTGGTATGGGAATGAAGTCGAGCCATTTGATGACTCGTGTAGATTCTGTAATGTCTCACAAGAATCATTAAAACATCTTGTCATTTTCTGTTCTCATTTTGAAACAGCATGATGTAAATACATGAAAGAATTCACTCAAGCAAATACATTATTTGCAAGAAATGGTTGAAGTGTATGTGGGGAACAACCAACACATCAGTTTTAGCAACTGTAAGGTTGATAAACCTCATAGTAATGGAATTGGAAAGAATGGAAATTACACTCTTAGACAAGCAGCTCATCAGTTTCATGGTCATAGTTTGGCTCACTTTTTACATTGAGAATTGCATGTAATTGTAAAGAGTCCTTATTGTTTCGTAGGAAAAGTCAGATTGGCTCTTTGTATTTTATACAAAATTGTATGAGTCCTATTTATTTATGTTTCATGCTTTGCTTTGTTAAATATTGATTGCGTAATGTATAAAATTGGATGTAATCAATTGTTTTAAATTTGTAAAGGTGCTGTACACTAAAAACAAATGTGTTCTTTTTTAAATAAAATTTTTTAAAAAGTGTCATCAAAAAAGGTGCTCCCCTGCTCCTCTAGAACCATCAAGGACCATATTGACGCCCTCGCTCCAGTCTTGGCCGATTTCTGATATCACTCTTTCGCCACTGGAACGTTCCCCTCTCCTGTTAAGCACTCCCTTATGCACCCACTCCTCAAGAAGCTGTCTGCCGAACCTACCTGTCATGATGCCCGCTCCCGGGGAGCCGGTTCAAGCCCGGCGTCCCCGAAAGCGGACATCCAGTCCCCAAGGAAGGACCCAGCAACCCCATATAGGGGCCCTTTGGACAGTGTCCTGGCGCCTATGGCGCCAGGCTCATAAAAGACATCAGTCCTGGCGCCATAGGCGCCAGGCTCATTATGGGAATGCTTGGGTGCACTTACCTGATGCAGACCATGCTGCAGGATCCTGGCCTCCTTGAGGCCTGAAAGGAACTACTTTACCTGTGGGACTAATTTACCATCCGGGCGTGGTCGGGGAAGGATACATACCTGATTGGAGGAAGGATACATACCTGGAACTTCTTCCAAGGCTATTTAAACCCCACCCGAACAGCCACACGTGCTTCGCGTTGTTCTGCATCAAGCAGCTGGACGCTCACCGTGTCTGCTCCTGCATCCTGACTTCTGCCACGCCTGCCAGCATCCTGGATCACCTGCAAAGGAAGAGAAGAAGAGAACAGAAGAAGGATAAGTCCTTACCTGCTAAATCCGCATCCCAGAGACATCTCGCCGACAATCCTGAAAAGGAAGACTTTAATTCAAAAGCTCATTGCGTCGATCGCTGCAGCGCCGCATTCCACTCACCTTTACAGGGCGCCTCCATGTTCAGCAGCGATCATCCGGATTCGCATTCACGCCCCAGCGCCTAGGGAGAAAAACACCCGAACAAAAGGTGAGAGAGAGAAGGGAATAAGGAAAGCTAAATCTCCATGTTAAGACTTACCTGTTGATTCATTCCCTCTTCATTTCGGGTCTGCGCCGCATCCTGGCATTTCCGGACCCCGGCCCCTAAGGGGAAAAAAAAACATCAGCGTTAATGAGCGAATGAAACGACATTACCAAAAAACGCTCATTAAAGACTTACCTGATTTCTACAAGGATTTCACCTCTCATCTCGGGTCGGTGCCTGTTCCCCGGCATTCCATACCCCGACCCCTATGGGGAAAAAGACACTAGCATTAGTACATTAATGCATGGACACAAGGGGAACCTCTTATCAAAAAAAAACTTACCTGGAAGCCAAGCAAGTTTGGTTCTCACCAATCCGAAAATCCAGTGAAGTAACTGGATACCAACGTGCCCCTGCATCAGAAGCAGGATGGAGAGATCGTCTTTCCAGACCCTAAGGTGAGACGCTACGAGAAATCACAGAAGGGTTTCAAGGAGGGTGAGAGGGGAAAGTGGGAGGCCGATTGCATTACCCCGCAGACAGTTAATCCCCTATTTTCGCCTGCAGAAGGATACTTCTGCGAGCCAGACAAGCCAGATTTGGGGGCCCGGTCCAGTCCGTCTTCCGAACCCTGCGCATCACCTTAGAAGAGGTCACAGCAGCGCGAACCAGGCCAGCGCCTCCGTGGGAGTCAGGTGAGCGTATCACTACCTGCCCGGAAAACTATTGCCCAATCTCCATCACCCCTTTCCTGGGCAAACTCTTGGAAAAGCTGGCCATCTCCCAGTTTATTAGCCACACTGAATCTGTTGGTTGTCTCCATGACCATCAGTCTGGTTTTAGAGCTGCAGAGGCACGGAAACTGCTCTGTTGAACACCTGTAAAGATCTGCTCTCTAGCCTTGATTCCAGCATTCCTCCTATCTCAATCCTCTTTGATCTTTCCTCTACTTTCGACACAGTCAACCACTCCATCCTGATCAATCAGCTATGTGAGAACCTGGGTATCATGGATCAGGCCCTGGAGTGGCCAACCTCCTTCCTCATTGACTGCCCCTACAGGTCCAACTTGGTCCCTTTCTGTCTGCCACCTCTCTCTCTACCTGTTGTGTTCCCCAGGGCTCTATCTTCTCACCCGGGTTTTTCAACCTCTACTTGGCCCCATTGGACCACCTGATCTCTACCTTCTCCTCTACCTTTCAGTGTTATGCGGTTAACACTCCGCTTTCCTTCAGGATACTCTCCTCTCTCGCTCATTCGTGACTGTCTATCTGCGATTCAGGATTGGTGCGCCTCCAGCGATCTCTGCCTTAATGTCAGTAAGATGTAGATCATTCTCATTGGGACCCCTGCCCCTGCGTTTCCCTCTCTCACCGTGGCCGCCCACCTTGGGCCCTCTTCCTTCATCTACCTTCGAGGCAAAAAACCTCTCTCTTTCTCTCCCCACATCTCGGACATCGTCAAGAAGTCCCACTACCAGCTGCTCCTCCTCAAAGGGACAAAAAAAGAAGAATACTGTAGTCTGTAAATATTCACCTATTCTGTTTTTATTTCAAATTAAATTAACACATCATTGTCACTTAAATTGACACATTGTATCTTGTTTGTTCTTTGTAAGAATGTTGGATTATTGTCATCCAAGTAGAGTATTCTAATATCGTCCTTGCTTTCATGTATTCTTCACTGAATTATTTTTTCATTCAGTTTCTTCATAGGTTAGTAGTACCAATTTGTAATAATCTGTCCAATTTGATAAAGGCAGAAAAGTTTGTTTGTGAAAGGCCCCTCAGTTGTGCTAGTTCTTTTGTTACAACAGCCTTTGTTTGTGCTCTTTTCAGTTTCTAATTGTGCTGTGATTCACATGGTTGAAGGTTTGTACTTGTTCCCAGAGCACTTGTTTAGGCTCTTTTTAGTTTTTGACATATGTTGTCTTAGCTTGTGTTCAGTTACACTGTCATGCATATAGTTCGATATTAAGACTTATTTTTAGTCTTGATTTTGGTTTCAAAATGAGTGTAATTCACTTTATTTATAAGCCGCTTCTTGATTGAAGTGTTTCCTTGAGGTGGAGGCTAAGACCTCATCGCGATCTGCCGTTCTGGGTTGTTTGGATTCTTGTTCCTCTTCAAAGGGACTCTTCCCTTTCTCACTTTCCCCCAGAAGCTCACTGTCTCCAGAGCCCTGTTTTGCTCTAGGCTGGACTACTGCAAAACCTCTTTGTCAATCTGCCTTCCTCTACTCTCCACCCTCTGCAGCTAATCCAGAACAGGACTGAGATACTTATCATTGGCCTCAAGCTGAGGATTGTATCTTTCGAGCCCTGAAATCTCTCCACTGGCTCCCGGTGGCTGCAAGGATCAAGTTGAAGACCCCTTGCGTTGTCCACAAGGCTTCCTGGGACAGGGCCCACACTACATCCAACACTCTCTTCCAAAATGCCTTCCTTCTTGAGCCCTTCCCCCCAGATACCTCCAGCTCTCTAAGGGTTAGACACTTCTCCAGGCAGAGAGTGGGGGTAGATTGCTCTCCTTTGCAGGTGCCTCCCTCTGGAATGGCCTCCCTGCCCCTCTCAAACTTGTGCGGACCACCTGAAGTTCCGGGAGCAGCTCAAAACTTTCCTCTTCTCCTCTGCTTTCTCTCTCTCCCTCCCTGGCTGACCTGCCTGACCTACCCATCTGCTGTACCGACTGGTTGTTTGGCTACCCTCAGAGTCTCACCTAGTCCAGGCTCTTTCTTGATCAGTCACCCTTGCACTGCCTCGAGGCCTATCACGCACAAAGGGTCTGTAGCTGTAACCCTACAGTCCCTTGTTCTCCTTGCACTACCCAGAGCTGCGCTGCCATGGCTGCACCCACTCAGAGCATTACTGCCCTCTTCCTTGCACTCCCCCTCCCATTTCTCATTCTTGCACTTGCATGATCTGAATGACACAAAGCCTAGTAAGATTGTTTGTCTTGTTCCCACTCTATCTCCCCACCTTGTCTTGTCGTGCTTAGAAACACTTGTGTACAGGCCTGTATTAAATGACTTATATCATATCATATCATTTTATTACAGATGTCCAGAAAAATATACAATGCCACAGTAAGAAACAGCTAGACTGGAAGCACCCAAATGCCAGTCTAGCCAGGTAATTACACTTAGAAGGTCTGCTTTATCAGAAATGCGCAGTTAAAAAAAAGTCATACCAAACTGAGGAATGACTAGAATGGCTGCACCAAAATGCCTCTCTAGGCACTAATAGCATATATCATGCCTGCTTAGCCCGGACATGGACATCCATTATGATTTATCGCACAATCCCGACCCCCAAACATCCCCTCTCTCTCCCACCTCCTACCCCATCCTCCAAAATCAGCTCATATGCCCAGAATTACCTTCACGTCCCTCTTCTTTGTCCGAAAGCTAAAGTATGAGGTTTCTTCCTCATAGGTAAGTATTGGGATGAGGAAAGGTGGGACTAGGAGTAATGAAGATTACTGGTAGCTAAGTCAAGCATTACCTCCATGTACCTCTACCTCATCCCAGTACTTGTGTATGAGGCAGAGTGCTTCATACACAAGTACTGCCTCATACACAAGTGCAGGACGTGAAAGAATAGGGCTAGGAGTAATGACGATTAGCAAAAAGTAATGAAGGCATTAAACACATGTAATGGCGTAACACCATTGAGTTGACGGGGCTCCAGCACCCCCCCTGAAATTGTGGGCTATGTAGCTGACCTTCAGGGAATTTGCCGGACAGAACAGGACACAGATGTTAAACGGCTCCTGGGTTTCGCTGTTAACACGGACCCAGCAATTACTAATGTAAAGCATTTCACTGTTAGTACCTGCATTCAAATGTCACATTTTTTAGCAATTGAAATTGTGATGTGGGTTTAGTACCTGCATGTCAGGGGGGTGATTGGAAGGGTAGAGAGGGGACAGGAGGCCGCTCATTCACACAGCAGTCCACAAATGGGTGCTTTCAGACTTAAAGGAGAGAGTTAACTGCGTGTAACATTGAAGCTGCACTAGAATAGTCTCATTACAATGCGTAAAGAAGTTGGATGACCCCACACAAATAAGTTTGCCCCTCCCCCACCGCCCGTGAAGTTAGCGCCTCTCCTAACATTTGAAGGATTAGTCCCCCCCGAAATGTATGTTTTGTTGCACCCCTGAACACAAGCACACACACCATTTGCCGTATGCACACACCCACACCCAGCCATCCATTCATTTAAGTGTGCACTCTTTCACCGTAGAGGCACACCCATGCAGACATCCATACATTTAAGTGTACACCCTTTCACCATGCTGGCACACCCACGCAGCCACCCATAAATGTATGTGTGCACCCTTTCACCATGGAGGCACACCCACCCAGGCACCCACCCATACATCTAAGTGTGCACCCTTTCACAATAGACTCACACAGGCAGCCACTTACACGTTTAAGTGTACAGCCTTTCATAATGCACTCAGACACGCACACGTTATGGGGTTGAGGGGAGCCCTATTACTTCAAAAAGAAATTGTTTCCTTTTGAAGTCACTCTGACTTCATAAAGAAATTATTTCCATTAAGGACCGATCCATAACGTAAATAATTTATTTATGAAGGCAGAGTGCCTTCAAAAATAAACTCCACTCCATGTCATGGGGTGGGGAGGGCCCTCCGAAAGTTTCTTTTTGTAGTCACTTTGTCTTCATGAAGAAATTATTTCTGTTACAGAAATTATTTCTTTATGAATGCAGAGTGACTGCAAAAAGAAACATTTAAAAAAAAGAATTTGAACAAATATATTTTTCATTTTTTTCTACAGGGGGGCATCTCCCAGTACATGTGCTAGCGCGGCCTCCCACACTGCGGGGGCTGCCGGGGCCCCTGTTACGCCAGTGACTGAACTGCGAGCAAACTTCAGAGTCTGAAGTTTGCACGCATCACTGTACAGACACACGCTGCAGACACACAAACTGGTGCAGCAGAGAAACACAAAAACTGGGCAAACTGGGGGGATAAATGCCATTGTAACCCTCCACTTAAAATTGTGGGGGAGATTTGTCCGCACCCATTTCCCCCATTTCCTACACCCATGCTCCTCATATGCGGCAGGTTTTATGTTCATATGCTTCAAACCCGTGTAAATCGAAACCTTTGGTTTTGACGTAGAATGACACATTTTCTCACTAACGTCGTTGGAGATTTCGATTCTATTGAAGACATGCAGATAGGTATTACTGCTCCCTCCAACCACGATTTTGGTAACAAATGTATTCATCTCTTTTGTGGGTGTTCTCGAGGGAGAGGGCACGCAGCTATGGTGGATACCCTGAGTCAAAAGGTTTATGACTATTTTCCCTCTTCTGGGGTTTACATATTTACATTAGCATATCTAAGTTCAATTCAAAGGTTGTACATTTTCCATCTCTTTTTCATTAATTTTATTTTGTTTTCTTTCCTGTTGACTCCAGGTGCATTGAAGGTGCTTACATACACACAGCTGCAAATATTCTAGAATTATCTTCATTCTCTTCCCCTGATTTTCCCCTTCAGAAGTGGATTTGCTCCTCTTTGTTGTTCCTCACAAACATGACAATCCCCTAGTCCTGACTTCCCTGGGCTTGAACATCTTCAGCAGGGTTTCTCAAAAGGATTCTGTTGGTTAACCAACAAAGTACCCTTTCGCTGTGGTGTCTTGGGGGAATAAGAAGAAGCCATTACCTGCGGAATTTGGTACATGTGGTCCAAATGGTTCCCTTAAAGGACCTTTGTCCCTAGAAATGTCAATGCTGTTTCCCTGTACTGTCCTCTTGATGAGTACAGTATCTCCTCGGAGGATGACTTGTGTTTGCCCCTATTTCCTTTATCCTGCCCTAACTGGGAATCCAGCATCCCTTAGCGTAATACTTCATGCCTGGATCACACGTGTACTCTCGTAAATTACAGACTATCCTATTCCTCTAATATTTGAATGCACAAATTCGACCACTCACCAAAGAGTCTAGCGTGAATTATTGGTCACAGTACGTTAGTTTTCCTGAGTGTTAGCAAATAAATACATGGACACACCATTTCCAAATTTGGTAACCCGATAGGCAGGAACATTTGCTTTCGGGCATTACAAGGGAAAGGATGTCTCCTTCCTTGGAGAGAGGACTGTAATGTTTCTTGAAATGTCTGCCCCTCCTTTTGATTTTCTTTCTCATACAGGGAACCTTTTCCACAATAAAGGCACATATTCTTGTAGTACTGACCTCCCTTCTTGCAGAAGATATATACAGTTTGGTTACTTTCTCAGCGACTTTCCGTATTTGCAAAATAAGTTTAGTATCACCAAAGTATGCGACCCAACAAGAACCTGGGGTTTATTTTAATGAGGATGACCTAGGATTGCAAACTGTTTTGCACTGGTTAAAAATGTGGACTGATCCGCTAGTGAAACTGACCCAATTTGTAATCAGTGTATTGTTAGAGACTAGATCTATACTGGTCACAGCCTTGTTCAAGCATGTTAAAAAAAAAAGGTCTTAAGAGCATAAATGCACTACAGAACTTTAAACCTAACAATCTTTCCAGTGATGGTTATTCATCTTAGAAAGCAACTTCAATCTCACTCGTAAGAGGTACCAGACGCCTCAGAGTTGGAAAAAAAACAGCAATCTGAGGCATTTAGCCATTTCATCGATCACTATTCAACTGTACCTAACCTGGTCAGACAAGAATTATCTACTGTCAATTATAACCCGACTAAATTTAATCTTTAACTGTTAATGCGGTCATGACCAGATGGTCGTGTAAAATCACTAATAATTCATGCTTGTGTGGTGCTGAGAAAGTAGATTTGCTTCATGTTATTGTTTGCTGCCCCACATATGCCCACATGACTACTACTCTTATTCCTCTTCTTAGAAATAAGGGTTTTACTCACTGTCGTGTTGCCTGTCTCTATCTATTAATGGTGGACACGCCAATAGTAGGATGGACCTTGTTAACTTTCTAGAAACGTGCAATTGAAAAGAGAAAGGCCCATTCGGTGGTTCTATGAACTGTGATTAGCTGTTGCTATACAGATGCACTATTGGCACCGTTTTAATATTTACTTCAAAGAATTAACATGCCATTCATTATTCGAGCCGTGCTTACAAGTTTTAAACTAATCTTTTTAAGGACATATTTTTATGGTGGAGAAATTGAGTATGAATTGTGATTTTCTTGCTATTCTACACACACATTGGTAGCACTGTACCAACATCTGATTTGCAGAATTTGCCCGTCTTAGTATTAGTGTTTTGCCTGTAAGTCTTAAATGTTGTATTTTTTACGAGACAGACCTATATGGCATAGAAGCGTTCATGAATTGGCTTTACTTGCTGCTATACTTATGCACTTCTGGCACTTTATTAATATTGGATTTGTAGAATGTGTATGTCATCAAGTGTTTGTAGTGCTTTGTTTTCTTTCTATGTAATCCTTTATGGCACAGTAGCCACAATATAGCATTACTCGACTAATATAATTGATCTATGTCTGTTTTAACATAACACATTTCTTCACAGGATGTTAACATGTATTGTATAAACTATGCTGGTCAGATATGATGTCCTCCTTTCTTTAGTGAAGAACCATAGTCCCCTTTTTACATTCCTCAAAGTCTTCTTCTGCTATGGAAATGCAACTTGAAGGCATATTATGCTCTCTCAGTTCCATGTGATAATATCCCCGCAAAAATATCATCATACAAGTATGGCGCCTTTTTTTGCTGCGATATTACCATATGGAACCTGTGGGGGACACCCCAGCAACCCCCATATTTTTCAAAGG
The DNA here is from genome assembly GCF_040938575.1 of Ambystoma mexicanum. Classification (NCBI taxonomy): domain Eukaryota; kingdom Metazoa; phylum Chordata; class Amphibia; order Caudata; family Ambystomatidae; genus Ambystoma; species Ambystoma mexicanum. Next base: position 1,157,995,758 of record NC_090921.1, on the reverse strand, counting down.
GAGCGGGTGACAGCCCTGCAACCCCCACTCCCATTTTCCCCATAAATTATCCCTACAAAAAATGTTGCCTATGCCGTTTCCTGGCGACTATATGTATGGCAACATTATTTATGGGGATAATATTACCTGATACTGTTCTTTCATAACATTCCTCGCCTGGACTCCCACTTCTAAGGGCTTTGATTACTCCTCCTGTCAAATGTTACTCAGTGAGGTACAAGAAACTGTCTCTCACTGTACTACTATACACTGCAGTGTGGGAGGAGAAGACAATAAGAGTAATTCTACCACCTATGCTTTCCACTCACCCTGCTTTTGTATTTATTCAGTCAACGGTGGATGAGAGGGCTCCAACTCGTGGAGAGGGCTCCAAATCGAGGACTCCTTTCAGGGTACTGTGGTTTTGTCCACCTGATCCTGTTTTGATGGAATGTTCACGTTTTTTCTGAGTGCTAAAGGAGCAAAAGAAGGATTATTTTGTAGGGCCTTTTGTGTGCTGGGTTCTTCACTGATTGGCTGTTCAGGGGGTCAAGTCTCTTACTCTTTCTCCTTTCGGACTGTTAATTTTACACTTGGAAATGTTTAAAAATTCTATTTTATTTTTCTTTGATGCTGGACGAGTACATAAAAAAGATAATACATAATACGCTCCTCTCTGTCTTCAAGTGGGATTAGTCATTGTGTGCTTTGGTATCAGTAAATGTTTCTAATTAAATAGTTTCCCAGGCCAGGTCACAGATACTTAATTGGTGGCAGGCAATTTTCTGTCAAAATCTGACCCGCCATCTGGTGCAAAATATCCTTCTGTCAGTTGGTCCACACCGCTGTGTGGGCGGGTCACCGTTGCGGCCCTGGGACGAGACGTCCAGGACGTGATGTCAAGGGAAGGGGAGGGACGAGGGAAGGTTACGGGAGTTGCTGCCTGTATTGAAATAAAGAAGGTTATACATTATACCTGGCCCCCGCATATTATTGGCCTTGCGGCCTGCCTGTATTGAAATAAAGAAGGTTATACATTATACCTGGCCCCCGCATATTATTGGCCTTGCGGCCTGCGTGCCTGTGACTCCCCTGGCGAGGATCTAACACCTTCTTTCTTCTTTCTCCGAAAAGCTTGTTGGTAAAATTGTTTCTTTAGCACATGTCGGTGAAAAAGTTGTTGCAAAATTCTTCAGCAGAGCCTCAGCTTGTGTTCAACCTTTTTAGTTCAATGAGCAAACACGAATATGTTGCAACTGGATAAGTAAAAAATATAATTGCAACACACCAACTGGAATTTCCACGCAGAGAAATGTCCAGCAGAATGTGATATAATTAGAATGAAGTTGCTTTTCAAAATGTAGGGGGTGGTGACTGCGCTCTTCTTTAGCCTGTCGCTAAAGTAAATCAAACAGGCAAACCAGTAAAGTCACATTTTCTCTAGTGGATTTTATAAACAATGCCAAGTGCTTCCAGTAAATCTATGAGTCGAAACTATTCGTCTTATTTTTCTCTATTAACACTGACATTTCCACATGCGGGTCAAAACCTAGCATTCTGCGCATGCCCCTCGCTATCCAGCATGACCTGGTTTCCTGTATCGCTGAACCAGGTCACAGAAACTGCACTGGTGCCTGGGTGTTCCTTTAATGGATGTGCACACTATTCCAGATCACATAAAAGACGTGCCTGTACAATATTTTAGACAACACTCATTTTGCAGTGCAAGCACTCTCATTTGGGTATATTTAAACATGTTAGTGTATGGAGGAGGAATTATCTCAAACCGTGACATTTTTACTGAGATCCTGGAGCCTGAGTCAAGGGATCCTAAGCCTTTATTTCCGTCATCATAACTATACATTATTGCTTCTTTTTCTCCCTTTCTTTACATCTCCATTTGTCTCCATCGTTGTTTCCACTCAAATATGTCTTGCTATATTTACTGGTCTTCTACTCTCTGTCCCTCTTTCTTTCTTAAGAATTAGAAGAAGGGAATAGAAAGACGGATTGAAAGAAAGGCAAGAAAAGGCTAGAATAAGTGAAAAGGTGTGGCCCTTCTGTCACCTGTGATCTAGTGATGACCTGCATGGAGGCTTGATGTGTGTAATCTGAAATACCCTTTGCAAAGTGACATCTGTGCAACAACAAAAAAAAGAACATTAAAACGCCCATGTAAACATGTTATGTGGTGGAAAATGTTCAGCCTCAGGAATTTAGCGGCACCCGAATAAAATAGGCCCAAACGCATAATTCTGGGCTCGGAAATCGATAATCATGCGGGCCTGTACAAAGCTAGCTGGGGGGCTCTTTATGCACTCTTCCAAATGGAACTTATATCTCTGGCCTTCATTCTTGAGTATTGCAATGGCCCTTTATCTGGAAAGCCTTTGCGTCCGGCTTCAGCTAATATTCTCCTGGAGACATGTCACCTATTATGCTCTATTTTGTGATTCGTCCCTGTTAGACCATAATTAAGAGGTTCATGGTAATGTTAAAAACAGCTGGTATTTGTCTGATTATGGGTCCGGTGGTTTTAAACACAGGATGGATTTTCTTAAGAATGCAGTTGCTGTATATTCTGCCATATTATGAAGTAAAATACCCCAAATGAAATGTTCTAATGCTATTTGCACTGAAAAATCTAATGTGGTTATTGCTGTTACAGAGTACTGAATGTCTCTGCAATACTATGGGTCCACCACCAGACCTGCATTAGCGTTGCTTTCCACCTTCAAGTAAGATCTGATATCATCACTATGCAGTATTTGGTAAAGACTAAAGGCTGCTAAAGCCCATGAAAATACTGTTAATGTATATATGAGAAAAAGCACAAATTGAGGAAGTCATTTTATCAAAAGAGAATTCATTTTAAATTGTATTTGTATTTATGTAGTTATTTGAAGAACAGGGATGTGAATTTCGATCAGAAATGACTTATAGTAACACAATTTACAGGTGTGGAGTCATTTCCGTGAAGGGTGCCTGTACAGTAACCCAAAGATCAGAGCAAGTTGGGAGCCAGTTTAAGACGGCGTACAAAAGAGGGAAATATACCAAATCCAAAACAAAACTGTATGGCCGTGTAGTTATGGTTAAATTGCTGTTTCCATAGGAAGAGCACTTTTTGGGCAGCTTATAACTTTGTTCTCCCGGGACGAATCCTCACCAAACTTAGCAAAACAAGTATATGGTGCACTCTGAATTTTTTTGCAAAGTTTGGTGAGGTTTGGTCTAGGGGGGGGACAAAGTTGTAGGGGCGGTCCCAAAATGTCTTTTTTTCCCATAGACTGAATGGGGGAAAAACTTTGCTCACTCCTACAGCCCAAACAGCTGGATGGATTTTCACCAAATTTCCGGCAGGAGCAGCAGCTTGGTCCCGAAAGCGTGCTTTTGTAAATTTGGTGAAAATCCGTCCAGTAGTTTTTTAAAAAAGTTGACCAAATAATATATATGCAGAGTAGTGACCTGCATTGGTTGTGGCTCCTGCGTGGTAGATTATACCTATTGTTGTGAAGGTTGTCTTACCAAGTGATACTTGACCATGTGTGAATCCAGTCAGTTTGCAGTTGTTTTTGGTACCATCTGCATTGTAACATAGAAGCATTAGTATCATGTAGTCACTATCAGGCCGATTCATGTAATTCCTCTCAAAAGTGTCGCACGCGGCTGGCGCACAGCATGCCCGTGCGAATGTCTGTGCCAGCCGCGTGCGATAAAACCAATTCCCGCGCACAGCGTATTCATGGATTCTCGCCTCCAAAAGCAGACGTGGCGCAGCGACCCTGCAGCAGCGCCAGTTACGCCCCCAAGAACGCCCTCGCGCAAGGAAAAGCCATCAAGATCGCAAAACCATCGCAAAGGGCTGCGCCAACACTGTACCAGTTTACCGGACTGGCAAAAGCGGGGAACGCGTATTACGGGTGTCGGGAACATGCGTGCGCGAGAAGATTCACACGCGATCGGGCCAGGGGGAGCGTGTGCGTGTTTTTCAGGGGTGCGCAAGAAGTCCTACACGCGAATGGCCTGGGTGTGTGTATTCCAGGGATGCGCGAGAAGTTCTACACGCGAATGACCTGGGTGCGTGTATTCCAGGGGTGCGCGAGAAGTTCTACACGCGAATGGCCTGGGTGCGTGTATTTCAGGGGTGCGCGGGAAGTTCCACATGCGATTGCCCTGGGCGCGTGTATTTCAGGGGGGCGCGGGAAGTTCCACACGCGATTGGCCTGGGCACGTGTATTTCAGGGGTGCGCGGGAAGTTCCACACGCGATTGCCCTGGGCGCGTGTATTTCAGGGGTGCGCGGGAAGTTCCACACGTGATTGCCCTGGGCGCGTGTATTTCAGGGGTGCGCGGGAAGTTCCACACGCGATTGGGCTGCGTGAGTGTATTTCAGGGGTGGGCGGGAAGTTTCACACGCAATTGGGCTGCGTGCGTGTATTCCAGGGGTGTGCAGGAAGTTCTACACGCGAATGGCCTGGGTGCGTGTATTTCAGGGGTGCGCGGGAAGTTCCACACGCGATTGCCCTGGGCGTGTGTATTTCAGGGGTGCGCGGGAAGTTCCACACGCGATTGGCCTGGGCGCGTGTATTTCATGGGTGCGCGGGAAGTTCCACACGCGTTTGGGCTGCGTGCATGTATTTCAGGGGTGCGTGGGAAGTTTAACACGCGATTGGGCTGCGTGCGTGTATTTCAGGGGTGCGCAGGAAGTTCTACACGCAAATGGCCTGGGTGCGTGTATTTCAGGGGTGCGCGAGAAGTTCCACACGCGATTGGGCTGCGTGCGTGTATTTCAGGGGTGCGCGGGAAGTTTCACACGCGATTGGGCTGGGTGCATGTATTTCAGGGGTGCGCGGGAAGTTCTACATGCGAATGGCCTGGGTGCGTGTATTTCAGGGGTGCGCGGGAAGTTCCACACGCGATTGCCCTGGGCGCGTGTATTTCAGGGGTGCGCGGGAAGTCCCACACGCGATTGGCCTGGGCGCGTGTATTTCAGGGGTGCGCAAGAAGTTCCACACGCGATTGGCCTGGGCGCGTGTATTACAGAGGGCTCCCGGGTGGTTTCACACGCGATCGGGCCTGGGGGAGCGTGTGCGTGTATTTCAGGGGTGCGCGAGAAGTTCCACACGCGATTGGCCTGGGCGCGTGTATTTCAGGGGTGCGCGGGAAGTTTCACACGCGATTGGCCTGGGCGCGTGTATTTCAGAGGTGCGCGAGAAGTTCCACACGCGATCTGGCCTGGGGGAGCGTGTGCGTGTATACCAGGGGTGGCCGGAAAGTTTTACACATGATTTCAGCAGGGTACGTGTATTTCTGGGGTGCCGGGGAGTCCTACATGTGATTTGCCAGTGTAGGTCCTCCCAGGTGTTCCCTGTACACCCTCCACGGCCCCTGCAGGCAGCCCACACCACAGGGGCATGCCCCCCAGCAAAGGCACGTCTCCTTGCACTAATGATCACCAACTCATGTCCCCTTGCACCCCCACCCCCAGAATTGCGGGGCACCTGCCAGCAGGCCCCCACCCATGTCCAACTCATGTTCCCCACCACCCCCACCCCCCAGCACTGTGGGGCACCTGCCAGCAGGCACCCACCAATGTCCAACTCATGTTCCCCACCACCCCCACCCCCCAGCACTGTGGGCCACCTGCCAGCAGGCCCCCACCCATGTCCAACTCATGTTCCCACCATCCCCACCCCCCACCCATGTCCAACTCATGTTCCCCACCACCCCCACCCCCCAGCACTGTGGGGCACCTGCCAGCAGGCCCCTACCCATGTCCAACTCATGTTCCCCACCCCCCTAGCCCCCAGCAGTGCAGGGGCACCCTCCACCAGGCCCTCGCCCATATCCCATCCATGCCCCTCTGCACCTGGGTCCCAACAATCCCCAATCATGTCCGTAATGGCCATCCTCCCCTGCCAAAAGGCCCAACCAACTATCACATCCACCCACATATCAAAGGCAATTACATGTTACACACCCAATGTAAATAATGCAAATGAACACATGTCTGTCACACACAATGGCTGCAAGTGAATGTTAAAACACCCAACATGACATGCATGAAAGCAATGAGATGATACGACACATTGAAGAATGAAAATAAAAATGTATTGAAAATCAACTTGAATGGAAATGAAATGAGAAAAACCACAAAGCAAAACAACCAAAAGAAGATGAATGTCCATGAAAAAAATCCAAAAAATAAAAAAATCCATTGAAGAACTATTTACAAGATAATCCCGGGTCCATGAGCCCAACCAAATGAAACCTAACTATGACAACTAACTAAAAACTGAACTATATACAAAAATGTGGCGCATTGTCCAATCGCAACCAAATAAAAAAAAAAATTAAAGGAAACCTAACACTAACTATATAACTATATACAAAGGCAGCGGGCTAGTCCGACGGCTCACTGGTTGTTGTCATGGGCCAGGGCATCATCGAACTCCTGTTCAATGGCTTGGAGGCGGGCATGTTCCCTGGCCCGGAGGTCCCGCAAGGAAAATGCAGTGTCCAGCTCCAACTCCCTGCGAAGACCCTCGAGGCACTCAGCCCGCCTCAGCGCCCTCCGCATGGAGTCCTCCGCCCTGAACATTGTGAGCCATTCCTCCTCTGCCCGCTGCCACTCCGCACCTAGCTGCTGGCACAACCGCTCCCACACGGAAGCCACTCCCATTCCAGGGTTCTCCTGCCCTCCGGCCGATGCCTGCACCCCTGATGTTGATGGCCCGAGCCATGATGCCTCCCACGTTGAGCCTGCTGCTGCCTCCGACGCAACTGCCTGTGCCAGCACGACGGCATCCAGGCTGATGGAAACCACCGACGCCGTCGTGCACGTGCCCTGCCCGATGATGCCGTCACATCCTCCATCTGCTGGGGTCCAGTTGCTGTGGTGTCCACCCCTGCTGGACCTCTGACTCCCGACTGTGCCAGGGATGGGATCCCCACCGAGCTGGCTGCATTGGTCAGGGCAGGTCCACAGGGGGCCCTGGTGGCATCTGGGCCAGAAGACGGCAAGGAGAACGACTGGCGTATAGTCTCCACAGAGGAGGAGAGGGCCGCCAGATTGGCCGACACATGCAGGAAACCCCTGAACATGGACGATCCCAATTGGGCCACATCGGCACGTTGCTCTTCGTGATGACGTGCGTGCTCCTCCTGGGAAGCACGCACGGCATCACGAATCACAGCCGTGCGCATCGCGACCCCAATCAGGACCTTCTCCATACGGCCAGGGGTCCCCTCGTCCGCAGGTGGAGGGGAGTCAGATGACATGGACATCCCCTCTACCTGTGGACGGGCCTGGGACGGGGCATCCCTGCTGGTGCATGGTGGTGCACCCACAGGGTCAGGGACAGCGACATGCACAGGCCCCTCCACAGTGACCTGTGCTGCCTCCTGCCCCTGGACTGCACCACTTGCACCAGCAGGGTTGCCCCCATCAGGCCCCATGTGCGCCTCAGTGGTGGCCTCCTCCTCCTCTGTGGAAACCACCAACCTAGATGGCTCCTCACCATCTACCGCCGTAGCAGGCCCCTGTGGGGGCTCACCCACCCCTTCCGCTGCAGTGGTGGGGGCATCCCCGCCGCCTTGTCCACAGCGCCGTCTCCGCCCTCTTCTTCACTAGCCGCTGCGTAGAGGGAGACATAGAACACAAGCATCAGGGTACTGTACAATGGTCCCCTAGACAGGAAGCAATAGCAGATCAGTGCCACTGTCAAAGTACACTTCCATCATGTCACTCCACAACACATGTGTCAGTCCAGGCAAACACACACAGTGACAGTCATGGTGCATGCCATGGACATTTCCATACATGCCCAATGGACTCTCGAAACATACAATGTAATGGTACTCACATGCATCATGGGTCATGCCTATCACATGCACACACTTCACCTCAGTCACATCCATCTGGCCCCGTACACCCCAATCACAGTGCATACAAGGATGACTAGGCTGCATCAGTGAATCTGTAAATTGTCACAGACATGTGTCATGCATCCATGGCATTCACAAGTCACAGACACGCATGTCAGGCACACAGACATGGATACCATATATGTACCTGGCATCAGCACCCATCCCTCACCCCCACCCATGTCCAGGAAAAGAGACTGCCATGCTCTCATGTGTGCAATCTGCATAGGGCTCCCCATGTCGCATTTAAACACATGCAACAACCCTGCGGTTCACACATTACTGGTCGCACATGCATTACCATGATGTCCCTGCACACATACATGCGTACATGGCCTATGTCACACATGCAGGCAAGTATCAGACAACCAGCACACTGCAACATGCCCTGTCTCACACAGCAATGCTTGGCCACTTACCGCTCAACTCCAGACGGGTCTCCCTCTCAAGGACCTGGGCGTGGAGCGCTGGGTGTACGCATTCCAGGACCCTCATCTGGATGGAACTCATGCGGCCCCGGCCCCCCTCCATGAGGCGCCAGGCCTTTATGAGGGTCCTGGACCTCAAGTCTTCACAGCGCTTCTTGGCCTTCTGGATGGTGCGGGTTGCCACCCCCTCCGCGTTGATGGCAATCACACAGTCGGCCCAGATCCTCTCCCGTCCTTCCTTGTTGGCGCGGGACGATCCGAAGAGGGCATCATACTGCCCTAGGACTTGCTCCACCAGGACAACAACTTCGGTGGCAGTGAAGCTGGTGCCCTTCTGCCCCTCTGGCCGGGGGTTGCCACTGGTGCCCGATGTTGATGTGCCCGACATGGCAACCCCAGGGGCAGGAGTGGGTGGGCAACTGGGTCCTGGGGCTGGGCTGTGGAGCGATGTTATCCGAGTCGGGAGTCTTCTGTTCCAGCGGGGGTGGACACAGCAACTGGACCCTGCAGATGGCTGATGTACAGGCACCAAATGGCAGGGCACGGTGGCAGCAGGCAGGCAGGCAGGCAGCAGCAGATGGCACATGGGAGGCTGCTCGGGGTACTGGGGGGCAGTGATTCGGCCTTCTGGGCAGGAGCGTGGTCTTCCGTGTGTTTTTGCGTGGCCAGCTTGATACGGAGTGATTTGGCATGTGAAAATCCTGCACGTCAGCGTGAAATTCGAGGAAAGGGCCTTAGCGCGTAAGCACGTCAGCACGCGTACGCGATTTCATTGGACCAAAGGCCCTTACAGCGTAAGCGCGTCTGTGGCGTTTCGCGCACGGGCGTTGCCCTGGCAGGGCTTGGAGATCCCGCATGCCTTTACACTGCTCTGTACGTGCTTTTCGTGCGGTGCGTGTGTTTTCCATCCGTTGGGGTTCACACGCTATTACTTCACAGCGGGTGTTGGCTACGCGTTCTTCTACACGCAAGGCAGGCGGTGAGTGGTACCCCGCTCCCCCCTAGGCCCGATCGCGTGAAAAACTTCACGCGAACCCCTGGAATACACGCACACGCTCCCCCAGGCCCTATCGCGTGTGAAAACACCCGCGAGCCCCTGGTATACACGTACCCCGCTCCCCCAGGCCCGATCGCGTGTAAAAACACCCGCGAGCCCCTGGAATACACGTACCCCGCTCCCCCAGGCCCGATCGCGTGTAAAAACACCCGCGAGCTCCTCGAATACACGTACCCCGCTCCCCCAGGGCCGATCGCGTGTGTAAACAGCCGCGAGCCCCTGGAATACACGTACCCCGCTCCCCCAGGCCCAATCGTGTGTGAAAACACCCGTGAGCCCCTGAAATACACGCGCCCAGGCCAATCGCATGTGAGAAGCTTCTCGCGCACCCCTGAAATACACGCGCCAAGGCCAATCGCGTGTGGAACTTCACGCGCACCCCTGTAATACACGCACACGCTCCCCCAGGTCAGATCGCGTGTAAAACTTCACGCGCACCCCTGAAATACATGCACACGCTCCCCCAGGCCCGATCGCATGTGTAAACACCCGTGAGCCCCTGAAATACACGTACCCCGCTCCCCCAGGCCCGATCGCATGTAAAAACACCCGCGACCCCCTGGAATACACGTACCCTGCTCCCCCAGGCCCGATCGCATGTGAAAACACCCACGAGCCCCTGAAATACCCGCACGCAGCCCAATCGCGTGTGGAACTTCACGTGCAACCCTGAAATACACGCACACGCTCCCCCAGGCCCGATCGCGTGTGTAAACACCCGCGAGCCCCTGGAATACACGTACCCCACTCCCCCAGGCCCGATCGCGTGTGAAAACACCCGCGAGCCCCTGAAATACACGCGCCCAGGCCAATCGCGTGTGAGAAACATCTCGCGCACCCCTGAAATACACGCACCCAGGCCAATCGCGTGTGGAACTTCACACGCACCCCTGAAATACACGCACACGCTCCCCCAGGTCCGATCGCGTGTGGGCCTTCTCGTGCGTGTAGGACTTTGGCGCACATTTTTTTCCTGCGCAGAGACGCTACCGCCTGCTTTCGTGTGGCGGACATGTATGGGCCTGTGCGCGTCTTTGGCCGTGCGCTGTTTTTCCCTATTCGATTCCATGAATACGTGTTGTAGGCGAGCGTGTGGGCGTTCTGCGCACTTGCCTCCTGTACTTCCCCCGTGACGCCCACATTTTCACAAGTTGTTCCCCATTCTGCGTGTGACGCCCCGTGTTACACCTACTTTTGTTATGTGCACCTCGCTATGTGCGAATTCGCTGTGGCCTTATCGCACGGCGTTCGATGACCTGTGCGCCAGCATGCGCCGCGCACTTTTTCAGCGCACATCCCACATTTCGCGCGTGCATGGACTTCCATGAATAGATGTGCGATGTTTTCTGTGCGATAATCGCACTTGCACTGCGATAATCGCACTTGCACTGCGATTTTCGCTATTTCACTGCGAATCACACGTTTTTGCACGCGTGCGCCTTTTTTTCGGCGCACGTTGATTCCATGAATCGCCCTGTATGTGATTGTATCTGTAAGGTGGAGTGATTATCTGAATTGCAGGTAGTACATAATCTGCAATGGTTTGCATTGTCCAAGTAATTTTTTTGGAGTGTTTGTTGCTTCTTTGAAGAAGTACCTGAGTTACTTTGAGTAAAAGGTTCTTCTTTGGTTGTGGTAATTGATGAAGTATTAGTTTCTTTTTGTCTCTTTGGAGGATTTCCAGTGATATCCTGTTGCATTTCTGTTTGAATTATTTTTCTTTTACAACATTTTCTTTTTTGTGGAACAGGGTATGTTTTTAGATGGGGGTGTTTAGAGAATGTACTCTACTGTATTCTAAAATGCAAGGAATATCAGCTTTTACTTTACTTGCATCAAAGTTGATTAGAAATAGACTGTCAAGTGTACATAAGCATGATAGTGCTACGTAGCTCAAGCCTTCTTTAAAGACTGGGTTACCAATATCTATCAATGCTTTGTCTAGGGTATGACCTTGTGATTTATGAATGGTGACTGCATATGCTAGAGTTAGAGAAAATTGTTCTCTGCCTACATACATGTCTTTGAAGAGAAGGAATCGAGCTGTTGAGCGGCCTATCCTTTTTATTTTAGAAAGTTTCGTCAAAGAGAATATTGACAACCTGAATTTTATTGTTACGTGGGTACATTTGAAAGCCAACAACTGTACCCAGTGCTCCATAAACTAGTCCTTGCTCCACGTCAAGGTTACGCTTTAGCGTTAATCTACAGCTTAAGGATAATTTTAATATTTTTTCCAAACCAGCTGTGTTGGAGATTGAATTTTCTTAGGCATTTAGTCTTGTTGTGGCTTGTTCACACATGGCTAGTGTCATACCATGTACGTCCAGTTTGTCTGTTGTGGAAATTTCAATTATTGGTTGCATTTCTTTTTTCAACATTGTTTCATTGAATTTGGAACAGCTTACAAAAGTTGGCATTAAGGCCATACAATTGATATTATTGTGTGCTAATTGTTCCATAACATCAGTAGCACATGAGTTATGCCCATACATTGCATGGATGTGCCGGTTTTTTAATATTGCTTATGCTTCTTGAGATAGTACACCAACTGTAATACTTTTTAAAATATTGGCGTAGGTGAGGTCTGTAGACTGTGCATGTTTTCAGTTAATTCTCTGTATTGGAAATGTTGCCAAAGATTGACATCTCATATGCTAACAATAGTTTTCAGGCAGAGTTTGTGTCCTAAGGTTTTAAAAATGGGTTCACCTTTCACTGGTGTCAATTCAAGAACATCTCTGAAAACAATAATGTGTTTTCCTCCAAAGAGCTCTTCATAGTTTGTTTTAAGTACTTCTTGTAACCTGAGGTGAATCAAAGCCAACATTAGGCTGTAGACCATGCTCACTTCATCTATTAGTAGCATTTTCATTTGTTTTAATACTCTGCATAGTTCCATTGCAGCTTCTGTAGAAAGTTTGTAATATTCTAATTTGTTTTGGTGTTCTACTGTTAGGAGTAGTAATCGATGTAAAGTTACACCCCCTATGTTGTAGGCAGCTAAACCTGTGGGGCCAGTTACAACAGCTGACAGTTTGTTGTTTGTCAATTGTTGAAGGAATTGCTGATGATTTTGATTAAGAATGTTTTTCCTGAACCAGCTTCACCACTGAAGTATAATAGTATAGGTTTGTAATTTTGGCAGGTACATTCTTTATTTTCATGTTGTACACCATGTGAAATTTCTTTTGTTACTTCTTGAAAAATGCTACGCTGCTCATTGTTTAGTTTTGATTGTAGTGTACTTAAGTCTTCTGTATCTTCATACTGACACTTGGGGTTTTCTACTTCTGTCATAGCTAATTCTGCCTCATTTGCTATTAGTGGCTGAACTGGTGGTTCTTGGCTTCCTGTTACAGAAGATTGACTACTGTCAGGACTGTCCTTATCTAGTTGAGCCTGGAGTTCTTCTTCGTGTTGCTCTTCATTGTGCAACATTGTTTTGTACTGTGTAAAGTTTACATCAGTGATAGTGTTTTCTTTTGCTTTGAAAGCATCTTCATAGGAGTCATAGTTATCTTTTAACTCTTCTTCTTTTCTCCATGGTTTAAAGAGTTGTAGCAGGGATATGTAATATAGTTCTTTATGTTGAGGAGATTTTAATGACAATTTGATATGATTAATTAAACTTGGTTTGGTAAGTTTTACTAGGCTGCCTTCACAATTTGTCACTCTGTATCTACCTTTTTTCATCTGGTTTTATGTTATTTTTGTATGTGAAATTTTGGGCTATGTGGTATAGACACATGGTTTCCAAAGTGGTTCTTCTGTTTGGGTAGTATGTGTCTATTAAATTGTTTTTTAAAATGTCTTGGCTGGATCATTTTTGGCTATTGTTTCTATGTCGTCGTATGATTTGAGAACTCTTTTGCTCGATTTAGCAGGATCAAGACTTAGCCATTCTATATTTTCAGATTTTCCATACAACGCAGTACCGGTTAAACGATCTTCAGCTTCACAGCAGCCACATTCTCTATGGGAGAGTATTTTTATGCCCAAGCTGTACAATTTCTGAGACAGTAAGGGTTAACGGTGACCGTTAACCCTTACCGCCTTCCGTGCAATGAGGCCCTATGTCTAACTGAAGACATGAAGTTGTTCACTTCACCTGTTTCTGTAACCGGTCTAGGGAAACCAAAACAGCAGTTGGTGTAGTATTTTTCTTTGTTTTTGTATTTGCGACGACAATATTTGCCACATTTGTGTCTTTGAAATTGTACAATTTGTGCATGAAGATCACTATTTGTTGCTTCTGATGGAATTTCACAAGTGACATATTTTTTGATAAACTCTAACACAGTGGCATCGCTGTTTCGACCAAATTTAGGAGCATCTTTAATTCATAAAAGCATGTGGATATGTGGTGCTCCTCTGGCTTGGTATTCTTTTCTCCAAGTATTGCACTTCTCCGAGGGGAGGAACAGTTTTATTACAAATAAAGTGTAGCATAGCAATGAAGCGGTGATGGAAATATCTTGAAACATTAACAGGATCTAGAGAGCAAAGTTTTCCAGGTGTTAGTATATCTATGTTTGTTTTGTTTTTGTTTGATATGCGTAGGAAATCATGTAGATCTTCCCATGCATATTCTGCACAGCTTAATTTAACAAACCAAGTGGCTGGACCAAGGTTTCTTATCATGCAACGTACATCTCTGTGACGTCAGAACCAGTACTCTTTCGTACCACGCATGTTTGCTAACAGATTTAAAATGCTTGATTGTAAAACTTCATCTTTTTCTTGCACTTTTTGTAGTAATTGAGTAGCTGACATATTTTGAAAGTGGGTTCCTGATTTTAATGTGTGTGCAACTCCATAACATAGAGTTGCTAGTTCACTTTCAAAGAGTAGGTGGAATATGTATTCCACATTTTGTCTAAATCTGGGATCTTCAGAATACATCCGTAATTAGTGGTATTCTGATGCTGTTATCTAAGTGGGTCTATCATCGTACCTTCCTCCTTTGCCAGTAGGAAAGAGTAAAGGAAAAGCATGTGCTTCTATACTTTTCCCCATATGCTGATTGCTGATCCTTTTGTTTGTCGCATTTGGTACGTTTCTAGTGCATCATCTATGGTGTCTTTAGAGTGTAATGGATGAATTGTATAATGGTCTAAAATATTGGATATTGTAGCGGGGTCTAGAAGTTCAAATTGACCACTTTCTGCCGACTCTTGTATTATTTCAGTTGTTTATCTTAATTTTTCTTCAATATTTATTTCTTTGTAGTATTCATTATTGTCTTTTAGATATTGCAAGGCTTGTCTAACTTTCTGTAAATCTACCAGTTGTTGCCATTTTGTTTTGTCTTTTGTAGGTACACCATTTACTATGACAATTAAAGATTGTTCTACTGGATGTTGCACTCCCAGAGTGTGCACATTTTCTTTTAGATCTAATCGTAAATATACTACTTTGCCGCAAATGCCTTTCACCAATTCAGAGGGAGGTAATTTTGCTGTTTTTTGGTTGAAGGCGTATTATTGCTTGGAATGGGTGTACTGTTTGAATTATGATTCTGTCATATAAATTGAGTTGTTGCAGGGGTTTTGGTAGAGGGAATAATTCCAAATTATTTGTGATAGCATGTGAAGGAGTTTGATTGTTGTCAAGTTTTGTATTGCAGTTATTGCAAACTGTTAAGGGGTCAGTTATTTCGTATTTGTTTTCTGCTATAAGGTAGAGAGCTATTACAAACCATTTGGAATCTTCATTGTCTTCTATTTTGTATGTTATGTCTATAGTTTTTGTGTTATTTTTATAAAAAGTTCTGTGGCAACACACACACACATGGTTTGGTATTTCAGCTGATGTACTTTTGAATTTTAGTATTTCTTTTTTGTATGTGTGTAGTAGAAGGTTGCCATGTACAGAATTGTGGTTAGTCTGTTGTAAAGCTATTGCATTTTGTAAGTGGTTTTCACTTCCAAAATATTTACTCTGGATATGGTTGATTTCATCGAGTAGGTCTTTGGCTGTACCATGTAAAAGATTGTTATTTAAATTGGCTAGTGCTAAAGCAGGACTTTTAGCATAGTACAGTTTATAGACTAGATTTCTTATAGTTGAATGATGTGTTGATATCTTTTTGATATGATGGAAGCTGCTTTTGGAAATAGGTCCTGAAATGCAGGCCAATGAATGTCCTTGCAGTCCTGTGTATTTGCGCACTGGACAAGTATCCATATTTTGCAGCAGTTTTATTTTGATTTTGTCTTTGCCTTTCACGTGTTGATTGAGGAACTGGTGTAAAGATTTGAAAGATGTTTTGGCAATGTTACACATTGACGTGCATGGCCATTTGTATACTGAACGTTCTGGTTCAGTCAAATGGAGGATAGATTCTGAGTTCTTTGGAGATATTTTTGTAGCAGTATTTCTTGTTACATTATGGTATTATTAAGTTTTTCATAACCTCGTCCACTGCTATGGATGGCAATTGGGTTTGTTTGATTTTGTTTATATGCTTCTTCATTGAAATATGGTTCTGTGCTTGTGGTGTGACTCCATTCACCTCCACAGATATTGAAGAAGTTATTTTTGTTGACATTCTGTTTATTGAGAAGCTTTTTTTGTAATTTAGTAGTTAGTTTTGTTAGTGGTTTCATTCTCTTTAACACAAATATAAATAACTTTCTTTTGAGAAGGATTGCACTGTCTATCAAAGCTTCTAAGATTAATTTTTTACGGTAGTTTTTAAGGGTTGTGCATGATTTGTCTCCTGATTTTATAAGATTCTGAAGGACTCTGTGGTGGAACATTTTTGTTAATATACTTTTTTTGGTATGGTTACTTCCTGCTATATCAAGATTTATATGAGCAGTTTTAGCAGTAGTGGTACCTGTATTTCTGTTAATCATTTTCTGTTTTCTTTTACATTTTGATAGAGGAGGCAAAGTTTCTGTACTGGAAGATTGTTTAGTTTTGCTAACTGACTGTACTAGCTGTTTTGTTTGAACTTTTTGTACAAACTCTGCTAGAGATGGATGCTTATTTTGGACTTTTTTATTTTCATTTGCTCTTTTTCCACATTGCTTTCTACGGACTTGCTTTCTGGTAGGCATTCTGTGGGGTCTGTTGAAACAAAAAAATAGAAGGCATGGGTTGGGCTGTTGTGCAATGTATGTATGCTGTATGCATGAGTGTTTGAGTATGATTGTAAAGATGTATCTGGTGGTGTGTGATTGTTCATTGGGCAGCTACAATTAGTTG
Organism: Ambystoma mexicanum; assembly: GCF_040938575.1. Classification (NCBI taxonomy): domain Eukaryota; kingdom Metazoa; phylum Chordata; class Amphibia; order Caudata; family Ambystomatidae; genus Ambystoma; species Ambystoma mexicanum. The sequence goes on along the minus strand of NC_090921.1, from coordinate 1,157,979,151 downwards.
GGAAGGCTACACTTCTATTTGTGTGTTACTATACTGCGGTTCAGATGATAGTAAAAAGTGAGCTAGTGGTGAGGATAAGCACCAATAGTAAATCAAATGGTATAAAATTAAAACTATTCTTTGTTTTGTAATAATAATATTCTAGGGGCTGAGTTATATTATTTGTGCTATGGAAGATTTGTGTGCCATTCTACGTGCTAATCCCTGTTTAATAAATGGTGATTTGTGGGTAGAATGGTACACAAATTTTCGTTTTTTTGGTGCACAGATTACATGAATCACAGTGTGTTTGATTAATATATTTTAATAACAAGATGATACATATAACAAGTTCAATTATAATAGTAACAGTGGAAACAATTTAAAATTGAGAATCAGACCAAGAAAAAAGTAAGTAGACCAATTAAAGTGAATGGAAGAAGGTGAGTAGTGCAGTAGAAGTGAGAGGGAAGGGTGGGGAAGAGGAGGAGGAGGGCAACAGATGGGGTTAAAGGTGAGAATGGGCGGAGAAGGAAGGGGAGAGAGATGATTAAGGAGATAAGGCAAGGGGGAGGGTGAAGAAGGTAGAGGGGTTTCATGCTGGGGAATGGAGAAGGAGAGATTTGAGTAAAGTTTAGAATGAGGAAAAGGTAGAAATAGAGCAGAGTGAGAGAGGTAAGGAGTTCCAGTGCAGGGGGGCTAGGAGATGAAAGGAGCAGAAACGGGGTGTGGTATAAGGGGAAGGAGGAACAGTGAGAAGAAAGTGGCCAGCAGAGTGAAGGGAGTTGGAGGCAGTGTAGAAAGAGAGGAGAGAGGCGAGTGGAGACATAAGGGAGAGCAAGATTGTGGAGAGATTTAAAGGCTAGGCAGAGAATGTATGGTAGCATTGTACTTACTCTTTTTTTGTGGAATGAGCAGGTTTCTTTGTAGTTGGTATTTGTAGTTCAGATGTTGATGTTTTCCAGGAGAGTGGTCTTCACTGCAATTGTAAAAGAAAGAAGTTAGTAATTTTGTGTGTTTATAGCATTTATGTTAATTGAGAGATTCATATTTATGTTTTTGTAGTAGTATTCTTGTTTGCTATCTGAACATAGTGTATGCATGCAGTTTCATTTGACTATGTTCAGCTTTCATATTTCATTTACAATATGTTAGTTCAACATGCTTTGCAAATGAATGCAATATTAAGTGTATGAAACTCACTTGTTTTTTTAAAGCTGTGTTATAGGATGATAGAAGAAAGAAGAAATAATGATATATTTATTTTGCAATTTTTGTAAGGTAAATGGCAGAAATTGTATAGAAAAGCATGGAATGTATGCATTTGTGAAGGTGTGGGTAATAAAGCAGAAGGATTTGATTTATAGGTATTGGAGTTACTGCAGCTGGGAGCTTTTCAATTATAGTGTGTATGTGTGTGAGTGTATGAAGATGCATGAACTTTTACTGGCTGTGTATAATTTTATAATACTCTACTAAGTCCCTGATTCATGGATTATTTGCGCCCAAAAAAACAGGGTTTGTGCGTCATTCTGCCCACAAATCCCCATTTGTTAAACAGGGATTTGCGGGCAGAATGGTGCTCAAATCCCGTTTTTTTGGGCACAAATAATCCATGCATCAGGGCTTCAGTGTTTTTCCACTATTACATTGTTAATTCTCCCATCTTCTAATATTATTATTTTTTTAGATAGGTATGTGTGTAAAACAAAAATTAAAAAGCAGATAGGTTTGGAAGTGACAGTTGATTATATCAGATGGGAAAAATGATAGTAAGTTCATTTTATAGGTTATACAGTTTAAGTGGCAGTTATTCTGTTTATATGCATTTATAAGAGTTGTACATTTACTGTGCAGAAAACAAGCATACCTGTAGTTTGTATTCATGCATGTGGATATGCATGCAGCTGCAAGTAGAAATCTTGGAGACTTGTAGAGCAGTTTTTGTAGTAGGTGCTTTCCAATTATATGAGACTTGTACTCAGAGTGATCAACAGTACATTTGAAGTGCTGAACTCTGATGATGGAGTTAGACATAGAGGTCGTGGATGTGATTGGTGGATGGTTGTGTGACTGGTTAGCTGTATCCAATGAGGGAATGCACAGAGAGTGAAGTGGAAATGGTAGAAGGACTGTCCAAGTTACGATATGTCCACAGACATGGCGGTAGTCCGCGGACATCGCGTATTGCATACAGGGATTTTGGGGTGGAGAGGTGTGCAAAAGAGAGTGAGCGGAGTAATTGATTGGTTTGTAAAGTTTAGTGGGTGTGTTCTTTAAGGAGAGAGTTTGTCAGAAAGTATTTTTCCTGAGAGAAGAACAGTTAGCTATGGCTGTGTGTTTCAGAAAACAGATTGTGTGGATTTTGGGAGACTCATGGATACATTGGTTGGCGGTGCATGCACAACACTGTGGAGTAGCTGCAGATCTTGGATTCCCTCATGTGGAAGTGCACTGGCATGGAGTGCGTGGAATGAAGTGGCTAGAATTGCCACCTCTCTGTGCTAGTTTGCAGACAGAGCATCATCCAGACATAATTATAATTCATTGTGGAGGGAACAGTTTTCCATTGAAACTACCTGTTCTAAGGCGCCATGCTCACTATACTGTTTTTATGTATTTGTGGTTTATTTCGCATGTCACTTCAGTAGTTGACGTATAGCATCCCATGTTAGATTTTTTAGAGTATGGGTTTATTATTATTTTTTTTGTGAAGATTCTTCAGTTTCTCGTTTTATGAAATATTTGAACTGCTATATTTGGAAACAACGATTTTTCTTCTCTGCCGCTTTCAGGATTCAATCCACCTTTGAATTCATTTCTAAACCATCCTGACTTTGTCCGGTTGACCAGGATTTTTCCTACCTGAGGGATTCCCTTCTCTCGAGTGGGTTTAATCCACCGACACTGACTTAGACCTATTTGGGGACGATGGTGATCATTCCCCAGCTTGTGATCTGGCAGCAAGCTCTTAGCAGTCCTATTGGGAAATTAGTATTTTCTTCACATTATGCACTTTATTTGTGTTGTATAGTTGTATGTTCTATATTTACATTTACTCTTATTCATGTATGAGCTCTGACTTATTTAATAATCATTTTAATGTTTCTAATTAAATAAAGGAAAACACATTTTTCATAAATGTTTTTGTGAATTATGTGCAGTGATCTGAGGAGTTGATAGAGGGACCGCTCCCGACTGCTGGTGGGATTGTGCTTCTTTCAGTAGACTTATTTACATATCCGCTGGCTTGATTCTTGTGCTTTGTTGAGGGAACAGTTTGGACATGTGTCAGGATGTTCTTTGCAGTTTTCAATGAAAGAAGAACTTGGGAAGGTCATGGACATGTTTCCAAATTCCCAAGTAATATTTTCTCGTATTGCGCAGAGACAAAGGTGGCTACGTTCTTCTTTATTTAGTCTACAAATTGAGAAAGTGAGGTGCAATGTCAATAAGGCAGTTTGTGTCTTTCTAAGAGATGTTGGCATGTCCTCTTTTCACAATGAAAATATTATGTTTCGTAGCACATTCATTTTTCGTAGAGATGGAGTCCATCTTACTTATGCTGGTAATCAGATTTTTCTGAGAAATGTACAAAATGCATTTTTGTGGATTTACAGCCATCTTTTTTCCAGTAGGTGTTGATTATTTCAAGTTTTTCAAATACAAAAAAACACCACCAAAAGGCTCTTTTTAGAGCCACCACTTCCTTCCAGAGAAAAGTGTAATCATTTTGATAGGGCAGCACCCCAACATTTTTGATGTTTGAAAACTGTCCGCGGACTTCTAAAAAAAATGCACAGGAGCCTGCGCAATTTATTTGCCACTTCTATTTTTTGACTGTGAAAGGCGGCTCTGAAAAGAGCCTTTTTTTATTTTTGTTGTTTTATATATTTTTTTTTTTTATACATGACACGCTAGGAGAGGAGGGGAAAGGAGGGAAGGGTGGACACCAACCACAGGGATAAGAAAGGGCAGCTAGAGAGAGGAAGATGTAGGGTGGTCATTACTTAGATAGTGGGCAGGTCTTCTCGTGCTCCGAGACCATAGTCTCGAAAGCACTTCGAAGTCTCTCCCCCCTGAAGAATACTGTGTCGCAGTACATACACAAAACTGTGACGCTCAAAAGGTAAGGGTCATCAGCATTGTGAATGGCCTGTGAGGCAGCTGGAGGGATGCGCTCTCCCACAGGAGTGTCTCCTGTGGTGAGAGGAGCGGAAACGGAGGATGAAGTAGAGGAACTTAACCTACTACGCTCCTCGCAAAGTACAACCTTGAGAACGGCCACACCGTGGAACGACCTTAGGTGTCGCTTCATAGTAGTCGTACCAAAGCTGTACGAACCAAGTCTCCCGTGACTCAGCACCATTTTGCACTGGTTGTAGGTGACTTTGTTCGCACGCGCCTTGGGTACGTTACCATGAATGGTAAATAACCGCCACACCCAAGATTCACAGCGAGTGCTGGTAGTAGGGAATTCCACTACCTCATCCTCGTCATCCTCTTCATCCTCCTCTGCATCCTCATGCCTGTTACCATCTTCAGGCCCTTGGGGAGGTGGTGGAGGGGGTGGTGCTGAGGCAGATGTAGCACCAGGTGTCAGTAGAGGAGACATGGATGCCATCAGGTTTTAGAAAAATCTGAAGATTGGCAGCAAAATACCAGCCAAAGTAGAGAATGCTTTTTCAAATAGCCAAAAGCACAATGAGGATGAACTCTGGGGTGTGGCCTTTTATAGGGGTGCGTGTGCGCACTCCGCGGACACCTGCGCCATCCGCGGACAGATTGAACATCCCAAAAAGGCTCAAAAGGTTCCAAAATCTTGATGTAGAGAATCAGAGTGATTGTCTGGGACATGTGCTATGGTGAATGTTTACTATAAAATACTGTGGATAGCCTGAAAATACACTTTAAATATGTTTCGGGGACCCGGACTGTGTCCGCAATTCAGAACACACGATCAGCGTGGGTGCAGTCACATGATGGCATCGCGAGCATGTCCGCAAAGGGAATTGGTGTCCGCAGGACATCAAATGCACGGGAACGGTTGTGAGCATGTGCTCAGGTGTTCTACGGACAGTGTTCGGGTCCTGAAATTAGTTAAAAGTGCGACACAAGTGACGCATACAGTTACAGACAGGCGCAATGTTCTGAAAAGTTATAGATGTGGTGCGCATGTGCGTAGATGTTCTTTTGGCAGTACGGACAGGTAAAGTTTCTTTAGAACACCCCCACTTTACATATATGCGGACAACCCGGACACCGATTGTGTTCTTAGTACAGTTCCCATTTGCCTACGAACAATACGGACAGGTATAGTGTTCTGAGGACACCTCCATTTTGGTTAATTGCGAACATCCCTGCCACAGAGTGTGTTCTTAGAACAGTTTCAACTTGCCTGCGAACAGTACGGACAGGTATAGTGTCCTTGGGACACCTCCATTTTGGGTTTTACGGACATTCCGGACACCGAGTGTGTTCTTAGAACAGTTTCAACTTGCCTGCAAACAGTACGGACAGGTATAGTGTCCTTAGGACACCTCAATTTTGGGTTTTACGGACATCCCGGTCACCTAGTGTGTCCTTAGAACAGTTTCAACTTGCCTGCGAACAGTACGGACAGGTAGAGTGTCCTTAGGACACCTCCATTTTGGGTTTTATGGACATCCCGGACACTGATTGCGTTCTTAGAACAGTTTCAACTTGCCTGCGAACAGTACGGACAGGTATAGTGTCCTTAGGACACCTCCATTTTGGGTTTTACGGACATTCCGGACACCGAGTGTGTTCTTAGAACAGTTTCAACTTGCCTGCAAACAGTACGGACAGGTATAGTGTCCTTAGGACACCTCAATTTTGGGTTTTGCGGACATCCCGGTCACCTAGTGTGTCCTTAGAACAGTTTCAACTTGCCTGCGAACAGTACGGACAGGTAGAGTGTCCTTAGGACACCTCCATTTTGGGTTTTATGGACATCCCCACACTGATTGCGTTCTTAGAACAGTTTCAACTTGCCTGCGAACAGTACGGACAGGTATAGTGTCCTTAGGACACCTCCATTTTCGTTTAATTACGGACATCCCGGACAAAGAGTGTGTTCTTAGAACATTTGTAACTTGCGTGCGAACAGTGCGGACAGGTACAGTGTCCTTAGGACACCCCCATTTTCGTTTAATTACGGACATCCCGGACAAAGAGTGTGTTCTTAGAACATTTGTAACTTGCGTGCGAACAGTGCGGACAGGTACAGTGTCCTTAGGACACCCCCATTTTGGTTAATTGGGGACATACCGGACACCCACACGGGCCGCGGACATCCTAACTGCCTTTTTAAAAAAAACACAAAAAAGAACTGAATTAAGACATATTTTTGTTTTATTATATATAGATGTACAATTTATGAAAGAGAAGGGGAAGCAGAAACTGATACAAACACAGGGGAATTGGCGGTTTCAAGAGGATGGATAGGAGGAGATGAAGGGATGGAAGTCTCATCAAAACATTTTTGTTCGTGGAGAGGGTTTGGGGATAATTGGCTGAGATATGGAGAGGGGGGACAGGTACATGTGGGACAATGATATTTATTTTTTCCTTTTATGTGGTCCTCTACAAAGTTCTTCAAATGGTTGAAATTTGCCATGAGCATGTCAATTTTTTCTTCCATGCGCTGGAGAGTCTTATCCAATGTATCTTTTGGTGTACTATTTTCAATGTTTGTATGGTCTGTTAAAAATATATATAAATATATGTTAAGTGTACATAAAGTAATGCTTATTAATTTGGTTATATAGAGAAGTGTCTACCATTAGTATCACTATCTTCAGACATTTCCTCATGTGGGAAATTCTCCTCAAGCCACTCCAAAGTACTGGACATTTCTGTGAAAAAAAAATCTATCACTTCTATTGTATCTAATACAGAAATTTTAGAAATATATAAAAAAAATACACTTACTAGCTTCTGGTAAATTGTGTTCTTATTGGTCTGTAGATCTGCTGTTGCTCCCAGTTTCTGTGAGGTAATTATGTTGAAGGCTATCTTTTTTTTATTTTGGTATAATCCATTTAGTACATATGGTATTTAAATGGATGGTTGATGTGTTAGATATATAGGTTCTATTTCTTATTCATTACTACATGTAATGTGTTTGTGTGCTGGTTTTTGAACTTGTTCATATGGCACAATATAAACAATTCAAGATACCCCCTGAGTTTTTGGGTAGTGTTGCTGTTGTCCGCGTCTGTCCGCGGACATACGCACAGTCTGCAGACATCAAAATCACTAGCTGGGGGTTCAGTATGTTCTATATTACATGTATATAAAGTCAGGTATATTATGGTTAAGTTGTGCTACTAAAAACCTATGAAATTCAGTAAAGAAACTTTGTTAAAGGGACGTTATGGTTAAGTTGCACTACTAAAAACCTATGAAATTCAGTAAAAATCTTTGTTAAAGGGACATTATGGATCCAAGTAAAATCGAAAACCCCCTGAAATTTGTAAGTTATGGTAAGCTAACCAACCATAACTCGCGCCACCACCATGCACTGCTAAGTCTAAAACCCAGGATATCAAAGATGACATCACGAATGTCATTGCTGACATCACTGATGACATCACATGTGCATATACTTTTCATGAAAACTCTGTAGAAGGGATTCTTATTGTAATGTTGACAAAAAAGTTTCAAGGATCATTGGAATAAATATCATGGGCTAATTAGTGCATTAAGCAATGCATTGACATACATAGCATTCTGTTATGAAGTTCTATCCAGTATACTAAGCTACTCATGCAGAAACATAGGCAGTGTGTGCAGCATACACGATGAAGGTGCAATATTCATAATCTTGCCATGTTGAATAGTGAAATAATAACTGCTTTCTTATTAGAGTTTTGCGTACTGTGAAACATGTAATAGGTATCTAATAAAACCCACTTACTACATTATTGCATTACTGCACACAAAACACAAACAGACAACAACACATACAAATAGAGCATATACAGGGAAAGTGAAGTAAACAAAAAAACAGCAGTATTACCCAACAATTTTCATAACGTAACTGATTATCTTCATGTACAGAAATGATTGCTCTGCTTCAAAGCTTCTACTTCTCTATGTATAACTATCACATATTGTGACTAGACCCTATTGAAAGTAGTGTACGTCAATGTGTACAAATATGAGCATATCCAGGGAAAGTACAGTAATAAAAAACAACAGAACTATAAGACAGTGTTGATAACCGTACTAATCATCTTCATACATAGGAAGCATTGTTGTCTTCCAAGTCTGTGTTTTCCCCTTTGTATATGTTTCATAGGCAAACATTTTGACTGTGGTATGTGGGTTGCATAGGGGGAATGTTCTCAAAAGTTTGTGTACTGGTTTCCAGTAGTGTAATAGTATTTATAGGATAGTGGACATGGTGTGTGATAGTTGGTTTGTTGGATTGTGTTCAGAATGTTGGTACCTAAGACTGTAGGCATTTTGGGTTGTAGTTAGTGGTCAGGTGTTCACTTGCATGGGTTTGTTATGTTGCGGTGCTTGTGACTCCAATCATTGTATACTCACTGTTTGCTTTGTTTAGGCTGTATGCAGTGTTTTGTCCATGCCATGCACCCAAGACTGTAGGCACTGGCCACAACCACTGCAGCATAAGACACCCATGCAAGCAAACATGTTGGGTTGTGGTGAGTGGTTAGGTGTTTTCTTTCATAGGTGTGTTATGTTGCAGTGTTTGTGACTCCAATCATTGTATACATACTGTTTGCTTTGTTGCAGGTATTTCGTGGTATGGGATATTGGAGCAGACATTGGGCCTCATTAGAAGGTTGGCGGTAAGGCAGAAATGATGCCGGTATGGTGTATTCTGACCCGGCAACCCGGTATTAGCGGCACCCTAAATAACGGCGCCGCTAATAGTGGCATGGGCATGTACATGCGCTCCTTCTGGGAGCAAATACCGGCATGCCGGTAATAGGGGACATCCCAACCCACGCGGACATGCAAATACCGGCATCGCGAAGCCGGTAATCACGGGCTGCGCGATGCCGTCCATGCAGGCATCGCGGAGCACCGGCAAACAGCAATCAGAATACAAGGCAACTGCCACAGGTGCACACAATCCCCACAGGTGGAGTCAATGGAGGCTGAGCCAGTATAAAATGAGCACACCCACACACTACACCCCTTTCAACACCAAAATGTTACCACTAGCTGTTGCAATCATGGCGCTGGAGGACATGCCCATACTGCTACAACTACAGCAACAACAGCAACAACAACAACAACTACAGCAGAAACAACAGGCAGCACAGAGGAGACGCAGGAGGAGAAGGAGGGTGAGACAGGCCCAGCAATTACCACCAGCGCAGCCAGCAGTGCCTTGCAGGCAACCACCAATCCCTCACACCAGACCCAGCCCTTTTAACCTAACCCCTGAGCAGATCCACACCCTGTACCGGTTGGACCGTGACACCATCACCACCATAGTGGACATGATACAGAACAACATTGCCAGCCTCATGGAAATACGCACTGCCATCCCCCCGCTACTAAAGGTGGTGTATGTGCTCCACTTCCTGGCCACAGGCACCTACCAACACACAGTGGGCCAGCTGCATGGCATTTCACAGCCACTATTTTCACTCATGTTGAACCAAGTGCTGGATGCCCTCCGGAAGCATGCAAGCAGCCACATATCCCTACCACGGACTGCCCAGGAGATAGTCAACACCAAAGTAGGCTTCCATGCACTGACAGGCATGACCAATTGTGTTGGTGCCCTCGACTGCACCCATGTGGAATTGGTAGTACCCATGCCATAGAGGCGGTGTACCGCAATCGCAAGCAATACCACTCCATCAATGTGCAAATGGTATGTGACTCTAGCAAGATCATCACACATTGCTGCGCCCGATATTCCGGATCAACACATGATGCCATGGTACTGCGCAACTTCACGCTACCCCGTCACATGGAGCGACATGCTGGACCATGTGCCTGGCTGCTTGGTGAGTTGCACAACTGTCCCATGGCAGTGCTTTGGGGTACTGATGTGTAGGGATGCATAAGGGGGGGGGGCATACTCCACCTGGTTGGGAAAGGGGGGGCAGAGTCCACATGGGTGGGAAAGTTGGGGACATACTCCACCTGGGTGGCAATTGCCGGTGATAGGATAATGCGTGCAGAGCTAAACACTCCTGACCTGAACCGGCCAAATGGAACATGACACATCACTGGGCCACATTGCACAAATTATGCATATCGATGAAAACAAGTAAGAGGCACAACCAGGCCACCATGGTGATGGCAAGCAATGCATGAATGAACAGGATGGCAACTGAGCCAATGTGGTCAGCGTGACCATGCATAGTGAAGAATGAACAGCATGAATTGGAGGCTAAACATTGTTGCAATACCACAGCACATCTGCCTCAGCACGCATGATTACACCCTGCATCATCCATTAAACGCCATCCAGACTACCACACCTCATGACAGTATAGATTGTATCTAGGTGACATGTTTGCATGCGTACAGGGACATGTGTATGCCCACACCAAATAGCTGCCGCCATGACTGTGCTCCCCGAAGGTGGCAGTTCAGAGTGACACACACCTATTTGTATATGCTTGAAGGTGATGGAGGATATCCCTTGAGGCCATGGCTACTTACCTCTGTGCGGAACCCGCAGAACAGCCATGAAGAGGAGTACAGTTGTGTGCACACCCGTACCCGTGTTGTGATTGAGCAGACCTTTGGCCTGTTGTAGGCGTGGTTCCGCTGCCTCAGCAGATCTGGTGGGGCACTCCTTTATAGGCCTAAGAAGGTGGCAAAGATCATCATGGCCTGTGTCATGCTGCACAACATGTGCGTCCGGAGAAATGTACCACTGCCACCTGACAATGACATGCATGGCCCGGGTGAGGATGATGAGGATGGAGACAGAGGTGAAGTAGCCCCCCTGCCAGTACATGATGCATGGGATGGCCATGTTGTAATCCAAGCACTAATTCATGAATACTTCTGAAACACAGGGACCATGATAGACATGTGTCAGTGACACACTGGTTCCTTGTGTACATGTACACTTGTATTGTTGGGAGTTGGCCACTGAACACCATCACACATTAAATGTATGCACAAAATGAAGAATGTCCAGCCATTGAATTTTTGGCACACAACAGGTGTATTTTTCAAACAGGCAACAATGTGAACACTCCCCCCCATCCCCCAGTGAACTCCCTAACCCACCCTACAAACCCCAATAACCCCCAGTGAACTCCCTAACCCACCCTACAAACCCCAAATGTCCCCAAATGTACTCTGTTGAATGTTCCCTTCACCAACAACCATGTGTCCAACGGCCGTTGTTTGGCCAATCTACTTCTTGGCCTTTTTGGTATCCGGGGGTGGCATCTCCGAGTGCCATGCACTCCTCTGGGTCATCCGCACAGAGCAATGGCCCTCCTGGTGTCCGCCCCATCGGCAATATACTGCCACATTAGATGAAGCATTGACTCCTATCGTGCCTCCACCTTTGAAAGGCGAGCCTCAAAGGTGTCGGTGGTAGCCCGAGTGCTGGTGGCCGGGGTGGTGGTGGCCGGAGTGCTGGTGGCCGGGTGGTGGTAGCCAGAGTGCTGGTGGCCAGGGTGGTGGTAGTGGTGGTGGTAGCCGGGGTGGTGGATGGCGCTTGCATGGGGCCCACATCCAGGGTGCTGTCCTCCTCGAAGAGGCACATGTCGGAATCTCCGAGGTCGGAGTCGTGGAGGCAGGGATTGTCACTACTGTCGGCCTCCATATGGGGTGGGGAGGTGGTCAGGGGGCTTGGGTTGGGTGTAGTGGACACGACTGTGACACCCTCGGTGTCCACATTTGCATCTGCAACGTCCGCGGTGGTTGGTGGTGCAGGAACGGAACACCCTCCCACTGTTGTGGGTGGCTGCTGCTGGTCTTGATGTGTGTGGCCCACACTGGCAGCAGGTGTTTTTTGCTGGGTTTCAACCCGGTCTGGCACACTGCGTGTTGGTCTGGCCTGTTTCTCTGGCTGGGGGGTGGTGGCGGTGGCCCTTGTCCCATAACGTGATGTTGATGCCCTTGCGCCCCTCTCCTGACAGGCATCTTCCTCTTCGGTGCCTGGGGGTTAGAAGAGATGCAGGTCATCAGTGATGGTGTCACAGGCCAGCGACATACTATTGCACTGTGATATATTCATACATTCATGCATCCATTTATTACAGGGGTGTGGCAATTGGTGTTCTGAGGGGGCATGTAGGCCATCAATGCATGGCAGGTGGCATGCCATTGATATGGGGTCTGTGTGTTGAGTTACATGGGCACGATCATGTTATGTTGCCCGTGTGTTGGGATTGGCACTCAGCATGCATTTGTGTGTGGCAGGGTGTGGCACTCATTATTGACTGGATATGTTGATGTGGGTCTGGGACATGCATTGGCTTGCCTAGTCTCACTTCCACGTTACTTGTGCTATGTCACGATTTCCCCTACAGGGATGTGCAGAGTCACTCACCTCCTTCTGGGGATGATGCGGCACCCATCTCCATCTCTCCGAATCCTTCTATTGACTCGGGATCAATGAATGAGCTGGCAGTCTCCGCCCAGGGCATCAGCTTTGCTGGTGAGTGTGGCCCCCCGCCTGTCGCCATGGCTGCCTTCCTGTTGACTGCCAGGATGTTCCTCACCCTCAAGCGGAGGTCGTCCCACCTCTTTCTGCAGTCACGCACAGTGCGTGGGGTGGTCCCCACGGCCGACACCTTCTGGGCAACCTCCTGCCAGATTTGCTTTTTCTTCATCTGGGCAGCATGCTTCATGTCATTTGACTTGATTATGTCTGCATGCCGGGCCAGAGTGTCCGCCAGCATGTTGAGCTCAGCGTCCGGGGGGGGGTGTCATCTTCTGGGTCGCCTTGGACATCCACAGGGTATTCTGACGCAGCACGACACGAAAATACTTGTGGTCGGGTAGGATGGCAATGGATTGTGTTTTTAAAGATGGCCGCCGGCCCATTTCTCGTTCCTGCGCAATGACGTAATTTCCGGGTCCGGCTTTGCAAACCCAGTATTAGCATGGTGGTATTACCGGGCCGGTATTTAGGTGTTGCTCTGAGGCAGTGCCGGTATCGGCGGGTCCCATGATGCCGCTATCGGGGGGTTCGAGGGCCTTTAATGGCATGCCGGTATTACTATTACCGGCATATGGGTTCGCGCATGCTCGCGCACTTGTAATCACCCGCTATTAGCGGGTTCATACGAGCACAGACCCGCTCTTACCGGCATGCCGGTAATGAACCCGTTTTTACCGGGCTACTCGTAATGAGGCCCATTGTTTTTTCATTCTCTGTGATAAAAGAAAAGATCACATGTTAGTTACGGTAGTTTGTAATGCATTATTGCATTGCATAGTAGACATTTCTGTACTTTGTTGACCCTCATAGTTAGTACTTTACAAGCACTATGCTTCAACCCAGTGTACTGTGTTTGTTCGTAAAATCATTGGGTCTGTGGGAAAAGAAATCCATGCAGGATCAAAAAAAAACTTTGTACATTATGGTACAATATTTTTTGGTGGTTGATTTCAGTAGGAGGAATTGAATAGGTTTATAGTTTTTGGTTTTATGGTACAATATTTTTCGGTGGTTTATTTCAGTAGGAGGAATTGAATAGGTGTATGGGTTTTGGTTTAGAAGTGGTGGTACTATTGCTGTAATTAGATACCTGTTGGTGTATTCTAATTGTTTATTTCTTGTTGAATTTTAGCAGTATTCATTTATCTGGTTGTTGCAGAATTTGGGGCAGTTAGATATCTGTTGGTGTATTCTAACTGTTTATTTCGTGTTGCATTTTAGCAGTATTTATTTATCTGTTTGGTTGTTGCAGAATTTTGGGGCAGTTAGTTTATAGTGAATCTGACCATTCCAGCACAGTAGTCCAATTCCTGATGAATTCTAGAAACACTGCAAGTATTGGCAGGATTGGCAGGATTGTTCTGTAAAGGACTAACATTTGAAAAAAATAATTGGTCTGTCCCGTTTAAGTAAATGTTTTCAATAATTGGTGGCAATTGGAATAGAATATTGATTGCTACATTTGCATAGCAATTTACACCAATTGTATTTGAAAATTTGAATGGACCAGACAGTTCTGTGTCTAAGTCATTTGTTGGAAGTGTGCGTTGTTTCTTTGAAGAGGTAGTTGGCTTTGTTTGTGCAGTAGATCCTTCTTTGGTTGTGGTCATTGATGAAGTATTAGCTTCATTTAATTTTTTTTTGAGGTATGCTTGTGAGATCCTGTATAATTTGAGTCTGAACTAGTTTTCTTTTACAAACTTTTGCTTTTTGAGGAATAGGATATGTTTTGAGATGGGGGGCGCAGAGTGCACATAGTCTATTGTATTCTACAATGCAAGGAATATCAGCGTTTACTTTACTTGCATTAAAGTTGACTAGAACCAGTCTTTCAAGGGTATGTAGGCATGATAGTGCTACATAGCTCATGCCTTCTTTAAACACTGTGCCGCCAATATCTATCAATGCTTGATCTAGGGAAAGACCTTGTGATTTATGAATGGTGACTGCGTATGCTAGAGATAGAGATAACTGTTCTCTGAGCACATATATGTCTTTGAAAAGAAGGAATCGGGGTGTTGAGCGTCCTATCCTTTTAACTTCTGACAGTTTGTCAAAGTCAATATTGACAAACTGAATGTTGTTGTCACGCGGGTATGTTTGAAAGCCAACAACTGTACCAAGTGCTCCATTAACTAGTCCTTGCTCCATGTCAAGGTTACGTTTGAACATTGCTCTACAGTTTAAAGATAGGTTTAATATTTTTTCTGAACCAGCTGTGTTAGAGATAGAGTTTTCTAAGATATTTAGTCGTGCTGTGGCTTGTTGACACGTGGGTAGTGTGATACTGTGCACGTCAAGTTTGTCTGTGGAGCAAATTTGAACTATTGGTTGCATTTCTTTTTTTCAACATTGTTTCATTGAATTGAGCACAGCTTGCAAGAGTTGGCATCAAGAACAAACAGTTTGCATTTGTGTGTGCTAATTGTTCCATGACATCAGTAGCACATGAGTTATGGCCGTATAGGTATGAATGCGTCTTTTATTCAAGATACTCTGTGCTTCCTTAGATAGTACACCAATCTGAATACTTTTCAAAATGTTGGCATAGGTGAGTCTACAGACTGACACATGTTTTCAGTTAATTCTTTGTATTGGGAATGTTGCCAAAGATTGACATTTCCTTCTGCTGCCAAGAGTTTTACGGCATAGTTTGTGCCCACAATAATGTGTTTTCCTCCAAAGAGTTCTTCATAGTCTGTTTTGAGGACCTCTTGTAATCTGAGGCGAATCAAAGCCAACATTAGGTTGGAGACCATGCTTACCTCATCACATTAGCAGAATTTTCCTTGGTTTCAAAACAGTGCATAGTTCCATTGCAGATTTTGGAGAAAGTTTGTAGTAGTCTAATTTGTTTTGGTGTTCTACTGGAAGGAGTACTAATCGGTGTAAAGTGGCATGCCTATGTTGTAGGCAGCTAAACCTGTGGGGGCAGTTACAACAGCTGGCAGTTTGTTGTTTGTCAATTGTGGAGGAACTTAATGTTGATTTTTATTAAGAATGTTTTCCCTGAACCAGCTTGACGACTCACATATAGTAGTACAGGTTTGTAGTCTTGGCAGGTACAAGTTTTAGTTTCGTGCTGCATACCATGTTCATTTTGTTTTGTTATTTCTAGGAAAATGCTACGCTGTTCATTGTTTAATTGTGATTTGAGTATAGAAAAGTCTTCTGTAGACCCTGCATACTGGTACATGGTGTTTTCTACTTCAGTGATGGCTAATTCAGACTCATTTGCTATGAGTGGCTGTCCAAGTGGTTCTTGGCTTCCTTTTAGAGAAGGTTTATTGCTGTCAGGATTGTCTATATTTAGTTGTACCTGGAGTTTTTCTTCTTGTTGCTGTTGTTTGTCTAACATTGTTTTGTACTGCGTAAAGTTTATGTCTGTTATAGTGCTTTAATTTGCTTTGAAAGCATCTTCATAGGAGTCATGGGTATCTAATAAATCTTCTTCTTTTCTCCATGGTTTAATAAGTTGTATTAGGGACATGTAATACCATTCTTTATGTTGAGGAGTTTTTAATGAGAATTTCATATGATTAATTAAAGTTTGTTTGGTTATTTTCACTAGGGTACCTTTACAATTTTCGACGCTGTATCTACCTTTCTTCTCATCTGGTTTAATATTATTTTTGTATGTGAAGTTTTGGGCTATGTGGTACATGCACATGGTTTTCAAAGTGGTACTCCTGTTTGTTTGGGTAATATGTGTCTAGTAAGTTGTTTTTCAAAATGTCTTGGCTGATGGGATCATTTTGCGTGTGTCGGAACCAGTATTCTTTTGTACATCACATGTTTGCTAAAAGATTTGTAATGCTTGACTGTAAAACTTCATTTTTTTCTTGCACTTTTTGTAATAATTGCGTTGCTGACATATTTTGAAAATTGGTACCTGATTTCAATGTGTGTGCAACTCCGTAGCATAGACTTGCTAGTCCACTTTCAAAGAGAAGGTGGAATATGTATTCCACGTTTTGTCTGAATTTGGGGTCTTCAGAATACATTCTTAAAGACTGGTATTCAGATGCTGTTATTTGTGTGGATCTTTCATGGTACCTTCCTCATTTTACAGTAGGAAAGAGTACAGGAAAAGCTTGTGCTACTACACTTTTTTCCCATATGCTGATTGGAGATCCTTTGGCTTGCCCCATTTGGTAAGTTTCTAGTGCATCATTTATGGTGTCTTTAGAGTTCAATGGGTAAATTGTATAATGGTCTAAAATATTGGATTCTGTAGTAGGATCTAGAAGTTGAAATTGGCCAGTTCCTGATGAGTCTTGAATAATTTTGGTGGTTTCCCTCAGGTTTCACCAACTTTATGTAAGTCCACTAGTTGCTGCCAATTGTATTTGTCTTTTGTAGGTACGCCATTTACTAGGATAATCAAAGATTGATCTATTGGCCGTTGCACTCCCAGAGTGTGTACATTTTCTTTGAGATCTAATGGCAAATATTCACTGCCACAAATGCCTTTTAGTAATTCAGAGGGAGGTAGTGTTGCTATTTTTGGTTGAGGCATATTATTGCTTGAACTGGGTGCACTGTTTGAATTATAATGCTCTTATACAAGTAAAGTTGTTGCAGTGGTTTTGGTAGTGGGAATAATTCCAATGTATTAGTGATAGCACATGAATGTATTTGGTTGTTTTCAAGTTTTGCAATGCATTATCTGCAAAGTATTGAGGGGTTAGTAATTTCGTATTTGTTTTCTGCTATAAGATAGGGAGCCAATTGGAACCATTTGGAATCTTCATTGTCTTCTATTTTGCACATTATGTCTACAGTTTTTGTGCTATTTTTATAGAAAGTCCTGCAGCAACACACACACACATGGTTTGCTACTTCAGCAGATGTGCTTTTAAACTTTAGTATTTCTTTTTTGTATGTGTGTAGTAGAAGGTTGTCATCTGTAAAGTTGTTGCTTGTCTATTCTTAAGATATTGAATTTTGTTAGTGGCTTTCACTTCCAAAATATTGTCTCTGGATGTGCTCTATTTCTTTAAGTAGTTATTTGGCTCTACCATGTAGAAGAATGTTATTTAAATTGGCTAGTGCTGAAGCAGGATTTTTGGCATAGTACAGTTTATAAACGAGAATTCTTACAGTTGAATTGTGTGTTTCTATCATGTTTATATGGTGAAAGGTGCTTTTGCAAATAGGTCCAGAAATGCAGACTAATGAATGTCCTTGTAGTCCTATGTATTTTTGCACTCGACAGGAGTCCATAGTTTGTAATAGTTTTATTTTCAATTTGTCTTTGCCTTTCACACATTGATTGAGAAAATGGCGTAAGGATGTGAAAGATTGGTTGCCTATGTTACACATTGATGTGCACGCCCATTTGTAGGCTGGACGTATTGGTTCAGTGGAATGGAGAGTTGATGCTAAGTTTGCTGGAGATATTTGTGTGAGCAGCATTTCTTGTTCCATGATGGTATTATTAACCTTTTCATACCCTCCTCCACTGCTATGTATGGCAATTGGGTTTGCTTGCTTTTGTTTGTATGCTTCTTCATTGAAATATGGTTCTGTGCTGGTGGTGTGACTCTACTCACATGCACAGATGTTTGCGAAGCTATCGTTGTTGATATTCTGTTTGCTGCAAAGTCCTTGTTGTAGTTTAGTAATTTGTTTTGTTAGTGGTTTCATTCTGTTTAAAACTAATATAAATAATTTCCTTTTGAGAAGGATTGCACTGTCTATGAGAGCTTCCAGGATTAGTTTCTGAGGTAGGTTTTAGGGTTTTTATAAGGTTTTGAAGGACTCTGTGGCAGAAAAAAAATTCTAAAATCATTTTTTGGTATGCTTACTTGTGGCTACATCAAGTTTTATAGGTGCAGTGTTAGCATTAGTGGTAGCTTCAGTATTTTTAACAACTGTCTGTTTAGTATTACATTTTGAAAGATGAGTCAGTGTTTCTTTACTGCAAGCTACTTTAGTTTCTCTTAGTGACTGTATTAGCTGTTTTGTTTGAATTTTTTGTATAAATTCTGCTAGAGGCGGATGCCTATTTTGTACACTTTTATTTTGATTATTGACTATTTCCGTGTTGCTTTCTATACAGTTGTTTTTTGCTAGGCATTCTTTGATGTCTGTTGGAGAAAAAAGAAAGTCTGGGTTGGGACGTTGTGCAATGTATTTGTGCATTGTGCATGAGTGTCTCAGTATGATGGTAGGCATATATAAAGAGATGTGTGATTGTTGAATGGGATGTTACTTCAGGTTGGAAAGGCTATTCTCGTATTTGTGTGTTACTATAATGGTGTTGATATAACAATACAAAGTGTGCACCTGTTGAGGTGCAATCAGTCATACTGAATTTAATGCTGTAGAGTTGATAGAATTGTTTGTTCTACAATACTAGAATACTACAATGTTTGAGTAACAGTAAGAACATTATGAGAGTTTTGCACTTTTTTGGATGTAAGAGTAGATTTCTTCTGGGTTCTGTCTTGTACTTCAGACCCTGCTGGTTTACAGGAGTGTGGTCTTCACTGCAATTGTGAAAGAATTAAGTTAGTACATATGTGTGTTAATGTCACAGTAATTTCACTTCAAGAATAGATTAGTTACATTTGCAAAAGAAATTGTTTGTAGGAAGAGGTACTGTATGTGATCAATTGCATACCTTTGTATATGAATGGGGATTTTGGACCATCAGCTTCATTGCTGAGGGGATTAGTTGAGTTTTTATAGGTGTGTCCTATGAGGTGCACTTTTGAAAGAATGTGTTGCTGTTGCACTGTTTAGTGTGGTAATAGATTAGTGGAAGTTGTAGTAGGGTTAGAAAAAAAGCTTTGAAAAATGTACAGATTGAAAGGTAGAATTTTTTATTGGTCCATAGATGTTTCCTAC
This sequence comes from Ambystoma mexicanum, assembly GCF_040938575.1. Taxonomy (NCBI): domain Eukaryota; kingdom Metazoa; phylum Chordata; class Amphibia; order Caudata; family Ambystomatidae; genus Ambystoma; species Ambystoma mexicanum. Next base: position 1,157,959,665 of record NC_090921.1, on the reverse strand, counting down.
ATGAGTGCTGGATACCTTTCAGTTCTTCGACTTTGTTATCCACATTCCTATTTGCACTATTCTGAATGTACACTTGCATTTGTTTGGTTTTGAAAGTATGGCAAGTGTCAGGCATTCTGTTTAAATAAATGCATTTTTGTTTAACTAAATGCATTTTATGTACTTGAAATGCTTTTGTAAGGTAAAAGCTGGTCTCCGGTTTTGTGTGCATTCTACAAATGTATAGTAGTGCGCTAAGGGGTAAGTGGTTGTGAAAATGACAGAAGGAAATAAGAGAATTATAGGCTGGACATTGCAATGAGGAATATGGGTAAATTAACATTTGGAAAGCAGAAAGATTTGTAAGTGAACATGATTATAGGAGATGGGAAAAATTAGAGTATGCTTTTTTTGCAGATTATGCAGGGTGGTACCCTGTTCAAATGCATTTATAAAAGAGTTGAAAATTTACTGTAAACACAATGTTCATACCGGTAGTTTGCATTGATGTAAGTAGATGTAGCAGAATCTGGAAGGAGAAATCTTGAAGAGTTATACAGTAGTTTTAGCTGTAGGTGCTTTGCAGTCACAGGACACTTGTGCTCAGCGTGATGAACAGCTCATCTAAAGTGCTGAAATGTGATGCCAGAGTTAGATGTAGAGATCTTGCATGTGATTGATGGATGTTTGTGTGACTGCTTATGTGTATCCAATGAGAGAGTGGTGTAGACAGTGATGTGGAAAGTGAAAAAAGGCTGCCCCTGTGTTGCAGGGTCCCCGGACAGAGCGGCTGTTCGCGGACAGGGCATGCCATATCTGGGGTTTCTTAGCAAATCTAGCATGGAAAGGGGACTATTGGGATTAGCCAATCAGGCGTTGAAGTTGTTCTTTGCAGGAACAGAGGCTGTGTGTAGTGAAGATGGCAGAGGTGAAGAAAGTGAGGGAGTTGGTTGTTGGAGATCTGTTAGTAAATGTTTTGGAGAGGTATGCTATGTCTAAATTTATGGCTGCCAGTTTTGATTTTAAAGGAGTGGAGGTTTTGTGGTCAACTGTGGCAGGTTCCAATATGCAGGCAGTGGTTGGAGCTTGTAAGAGTGGATCAGTCCAGATCTAGTGGTACTGCATTGGGGTGCTGTCCATTTGGGATACATGAGTGCTCCTAGTTTGTTGAGTGCTCTTGAAACTTGGTTCAGGCAGTGATGGTGGTTCTTCCAAATGCCAAGGTGATTTTTTCTGAAATGTTGCCATGGGTAGTATGGGACAATTGTGTTGTTTTTTGTCCCTAGCAAAATGGTGCACAGTGTTTAGACAACAGAGGGATGTCTGCTTTCTTGTTTAGAGCTGGGATGTTGTCTTGTAACAATGACAATATTGTTTTTGTTAATGGTGACTATTTCAAAGCAGATGGCATTGCTTTATCCATATTGGGAAATACTATGTTATTTCAAAATATAAGGAATGCTTTACAGAGGATAATGTAAAGACATCAGGAAGAAAATAAGTGGAAAAAAATAACAAAATCAAAGGTGTTTTTTTAGAAGCACATTAAACAAAAACAAAAAAAGGCTCTTTTCAGAGCCACCATCATAGGGAAGTGGATTACACTCTTTAAATGTTCATTCCCCACTCTCAGATTTCATGATTTATCTGCGGACACCTTGGCTGTCATACAGCGATTTTGAGTCTGAGAGGCATGCAAATGAGACTGTGCAGGGCAAGGGATTGGTCAATAAGGTTTACTTGTTGTGATGTGTAAGGAAAGACTTTGGCAGAAAGTCTGTTTCCTGAGAGGAGAGCAGATAAGCTATGGCTGTGTCTTTCAGAAGACAGATTGTCTGGATTTTGGGTGACTTGTGGATAAATTGGTTGGAGGTGCATGCAGATCAATGTGGAGTGGCTGCACATCTTGGACTCCCTCATGTGATTGTGCACTGGCATGGAGTGCACGGAATGAAGTGGTTAGATTTGGTTCCTCTTTGTGCCACTTTGATGACACACTGTCGTTCAGACATTATTATTATTAATTGTGGAGGGGACAGTTTAGGACATGTCTCTGGAATCTCCTTGCAATTTGCAATGAAAGAAGGACTTCAGAAAGTCATGGAAATGTTTCCAAGCTCCTAAGTAATTTTTTCACGTATTACGCAGAGACAAATGTGGCTGCGTGTCAAGCACTCCACTTTGTGGCGTCTGTGGCCCCGCTTTAGACTGTGGCCCCGTTGTTCATCTCCTTGGCTCAGCTGTTCTACATGTGTTGTGCTGCCTGTTTCATTTTCTATTTCTCCGGACCTTTCCGGTCCCATTTTTCATTCTCATTCCTCATTTACTGTCAGCTGGCTCAGCCGCCGCATTGACTTTGTTTTTCCTCGCGTTCCCTAAACGCTCTCTCTCTCTCTCTCCTTCTCACCCTCACTCGCTCTTCCTGTTCTCCCTCCTCTCGCTCTCTCTTTCCGGATCTATTTTGCTCTGCTGGGTAGTATTTCACCGTGGCTTCCTTCCGAGAGAGAGACGCTATCTATAAAAAAAAAAAAGAAAGAAGAAAGATAAAGGATTACCTTGCCAGAAGACCTCAGTTGGCTGCAACTTCAGACACTTGTCTGTTAGGTGAGGAGGAGGAGGAGGGAAGGCCGGAGTTTTGGGTGAGTCAGCCCCAGGGGGCTGACACTGCGTTCTTCTTCATTTGGTCCACAAATGGAGAAAGCAAGGCGCAATGTCAAAAAGGCCTTTTTTGAGAGATGTTGGTATGTCCTCTTTTCACAATAAAAATATTATGTTTGTAGCACACACATTTTTGGCAGAGATGGAGTCCATCTTAGTCATGCTGGGAATCAGATTCTTCTGCGAAATATACAAAATGCATTGCATCCCTTTTTGGAAGTTTAGCAGTCCTTTTTCCACTAGGTTTTGCCCACTTTAACTTTTTGAAACACAAAAAACAGCAAAAAGGCTCTTTCAGAGCCACCACTTCCTCCCGTAGAAGAGTACAATGTTTTCAGACTGTCCGCGGACTTCTAAAAATGCACAGGGCCCTGCAGTATTTCATTGGCCCTTCTATTTTTAAACTGTGAAAAGTGACTCTGAAAAGAGCCTTTTTTTGTCTTTTGTTGTTTTTTTTTTTTATCAAGACACACAAGGAAAGGAAGGGAAGGGATGGTAAGGAAGGGGCACCAACCACGGGGATAAGAAAGGGCAGTGGAGAGAGGAAAGCACTTCTAAGTGTCTCCCCCCTGCAGAGTACCGTGTCGCAGTACATACCAAATACAGTGACCCTCGAAAGGTAAGGGTCTTCTGCGGTGCTTATGTCCTTCAAGGCTGGTTTAGGGATGGGCTGCCCCACAGGAATGTTTCTTGTGGTGAAAGGAGCAGAAATGGAGCTTGCTGTAGAGGAATTCAACCTACTACTTTTATCGCAGGGGACAACTGTCCGAATTGCCGCCGTGTCGAATGATCTTAGGTGTTGCTGTGTAGCTGTACAAACCAGGTTTGCCACAACTGAGCTCCATCTGGCACTCAGTACAGCACACCTTGTGTGCACGAGCTTTGGGTAACTCTCCAACGGTGGTAAACAGCCTCCACACCAAAGATTCATGGTGGCTGTGAGTAGTAGGTACTTCCACTACTTCATCATCCTTTTCATCACTCTCTACATCTCCACGCCTGTTCCCCTCTCCAGGCCCTTGCGGAGGTGGTGGTGGTGGAGGGGATGAGGGTGGTACTGAAGCTGAGGCAGCTGCAGAAGTGGAAGCCATGGTTGCCATCTAGGATGTAGAACAGCAGGCAGATATTGTTCTCCAAATGGCACAGCAGACACAGCATACACTGCACAGCAGGCAGAGGTCAGCAGCCAATGCAGTGTAGACACAACAACTGTATAGCACACCAATATTCAGCAATGCTCTCTCTGGTAGCCAAAAACAGAATAAGCATCTCTGGGATGTGGCATTTTATACGGGAGCTGGGGCACGCTTTGCGGACAGCAGCACTGTCTTTGAACACTCCGAACACCAAAAAGGGCTCAAAAGTTCCAAAAATGATCTAGATCGCTCTGGAAATGGTCTGGGACATGTGCAAGTGTGAAGTTTCACAGTAAATTGGATTGCTCAGAAAAGTACCTTTTTAGTGTTTGGGAGCCCGGACTGTGTCCAGGGACAAGAGCCTGCACTTAGCGAAGGAGCGGTCACATGTTGATGTTGCGGACATGTTCACGAATGGGACGGGTGTCCGTAGGACACCTAATGCAGGGGATCAGTTGTACGCATGCGCACGGGTGATCCATGGACAGGGTTTGGGACTACGAACTAATTAAATGTGCAACACACATGCAGTGGACAGTTACGGACAGGCGTAATGTTCGTGGGACCCCGAGGGTGGGATGCGCATGAGCACAAGGGTTTGGGTCCCCAAACTAATTAAAGGTGCATCACAACTTTGTGGACATGCGGACGGGTTATGTGATCTATGGACACCCCCATTTTGATAGCAGACAGTACGAACAGGCAAAGTGTCCTTAAGACACCCCCATTTTGGTTAATTGGGGACATCCCGGACAATCGCACCATGCGCGGACACCCAAACAGCCTTTTAAAAAGAGAGAAAACACAGAGACATATAGGAACAGTGTACATAATACTTCATTAATGTAAACAAATATAGAAATTATGAAAGAGAGGGGGAAGCAGAAATGGAGACATATACAGGGGAATTAGGGTTTTCTACATGTTGGATCGTAGGGGAGCAAGGGATTGAGGTCTCATCGTTTTTGGTGATGGGGATGGTTGACTTGGACATGGAGAAGGGGTACAGGTGCACGTGGGACAGTGATATTTAATTTTTTCCATGATATGGTTTTACACAAAGTTCTTCAAAATAATGAAATTTGTCATTAATTGATCCATTTTTTTATCTAAATGCTGTAGAAGATTTTCCACATTGTCTGTTTGTTGTTCATTAGTACATGATGTACTGTTTGAGTATTACATGATGTACTGTTAGAGAAAATAAAATGTGTTAGGTACATATACAGTAATGTGTATTACCTAGCTTACTTTGAACACTGCAGTGTCTACCATTAGTATTACTGTTTTCACTCATTTCATCCCGGGGAACATTTTCTTCAAGCCACTCCAGAGTGCTAGCCATTTCTGTGTAAAAAAATAAAAAGCAATTTTAGAACTATAGGAATTAATGTATTGTACTTACGGATCTGTTTTTCAGTTTTCCTGTTACTGCTTAGTAGGTGTGTTGTTGATATTTGCTGTGCAGTTTCTGTATAAAGCATCAGTGAGGTAATTCTGCTAGAGGCATATGTTATTTATTTTTTTGGTATGTTCCATTATGTTTCATATGCTATCTAATTGGACTGTTGGTGTCTTACATAGACAGTTTGTACTTCTTATTTATTGAATGTAATGTATTTATATTCTGTTCTTTGAACATGTTCAGTGTGTTTGTTGTATGATACAACAATGTAAGATATCCTCTGAGCTTTAGGACAGTGTTGATGTTGACCGAAACCATCTGCGGACATTCGCATGGTCTGCGGACATTGCAGCCACTAGCATGGGAAAGGGGGTTCTGTATGTTGTATGGTATATCTATATAAACTAAGGGTATCCTAGTAAGAACCTATCAAATTCACATCTATAGCTATATTCAGTGAATAAAATGTGTTTAAGGAATTTTATGGTTAAGCTGTGCTACTAAAAACCTATGAAATTCAGAGAAAATACTTTGTTAAAGGGACGTTATGGTTAGGTTGCGCTACTAAAACCCTATGAAATTCAGTGTAAAAACTTTGTTAAAGGGACGTTATGGTTAAGTTGCGCTACTAAAAACCTAAAGAAATTCAGTGGAATTTTTTTTTTAGATGGACGTTATGTTTAAGTTGCGCTACTAAAAACCTATGAAATTCAGTGAAAAACGTTGTTAAAGGGACGTTATGGTTAAGTTGCGCTACTAAAAACCTTTGAAATTCAGTGGGAAAACTTTGGTAAAGGGACATTATGGTTACAAGTAAAACCGAAAACCCCCTGAAATTTGCCAGCTACGGTAAGCTAAGCAACCATAACTCGCGCCACCACAGTGCAATGCGAAGAATAACACCCATGACATCACAAATATAATTGATGACAAATCTCTATAGCAGCACAACTGATGTCCTCATGGGCACTTGATGTATGCTACGTTGTTCTAGTTTCACAGGGCAGAAGGTCATTTTTACATTTGTAGTTACATATCTGTTGGTGAGTATTGGGCAGTAGGCTATGCTACTTTTGTAGATCAGCAAGTACATTTTGTTTTCAAGAATATTAAATAAGCATTTGCAAGATTTGCTGGTAATCTCTGCTTCATAGTAATGGAAGTATCATTGCATTCAAACCAGCCACATTTGTTTTTAATGTATGCAGTAAAGTGACCTGCAGTGGTTGTGGCACGCGTGTGGAAGATTATGCCTACAGTTGTGAAGGTTTTCTTGCCAAGTGATACTTGTCCGTGTGTGAAGCTAGTAAGCTTGCAGTTGCTTTTGGTGCCATCTGCCTTGTATCGTAAAAGCATTACAATGATGTATTGGCTATGTGATTGTATCTGTAAGGTGGAACTATTGTCTGAATTGCAAGTGGTACATAATATGCCATGGTTTGCATTTTGTACCAGCTGTTGAAATGGAATGGATTCCCAGTTAGGTATAGATATATACACAAAGCGCGCGTTAGGGACTTGATTCTACATGCATGAAATCTGGAGATTTAATTTATAGGAATGTTTCTGCTTTCCAGTACTTGCAGTAAGTACATTAGACATTCTTGTGAATCTTCCTGTGTGTTTATAGTGAATCGCACCCTTCCTGCCTTATTCTCGAAACACTGTAAATGGTGTCAGGATTGTGTGTTGCATTCATATGAAGCAGTAGCATTTGCAAACACAACTGGTCTGCACCGTTTAAGTAAATGCTTTCAACTATTGGTGGCAATTGGAATAGAACTTTGATTGCTACATTTGCATAGCAATTTACACCAGTTGTGTTGAAAAATTTGAATGGACCAAATAGTTCTCTGTCTGACAGATTTTATGGAAGCCACGTGCTTGTTTTGAAGAGGTTTTTTTTATTATTTCTGCAGTTGTGTATGCATTTGCCTTTTCAGTAAATACTTCTGTGGTTGTCGTAATTGATGGAGTAGCAGCTGCTTTCAACTTCTTTGGTCGTACTGTTGGGAGATCACGTTTAACTTGTGTTTGGATTAGTTTTCTTTGACAAAGTTTGCCTTTTTGAGGAACAGGGTACATTTTGAGATGGGGTGTCTAGAGGGCATGTAGTCTGTTGTACTCTACGATGCAAGGAATGTCAGCTTTGACTTTGCTTGTATCAAAATTGAGTATAAATAGTCCTTCAAGTGTACGTAGGTGTGACAATGCTACATAACTCATGATTTCTTTAAAGACTGTGCTGCCAATGCCAATTAATGCTTGATCTAGGGATAGACGTTGTGATTTATGAATAGCGACAGCGAATGCTAGAGACAGAGAAAACTTTTATCTGCGTACATACATCTCTTTGAAAAGAAGGAATTGGGCAGTTGAGCATCCTATCCTTTTAACTTCTGAAAGTTTGTCAAAGTGGCTGTTGACAAACTGAATTTGTTGTCACGTGGGTATGTCTGGAAGGCAGCAACTGTACCAAGTGCTCCATTAACTAAACCTTGCTCCACGTCAAGGTTACGCTTGATCATTACTCTACAGTTTAAACACAATGTTAAGATGTTTTCCAAACCAGATGTGTTAGAGATATAATTTTCTAAGCTATTTAAGCATGCTGTGGCTTGTTGACATGAAGGTACTGTCATTCCATGCACGTCCAGTTTGTCAGTGGAGTAAATTTGCACTATTGGTTGCATTTCTTTTTTCAACATTGTTTCATTGAATTGTGCACCATTTGCTAGTGTTGGCATTAAGGACATACATTTTACATTTCTGTGTGCTAATTGTTGCATGACATCAGTAGCAGATGTGTTATGCAGTATGACTCATGCATGTGTCTGTTACTTAAGATAGATTGTGCTTCCTTAGAAAGCACACCAATCCGAAAACATTTCAAAATGTTGGCATAGGTGACACCTGCAGACTGACACATGTTGTCAGTTCTCTGTATTGGAAATGTTGTCAGAGATTTACATTTCCTATGCTGCCAAGTGTGTTACGGCACAGTTTGTGTCCTAAGGTTTTAAAAATAGATTCAACTTTCAATGGTGTTAATTGAAGAAGATCTCCGAAAACAATTTTCCTCCAAAGAGTTCTTTGTAGTCTGTTTTGAGGACCTCTTGCAAACTGAGATGAATCAAAGACAACATTAGGTTGGAGACCGTGCACACCTCATCTATTAGGTGCATTTTCATTTGGTTCAAAACTCTGTGTAGCTTCATACCAGCTTCTGCTGAAAGTTTGTAGTAGTCCAATTTGTTTTGCTGTTCTACTGGAAGGAGTAGCAATCAGTGTAAAGTAACACCACCTATGTTGTAGGCAGCTAAACCTGTAAGAGCAGTACAACAGCTAAAAGCCTGTTGTTTGTTAATTGTTGGAGGAACTTGCTGATGATTTTTATTAAGAATGTTTTGCCTGAACCAGCTTGACCACTTACATACAGGAGTACAGGTTTATAGTTTTGATGGTACAAGTTTTAGTTTTGTGCTGCACACCGTGTTCAATTACTTTAGATACATCTAGGAAAATGTTATGCTGCATATTATTGATTTGTGATTGCAGTACAGCAACGTTTTCTTCAGAGTGCTCATACTGACACATGGTGTTTTCTACTTCAGTCATGGCTAATTCTGTCTCATTTACTATGAATGGGTCTCCAAGTGGTTCTTGGCTTCCTTTAAGAGAAGGTTGACTGCTCTAAGGAGTGTCTACATTTAGTTGTGTTTGAAGTTCTTCTTGTTGGCATTCATTGTCCAACATAATTTTGGATTGTGCAAAGTTTGTATCGTTTATAGTGCTTCCACTTGCATTGGAAGCATCTTCATAGGAGCAATGGGTTCCAGTAAATCCATGGTTTAAAAAGTTGCAGTTGGGACACATCGTAAAGTTCTTTATGTTGAGGAGTTTTTAATGATAGTTTCATATTATTAATGAGCCTGCATTTGGTAAGTTTAATCAGGCTGCCCTCACAACTTTGGACTATGTATTTACATGTTTTCTCATCGGGTTTAATATTATTTTTGTCTGAGACGTTTTGGACTATGTGTTGCAGACACATGGTTTCCAAACTAGTACACCTGTTTGGGTAGTATGTGTCCAATACATTGTTTTTCAAAATGTCCTGACTGTTAGGATTATTTGTGGCTATTGTTTCTATGTCTTAGTTCGGTTTGAGAACTCTTTTTCTGGATGCAGCAGAACCCATGCTTAGCCAGACTATGTTTTCAGATTTCCCATACAAGGCAGTGTTGGTTAAACAGTCTGCATCTTCGTAGCAGCCACATTCTCTATGAGAGAACATTATTATGCCAAAGATGTATGATTTTTGTGACAGTGTTTGTCAGATGATATGTCATCCCAGAGGTCTTTTAGCTCTGTTATCTCAGGTTTGGTTAAGTAGGCAGTGGCATATAATGCAACTGCAGTGCAATTGTCTGCAATGTATTGCACTTCTATGTTTGCATTCCGAAGACGGGCAATGAATGCATTGTAATCATTGATATACTTTGATGATTCGGTTCTTTTATACAGTATGTGTTTTTAGGTGATTTGCCTTTCACACTGTGTCTAACAGAAGAAATTAAGCTGTTTACTTGTCGTTTTGATTTTGGTGTAGTATTTGCCTTTGTTTTTATATTTGCGCCGACGGTACTTGCTACACTTGTGCTTTGAAACTGTAAAATGTGTGCATGTAGGTCACTATGTGCACTTTCTGAAGGGATTTCGCAAGTGACATATTTGTGAATGAAATGCAAAACAGTGGGCATCACTGTCTAGCCCAAATATAGGAGCATCTTTAATCCACAAAAGCATGTGGATGTGTGGTGCTCCTCTGAATTGATATTCTTTCCTCTAAAAGAAGTGTTGCACTTCTCTGAGAGGAGGACTTGTTTTATTACATATGAATTGCAGCATGGCAAGAAAACTGTGATTTAGAGGGTCAAGAGAGCACAGTTCCCCTGGTGTTTTCATGTCTTTCCAAGCTTTGTTTTCATTTGCTATGCATAGGAAATCGTGCAAGTCTTCCCATGCATACTCTGCACAACTTAAAGTGACAAACCATGCGGGTGGGCCAAGGTTGTGTAGCATACACTGTACATCTGCATGACGTCGGAACCAGTATTTCTTCGTACAATGAATGTTTGCCAAGAGATTTGCATTACTTGACAGTAAAACTTCATCTTTCTCTTGCACCTTTCGAAGTACTGCATAGCAGACATGTTTAAAAAATTGGAACCTGTTTTCAATGTGTGCACAACACTCTAACATAGAGTTGCTAGTTCACTTTCAAAGAGGAGGAGGAATATTTATTCAATGTTTTGTCTGAATCTGGGGTCTTCAGAATCCATCTGTAAAGAGCGGTATTCTGATGCTGTTATTTGTGTGCAACTTTCATCATACCTCACACCTTTTCCAGTAAGAAAGAGTAGAGGAAAGGTTTGTGCGTCTACACTTTTTCCCATATGCTGATTGGAGATCCTTGCCGCATTTGATATGTTTCTAGTGCATCCTCTATTGTGTCTTTGGAGTGCAGTGTGTGAATTTTGTTTGGAAGATTGTTTTCTAATGTTTGGTTTTTTAGATAAAGGAAGTGCTATACTTAACATTTGGGTAAGTTCCTTCCATAATTCGGTATTTAGTGATTTACTTCACATAGAGATCACTTTAGATGGCACACAAGGCTCTTTTCTTTCGTTTCTACCATAAACACACCGCATGATTATGGTCTTTCTTTGGCCCATATTTTCAGAGGTCTTCTCACCAATCACAAGGTCTCCAATTTATTTTGGTCTGGTGACTAGTCAGTGTTGTAACACCCCAAAATTTCACATTTTAATTACACAACACGTACTGAAGAATTATATATACATTTCATCGTGGGCATATGTAATGGACAACCTCTTTGCGATATGCAGACATGCCATTGATAATCTTTATGCTAAGTTTTTCCCATTTGTTTTGTTTTCGAATACCGAACCATGACGTTGCAATTTTCGCTCTAAAGTTCCTGGTGTGGTATGTTTTTTTTATTTGCTTTTACTTGTACATCTGTCACAATATCTGTTTTTGAACCATTCATGTTTAAAATGTGTTATTTATTTTATGTCTATGAATATTATGATTTGTCACGGCCTTGAGAACGACCAGGGTGGTTGGAACACGTGTTGGTGTTATGCTCACCTAATCTCCGTGGGGGCGTTGGGGCATTGTTCGAGCCCTCCTTGACTTGGCTCCTCGAAATCACCTTCCCCTCTGGATAGTGGTTGGACCTGCTGCTCGGAGATGGGTGTTGCTCCTGCGTGAAGAGGAGAGGAAATGAGAATGGAGTGGGGATATTGTGACTTCCCCCAGCCCTGTCGTGCCAAAATACGGTGGGCAAGCGCTTTCCCATAGAAGCTCACCTGTAGTTTTGTGATGTTGAGCTATCCGTCCTACTTTTCCTGGCAGGGGTGCATACAATGGAACAAGTTACTGCACTGACCCGGGGTAGTGTTGATCCAGACGAGCTGCGACCAATCCACGTATAAGGTAAGTCTTTTGTTATGATTATAGTTTGATCAGACTGTTTGTATTCCGTCTAATAGTAATTCTTGCGATGTCTCATTCCATTCCCATAGGTACGGAGAAGTAAATCTGGACTGAAGAGAGTCTGGAAGACCTTACAGGCTGATGGAGTTTCAACAGTGACAGGTAAGTTGGTCTTCATAAGTGAAGTTAAGTCTCTGGTAATGCGGCCATGCAATCAATATGCATATGAGTTGTAACCTGTTCTGTTCTTATTTTCTCGTGGGTGCAGGCCGACAATGAAGAATGGTGTCCGGATTCTCGATGAAGATTCACGGTGGCAGGAGGACGACTGTGACTCCGACCGTGATGGAATGCCAGTGAGAAAGAAGACTTTGGCTCTGACCGTAATGGAATGCAGGTAAGAAGGAGAGTCTGGCACTGGCCGCGACGAGTTGCAGGTAAGATGCACACTCAGCGATGTAGCATCTGGCAACAGGTAAGATGCACGCTCAGTGATGTGATGGCTGGTAGCAGGTAGGATGAGTGCCCAGAGATGTAGCGGCTGACAGCAGGTAAAATGCACACCTAGCGATGTAGCGACTGGCAGCAGGTAAGAAGCGTCCACAGTGATGGAGTAGTTGTGGTGAAGACACTTGCAGTGATGTAGCGGTAGCCTGCAGGTAAGAAGCCCTCTCAGGAATATCTTCAGGATGAGGCTGTTGAAATCCAGTGATACGCAGGTAAGTACAGCAGAGAGCGTTACGCTGCTTGAAAGCAGAATAACGCAAAGCGAGGGCATGTGGATGGGCTGGCCTTATATAGGCTGGTGCAGGCCCCTCCCTTTAGCTCCACCTACAAACTCCACCTTGCCCTTCTTTGGGACTGTAGACAGTTCTGTTCCATGACCACGCCCGGCCCAGCTGCACACGCCCTTGGTATAGAGTGTGCAGAGCACACTTTAAAATGAGCCTGGCGCCAAAGGTGCCAGGACTGGGTCCAATGGGACACTGGGAATGAGGAAGGACTGGCCCCTTGACTAGTGGCCATGACAGCACTCCCCAGAAAGGCCTCTCTCATGGGCGATCTCCTCCCTGGCCCAGGCTTGGTGGGGTTATTGCGATGAAACCACCTGATTATTCAAGCGCATGGGTAAACTCCACAGGGTCCCAAGTGCGATCTTGGGGTCCATAACCCTTCCTGTCAATTAAGTAGTACAGTTTTGATCGCACCATTTTAGAGTCCAAGATGTCCTTAAGGACATCAGGTTCTCCTTCGATAATTTCGGGTTCCGGTGGTTGTGTAATTCCTGTCTCAGGCTTTGCAGGTTTTAAAAAAGAAACGTGAAATACAGGGTGGATTTGCAAATTGTCTGGTAGCTCTAGCTTTACCGTAGCAGGGTTGATGAAGGCCTTGATGGAATAGGGCCCAAGATAACTGGGATGGAAGACCCAAGGTCCTTTTAGCAGGATGTTTCTGGCCGCCAACCATACTTTATCTCTGATTTGGTAGCGTGGAGCTTCCCTTCTATGCCGGTCAGCAAACTTCTTTTGTTGTTCTTTGGCTTTAGTTAAGCTCTTGGTTGCTTCCTTGAGGGTTTGATTAATAGTTTTGTGTAGGGAGGTAATTGCCGGCATTTCAAGCTCATCAAGTGGGTCAAAGGAATATGTCTGGGATTGCCGACCATGCATGATGAAGAATGGGGTTTGTCCCGTGCTATTGTGGGTAGAGTTATTGTAAGCAAATTCCGTTAGCCACACAACATCTTTCGAGGATCCTTTGGTCTGTTGCAGCATGCACCTCAGGTACTACTCCAATGTCTGGTTAGTCCTTTCGGTTTGATCATCGGTCTGGGGATGGTGACTGGTAGAAAGGCAGAGATCGATTTGCGCTATCTTGCAGCAACTCCTCCAGAAGGCTAAGACAGATTGTGTCCCGCGATCAGAGATCAGTACAGAGGGGAACCCATGTAATTTCACTACTTGTTCCAGGAACGCAGTGGCCAGGATTCCAGCCGTAGGGAGTCCTTTTAGTGGAATAAAGTGTGCTATTTTAGAGAATAAGTCCACCACTACTAAAATGGTGTTGAAGCCGTCACAAGGAGGTAAGTCTGTAATGATGTCCATGGACAAAGTATGCCAGGGAACCGGTGGTAAGCTTAGGGGACGTAATAATCCTGCGGGACTGGTCTTTTGAGATTTTTGCTGTGCGCAGACTCCGCAGGTCGCAATGAATTGGGCCGCACCCTTTCTCCAAGTGGGCCACCAATAGTTCTTCCTGATCTTTGCCCGTGTTTTAGTAATCCCGTGGTGTCCTTCCACTAGTGAGTCGTGGTAGTTGGCGATGATCTTGTTTTGGGTCTCTTTATCCTTAATGTATAGTCTCCCCTGAAAATAGGGTAAGTTGTCCCTGACAGAATACTGATCTCCCTTATTCAACCATTCTTGTTGGGCGGTCTGATCCATTTGCGATTGGAGGTCAGTCTTTAATTCTTCCCAACAGCCGGTTACTGAAATCTGGTTCTGAATTTGTTCCTCCGGAATAATGGGTACTAGTTCTGCTGGTATAACTGCGTTCTGGTTATCGCCCATTCGTGACAGAGCATCAGCTTTTCCGTTCCACACTCCAGGTCGGTACGTGATTATGAAATTGTACTCCTCGAAGAAGAGAGCCCAACAAAGCTGACGAGGTGATTGGGCCTTGGCTGTCTTTAAATACTGCAAGTTGCAATGGTCCGTGATAACAGTGACAGTATGTCTAGCCCTCAACAGGTAATGTCTCCAGGTTTTAAGGGCTCCTTTGATTGCCAATAGTTCTTTGTTGGTTATAACATAGTTCTTCTCAGGTGCTGTAAACTTGCGGGTCTAAAATGCTATAGGATGTAACTGTCCGGTGTCTGGGTCCCTCTGTGATAACACCGCCCCCACATTGGAGGCATCGATCTCAACCACATAAGGTACATTGGGTCGAGGGTGCCGGAGAATATGGGCTGAAGTGAAGGCCTATTTCAATTCCTGAACGCAATTCTGTTTACTCTTCATTATACAAACCCCAGTGGGTGGGTTTTTGTTTTTGGGATCCACGCTGCCTGAACACCACCTTCAATACTCTTTCAATTATAGCATGGTCACGAGCACACAGTATTTGTATCAAACCCACTAATCTTTTATCCGCTGTGTGTGAATTGTATATTGGTCTAAAATATTGGAGGTTGTAGTACGATCTAGAAGTTCAAATTGCCCAGTTGATGAGGAATCCTGAATTATTTATGTGGTTTCTCTCAGGATTTCTTCAATGTTTATTTCTTTGTAGTATTCATTGTTCTCTTTAAGAACATGCAGAGCTTCTCTAATTTCGTTTTAAGTCTACTCGTTGCTTCCAATTTATTTTGTCTTTTGTAGGAACACTATTCACTAGGATAATCAAAGATTGATCTATTGGCTGTTGCACTCCCAGAGTGTCTACATTTTCTTCAAGATCTAATGGCAAATAAACTACTTTGCCACAAATGCTTTTCAGTAATTCAGAAGGCGGCAACTTGACTGTTTTCGGTTGAAGGCGTATTATTGCTTGAAATGGTTGCACTGTTTGGATTATAATGCTCTCATACAAATTAAGCTGTTGGAGTGGCTTTGGAAGTGGGAATAGATCCAAGTTATTACTGATAGCCTGTGAAGGCATTTGGTTATTGTAAAGTTTTCCAGTGCAGTATGTGCAAAGTATTGAGGGGTTAGTAATGTTGTATTTGTTTTCTGCTATAAGATAGAGAGCGAATAGAAACCATTGGGATTCATGATTGTCTTCTATTTTGTAGGTTATATCTATAGTTTTGTTGCTCTTTGTATAAAAAGTTCTGTGACAACAGATGCATACTTGGTTTGGTATTTCAGCAGAAGTGCATTTAAACTTGTCTATTTCTTTTTTGTACGTGTGTTGATATCTTCAAGGTTGTCACTACTCTGTTCTACTGTTACTGGATTTTGTAAGTGCTGTTCACTTCCAAAATATTTGCTTTGGATGTGGTCTAGTTCTTCCAGCAGTTTTTTGGCTGTTCCATGTAGAAGAATGCGATTTAAATGCTCTGGTACAAAACCAAGGCCTTTTTCCCTAGTAGAGTCCCTGAACAAGATTTCGTATAGTAGAATGGTGTGTTGCTAACATTTTGATGTGGTGGAGGGTGCATTGTTTGTAATATTTTAATTTTGAATTTGTCTTTGGCTTTTACATATTGATTGAGGAACTGCCGCATAGATTTGAAGGATTGTTTTCGTATGTTACACATTGAGGTGCACAGCCCTTTTTAGACGGGACGAATTGGTTCGGTGGAATGGAGAGTTGATTGTAAGTTTGTTGGGAATATTTTTTCAATTGATTGATTGATTGATTTATTGATTTATAGAGCACTTTACACCAAGGCGCTGTACAGTGGAACAACATTATACATAATAACATCAACAATGTAACAGATGAAGCAAAATTATATCATGAATCATTCGATAAAACAGTGACAAGAGCAATTGACTGAAGGGGAGAGGGAATAGGGAGTGGGATTAGGCAGGTGGGGGAGGGCGTGGTGGAGAGTTAGAAGAGGGAAATTGAAGAGCGAGAGAGGAGGGTAGGAGAGGGGAGAGGGAAATCATGGGGAAGAAAGAGGGGGGAGGGGGAAGCAGAGAGGGTAGAGGGGGAGGTTTCAGGGAGGAGAATGGAGAAGGAGGGATTTAAGGGAATTGCAGAAAGAGGGGAAGGACGTAGAGGAGTGGATAGTGAGAGGGAGTGAGTTCCAGTGTAGGGGTGCAAGGAGTTGGAAGGAGCGGAAACGGGAGGAAGCACAGGGGGATGGAGGTACGGTGAGAAGGAAGTGGTCAGCAGAGCGAAGGGATCGGGAGGGGGAGTAGAATTAAGCCGGTCCGATAGGACAGCGAGTAGAGTGCTTGCTTTGACATCGGTGCAGAGCCTGCTGATGCAGGTTTGAATCCTGGCAGTGCCAAACTCAGCCTTTCATCCTTCCAAGGTTGATCAAGGAGCACTGTTACGCTCACCTGATATCCCCGGGGGCATCTGGAAGGCTATGAGATCTGGAACCCTGGATGCATAGTTGCCCAGTGCTGAATAATGAATCTGCAATTCCAGAAAGGAGGATTTGTGATAAATAACTGTCTCTAATGGGTGAATCTCCCACCTCCCTCTAACCGATTCCCTTCCCACTGGGTTATTTTCTCATCTTAATGATTTGTAGGGTGAGCTAACCGTCTTGCGTTTCTTGTGCAGGGGTGCTTGACGTTTGTTGGTGAGCTGCCCGAGTTGCTGCCCTGGTGCAGTACGCCTTCCTTGGGCCCATGCCTGCTGTGACCCCGAATCTGCTGGTAGGCAGGTAGGTTTGTTAATTGTAAGTCTTTGTTCTGTTTATGGTGGGAATTCGTTAATGTCTTCATCTCCTTCTTTTCAGGTGTAAAGGTCTTGATGCTGGCGTGCCAGATGGAGAGGCACGTTTCTAGGTAAGAGAAAGCCCAAAGCACAGCGTCTTTATTGTCTTTTAAAGCTAACCTGTGTTTTCTTCTTCTTCTCCTCACAGGCTGCTGTGGTGCTGCGAGTGGATGAAAGCGCGATGAAAAACAGGCCCCCGGAATCCGTTAAGGTAAGTACAGTGCTGTGCGGTTGTTTAATATTGAAAGCGATCCTGAATATGTCTCTTTTTCCTTTGCAGATGTTGCTGTGGTGCTCTGGATGGAAGCGCGGTATAGCGCGATGGAATTCAGGAAAGACTGATGGAATTTGATGTTTTGGAAGCGCGCACATTCTAATATTATTTTTCCTTTTTCTCATTTTTGCAGGTCTCGATGTTCGAGCAGCAGCTGTGGTAGCAGTTCACCGGAAGTCCTTAAGCTAGTACTCACAGGTGAGTGATGTTTCTTCTTCTCCCGGTTTCCACAGATTGCAGCCCGGTTGAGATGCTGAGGGCTGGATGGTGTTTTCTCAGGTAAGAAAAAATAATCTTGTTCTTGTTCTTGGAGGACTACAGGAAGATGCTGAAGACCAGGAGCTGGACACAGTGAGCGTCACACTGCTGGTTACAGAATAACGTGAAGTGTGTTCTGCAGTCAGGGTGTGGTTTATATAGCCCAGGTAAAGTAGTACCAGGGAAAGTAGTTCCAGGCCTGCCACACCCAAAACATAAGACTGCATGGCTTGGTTCTTAGAACTAGACTGTGTGGGTGCTTCCATGTTGGATTTAATGTCCATGTACATAAATGGGACCTAGTTTGAACAGCCCTTCCTTCCTACACATGAGCCTGGTGCCAAAGGCGCCAGGACTGGCTCCAGAAGCCCGTTTGCAGTGGTTTTAAGGCCCACAGGGTTCTGGTGGGAGCCTACTTGTGACACAACTTGTGCCCCCTCACAGTGGTCATGACAGCACTCCCCCCCAAGGCTCGTCTCATGGTATCCTTCCTGTCCGAACCAGGTTTCTGAGGTTATCCAGGTGAAACCTACCGTCCTGAGCTCTGTTGAGGTCGAGCAGGAGCTCCCTCTCCCACTAGCTGCAGGAGCAGCTCCATGCCGCCTGAAGCCCTGCTTGTTCATAGGTAAGCCTGGAGGCTATACTTCTGCATTTAGGCATCCTCTCCTCATCACATCGAAAATCATCAGTTTTTTTTCATTATTGAAAGCCTTCAGCTTGTGCAGCCACAGCAAGTTTATCAGCCCCCTGCACTTCATGGACACCAAAAACGAAGTCCATAACACCTAGATTTGCTATTGCAAAAACACGAGGTTTTTGCCTTTTAAAAATGTCCGCCGCCTTTTCCTCTCACCTACTCTGCCTTGTTGTGAAGCCCCAGTAGCCTGCTGCCCTGTGATTGGATGTCCGCCACATCTTAACCAATCGGGGTGCACCGCCAGGCGAATCCGGCCCCCGACGAAGGCAACAGACTAAGGCTACCCCCCCTGACTGAGCCTGACCGGGCGCAGCCAGGCGCAAGGCGCTGTCCCTATGCCCAAAAATGTGTATATCTCATCTGGCCTCTAGCACCCTTCCTGCTACCCCGACCACCTACAATGTAAGGTAATCTACGCTACTTGCACTACCTTTGATGTACTTCAGCGTCTTTGAGATACAGCGTTCTGCCTATCATCTAAAGTGACCGCCTCAGCCTGCAAACAACGTGCTCATCTGCAGCACCCCTTCCTAAAACGTGCCATATTGTCTATGTTTTCCTGCTATGCTCCCTGATTGCACTTGCCTCTGACTAACATGTGTGCCTCCTGAATTAATCTGCCTATATCCTGCATTGTCCAAACTTGTTGCTCACATTTTATGATCTGCTCCACATGTTTTGTCACACTGCTCTTCTGCCTGATAATGCTTCGACGCACCATGCCACTTTGATGTCCCATACTCTGGAATGGTTCCCTAGACTGCTCCCTACTTGCCCTCGCCTGATGAATACGTAGTGTACTAGCATAACCTATCGATTGCCTCACTACTGTTTGGTACCCCTGCCTTAAACGTGGCATTGCTCTCTGCCCTGACCTATTTAGATCCTTTGGTCGCTAGCTACTGCTCCCTGTGACCTATCTGAGACCCTTTTGGTCGCTCGCCATTGTACCCTGTGACCTACTCAGACCCTTTGCTTGCTAGCTATTGCACCCTGTGACCTATCTGAGACCCTTTTGGTCGCTCACCATTGTACACTGTGACCTACTCAGAACCTTTGCTCGCTAACTACTGCACCCTGTGACCTATCTGAGACCCTTTTGGTCGCTCGCCATTGTACCCTGTGACCTACTCAGTGTAACGCTCACCTGACTCCCACGGGGGCGCTGGCCTGGTTCGCGCTGCTGTGACCTCGTCTAAGGTGATGCGCAGGGTTCGGAAGACGGACTGGACCGGGCCCCAGATCTGGCTTGTCTGACTTGCAGAAGTATCCTTCTGTATTTGAGAATAGGGGGTTAACTGTCTGCGGGGTAATGCAATCGGCCTCCCACTTACCCCTCGCACCCTCCTCAAAACCCTTCTGTGCTTCCCCGTAGCGTCTCACCTTAGGGTCTGGAAGGACGAGCTCTCCATCCTGCTTCTGTTGCAGGGGCGCGTTGGTATCCAGTTACGTCACTGGATTTTCGGATGGGTGAGAACCAAACTTGCTTGGCTTCCAGGTAAGTTTTTCTATAAGTGGTTCCCCTTGTGTCCATGCATTAATGTTCTAATGCTAGTGTCTTTTTCCCCATAGGGGCCGGGGTACGGAATGCCGGGGAACAGGCACCGACCCGAGGTGAGCGGTGAAATCCTTGTGGAAATCAGGTAAGTCTTTAATGAGTGTTTTGGTAATGTCTTTTCATTCACTCATTAACGCTGATGTCTTTTTCCCCTTAGGGGCCGGGGTCCGAAAATGCCTGGATGCGGCGCGGACCTGAAATGGAAAGGGAATGACCCAACAGGTAAGTCTTGACATGGAGTTTTAGCTTCCCTTTTCCCTTCTTTCTCTCACCTTTGTTCTTGTCTTTTTCTCCCTAGGCGCGGGGGCGCGACTGCGAATCCGGATGGTCGCTGCTGAACATGGAGGCGCCCTGTAAAGGTGAGTAGAATGCGGCGCTGCAGCGATCGATGCGATGTGCTTTTAAAAAGAAATGTCTTCCTTTTCAGGATTGTCGGCGAAATGTCTCTGGGATGCAGATTTAGCAGGTGAGGCCTTTTCCTTCTTCTGTTCTCTTGTTCCCTTCCTTTGCAGGTGATTCAGGATGCTGGCAGATGTGGCAGAAGTCAAGATGCAGGAGCAGACACGGTGAGCGTCCAGCTGCTAGATGCAGAACAACGCGAAGCACGTGTGGCTGATCGGGTGTGGTTTAAATAGCCTTGGAAGAAGTTCCTAGAATGTGTCCTTCCTCCAATCAGATATGTATCCTTCCCCGACCACGCCTGGGTGGTAAATGAGTCCCACAGGTAAAGTAGTTCCTTTCAGGCCTCAAGGAGGCCGGGGTTCTGCAGCATGGTCTGCATCAGGTAAGTGCACCCAAACACTTTCATAATGAGCCTGGCGCCTATGGCGCCAGGACTGACGTTTTCTATGAGCCTGGCGCCATAGGCGCCAGGACGCTGTCCAAAGGGCCCCTATAAGGGGTTGCTGGGGCCTTCCCCGGGGACTTGATGTCCGCTTTCGGGGACGCAGGGCCTGAGCCGGCTCCCCGGGAGCGGGCATCGTGACTCTCAGACCCTTTGCTCGCTAGCTACTGCACCCTGTGACCTATCTGAGACCCTTTTGGCCACTCGCCATTGTGCCATTTAAAATTGCCCATAGAATGCCTTCCTAGTAACTATATCTAGATGATTTGAAACTGTCTTGATTTTGGTCATAGCAGTGATCCACACTCATAGTATTCTTGATTCTGCTCAACTGTTTTTACTACTGCACTTAGAGTGCGGGAACTGTCAAATTTAGGTGCACTCTGCTGTATGCATCTTAGTCGCTGCTGGGATTGTCAAATCTAGGTGCTCTTGCTATGCGCACTTTTAGTTGCTGCTGGGACTGTCAAATTTAGTAATGTTGATTTTGCATTGCCCTAGCTAATATCGATCCTGCCTATTGTTGATTTTGCATTGCCGTAGCTAAATTCAATCCTGCCTACTGTTGATTTTGCATTGCCCTAGCTAAAATCGAACCTGTCTATTGTTGATTTTGCATCGCCCTAGTGGAAATTGCACTTGCCCATAGCTAAGAAGCTTACCCCCTTGGTGTTCATCTACCATGCTCCTTAGGGCGCTCCTCCTTTTACTGTTCCACTCTCCGCCATCTGAAACAACAATCCTCACTCAGCCACACACGTACCTGACACGGCCGATTCACCCTCAGCCACCTGACACTATGTCTCGCCTCAGTCTTGGCCCACAGACCCTGCGTATGGCGACCTCCGCTATGACACCCACCTCAGGCCTCCAATACCTCACTACCGACCTCAATCCCTACCTCAATGACCCAGCCCTTTGGTTGGAACACTTTGCTAGCAAACCTACGCCGAACCAACCGTGCCCTTCATCTCTTAGAAATAAAAGATTAGGCACCAGATTCTGCATACGCCCTACCCGCTGCAACCTCTCCAAACAAACACGACACACACTCCCCCCGGGACCACCCTCGGCCCTCAACAACAGCAAACCCCTCTCTACAGAGGCGAAACTGCCTGTTATCAAAGGCGCCCTTATCAACGCTAGATCCCTCCCAGCTCACGCTTTAGACATAGCAGACCTTATAACATCGTCAGATCTTGATTTCATTGCCATAGCTGAAACCTGGCTACATGCTGCCTCGGGTCCTTCACTGTCCCTTGCTATACCACTTGGCTTTAGCATATTGAGATGTGACCGTACCTCTGCCTCCCACTCTAGAGGTGGGGGCCTTGCCATCATCCATAAAATCACCTTGGACCTAAGAGTGACGACCAATACCAAACTTGAATCAGCTGAGCTGTTGTCAGTCAAACTCACATTAACACCCAACCAAACAGCCACCCTCCACCTAATTTACCGGCCCCCAGGCCCTGCACCCTCCTTTGTCGGCAACATATCTACCCTCCTCCTTGACAACGCTAAAACCAATTCACAAATCATCATCCTGGGCGACCTCAACTTGGGACTAGGTGACCCTAAAGATCCTATTGCACTTCATCTGGAAAACTCCCTCTCCAACTCCGGCTTCACCTCGCACATCCAAGAGCCTACACATTCTAAAGGCAGGACCCTTGACTGGCTAGCCAGCTCTAATTGTAATATCAATGTTCTGGCCATTACCCCCTGCCTCTGGTCAGACCACCACATTATCACCTTTAATATTGAAGCCGCCCGCCGCATCCCAACCCCGATAGCGCCGGCTCTCCCGACCAGAAACAAAAAGGACATAACCAAAGAGAAACTCCTCCTTCTACTACTCCCCTCACTTAAAGCAGCTAATGATTCCTGTAACGACCCGACTGCCTTAGCTGACATCTATAACTGCAGCATGCTGACAGCTATAGATTCTTTGGCCCCCATCAAACTGAGGAAGGCCAAACCACGTGCTCACCTGAACTCTGGTTCACCCCACAGCTAAGAATACTCCGTAAAACCAAATGCTGTGCCGAAAACCGATGGAAAAGCCACCCTCTGACGTGCATAAAGACGGCTTCCTCCTGGCCTCGCTCACTTACAAAGCAGCCATTATAGAGGCAAAAAAAGAATCCCTCAATAATCGCATTCTGCATGCTGATTCCAACTCCAAGGAACTATTTAAGATTTTAAAAGAGCTTGAAACCCCTGTTACTCCCCCTGACACTTGCATTAAAGACAGCAAATGGTGTGCCAACATTCAGGTAGTGTTACTGAATAAAATCACCATGCTTCAATCTAAAATCACAGCCAAACATGCTAGCCTGAAACTGGACAATCGCCCCCCCATCCCAGCAGGGGCCCTCCCTCCTGACGTCCCCAACTGCAAACGATTTGCCTTCTCAACGCTCACCATTGCGGAGGTAGAAAACATTATCCTGACGATCAAACCGTCCAACTGCCAGGGCACCCCTGCCCTTCCCAATTATTAAGGAATCGGCCCACGACCTGGCCCCATTTATCACATCCTTCATCAACGCAGCCTTCAAAACAGGAACTGTCCCCGACAACCTTAAGGATGCTTGGGTGATCCCCTTGGTCAAAAAACCTTCCCTCGACCCTAGCATACCCACCAACTACCGACCCATCACCACTGTCCCGTTCCTGCTAAAAATCCTAGACAGTGCAGCATACCTGCAAATCCAAGAGCACTTGGAAGCCAACAATCTTCTAGGCCTTAGACAATCTGGTTTCCGACCCAAACACGGAACAGAGACAGCTCTACTTGACTTAAAAACCCAAATCGAAGTGTTAAAGGACAACGGCAAACTTGCCTTATTACTCCTACTCGACCTCTCTGCGGCCTTTGACTTGGTCAGTCACCAAATCCTATGCAAGCATCTTCACTCGGCCGCCCATTTCTCACCATCAGCCACGGCCTGGATCAAATCATTCTTGAGTAATAGATCTATGCGGGTCTTCTCTCAATCTGCAGCTGCAGATCCTTCCCCGATTCATTGCGGCGTCCCCCAGGGCTCTTGTGTGTCGCCAACGCTCTATAACGTCTTTACAAAACCACTTTTTGATGTACTTGACTATCTGGGTGTCTCCTATACGAACTACTCTGACGACACCCAGATACTCATTCCCATCACTGGTGACTACCTGGCTGACACTAAGGCCTTGAACGAGGTCTACTTGGTTATCCAAGCTTGGATGGCACAACACCAGTTATGCCTCAATGATGACAAGACTGAGCTCCTCATCTTGGGCACTACGCAACGCCTTAGTCAACTTGAGCCATCCTATCAATCATTTGTCATCGATGGCAACACCATCCAAGTCTTGAAAGACACCAAAACCCTAGGTGTCTATCTTGACGCCACCCTATCCCTACCCAGACATACAAATGCAGTCTTCAGCATACACCTGCAAACTCATTGCAGCTTGCAGGCCATTCCTGACCACCCCCAATGCGGTCACTCTGGCCAGAACTCTTATCATGGCCAAAATTCACTATGCAAGCGCCCTCTACCTTGGAACGAGCCAAGAGAATATGAACAAACTGCAAATTACCCAGAATAACGCTATCAGAGCAGCCCTAAACATCCCACGAAACCACCACATCTCGGAATCTAGATCTAACTTACACTGGGTATCGGTCAAACAGAGAATTTCACTGAAAGCCTTAGGCCTCACCCACAAATGCCTAGCTAACCAAGCCCCACCATACCTCTGTAGCCGGCTATCCCGACACGCGCCCACCCGTCCGCAAAGAACGGCTCAGACCCACTGCCTAACTATCCCTAGGTTCAAACTACAAAAGGCGGGTGGATCTAGCTTCCCCGTCCTAGCCTCTAAGCTTTGGAATGCCCTCTCTCTCACCATCCGATCCGAAGAACGCTTTAGTGCCTTCAAAGCTAAAACCAAATCCTGGCTCTCCAACCAGCCATGATGTCCGGACCAGCCCTGGGAAACTCCTGCTCTAATCTACCTTCTGTAAATATGTATATTGCTGTATGCCTTGTATACTATGTACTGTTTAATGCTTTGAATATATTTAATTGTATGCTTATGTAACCATGTCTAAATTGCACCCTGATGCCTCCGGGCCGGATGGTGCGCGTTACAAATAAAACAAATACAAATACAAACCTCTTAATCTGACGTGGTGCGTGAATATGTTCACTTGGTTCCCAAGTTCTGTCTTGAGGCCTGTACCCTTTCCAGTCCACTAAATAGTATAGTTTAGTTAGATCTGATACGTTTCGAATCCAGGATGTTTTTAACTTTAAATTCAGGCTCTCCATCAACTAGCACAGGTTTGGGTGGTGTTAAGACTTGGGTTCTTGGCTGTACAGGTTTTGTAAGTGACACATGGAACCCCGGATGAATTTGCATGCTTGGTGGTAAGGCTAACTTGACGGCCACAGGATTTGTCACTGATTCGATGGTGTAGGATCCTAGATATCTTGGATGAAAGGTCCGGGTGCCTTTTATGGGCACATGTTTTGATGGCAACCAGACTTCGTCTCCAACTTGGTAATCGGGAGCTTTCTTTCGATGCCGGTCCGAGAATTTTTTTTGTCTGTCTTTGGCTTGCAGTAAATGTTCATTTTCCCTTTTGAAGGCTTGGGTTATGCTTGTGTGTAGAGTCTTTACCGCTGGCATTTCCAAGGTCGTGGGGGAGTCTAGTTCAGAGGTACATGGATGTCTTCTGTATATTGTGTAGAACAGGCTTTGTCCCGTGCTGTTGTGTATGGAGTTATTGTATGCATATTCCGCTATCCATAATAAGTCTTTCCAATTCTATTCCACTTGATGCAGCATACAACGTGGATACTGTTCTAATGTCTGGTTTGTTCATTCTGTTTGTCCATCCGTTTGGGGGTGATGGCTAGTGGATAATCGAACATCGATTTCTGCCATGGTACAACATTTCCTCCAGAAGTTGGATACAAATTGGCTTCCACGATCTCAGATTAGGACTGAGGGGAAACCATGCAGTTTTATAATCGGTTCAAGAAATGCTTTTGCCAGACCGGTAGCATTAGGAAGTCCTTTGAATGGAATGAAATGTGCCATTTTAGTGAACAAGTCTACAACCACCAGAATGGTATTAAAACCTTGACAGGGAGGTAAGTCTGTAATAAAATCAAGAGAAAGAGTATGCCAGGGAGCCGGTGGAATATACAGTGGTTGTAGGAGGCCAGCTGGTCTGTTTTTGTGATTTATTCTGTGCACATAACCCACAGGATAGAATGAATCGAGCAATGTCCTTACGCCAGGTTGGCCACCAATAATTCCGCTTAACCTTGGCTAGAGTCTTAGCAATTCCGGGATGGCCTTCGATCAGGGAATCGTGATAACCAGACATGACCAATTCTTGCAGATCTTTACTTGGTAGATATAGTCATTCCCTGAAGTAGGGTAATCCATCCAGAACCGTGTGATGTTCATTTTAGAAATTCCATTTCTGCAAGATCTCGGGATTCATTAAGGTTTGAATCTTATCTTGAATTTCACTCAGAGACAATGTGGTGGTGAGTCCCAGTAGTTTATCACTTGGGATGATGGCAACAGGGTCCAGGGTACTGTTTGTTTTCTCTTCAACACTGATACGAGACAAGGCATCGGCCTTCCCATTCCGAACACCCGGTCGGTATATTATTACGTAATCGTATTCTGCAAAGAATAAAGCCCACAGCAACTGTCGTGTCAATTGGGCTTTTGCTGACTTTAGGTATTGAAGGTTTTGGTGATCTGTGATTACTGTGATGGTATGTCTGGCACCTAATAGACACTGCCGCCAAGCTTTGAAGGCTGATTTTATTGCCAACAATTCTTTGTCTGTAATAGCATAGTTAGGTTCTGGCCATGGGGTGTAATTGGCCTGTCTCTGGATCTCTTTGAGAGGGAACTGCTCCCATGGCTACGCTGGAAGCATCAGTTTCCACTACATAGGCGAGATCTGGGCGAGGATGTCGTAAAAATTGGCGCAGAGGTGAATCTTTTCTTGGGTTCTTGAAAGGCCTGTTCCGCCTCTTCAGTCCATTGGAATTCTTTGTTGTTTTTTCTCAGTAACGATGTGATTGGGTGGACTATCCATGAGAAATCTAGAATAAATCAGCGATAAAAATTTGCAAAGCCGAGCATGCTTTGGGTTCCTTTAAGTGAAGAAGGTGACGGCCAATTAAGGATGGCATCTACTTTGTGTAAATCAATCTTGACTCCCTTTGGCAAGAGAACAAAACCGAGGAACTCAACTTTGGTGACATGGAAGGAGCATTTCTCGAGTTTAGCATACAGTTTGTGCTGGCAAAGTTTTGTGAGGACTGCGCGAACATGTTCCACATGATCTTTCAGAGGGGGAATACACCAGGATGTCGTCAGTATAGACCAGGGCACAGACATTGATTAATTCCCGTAATACATAATTAGTGAAGTATTGGAATCCTGCGGGAACGTTGCACAGCCCGAAAGGCATTACCTGATATTCGTACAGGCCATACTTGGTGCGAAATGCGGTTTTCCATTCATCCCCTTTCTTTACACGTACAAGGTGGTATGCTCCTATGAGGTCTAGTTTGGGCAGGACAAAGACTGATATGCAAATGGATATTTCCCATCTGTGAAAGGCACAGTGAGTAAAAGCAGTGGCTGCGAACTCTCAAGTGGTTAATAACCACTGAACAGGTTATCATGTCTGTTCTTGTGAGAGAGGGGCGCCCGCTACCTTTGTAAAACTATTTGTTAAGGAACCTGGGATTGGTAACCCTAGGTCTCGTGGGGGCAACCAGACGTGGTCTCCCTCTCACTGTGCTTAGAGAGGCATCAGCTTCACCTCACTGATGATCCCCAACAAGGGTGAAACACGTGTATGGGGTTGCTGGTGGTACTCTCGTTCAGATTGGAATTGCCATTGTATTTCGGTGCTGGACTGCCCCTGGGCAGGACAAAGACTGATATGCAAATGGATATTTCCCATCTGTGAAAGGCACAGTGAGTAAAAGCAGTGGCTGCGAACTCTCAAGTGGTTAATAACCACTGAACAGGTTATCATGTCTGTTCTTGCGAGAGAGGGGCGCCCGCTACCTTTGTAAAACTATTTGTTAAGGAACCTGGGATTGGTAACCCTAGGTCTCGTGGGGGCAACCAGACGTGGTCTCCCTCTCACTGTGCTTAGAGAGGCATCAGCTTCACCTCACTGATGATCCCCAACAAGGGTGAAACACGTGTATGGGGTTGCTGGTGGTACTCTCGTTCAGATTGGAATTGCCATTGTATTTCGGTGCTGGACTGCCCCTGGGCAGGACAAAGACTGATATGCAAATGGATATTTCCCATCTGTGAAAGGCACAGTGAGTAAAAGCAGTGGCTGCGAACTCTCAAGTGGTTAATAACCACTGAACAGGTTATCATGTCTGTTCTTGCGAGAGAGGGGCGCCCGCTACCTTTGTAAAACTATTTGTTAAGGAACCTGGGATTGGTAACCCTAGGTCTCGTGGGGGCAACCAGACGTGGTCTCCCTCTCACTGTGCTTAGAGAGGCATCAGCTTCACCTCACTGATGATCCCCAACAAGGGTGAAACACGTGTATGGGGTTGCTGGTGGTACTCTCGTTCAGATTGGAATTGCCATTGTATTTCGGTGCTGGACTGCCCCTGGGCAGGACAAAGACTGATATGCAAATGGATATTTCCCATCTGTGAAAGGCACAGTGAGTAAAAGCAGTGGCTGCGAACTCTCAAGTGGTTAATAACCACTGAACAGGTTATCATGTCTGTTCTTGTGAGAGAGGGGCGCCCGCTACCTTTGTAAAACTATTTGTTAAGGAACCTGGGATTGGTAACCCTAGGTCTCGTGGGGGCAACCAGACGTGGTCTCCCTCTCACTGTGCTTAGAGAGGCATCAGCTTCACCTCACTGATGATCCCCAACAAGGGTGAAACACGTGTATGGGGTTGCTGGTGGTACTCTCGTTCAGATTGGAATTGCCATTGTATTTCGGTGCTGGACTGCCCCTGGGCAGGACAAAGACTGATATGCAAATGGATATTTCCCATCTGTGAAAGGCACAGTGAGTAAAAGCAGTGGCTGCGAACTCTCAAGTGGTTAATAACCACTGAACAGGTTATCATGTCTGTTCTTGCGAGAGAGGGGCGCCCGCTACCTTTGTAAAACTAGTTTGGTGTAGATTCGGGCATCCTTGACTTGGTCCAACAGTTCCAGGATAAGGGGCAAAGTGTAGTAGTTTTTTACTGTGATTTGATTAAGTGCACAGTAATCGATGCAAGTCTTCACATCTCCTTCCTTCTTGGGTACGAAGAATAAGGGAGAGGCTGCTGGTGACTTTGACGGGCAGATAAACCCATTAGCCATGTATTGATCCAGATAGGACTTCAAGTGGAGATTTTTGGTTTCCATAAGTGCATAAATTCGACCACAAGGAACCTGTGCGCCAGGTATCAGGTCGATCTGACAGTCATAGGGATTATGTGGCAGTAATGTGTTAGCCTGTTCCTTCTGAAAAACATCTTGATAATCCTGATATTCTCTTGGTAAGGTGTCCATTGGTTCCGCGATCCCCTATGCTTTTCCTTGAACAGATTTCAGGTTTGGCTGTGGTATAGATTTCGGGTAGCAAGAGTGGGCGCATTTGTCAGAAAAGGTCAGTCTCTTTGCACGCCAGTCTATGTGGGGATTGTGAGTTACTAACCATGGCATCCCCAAAATGAACCGGAATTGAGGAGCTTTGATGAGGTCAAACGTGATTGCTTCTTGATGTCCATCCTGACACAGAAGGGTTAATTCTGTTGTGCATTGGGTTACTGGTCTCGAAGCAATTTCTGTACCGTCAACAGTAGTTACCTTTTCTCTTGTTGGTTTTGTGCATAAGGGAAGTCCAATTTCTGTTGCCCGATCTCGATCTATGTAATTATCAACTGCTTCACTGTCTGTATATGCCTCTATGGCATGCAACCGCGACGGTCGTTGATGATTGATCAAGATTACTGGTAGGGCGAAATGTGAGGTCTGTGACTCATCCTTCTCGCTCGATAGGCGGACCTCTTTGCTTGCCGGGCAACATAGTTTTCTGATTCCTTTCCATCATCTTCTTTCTCTGTCGCGCCACTACCTTCCTTAGAGGTTTCACTGGGCATTCTTTGAGGAAGTGACCTGATTTACCGCAATATAGGCATAACTGTAGCTGCTCCTCTTGTCTCTTTCAAACTTAGTTAAAGGGGGTCATACTCCTTCAATCTGCATGGGTGCTGTAGTATTTTCTGATGGACGTTGAACATTGTCCTTTGAACGTATGTCCATGGCATGCTTTCGAGTCTACTTTGGTCTGTTCTTCGATCCTGTGATCTGTGGTCCAACTGCACTACAAGGTTGATAAACTCTGCACAGTCTTTAGGTGGGTCTACCACTTGAGCAAGGACATCCTTCAGGTCTCCTCGTAGGCCCCGATGAAACAATGTGGTTCTTTTGTCTTCAGGCAACCCCGCTTCCACGACCAGTCTATTAAAGGCAGCAATATAAGTCAGCAAATCTTGATTTCCTTGGTGGAGGGACAGGAGTTCATTATCAAGAGCTTGTCCATGAAAGTGTCGAGCAAATAGCTTTTCCATCTCCTGTTGAAAACCCCCGAAGTCCTGCAGTAGTGGGTCATCCAGGCTCACTAAAGGTACTGACCAGTCTGCGGCACTTCCACTCAAATATGATAACATGAAGGCCACCCTCGCTTGGTCATTTGGGAAAGCCCCAGGTCTACAAAGAAAATGGAGACGGCACTGGTTCATGAATGTTGCGTACCTTTTGGGGTCTCCATTAAATTGTTCTAGTGGTGCCAGAGGTACTGCTCCCAGCAACGTTATCTGTACTGGGTTGACTGATGATGGTGTAGCAACGGATGCAGCGAATCCAGGCAATGGAGCTTGCCCCGCCTGTGTTTGTAGTAGCTGCTTGCTAAGTTCATCAGTACGGTCTTTTGTGACTATTAATTCTCGTCTTAAGGCATTGGTTTCTTGCCGGGCTATATGTACCTCGGTGCGTAATTGTCCCAAAAGCTGAGCTAACTGGTCAGTTTCAGATATCTCCATGAAGCCCAGGTGGATAAGGTTTAAATGCTTTGCTTTCTGTTACGCTCACCTGATAACCCCTGGGGGCGTCTGGAAGGCTCTGAGATCTGGAACCCTGGATGCGTAGTTGCCCAGTGCTGAATAATGAATCTGCAATTACAGAAGGGAGGATTTGTGATACCTGTCTCTAATGGGTGAATCTCCCACCTCCCTCTGACCGCTTCCCTTCCCACTGGGTCCTTTTCTCATCTTAGTGATTTGTAGGATGAGCTAACCGTCTTGCGTTTCTTGTGCAGGGATGCTTGACGTTTGTTGGCGAGCTGCCCGAGTTGCTTCACTGGTGCAGTACGCCTTCCTTGGGCCCAGGCCTACTGTGACCCCGAATCTGCTGGTAGGCAGGTAGGTTTGTTAATTGCAAGTCTTTGTTCTTTTTATGGTGGGAATTTGTTAATGTCTTTATCTCCTTCTTTTCAGGTGTGAAGGTCTTGATGCTCGCGTGCCGGATGGAGAGGCATGTTTCTAGTTAAGAGAAAGCGCGAAGCGCAGCGTCTTTATTGTCTTTTAAAGCTAACCTGTGTTTTCTTCTTCTTCTCCTCACAGGCCGCTGTGGTGCTGCGAGTGGATGAGAGCGCGATGAAAAACAGGCCCCCGGAATCCGTTAAGGTAAGTACAGTGCTGTGCGGTTGTTTAATATTGAAAGCGAACCTGAACATGTCTCTTTTTCCTTTGCCGATTTTGCTGTGATGCTCCGGATGGAAGCGCAGTGTAGTGCGATGGAATTTAGGTAAGACTGATTGAATTTGATGTTTTGGAAGCGTGTGCGTTCTAATATTGTTTTTCCTTTTCTCGTTATTGCAGGTCGCGATGTTCGAGCAGCAGCTGTGCTAGCAGTTTGCCGGAAGTCCTTAAGCTAGTACTCACAGGTGAGTGATGTTTCTTCTTCTCTCGGTTTCCACAGATTGTAGCCCGGTTGAGATGCTTACTGCTGGATGGTGTTTTCTCAGGTAAAACAGAATAATCTTGTTCTTGTTCTTGCAGGACTACAGGAAGATGCTGAAGACCAGGAGCTGGACATGGTGAGCGTCACGCTGCTGGTTGCAGAATAATGCAAAGCGTGTTCTGCAGTCAGGGTGTGGTTTATATAGCCCAGGTAAAGTAGTACCAGGGAAAGTAGTTCCAGGCCTGCCACACCCAAAACACTAGACTGCATGGCTTGGTTCTTAGAACTAGGCTGTGTGGGTGCTTCCATGTTGGATTTAAAGGCCCATGTACATAAATGGTACCTAGTTTGAACAGCCCTTCCTTCCTAAATATGAGCCTGGTGCCAAAGGCGCCAGGACTGGCTCCAGGAACCCTTTTTCAGTGGTTTTAAGGCCCTCAGGGTTCTGGTGGGAGCCTGCTTGTGGCACAACTTGTGCCCCTTCACAGTGGTCATGTCAGAACCACATACCAAGTGTAATAATAAGCAGTTCTCAGATACCTGAGGGTTCAGAGTGCTATATAAATGCTAAATTAGTATTATTATTATTATTAATTAGTGTTTCTTCTGGCATAATAGCATTGTCTAACTTTTCATACCCTCGCCCATTGCTAATTATGCTAATTGGGTTTGTTTGCTCTTTTTTGTATGCCTCTTCATTGAAATATGGCTCTGTGTTGGTTGTGTGAATCCACTTACCTGCACAGAGGTTTGCAAAGGTATCTATTTTGATATTGCATATGTTGCAAAGGACTTTTTGTAGTTTACTAATTAATTTTGTTTGTGGTTTCATTCTGTTTAAAATTAATATTAATAATGTTCTTTTGAGGAACATTGCACTGTCTATGAGAGCTTGCAGTATCAGTTTTCTGCGGTAAGTTTGAAGGGATGGGCATGATTTTTCTCCTTTTAAGATGTAAAATGTATTTTTCAGATTGCTTACTCGTGGCTATTTTAATTTTGGTAGATGTAGTGGTAGCACTACTGGTAGTTGCATTCTTCTTAATACATTTAGTTTTAGTTTTACATTTTGTAAGAGAAGTCAAACTTTTTTTTCTGCTACCTGGTTCCGTTTTGCTCAGTGACTGTATAAGCTGATTTGTTTGAACTATTTGTACAAAGTCTGCTATAGCTGAATGGCCATTTTACATGGTTTGAGTTTTGTTTGCTCTATTTCTGTGTTGTTTTCTACAGAGTTGCTTTTTGTTAGGCATTGTCTTGTGTATGTTGGAGAAAAAAGGAAAGTGTGGGTTTGGAAGTTGTGCAATGTATTTGTGTGTACTGTGCATGAGTGTTGAATATGAAGGTAGGTATATGTAGACGAGTGTGATTGTGCAACGGACTGTTACTTTTAGTTGGGAAGGTTGTATGTGGTATGCGAGTGTGTTGGTGTGGGAAAGGTTGTCTTCAGTGGGTATGACAGTGTAATGTTGATGAAGAAATGAGGACATTATAATGTTTTTATACAACTAGTGGGCAGTAACATACCGGTGTTCTGATGCGAATAGTAACAGTGGACATAGCAAGGTGCAATGAGTAAGGGAAAGCGAGTTCTCTGAAGTTGGATAAAATTGTCTGGGCTACAATAGAACCAAACTGCAGTGTCTGAGTAACAGGCAGAACACTACAATAGTACTGCACTTACTTTGTTGGATGTGAATAGTTAGTTTCTTCTGGTTTTTATCTTCCAGCAGAGATGTCACTGGTTTTAGGAGTCGGTTCTTTACTGCAATTGCAAAAGAAGGAAGTTAGTGGGTATGTGTGTTAATAGTACAGCAATAGTAGTAAGAGAATACATTGTTTTAGATTGTAGGAGGATTTGTTGACAGGAAGAGTAAGTGGCTGTGTGTGGGTGTGTGTGTGCGCGTGCAATTGTACAGCACTGTATATGAGTAGGTACTTGTGCGTGTTAGCATTGTAGGTATGGGGCAGCGCTGCAGTGATAACTGTGGCGTATAGAGGCTGCATTTGTGAGGGGGATGAGATGTTTTTGCACTATTTGTTTTAGAAATGGATTGGTGGAAGTCACAGGGCCTCATTACACGGAAGGCGGTAATGTTTAACGGTCGCCGTTAATGGTAACGGTGACCGTTAACCATTACCACCTTACTATGAGGTCCCTTAGCGCGTTGGTGCTTTAACGCCTGCTTTTTGCAGGCATTAAAAACCAACCCCCTAAGGGACCTTGGTGCTAATTACGGCACCGCAAAATTGCGGTGCCGTAATTAGCACCTTCCCCATTCCCATTATGCCCTATGGGGCAAAAATGGGAATGGGGAAGGGCAGTGGTGGAAGGGGGAATTACCGCCCCGCCAACCTTGGAATGGGGCAGTAATTCCCCTTTCCACCAAGGCGGTGCCGGTATTTTACCGGCATGGACCAAGGTGCTAACAGCACCTTGGTCCTCCGCCTTCCGTGTAATGAGGCCCATAGTATAGTGAGAAAAAGGCCATACGGATGGACAGATTGGGAAGGTGAATCTTACCTGTGTGTGGAATTTTGTTAACTTTGTGACACATGGATGTCTGCTATATGAGTACAGAAGTTATTTTGTGTTGTTATATTTATTTATCCAAATTTAGAGATAGCACGGTTTCAAATGTAAACAAGCATTGTTAGTAGCCTCAGATTGTCAAGCATTGCTTTGCTTTCCTCCAAATGGTGGATTTGGTGAAATGTGCAATGCATATAATTGCCATGCTTTGCTAACATACATGTGATTTCCATTTTTTGTGTGCATTGTGGCCATTTTACATAGGATCTGGCATTTTAATGTGCTGTGCAAATGTTCCCAATGTGGTTTTTAATAAAAAAATCACAAGCGGTGGTGCTTGAATTGAAATGTGTGCTTTGTGGGTGTTATGCTACACGGCAGTACACGACAACGGTGAAAGGAAACAGCAGTGTAAGTAACTGTCAGTTGATTTGAGGAGATGGTACCAATGACAGTATGATTATGGAGTAGGTTAAGCAGGGCAAGTGGCAGGCACCCTGTTTAATGCATGCAATCTATCTACTTGCAATGCTTTGGTAACATACACATCCCGATTTAGGCAGGGGACTCCTGATTCTTAGATAAAAAAGATTACCATTTTTTTTACTCCCTTCTGGAATAAGTAAATCCCTGATGCATTCCTATGGGGAAATTCTTTTCTCCTGCTTTCTGGGGTCGAATGTCCCTCCTTGGTATTCAAGAATGTTGGCATGTATGCATATATGTAGTTTTTATTTTCTTTGTACATTACAAAACATATGCATACATGTAGTTTGTGTTGATGGATGTAGATGTGGATGAATCTGGAAGTAGAAATCGTGCAGAGTTTCACAGTACTTTTGGATGCAGGTGGTTGGGAATCATACAAGACCTATGTTCTCTGTGTTGAAGAGTAGATCTGTAGTGTTGTAGTGAGTTGATAGAGTTAGATGTAGAGATCTTGGATGTGATTGGTGGATGGTTGTGGGACTGTTTGTCAATAGACAATGAGAAAGTGCTATAAAATGTGAAGTGGAAAGGGAAGAAGGGCTGCCCCGTAGATTTACAGGATCTGCAAACACTGCAGTAGTTTGAAAATGATACGTTCCAAATCCGGGCCTTCTCAGCATGCCTAGCATGGAAATGTGACTGTGATGACACCAATCAGGTGTTCAGGGTGTGCTTAATAAGGAGGGAGGGGTAATACTGTTTTTCATTGCTGTGCTGGTTGTGTAGTGAAGATGGCTGGAGTTATTGTATGCATGGTGAGAGATTCATTTGTATGTGATCTGGAGAGCAATGCATAGGCGGGAGGGTTTTCTGCAGATCTTGATTTTCAGGTCTGGAGGCTTTATGGTGCAGTGTGTCTGGCTGCAGTTTGAAGGCACTGCTTGCTGTTTACAGAAACATGGCTACTTTGGGTAGTCCTGATGTTTTGGTGTGCACTGTGGAGGAGAGCATTTGGGCTACATCAGTGCCCCAAGTTTGGTTCCTGTATTGAAGTTGTTCGTGTGAGACCTAATAGCGCTTTTCCCTAATGCAAAGGTGTATTTTTTCTGAAATAATACCAAGAACACAATGGAACAATCCCAATGTCAGCAAAATGTCGGAAGGTGGCTTGTTAATAGAGGCATAGGTCCAGTTTTGCGACCTGCTGAGATGTCTGTTTTCTCCATTGAGAACATTGATTCCCTTAGTGTGCACTACTTTACTGAAGATGGTGTTTTGTTGTCCTTTCTTGGAAATGCTTGTTTTTTGGGGAATCTAAGAGATGCTTTGCAGAGGTTGATGTAAGGCAGTAAGGAGGAAAAGAAGAGAAACCCCCCCGAAAAAAATAGAAAACAAAAGGTGTTTCTTCAGTAGCACCTAAAAAAATATATATATTTTCAGAGCCACCATTATAGGAAAAATCTCCTACCCTGGGTTACATTTCTCTCCCCACCCCGTTGTGCTAGGTCGCGGATCGCACGTGCCACATCCGGGACATTTGAGAATGGTAGGCGTGGAAATGGGACTGTGGAGGCTAGGGGATTGGTCATTAAGGTTTCCTGTGTGTGGTGTGAAAGGAGAGATTTGTGAGTGTCCGGTCAAAGGTTCGAATGCAAAAGGATTGAATGCCATAGTGTCGAGTCAATAGGACCTAAAATAAAAGGGTCACATTTTTTTTTAAAATGTATATATTTTTTGGGGTTTCTGTATAGGAAAAAATAGCTGGTTTTACAGCAAAAACAAGGGTTTAGGGGGACCCGCCCCCAAAAAAAAACATCAACCCTTTTGTTTTCGGTCCTTTTAATTCAACCCCATTGTATTTAGATTATTTTGATTCAAACCTTTGACCTTTTACCGAAATTTTAGCAGAAGGTCTGTTTTCTGAGACGAGTGCAGATTGATATGGTAATGACTGTGTCTTTCAGGAGGCAGAGTGAGTGAGTTTTGGGGGACTCATGGATACATTGGTTGCAGGTGTATGCAGATCAGTGTGGAGTGGGTGCACATCTTGGAATCCCTCATGTGGATGTGCACTGCTATGGAGTGCTTCACATGAAGTGGCTGGGTCTGCTTCCTCTTTGTTTCACTTTGCTGATGCAGCATCATCCAGCTGTTATTATTGTTCATTGTAGAGGGAACAGTTTAGGACATGTTACTGGAATCTCTCTGCAATTTACGATGAAGGAGGCACTTGGGAAAGTAATGGACATGTTCCCAAACTCTCGACTAATTTGTTTGTGCATTGCCCGGAGACAGATGTGGCTGCGCTCTTCAATATTTGGTCCCCAAATGGAGAAAGCCAGGTGCAATGTCAACAAGGCTGTTTGCGCATTGCTCCGAGAAGTTGATAGGTCTTCCTTCGAGAATGAAACATTAAATTTCATAGCTCCAACAGTTTCCGCGGAGATGGAGTCCATCTTACTGATGGGTTCAATCATCTTTTTTTGCACAATATCCAAAATGCTTTGCAACCGTTTTTGGAAGCATAGCAAGCATGTGTGCTGTAGGTGTTTGCAGTTCAAAACTTCCAAGATCAAAAAGAAAAACCCCAAAAAGGCTATTTTCAGAGCCACCACTTTGTCCCGGAAAAGAATGCAATGGTTTACATGCTGCCAACCCTGCACATTTTGGATGTCCGTGGACTTGGCAGACTGCGCAGGGGGTCTGCACAATTTCATTGGCACTTTTATTTTTAAACCGTGAAAAGTGGCTCTGAAAACATGACACTCAAGGGAGAGGAGGGGAGGAGGGTTAGGAAAGGGGCATCAACCACAGGTATAAGAAAGAGCAGATAGAGAGAGGAAGATTTTGGGTGTGCCTCATTGAGGTAACGAGCAGTTTCATTTGTTGCCCCGGACCGCAGCCTTGAAACCTTTCCGGAATTGCTCACTCCTGCAGAGTACTGTGTCGCAGTACACACACAAAACAGTGACCTTTGAAAGGTAAGGATCTACTGTGTTGCATATGACCTGTGAGGATGTTGGAGGGATCTGCTGCCCCACAGGAGTGTCCCCTGTTGTGACAGGAGCAGATATTGAGGATGATGTATTGGAAGTCAACCTACTATCCTATTTGAAAGGGACAACCCTCCGAACTGCTGCTTTGGGGCTGGATCTCAGGTGGCACCGCATGGAGGTAGTCCCATAATTGTACAGCCCAGGTTTGCCACGACTGAGTACCATGTCACACTCCTTGCAGCAAACCTTGGCAGCACTAGCCTTGGGCTTATTTCGAACGGTGGTAAACAGCTTCCACACCCAAGACTCACATTGGAAGGTGCTAATGGGGACTTCCACTACCTCATTCTCTTTGCCCTCTTTTTCTTCATTTGCATCATCACGCCTGTTCCCCTTACTATGCTCTTGGGGAGGTGGTGGTAGTGTTGATGGGGGTGGGTTATTGCTGAGGCAGAGGTAGACATGGATGCATTATCCAAGTAAAAGTAGCCTAGAAACAGGAACAGAGCAATCTGCAAAACAGCAGGAACACAGAAATATGCTAAACAGCAACCTGCAGCAATACTCCTGGAAATTTAGAAACACCAATGCCAACTGCAGCCAAGTGCTCTGAGCAGCAATCCAACAGTAGCAATGCATCAGCAATTCAGCAGTAGTAATGGCAATGGCACCGAGTGTTCTGTCATGGAAATCCCAAAACAGAATGCGCAGCAGCACTGGGGTGTGGCCTTTTATCGGGGTACTGAGGAGCGCTTTGCGGACAGTCACGCGCTTTGGGGACACTTCAAACCCCAAGCTGGGCTCAAAAAGTTCCAGAAAGTGTCCAGATAGCTAGGGGAATAGTCTGGGAGGACTGCAAGGGTGAGGTTTCACAGTAAATCACCTTGCATTGGCCCAAAATGCTGTTTTTGGCTGTTTGGGGCCAGGACCCTGTTTATGAATAAGGGTCTACATTCCGCATGGGTGCCGTCACATGATGACTTCACAAACGTTTGTGAATGGGACGGTTGTCCGTAGAAGACCTATTGCACAGGCCCCATTGTGCACATGTACATAGGTGTCCTACGGACAGGGTTGGGGTCCTCAAACTAATTAAAAGTGCGACACACATGTAGCAGACAGTACTGAACAGGCTTAGTGTTCATAGGACCTAAGGGATGAGATACGCATGCGCCCAGGTGTTCGCCAGCCAAGGGTGCAGTCCCCGAAGTAATTAAAGTATGTCACCACTTTGTGGACAAGTTGGACAGGCCCATTGTTTGTAGGACCCGAGGGAAGAGATGCGCATGTGCCCAGGTGTCCGCCGGACATGGGTGGGGTCCCTGACCTAATTGAAGTATGTCACTGCTTTCCGGACATGCCAGAGAGGCCCGTTTTTCGTAGGACTCGGGGCAAATGATGCACATGCCACAAA
This sequence comes from Ambystoma mexicanum, assembly GCF_040938575.1. Taxonomy (NCBI): domain Eukaryota; kingdom Metazoa; phylum Chordata; class Amphibia; order Caudata; family Ambystomatidae; genus Ambystoma; species Ambystoma mexicanum. The sequence continues at coordinate 1,157,920,520 of NC_090921.1, read as the reverse complement.
GTGTCTACTGGACAGGGCAGCAGTCTTCAAACTAATTTAAAGTATGCCACAACTTTGCAGACATGACAGACAGGACCATTGTCCATAGGACACAGGGAATGTGATGGGTGCGCCCAGGTGTCCGTAGGAAAGGGTAGGGTCTCCAAACTAATGAAAGGTATGTCACAGGTTTGCAGTCATGGGGACAGGCAGGGAGTCCTACCGACACCTCCATTTTGAATGCAGACTTTATGGACAGGCGCGGTGTCTGTAGGACACCTCCATTTTGATTAATTGAGGACATCTTGAGCAGTCGCAAGCTCTGCGGACTGAAAACAGGGCTTTTAAAAAAGAAAACACAGACACACAGCAACAATGTACACATGGAACTTTATTTTCACATTTAAATAAACAGAATTAGGAGAAGGAAGGGGTAGCAGAAATGGAAATATATATAGGGGAATTAGGGTTTTCCACAGGTGGGGCTTCTATGGGAAGTGGGGATTAAGGTCTCATCATAATGTATTTGTTTACAGGGAATTTCTGGGAATGGTTGGCTGGGATGGGGGAAGGGGTACAGGTGCAGGTGGGGCAGTGGTATTTAATTTTCTCCATGATATGTCCCTGTACAAAATCTTTTAAGTTGGCAAAAGTGTTCAGCAATTGCTCATATTTTGCGTCCAGGCTCTCTAGTTTATTTTGTATAGTGTTTGTTTCATTTTCTGTGTGCCCATGCACTTGTGCAGGAGTTGCTGATTCTGGGCCATTGTCTTCATTTGCCGTATTTACTGTTAAAGAAAAAAATATGTTTCAGGTACATGTGGAGCAATGTGTATTAATTGCCTTCCTTTTCAAACTGCACTGTGTACCATTTGAGTTACTGTCTTCACTTATTTCATCACAAGGAAAGTTTTATTCCAGTCACTCCAGGGTGCTTGCCATTTCTGTGTAAAAAAAAGTGAAACATGTTTTACTGCTACTGTATACAGAACAAACTGCACAGTAATAGGAAAAAATATTGTGTACTAACCACTTTGTAGTACAGTTGTGTGGTCAGTACTTTCCACTTGTCCCGCTGACATTTGCTTCTCAGTTTGCATGTAATGCAGCATTGCGGTAATACTGTTGGAAGCACAGGTTAGTTTTGTGATTGGTGCATTCTATTATGTTGCACAGTCTAAGCAATTGCATTGCTGATTCTGTAAATACAGATTTTGGAGATCTATGCATTTTTCATTAGAATTCACTTATGTGTTGGTCTTTAAAGAAGTTCTGTTTCTTTGCTGTATGCTACCATAATGTGAAAGAACCCCTGCACTATTGGGCAGTGTGGATGCTGCCCGATACCCACGACCAGTCGCATGGTCTGGGGGCCCTGTGGCTATTAGCGTTGGAGCAGTGGGTTCAGTATGTTGTACGGTACATGTATACACATTAAGGGTATCCTGGTAAAAATCTATGAAATTCAATGAAAGAAACTTTGTTAAAGGGACGTTATGTTTATGTTGTGCTAATAAAAGCCTATCAAATTCAGTGAAAAAACGTTAAAGGGACGTTATGGTTCAGTTGCTCTAATAAAAACCTATCAAATTCAGTGCAAAAACGTTGTTGAAGGTACGTTATAGTTAGTTTACAGTAATAACAACCTATGCATATTATGGTTACAAGTAAACCCGAAAAAAAAAACAGAAATTCGCCAGTTATGGTAAGCTAAGCAACCATAACTTGCGCACCACCGTGCACTGCTAAGACTAAAACCGATGAAATCAAAGATGACATCACAAATGTCATAGTAACTGTCAATATATTTTAAAATAAATATTTACAAGACTACTGCCCATATATATGTAGATACATACATATATATTTTAAAAAAAGGTTTTGTAGCCGCTTCCACTAAGGATACATGCACAGCTACATACAACAATGACTGCCCATTCCTTGCATAGAAGGCGATCAGCACCACCTACATAACCTCCATCCACCAGTGCATCAACAACTCCAAGTGCAAATGAAGCCTCTATATCAGCAGTTGTATCCAGTACACAAACTCTTCTCTTAACGACACCCAATCTAACCATGATGAACGTCATGTGTACAAAATGCTGCGACTGGGTAGTTAAGGAAGATGCCTCATTTAGCGAATGGCACAGTTTAATTGCACAACACCAGATTACCTGCCATCGTTAGTTTTTTTTTTAAGTGGCAATTTATTTTTCCCCCCTTTTTTATCTAAACTTCAACAGCGGTATCATAACCAAGTTCGCATTCACCAGGTGTACTGCCTCATAACACGTCTCAGATTCTGTGATAAAAGTCCGGTGGACGATATCTCGAATGGGTAGTCAAGGGAGATGCCACAGTTAAGGAATTGGAGAGATTCCACTCCATGTGAAAAATCATTCTAAATGCTACAAAGGTCACTAAGAAAGCTTTCCATATAGCTCCTGCTTCCATCTCCAGCAGTACCACGATCTTTTGAATATAGGTTGACCTTTCACAGGAGATAACTGTACAGCATTTAGTTCAAATGCACTGGGATGATAATAACAAAGCAGCTACAAGAAAATACAAAAATAAGCACATTACAAAAATGAACTTTCACAACACCAGCAATTGAACTACTTCACAAAACACTCCAAACACCTACAAGTACAGCATACCTCAAAATACATTAAAAGTACAAGAGGTACAATCAAATAACCTTCAACCTTAATAACAAATACAAAAGCTACATGTCCACATTTTTTAAACTTAAAAAATACATTAAAAAATACTTGCCACTCAAACACAGCAAATTAAGGAAATAATAATAAACACTATCTGATAGCAATGGTCATTGGATCTAACACACACAACACTGCAAATAAACCATCAAATGTGTAAATAAAGTTTAACACTTTCACATCAACCACACTCCTGCCTTGTGCACCGTCAGAGTTCAGCAACCAAAAGGACACAACTTCAGAAAATGATGGCTTTTATACTTTCCAAAACAAACACCAAAATACAGAGGACTGTATACCAATAAAACTACTAAGATGGCTGACACATTTTCAGCGCAACCTATCACTAAGTCATTCACAAATGCAAACGTAACAGCAACCAATAACAAACAATGAAACTGATACAAACTTATTTTTAGCCCACCTACCATCTTTCATAGCTGCGGCTATTCGACACAGCAACAGATCTTGATTTATCTCTGCGACTACATGCACGTTTTTCTGCAAGCCCCAAATCAGACTAAACTGGCCTTCAAAACTTCAAATCAAATAAGTGAACAACCAAGTACATAAAATAACACACACAAATACAATTCTATACTGTATCATCCACATGAACATATTATTGCACAGAAAATATATATTTATAGACGCAACTTTAAATATACCTGTGGTTCCAGCTGCAATGAATGCAATGCAGAATAGAATTGAAGTGCCTACGCACATGATTTTTATAAACACAACAATACAAGAGCCCTCCTAGACGTTTGCTGATAACCATGGCTATTCGCAAATACTATGCATTCAAAATCGCATTTCCACTCCACCCAACTACAAAAACTGTCCCAACATAGCTACCAGCCCCCCTCCACTCCTCATAATCCTCCTCCATTCCCCTTAGTCTCTTACAATCCCCCAAAACACTCAATGCATATAAAATGCCACCTCACCCACAATTTTGGATAGCCGTGGCTACCACACGTCCACAAACACATGACATGTCACTTGCTTGAAATTACCGCCACTGCAACGGGGGGCGGGATGGGGTGAGGATCTACCCGTGAATAGCAATGCTGTACACTGGTTGGCTGTTGGATAGTGGCACATAATAACAACAGCACCATTGAACAATTAGAAAGTACAACACACACACATCATACATACCCTGCGCATACAAACTACTAGAAATTCAAACTAGGAATCATTTTCCTGGAAACAGAGAAATACTGCAGATATCATGGCCAGTTTGAAAACTGCGTGACTGATTGGAGACAGTTGGCTGTTTTGGTTGCAAGCTTTTATGAGAAACTAAATATTAACATGGACCTAGGTTTCAGAGATTTTACAATTAAATGGTTTGGATGGCGGGGAATGTGTTGGTTACAGGTTTTTCCAAAATTGTTAATTATGAGAAGTACAGGGCACCCAGATGTCATACTAATTCATTGTGGAGGCAATGATTTGGGGAATGTACGAGGGGTGTCCCTTACTTTAATGATGAAACAAGGCATGGGAAAACTAATGGAACTATTACCTCACACCATCTTTATCTTTTCTAATCTCACTCAGAGGCAAAAATGGAGATGGACCACTAGATTTAATGTTAAAATTGAGAAATCCCGGAGAAATGTTAATAAAGCAGTTTCAGCATTAATGACAGACTACAACCAATTATGGATTGCAAACAAGAAAATACAGTTCTACATGGCCAATTTCTCTAGACATGACGCAGTGCACCTAACTGATGAAGGAAATACAGTTTTCCTTCATAACATCAAAACAGAAATCCTAATGTGCTAAGGTTCTACACTCAGTGTACCCCAATAAGTACTTTTAAGGACTACTTATCATATAAAAATACACAAATACAATAAATAATAACACAAACCATAATTTATTATAACCGCGGCTACAGTTCATGATTACAAAAAGTCAGTTGACAAGAGACTGACTTCAAGTTTTATACTACATTCCAACTTAAATGATCAATAGAGAACAACACTACTCAGGTACTTATGTAAAGTAAGTGAAAAATAAGAAACCATAGAAAAATACATAACAGTAAACGTTGTACACCCACACAACATAATACCATAAATGAGAATACACAACCTAAAATACATTGGTCCTCATTACGACCCTGGCGGTAAGTAACGGTCATTACCGACATGGCGCAATTAACGGGTCTGTGCTGGCCAGATACCGCTAAAAGCGGCACATTACGACTTCTCGGGCACGAGCATTGCGCCATGCCGGTAATGTAATCACCGCCCTGCCGCTAAAGTCCTTAAAACCCCACTTACCGGCATCATATGCCGTGCAAATAGCACCTCCGCCACCCTAGCTATCGATAATAAGCGGATCCGGAAGTTGCGTCACTGCACAGGAACGGGCAAGAGCACGGCGGCCATCTTTAAAAGCACAATCCATTGCCATCCTCTTCAACCATTGGACACCTGACCCCCACAACCTCCACAAACCTTGTCCTACACCCATTACCCATCAGAATGCCTAAAGTTCTGAAAAGAACTGGAGATCGGCTGCGGCAGGAGCGCTTTTCTATGTTGGCTGAAACCCTACAAGAACATGCCGATGTAGTCTTCTCAACAGAGATGACCAGACCGGCGATTATGAGAAAGAAGGCCATATGGGCCATGGTAGCCCAGAGGGTCAGTGCAGTCAGCATAACACCCCGCAATGTTAGACAGTGCAGAAAAAGGTGGGACGATCTACGTCTCCACGTCAGGAGTATACTGGCAGTGAATAGAAATCTGGGCATGGCGACTGGCAGAGGAGCTGAGTCGCCCATCAAACTGCAGCCGTGGGAGGAGATATGTGCCGCAACCATAGGCACAGAGAGCATAGAGGGGGTCGGAGATATGGAGAGAGGAGCCCCAACATCAGGCGATGAAGGTAGGTGCCTTAAATCCAGCCATACCAAACTCACTGAAGTCCAGATTTTTAGGAAGTGCAATGATGCCTAACAGGGTCAACACGACACATTAGCAGAAGACTGCCTACAGGCAGTGCTGACCTCCACCTTGTACACATTCATTATGCACACCCTTTCTGTAGCTACCCACATGCCTCCATGCTTCTACCACCTAAGAGGGAGACAACCTGTATGTCACTGCCTCCAATGTGCACCATCTAGTAATCAAAATGAATGCAACCATCACAATGCCTGCTCAATGTCTGCAGACCCATCACTAACCTTTTTCCTCCTTTTGTCCACCACAGGCTCCCATTCGGACAGTGCTGACGAAGACACTGGCACTACACCTGCCAAGAAGCCCAGGCCCGAAGACCCAAAACACTGTCCCTCCACCTCTGGTGCAAAAAGCAAACCCCCACAGCAGCCAAAATCCACAAGCACATCACAGGCCACGGCACTGATGTGCAGCAAGGCAAGCACTACGGCACCACCAACGACAACCATCCGCCCAGTGGTGTCTACTGAAGGCACTGGGTCTGCTGAGGCAGCACGATTGGTGAGACTGCTGCCACCACAGCTAGCTCAGACAATGATGAAGGGGATGTTGATGTTGTTGTGGGTCCCCCCACAGCCCCTGTTCATTCCCCCTACCTGTCCCCATGCAGCCAGCATGACGATGGCATACAGGGGCAATCTCCTGATAACTCTTGGCCGGCCACTCCATGCCCAGTGGCAGATGTGCAGGAGGGGAGCAGCACAATGGACACGCCAGTAGCATCATCCACAGGCCAAAAAACCCAGGAATCGATGCATGAAATCATCACACGGCAACAACGGGCCTCCCTCTTGATACAGCATGTCGCAGAATACACCAGTGCAAGGGGAGAAATGCACGAATGTGCTGAAACTGTAAAAGCTGCCATAGAGTCCACCTCCAAGGATATTTGTGCAGAACTGGCCGCGGTGCAGCACAAACATTCGGAGCTTGTCCAAACTATGAGGGACATGAGTCCTTGTGAGCAGCCCAGTTCCTCCTCGGCTGCCAGTTCTACTCGAACCAGCCCCGTCCGCAGATCGGGCAGGAACCTGCGGCGTACAGACAGGGGTGCACCGGGGGTTCCCGGGAGAGGGGGGTGCCAATAGAGGCCGCCCTGTGGAACGATCCCGCATGATGCACTTGAGCACAGACATCCACACCATGTTATGGGGAGGTGAGGGGGGGGAGTGGGTGTGCTGGGGAGTTGAGGGGGGAGGGGGGAGTGGGTGTGTTGGGGAGTTGAGGGGGGAATGGGTGTGTTGGGGAGTTGCGGGAGAGGGGAGAGTGGGTGTGTTGGGGAGTTGAGGGGGGAAGGGGGAGTGGGTGTGTTGGGGAGTTGGTGGGGGAGTGGGTGTGTTGGGGAGTTGAGGGGGTGGGGGGGATTGGGTGTGTTCACTTAGAATTACTATTTCAATACACATTTTGGTTATGCACAAATCACTTGTGTGGACATTCATCATTGCGTACGTGTGTTTTATTGCTGAACAGTCCACAGTGTGCATGTCCCAGACACACCCAGTGCCCCAAGTGCCATCTCCATGTGACACCCCCCATCCATGTGTTTTAGAAGAATTGGTTGAACAGAGTCCGACGCATGTCACGTCCCTCATGTCCATCGCTTCCTCCCTGAGGTGCTGCCCCATCCCCACCCTCCCCATCCTCTTCGTCAGGTGGTTGCAGTTCTGCGTCCGGGGGCTGGGGCACATTCCGTCTGATGCACATATTGTGTAGCATGACACATGCCATGACAATCTTAGCCAACTTCTCATGGCGGTTCAGGAGTGACCCACAAGACCTGGGGAGGCAGCGAAACCGTGCCCACTAGAGGCCATATGTCTGCTCAGTCAGCACACGGGTTCGTGTATAGGCACGATTATAAGCCTCCTCTAGCCTGTTCTGTGGGTTCCGGACTGGGGTAAGGTGCCACCGCTTCAAGGGATATCCTGCATCACCTGCATGTGGGCAACAATGTATGTATAAATTATCTCATTATGTTTGACCTCATTAAGTGACTCAATTTCCCTGCATGGATGGAGTAACGCGATGAGACTGTTATGTGTGTATTCCTCTCATGGACTGTTTTGCATGTCATTGATTGATGTGCGCGGGGGGTCCAGTTCCTTGTGAGTGCACAAGCACTGTGTCAGTGCACATCCGTTGTTTCTGTGATCTTGCAGATGTCCACTTATATGTATGATGTCATCCTGGCAACGTTGATGTCAGCCTCATGATGCTCTCACTACGCACAGCAAATGGTGTCATGCAATTTAGTTGGGCCTCTGTGTCAGTGTAGCGGTGTATTGATGTATTTCACCCTCATGTGACCCTCATGTGACTCCTTTGTACGCGGTAATGGGGGACTGTGCTTTCAGTTCAAGGTGTTTGGTGCTTTTTATTGGCTATGGTTATTGATTGTGGCTGCATTTCGTTGTGGGGGATGTGGTCAGATTTGGAACAGTGCATATGCAGATGTCTGTAGGATGGTAGGGACACCGCCTCATTCGCATAGTAGGGCTGCTTGCCTCTTGCTTTATGTGGTCAGGTGTCAGGTCCAGTGTGGGTGGATTTTGGGGTGCGATCTCCCTCCATGTCCACTGGCACTCGCAGCTAGGTTATGTTTGCATCTCTCCCCCCCCAATCTCAGCCAGGTGAAGTATGCATCTATGCCTCAATCACCTACCCACATCACATTTCCATGAGCATAACATGTGACTCACCGAGAAGCCAGGGTCTCTGCCCTGGATGTTGCTCCATGTAGCCTGCAATCCTGGAGTTGCACAGGACCAATGATTCATGGGTTGATCCGGGGAATCGAGCACAGGCATGTGTGATGTCCTTGTTTGAGTCACATACCATTTGCATGTTGATTGAGTGGTATTGCTTATGGTTGCGGCACGCTTCCTCCATGGCATGTGGGACCACCAATTCCCCATGGCTGCAGTCGATGGCGCCAATGCAACCAGGTATGCCATCCAGTGAATGGAAACCCACTTTGGTGTTTGAGACCTCCTGGGCAGACCGTGGTAAGGCAATGTGTCCATCTGTGTGCTGGAGGAGGGCATCACGCACTTCGTTCAACGTACGTGGGAATTATGTTTGTGTAATGCCATGCTGTTGGCCCACTGTGTGTTGGTAGGTGCCTGTGGCCAGGAAGTGGAGAACAGACACTACCTTCAGTCGGGGTGGGATGGCATGTTTCAATGAGGCTAACAATGTTGTCATGTATCATGTCCACAATGGTGGTGCTGGTGTCCCGGTGCAGGCGGTACAGGGTGTGGATCTGCTCTGTGGTTGGGTTGAATGGACTGGCTCTGATGCGTGGTATTGGGGGCTGCCTGTGTGGTGGCACTGGCTGTTTTGGTGGGGCATGCTGGCCCTGCCTTGCCCTCCTTCTCCTCCTGCGTCTCCTCTGTGCTGCCTGTTGTTGTACTTCTTGTAGTTGCTGTTGTGGCACTTCCACTGCAATCAGGTCCTCCAGCCTATCTTTCTCCAAAGTCGCACATGCTCAAAAGTCTGAAAACACACATCCAAAATAAAAAAGACTCTCTAATACCTACCAGTACACTGATTTTTCAGCCCAGACAACACTATACCTAAACAAAGTACTTAAAAAAATATAAAACACTGGCACCCCAAAATATATAGCCGTGGATAACAAACTACACATACCCTCAGCTATCTGTAGTACTTGTAGCCTCGGTTATAGCCACGAATATCAGCAAAACGGCCGGAAAAACATAATGCTTTCCAGCCCCCCCGCACCTCACCAAGTGGCTCCCTCATCTGTGCCAGCTCCCCCAACTCCCCAGATAGCCTCCTCATCTCACCTACCCTGCTCCCTCAGCCTCCCCATCCCCCACAACACACGCTGCTTAAGTGATGCAGTTTGCTATGAGATGTCGGCTATTCGCGGAAATAGCTGAGGCTATCGAAAGCTTTGTGTTGTAAACTGAGTTCCTGTACCCCTTCCAACTCCCAAATTTCACTCAGTGCCCTCTAGCCATCCCAAAACCAACCCCAAATCTCATGGATTGCGAGTCAATGCTTTGTGCCCAAGTTGTTTTGGACCTGGTCCAAATCCGTCAATCGGTTTGGGCTGTGCGCTTTGGCAAAAATTGACCTTTTTTGTCTAAGGGAAAATGAATGGGAAGTAGGCCACACTTTTGGAGAAAAAAGAAATGTTTGAAGGTTAACAACTTTTTAATTTTTTAAAAGATCTTTACGAAACTTTACAGTCAGGGGGGCGGGATCACGAAAATGTCCCCCAAATCCGTTACTCAAATCAAAAGTTATCAACAATTGAATTTTGAGGGGTTCCCATGTGTCTCCGACTCACCTTAACTATACGGTAGTGGCCGTGTAGCTATGGTTCAGTTGCTAAACTCATAGGAAGATCGCGGACCGAAGTCTCATTGGCCTGCGGTAGGCAGTGCTGCCGGTGAACAGTGGACACCGGCGGTGGTTGGCTGAAGGGAAGCGTGCTATGCGTCAAAGGTTTTGGGAAATGCTGCCATGGTGTATTAGAGGAGAGTGCGCCAGCGGAAAAGTCTGGACAATATACTTTACGCCATGTGTTGGTGGCATGAAGGGAGGGAAAGGATGTGGGAGTGAGAAGTGGTTCATGTGAGATATGTGACTAGGTGGAAGAAGACGGAAGAGTGGCTGCAGTATTTGTGCGTATTGTGCCAAATTGCGTGTACCCAGAGAGGCGACTTCTTTGTGTGGTGAGTAGGCAGCTGCCGTAATGGCCTGATAGCTTGTGTCGCAACCTGTTTGCAACCTGTTCGCAACCTGTTTGCACAGACCTGTTTCCGTGGTGAATGGTGGCAGGTGATTTTCAGAAGGGGAGTGATTTGCACATGACATAGGTTGGGTGGGAGCACGGGTGGCTGTGCTGTGCAGATGGATTGCGGTAGTTGGGCACATGGTGGCATGCATGGGTGCATGAAATTGCAGTGGGGCTGTTGAAGGGTTTGACTATTGGGTGCATGGCCCAAGGCCGTAGGCCGAAGGGCATGCAGTCAAGAGCCTAGGCTTCAGCACACCCACCCGAGCAATGCATGTCTTACTCTGCATTCGTTAGAGGGTGGTGCTTCCATAGTCTGGTGTGTGCAGATAGGTTGGAGTAGGGCCAATTTTGCGAACTGTATGTGGGTAGGTTGCCAGTGACAGAATACTTTGTGAATGGAAGTGGGTACGGCCATAGTATGTGAATGAAAGTGCACAGGGGTGCAGGAGACAGTGTTTTCTTTCTACATTATGGTAAGGTACCACTTTTTTGCTGCACAGCTCCATCGCAGAACACAGAGTGGGTAGGAGTGCTGGTGGCAGTGGTGCGTATGTGGATTATTGTACTTGGTGTCATGGTGACATGCATTGTGGCATTATGTTGCGGTGGGTGTGTTCATGGCCTAGACTATTAGGTGCATGGCCGTAGGCCATAGGCCATAGGCCATGCACGCACTGAAGAGTCTAGGGCTTGAGCACAGTCACAGCAGTAAGGAATTTGTGACTCTGCAGTAGAAGGCCATAGGCCATGCACTCAAGAGCCTAGGGCTTGAGCACACTCACGGCAGTAATGCATTTGTGACTCTGCATCAGTTAGAGGGTGGTGACTTCTGCAGAATGGGTGAGGAGCACATTTCAAACGCAATAGAACAGAAAAAGTGGGCTGGCATGCATGTACGTTTGGTTGTGCAGGTGAGGTCACTGTTAGAACATGGTAACGTGTTTATGTGTGGTTTGAGATGGTGCAGTGAAAAGTCATGCAGTGTGGCACTGGGTGCAGTGTTTGCATAGTGTCAGTATGGAAGAGGGTTTGGTTGCAGCTTATATGTGCTTGGATAGTGTGCTGTGTGTAGATTGCTTGGAAAAGGGGCAATGTTGTGAACATTTTGTGGTTAGGTTGGCATTGACACAATACTTTTTGAGTGGAAGTGGGTAAGACCATTCTATGTCAATGAAAGGGCTTAGGTGTGCTGGAAACAGTGTAATGTTTGTAGACTATGGTAACTGTTGCATTGAACGCTGTGTAGCTCTATTGCGGTGCACAGGTTGGGTAGGAGTGCTGGTGCCAGTGGTGCTTATGTGCACAGTGGTAGTTGGTGACATGCTGACATGTATGGTTGCATTATGGTGCAGGGAATGTGTGTAAGGATCACACCCACTGCAGCAATGCAGGTTTGACAGTGATCAGGCACACGGTGGTGAGCTTCGGAGAATGGGTGTGGAGAACATTGTAGACGTGCTGCAGCAGCACAAGTGATTTGAAACATGTTTATTGTCCGTTCCATGGTTGTGGTGATAGTTGTAACATGCTACAGTATTTGGTGTGCAGCAGGAGTGTTAGGGAGAATTCTCTTATAAGGGTAATTTCCCAAACCTAGTGAGTCCCCCAGCAGCTTTGCTGGATTTTTCTTTTTTTTTTCTCCTGCTAAGAGTCAGTCTCTTTTCCTCCCACTCGTAGGCATTATTTGAGGTATGTCTTTGACTTTTTGTGTGCTTATGGGCTATGTTTTTTTTACTCCATAGGGTATCATCTGTTTTTGTGTATGTGTTACACAGCACCCTCAATGCAGTAACACAGGGGTGTCATAGTGACCCCCAAACATAGACTCCATACCCTGGGACTGACTACTGTCTCCCAGGGCATGTAAAGTCACCATTGACTTTATTAGTCCAAAATTGTGAACAGAACCAGTACAAACCATCATATTGTGGAAGTACTGGAAGGGGTTAATTCGATTGCCCCTGGGTCTGTTTCCAAGGGGGCACTGTCCAGTCCCCCCTTGTCGAGTTTCTGGCTGGTGGCAGTGGTTACCACGCAACGTATTCCCCCGGAATATTTCCTATGGGATTTTCCCATTGATTTTAAACGCACCACTTTTTGGTGCAATGTTAAATATACAGCCGGTTTATTTATTTAATATTAAATCAACAGTTGGGTCGTTTTGCCAGAACTCTTTTCTAAAATGCCGTTTGTGTCCGTCTCTGTAACTCCAACCAAGGTCAGGCCCTTTGTTCCACTTTTTGGCGGGCTTCTCCCCAGAAGCCCTCCAACTGATGCCACTCTGTCTGGGTTCCACAGGATGTGTGGGTGAGGGAATTGGCACCGGGGACCGCGTTGTCTAAGCAACTCAATTCGCACTCTGTTCTGATTGGCCCAGTGGTGAGCCGCCCGCCTCACCACTTAGCATGTTTGAGTGACAGCTAGGCTGTTGAATGGAGGGTTTTCTGCATAAAAGCAGGGCTTTTGGGACTGGAACTTCAGAAGTCGCCACAGGACCTAAGAAATCCAAAGAGGGGAGAAGCTGAGCCATCTGCAATGACGACACCACCGGTGGAGCCTGCTGCAACAACCTCACCACTTTTCCGACGACAAGAGATCTTCTGCTGAAAGAGTCTTCTTCCTCTGAGCTGGTGGGATCAACCAGTTTGCCACTTCGCCTTCCAGGACGTCTCTTGGTCGAATCGCCCTTGCCAAGCACCCCGGCAGCCGGATAGCCAAGCTTCACCACTGTGACCGCGAATACCAGGAACTCACCTTTTAACCAACAAACTCTGCGGCTGGTTTCTTCCCTGGGCAGTGCAATGACTTCAAGTTTCCTCCTCGACGAGATCCTCTCTTCCCCTGGTCGAAACCACAAACTGCACCCGCTGCCAGGAACAACTGCCACCGCTGGAGCTTCCTCAACTTTAAAGGTACTGTGTTTCACCTGGCCTCCCTTTCTTCGGTTTGCTCAAGGTGACCCTTAAATCCTTGACTTTCCAACTGGGTTGGCCCCCAGACCTTCTAACTTTATCTTTTGAACCACCCCAACCTCTTTTGAACATTTCTACAAAGACTTGAATGCATTTTGCAACTGTGTGATCTTGGGCACATTTCGCCTTGCTCCATTCAAAGTGGGCCTGGCCTATGACCTTTGGCTCTACAGTAGACTCTGCCTTCACTAACTTGTTTTTTGTCTCTTAAAAGTGTTGGGAACTGTTTTATCTTTATGACCTGCCTTTTTCTCTCCCTTTTATTTAATTATTGGAGTGCCATCTAAGTTACACGCTCACCTCTGTTTTGACAAAAAGTGGTGTTTTGACTTAGACTTGTCTAATAATTCTTAAGGGAGGTGTGTATACTTTTCTGATTGTGTTTTGAACTTGCTTTCATCAATAGTGCTAGTGTATTTTCTAAAGTGTGTGTTAGATAAATAATTATATACTTTTGATACAAAGCTCTGGTCAGTGTTTTCTTGTTTTACTGTGTTTTTAGCCCTATTGTGTATCCTCTGTATACTTCCTAACTCTTCTTGAGAGAAGTCTGACTGCTCAGCCACAGCTACCAGGTACATCTGGGTGGTACAGACTGCTACCAATTGGGTTTACTGCTTACTACTGTAGTCTTAATCTCTTTGCAGTGTTCCCCAAGGGAACTGCACAGGATTCTGCCTAACAAGGAGATGGTGCAGTGAAACGTTGTGCAGTGTGGACACAGGGTGCAGTGTTTATGTAATGTGAGCATGGAAGAGGGTATGGTTGAAGTGCAGCTAATATGTGCTTGGTTAGTGTGCTGTGTGCAGATGTATTGAAGTTGCCCTAATGTTGTGAAGCTGTTGTGGTTAGGTTGCCAGTGACACAATACTACTCTGCATCAGTTAGAGGGTGGTAACTTGTACAGAATGGGTGTGGAGCACATTTCAGACACAATAGAGCAGCAGAAGTGAGCTGCCATGCGTGTACGTTTGGTTTTGCAGGTGAGGTCACTGTTAGAACATGGTAAAGTTTTTCATGGTGCAGTGAAAAGTTGTGCAGTGTGGCCACTGGGTGCAGTGTTTGCTTACTGTCAAATATGGAAGAGGGTATGGTTGAAGTGTATTTTATGTGTGCATGGATAGTGTGCTGTGTGCAGATTGCTTGGAGTAGAGGCAATGTTGTGAACATTTTGTGTTTAGGTTGGCAGTGACTCAATACTTTCTGAGTGGAAGTGGGTAAGACCATACTATATGAATGAAAGGACGTAGGTCTGCCGGAGACAGTGTAATGTTTGTAGAATGTGGTAACTGTTGCATTCAAGGCTGTGCAGCTCCATTGCGGTGCATACGTTGGGTAGGAGTGCTGATGTCAGTGGTGAGTATGTGCATAGTGGTAGTTGCTGACATGTATGGTTACATTATGGTACGGGGAATGTGTGCAAGGAACACAACCACTGCAGCAATGCAGGGTTGACAGTGCATCAGGTACAGGGTGGTGGGATTTGCAAATGGGTGTGCAGCACATTGTAGACGTGCTGCAGTAGCACAAGTGAGTTGAAAAGCGTTTCTTGTGTGTTCCATGGTTGAGTTGATAGTTGGAACATGCCATAGTATTTGGTGTGCAGCAGGAGATGGTGCAGTGAGAGGTTGTGCAGTGTGGACACAGGGTGCAGTGTTTATGTAATGTTGATTATGCAAGAGGGTATAATTGAAGTGCAGCTAATAAATGCTTTGTTAGTGTGCTGTGTGCAGATTTATTGAAGTTGCCCCAATGTTGTGAAGCTGTTGTGGTTAGGTTGCCAGTGACACAATACTTTGTGGATGGCAGTGGGTAGGGGTGGTGCAGGCTGTGGTATGTTTGTGGATTCTGATAATTGTAAGACGTTTGGTGACATGGTGACATGAATGGTGGCATTACGTTGCGGTGGGTGTGTTTAAGGCCTAGACTATTGGGTGCATAGTCAAAGGCCATAGACCGTAGGCCATGCACTCAAGAGCCTAGGGCTTGAGCACAGCTATAGCAGTGATGCATTTGTGACTCTGCATCAGATAGATGGTGGTGGATTGTACAAAATTGTTGTGGAGCACATTTCAGGCGCAATACAGCAGCAGAGGTGAGCTGCCATGCCTGTACATTTGGTTTTGCAGGTGAAGTCAGTGTTAGAACACGGTAAAGTTTTTCATGTGCAGTTGGAGATGGTGCAGTGAAACATCACGCAGGGTGGGCACTGGGTGCAGCGTTTGCATATTGTCAGTATGGAAGAGGGTATGGTTGAAGTGTAGCTTATATATGCTTGGATAGTGCACTGTGTGCAGAGTGCTTGGAGTAGGGGCCGTGTTGTGAACAGTTTGTGGTTAGGTTGGCAGTGACACAGTACTTTCTGAGTCAAAGTGGGTAAGAGCATAGTATGTGACTGAAAGGGTGTAGGGGTGCCGGAGACAATGTAATGTTTGTAGAATATGGTAACTGTTGCATTTAACACAGTATAGCTCCATTGCAGTGCGGAGGTTGGGTAGGAGTGCTGGTGCCAGTGGTGCATATGTGCACAGTGGTGGCAGGTGACATGCTGACATGCATGGATGCATTACGGTGCAGGGAATGTTTGCAAGGAGCACACCCACTGCACCAATGCAGGCTTGACAGTACATGAGACACAGGGTGGTGATCTTTGGAGAATGTGTGTGAAGTACATTGTAGACATGCTACAGAAGCACAAGAGAGTAGAAAAGTGTTCATTGTGTGTTCCATGGTTGTGGTGATAGTTGCAACATGCTACAGTATTTGGTTTAGTTTAGTTTAGTTTAGTTTAGTTTAGTTTAGTTTAGTTTAGTTTAGTTTATTATTGGATAATGCGCTCAAAACCCTGGAGTTGCCGGGCGCAGCAGGTACAAGGATACCTAAGCTTAGGTTGCATACAGAGGATAAGAAACATGTCAGTACAGTGCATACACGTTACTACAAGCAGTTGAAATGGGACCTGACATGTTACAGTATTGAGAGTACGTATATACAAACAGGTAAAAAGGGTAAAATCGAAATAGTCTTAGACTGGGTTTCAGGAGTATCACGGCCGTTAGGTACAACAAAATTAGTTGTCGTTGGACCAGAGTCAGTTTTTTACCTTGCATCTAAAGCTGGAGTAGGGTAGGTTAGCTCTCAATGCAGTGGGCAGTGCATTCCAAGCCTAGGGGTTTCTAGCAGGAGGTGGTTAGTAGCCCTAGTGTGGTGTCTGGATGATTTTCTGGTCAGTCTGGCCGAGATGTAGGGGGGTGCTGTGTTGTTGAGACCTTTGTGGGTGAGAGATAGTGTCTTGAGGAGGACTCTGTCGCTGATTTTTAGCCAGTGGTGGTCTTTCCTGATGTTGGAAATATGTGCTCTACGGGGTATGTCAAGGGCTGCTCTAAGGGCGTTGTTTTGAAGGATTTGCAATTTATTTATGATAGTTTTATTAGCTCCCGCATAGAGGGCATTACAATAGTCCAGCTTTGACATTACTAATGTGTTAGCTAGCGTGATGCAGTTAGTTTTGGAGAGGTAAGGTCTACAGGTCCTGATTAATTTACAGGTGTACGCTGTAGAGGATGCCAAGGTATTAACTTGTTTTTTGAGGGATAGAGTGGAGTCAAGGTAAAAGTCTAGTGTTTTTACCTCGGTTGCCACCTTGATTGTGTTACCATCTATGTTGAAATTGCGATAGTTGGGACTCAGTTTTTTTAGGTTGGAGTCGAAGCCCAAGATCAGTATCTCTGTTTTGTCGTCATTTAGGCAGAGGCCGTGGGAGGCCATCCATGCCTGAATGAGGAGGTACATTTTGTTTACTAAAGCTGTGTCTTCGACAAAGTTGCCTGATAGTGGTATGAGAATCTGCGTATCGTCCGCATAATTAGTATAGGTTACCCCTAATCTGTCAAGTTTGTCAAAGAGTGGCTTAGTAAAGATATTATACATAGTCGGGGAGACACATGAGCCTTGTGGGACACCTCAAGTGATATGGATTGGGTCCGCTGCAGCTACAGGGGAGAACACTCTCATTGTACGGTTAGCTAGGAAGGATTGTACCCATGCGATAGCTTCACTTGAGAAATGGGCGGCAGACGCTAAGTGGTTGCATAATACTGCATGATCCACCAGGTCAAAGGCCGCTGATAGGTCAGGGAGGAGGAGCATAGCTGTACTACCTTTATCCTTCAACTTGTCGATTTGTGTCTTGAGGTCGATTAGGGCCGTTTCAGTACCGTGAAGTGGTCTGAAGCCAGATTGCCATGAACCTAATAGTTGGTGTGACTCCAGATAGTTTTGGATCTGGAGGTAGGCTACTCTATCAATGATTTTAAGGAGAAATGGGACCGTGGTAATGGGCCTATAGTTAGTGGGGATGACTGGGTCAAGTGACTGTTTTTTGAGTAGGGGCAGTACCCAAGATTCTTTAAGGTTTGTGGGTACCGTACTCGTATTTAAAGAGGCGTTAATTAGTTTCGAGATGAAGGGTGCTAAATCTCTGGCTGCATCCTTGATGATTTGCGCAGGGCAACTGTCGCCTTGGCAGTTCGATGGTTTAAGAGATAGAATGACCTTTTCAGTTTCCAGTATAGAGATGTTGGTAAACCTGAAGGGATTACCATTGCTTTGGGTGGATGTGCTGGGTATCTCTTTCAGTAAGGTGGTGTGAGTTCCACTAGGGCTCAGGGAAGCTTTTTTCTTAGCAATTTTAGATTAAAGGGTTGTGATTTTATTTGCTAGGGCATTTTGGATACTGGTGCACCAAGATTTGTCCTTGGGGACATTGTCTGTAGGGGCAATTGGGTTTTCTAGTTCTCTGAGAATAGTGAAGAGTTCTTTGGAGTTCGAGTTGGCTTTACTGATTCTTTCGTTAAATGAATCTTTTTTAGTTTGCGTTATTTCCTTCTTGTATCTTTTGGCAAAGTTGGAAAGTGTGGTTTTATTGTCAGCAGAAGGAGTGTGCCTCCAGATAGCTTGGAGTTTGTGTTTATGGATGCGCATTTCCTTGAATTGGGGAGTGAACCATGAATTAAGGTGAGTTTCACGTTTACTTTTATGGAATTTGATAGGGGCAATCAAGTCTAGAGCTTTAGCCATGGAGTTGTTAAATGACTCAACTAACTCGCTAGGGTTAGATTCACTGGAGCTGGCAGTGAGAGCTGGTAGGAGTAGTGGGAGTTGTTTTTCGGCTGTGATTTCTTTTTTGCTTCTGGTTGGCATGGGGGGTGCTATTTTATTCTTGTTAGGTTTGGGAGGCTCTATGTTGGCTGTAAAGCATATAAGGTAGTGATCCGTCCATATTTGAGGTAGAATACTAGAGATGGTGATGTCACAGTTGTGGTTAGCTATCCAGTCTAGTGTGCGTCCTTTTATGTGTGTAGGAGCTAGGACTTTTTGAGTAATGTCATGATTGACTAACATGGATTGGATCGATTGGGCTTGTTTGTCCTCAGCGTCATTAAAGCCCAGGTTAAAGTCAACTAGTAAAAGGAGCTGGGTGGAGTCTTTAATGCTTGTAGTGAGGAGACTGAATAGGTCTTCCTCAAAGTTGCCTAGTGGCCCTGGTGGTCTGTACACTAGAAGTATAGTTAGAGTGCTATTGTTGGAGATCGGTAATTTGGCTGAGAGATGTTTGCACAATGTGATTGCTGGGTGTGGGGTAAATCTAGCAGCTAGCTGCGTTTTGGTTATGATGGCCAGGCCCCCTCCTCTAGTGTTAGGCCGGTCGACTATTAGGATATTGTAATTGTCCGGTATGGCAGTCATGAGGGCAGGGCTAGCTGCATCATGGAGCCAGGTTTCAGAAACAGGAAGGATATCTAAGTTGTCCATAGCCAGTATATCAGCTATTTCAGTATTGTGTGCTATAAGGGACCTAGCATTAATAAGGGCTCCTGATAATGTAGGAGTTGTAGTGGTAACTTTGGCAATTCTGGGGCTAGGGTAGTTGGGTCTCCTCTGTTTGTGATATGGGTCACCTTGTGGTTCGGGACGATTTGCCGTCGCTGAGGCTAGGAAGTTAGGATTAGTGGCAGTAGAAGTACGTGTGGGTACTGGTGGACTAGTTCTTTTATTTTTGATGTCATAAAGTCGTGGCAACCTAGCTCTAAATCGTAAGTTTCTCTCTTGCAGATTGCAGGGGGTAAGGTTGGTGAGGGCGATTATTGTGGTGATGGTTAGAATGGTCCAGGCTAAGGACCAGGATGTATATAGGAGGCAGGTCTGGAGCGTGCGCATGTTGGGCGAAAAGGACACGGTGTCAGGTATATTAGACTGACCAGTAGGGACTGAGGTACAATTATGCTGATGCTTTAGCACCAAATTTTGGCAGTCTTAATTAGGGCTAGCGTACCTATATAATTCAGTGGGGCATCACAAGGCATCACAGTTAAGCTAAAATGCACATGGCAGCATCTAGATTAGAGGCATCATAGGTAGGCTACAATACACATGGCAGCATCTAGATTAGAGGCATCATAGGTAGGCTACAATACACATGGCAGCACTTAGATTGGAGGCATCACAGGGCATCACAAGGCATCACAGTTAAGCTAAAATGCACATGGCAGCATCTAGATTTGGGCATCACAGGTAGGCTACAATGCACATGGCAGCACCTAGATTAGAGGCATGACAGGGCATCACAGTTAAGCTAAATGCACAGGGCAGCATCTAGATTTGGGCATCACAGGTAGGCTACAACACACATGGCAGCACCTAGATTAGAGGCATCACAGGGCATCACAGGGCATCACAGGGCATAACAGTTAAGCTAAATGCACAGGGCAGCATCTAGATTTGGGCATCATAGGAAGGCTACAATACACATGGCAGCACCGAGATTAGAGGCATCACAGGTAGGCTACAATACACATGGCAGCACCTATATTAGAGGCATCACAGGGCATCACAAGGCATCACAGTTAAGCTAAATGCACAGGGCAGCATCTAGATTTGGGCATCACAGGTGTGCGATAGGAGAGAAGTTGTGAGTATGGAAAAGGGTATGGTTGAAGTGCAGCTTATATGTGGTTGGTTAGTTTGCTGTGTGCACATTTATTGAAGTAGGCCCAATGTTGTGAAGCTGTTGTGCTTAGGTTGGAAGTGACACAAGACTTTGTGAATGGCAGTGGGTAGGGGTGGTGCAGGCTGTGGTATGTTTGTGGATTCTGCTAATTGTGACATGTTTTTATGAATGGATGTTCTATGGTGTGGGGGAGTTGGGTAGAAGTGCCAGTACATTTGTTACATTTGTGCATATTTTGTTAGATACCCACATGGTCGCATGCATGTATCCATAGTTTTGAGGTGGGTCTGGGCAAGGGCTGCACTGTTGTTTGCATGGCCAAAGGTGTGCTGGGTGCGCCGCAGGATCTTTGGTGAGGCTGCAATCGTGCATTCGTTAGCAGATGTTTCTGGTGCAGGGGTTTTGGAATGCAACGGAATGTGCACTGACAGTGTGTAACGGTAAATATGGAGTGGTATAGAGAAATTATAGTGTGCAATGCAGAGGTTTGTCATGTCATAGCTGTATGCGTGTTTGATAATTTGACAGCATTCAATGAGGGAACGCTGCATTAATGCCATTGCAAAGGGAAGAAGTATTGTGCCTACTATACTGGGCCGAGGCCCTCACGGTAGATGGGAAAGCGCACGTGGCACATCCTGCCATTATGAGCATGCTGGCCATGGACATGGAACTGTGGGAAATAGGCAATTAGATGTTTGGGGTGTGGTTCACAGGAAGGGGCGGTACCATATCTTCCCAATACTGTGTTGTGAGGTTGGTGGAGATGGAGAGACGCACAGTGCTTATCATCGGTGATACCTTTGTGTGCCATCTGCACAGGTCTTGTGTGCAAAGAGGTGTCGCTGGTAATTTTGGGTTGGAAGGAGTGGACGCTTTCTGGGACTGTCAGGGTGACTGCAGTTTCTGCGGGATGGTTCGGCTTTGCTGATATGTGTCCTCCGTCACAGACGTAGACTTTGTCGTGGTGCACTGTGGAAGTCTACATTTGGGTTACATGTCATGTGGACGTTTAATCTGTCACCTGAAGAGGTTGCTGAACGCAGTGATGCAGATTTTTCCTACTGTCAAGGTTGTATTCTCATGCATGACACCAAGAGGAGTATGGACCCATGCCGGTGCAATTTGTCCCTAGCCAGAGGTCGGAAGGTGTGTTATCAACAGAAGCATGTGTGAATTTATCATGAGGTGGCAAAATATGCAGTGGTTCCATAGAACTGGCATTTATTTGAGCGCCCTTGGCAATGCCGTTTTCTTTTACACTGTGCAAGAAGCATTGACCAGAATGGGGTAAAAATGTGAGGAGAGGCAAACGGAAGCACATATAAAGAGAAAAAACAAAATAAGTTGCTTGCATGCAGGTGAAAAAAAACCTATACATCTACGATGGAAGACTCAATCCCCTATACATCTTAAGATTGCTTCCCCCAGCACCCCCAGTCCACCCAACGCCCCACTATCACGAAAAGGTAGCAGATTCCGCAGTACTTTCAGGATTACACATGCCACATCCTGGGTGGCCATGTGGATGTATGCGGATGGAGAAATCGTGCATACTTTTACTGAAGTTTGCAGCGGACGTGCCTTTAAATGGCACAACACTTGTACTGT
Source organism: Ambystoma mexicanum (assembly GCF_040938575.1). Classification (NCBI taxonomy): domain Eukaryota; kingdom Metazoa; phylum Chordata; class Amphibia; order Caudata; family Ambystomatidae; genus Ambystoma; species Ambystoma mexicanum. The sequence goes on along the minus strand of NC_090921.1, from coordinate 1,157,898,462 downwards.
AAATGTGTAACGGTACATTTGAAGTGTTGTACAGGAGTGACAGTGTTGAATGATGGCAGCTTCGATGCGATTGGTGGATGCATGTGTCCCTATTCACGCGTAACCCAATGAGGTAGTGCTGCAGAGAAGATAGTGGAAAGGGAAGAAGGACTGCTCCAGTTTTACAGGGGTGCGGCCCTTTCGGTACTTGGGGAGGTGCACGTGCTAGAACCTGCCCTTCCCATCTTGTTGACCAATTGACATGGGACTGTGGGGATTGTCCAATCAGGTGATTAGGGTGTGCGGCAATAGGAAGAAGGACTCCTGATTCACTCGTGCCTGGCCCTCGCCATAATTGGGAAGGCACATGTGCCACATTCTGCGCTTCTCGCCATGCTGGCCTATGGAAATGGGACTGTAGGGATTGTCCTATCAGGTGCTCAGGGTGTGCGTCACAGGAAAGCGCACCAATAGGAAGAAGGGCTCCTCCTGCTTCACTGGGGCACGGATCTTGCGCTAGTTCGGAAAGCGTACGTGCCACATTCTGTCCTTCTAAGCATGCTGGCCAATGGGAATATGATTGTGGGGATTATCCAATTAGCTGCTTAGGTTCCTGCCTCAAAGGAAGGGGCAGGCAACATTCTTTACTTTGTGTACTCAGACTGGTAGAAATGGAGAGACGCAGAGTGCTGTTACTGGGAGATGCCTTTGTGGTACATTTGCACAGGTTTGCTCAGGAAAGAGACTTACATGACAATTTCGATTTGGAAGGAGTGGAGGAATTGTGGTGCGTTGCCGATGTCTGCAATTTTGGCGTTGTCATTGACCTTTGCAAAGAAGTGGTCACTTTCGTGCCTTTTCATGTTGTTGTGGTACAGTACAGAGTTTAGCATTTGGGTTACGCGCCTTGTTCATATGTGTTGCATCAACTCAAGCGATTGATGAAAGCAGTGAAGTGTTTTTTTCCCACTGCGAAAATTCTATTCTCATCTATACCGCCAAGAAGAGGGTGGGACTGTTCTAATGCAGTTTGTTCACACCCAGAAGGTGAAAGGAGTATCATCAATGGAAAAATTGCTACTTCTTTGTGCAATTCTGGAATGTTATTCTGCAACACTGACATCATTGCTTCTAAAAATGCAGATTTCTTCCATGACAATGGAATTTCTTTGTCCAACATTGGCAATGGTATTTTGTTGCTCCATCTACAAGATGTGTTGAAGAGCTTACTGTAAGAATGCGTGGAGTACAGAATAAGAAAAATCTGTGTAAAAAGCGAAAATCCCTTTCTTATCCATACCACTCTGAAGAATATGGGCCTGTTCTAATGCAGTTGTTCATAGTGAGAGGGAGGAAGGTGTATCATCAATGGAAGCATGTTTTCCTTTTTGTATGATGCTGCAATGTTCTTCAGCAACAATTACATTATTGATTCCATTGATAATGGAATTATTCCATGATAATGGCATTTCTTTGACCAATATTGGCAATGGTGTTTTGTTGTTCGATCTATAGGATGCGTTGAAGAGCTTACTGTAAGAATGGGCAGAGTGCAGAAAAATAAATATCTCTGTAAAAACCATAAAAGCATCTAAAAAAACTAAAACCACAAAAGGCTATTTTTAGAGCCACCACTACATATGAAATCCACTGTCCTGGTTGAAATATATTGCGCCACGCCCGCAGACAGCACGAAAAGTACACGGACACTGCATTACTTCCGGGATTCCACGTGCCACATCCGGCCCATTTGCAGAATGGTGTGCATAGAAATAGGTCTGTGGAAGCTAAGAGATTGTGCAATAAGGCTTCTGGGTGCGGTGTGACCAAGAATTTGTTGGAAGCGTAACGTTTGCAAAATAGTCACCAATGAAATATTATAGCACTGTATATAATCTTGCTAGCAGGTAATTGCAATAGCTACTGCAAAGGGTGGGCATAGACTTGGACATGCATTGCGAATGAAAGCGTCGACTGCAACTCAGTCCCAATACCCACTGTGTCCCTTTCTTCTTGCCTGTGAACAAAGGGCCACTCTACAGGTTGCTATGAACAATACAATACAACAGCAAATGTATATATCCAATGTCTAATGCACTAGCCCTAAACAGCTTTTGCAGTGGCGCTGCCATATGTCTGATTGTCTCACCACGGATAATGTGTTCTCGCAGATATTGCTCTGCAGCATATTGTATGACATGTATTATGCAACAAAACTGCAATTTGTATGTCTTCAAATATAGAAATCTGTGCATCGAAGGTTGTCACTTGATGGCACGCCATTAGCCGTATCTGTAGCATTCATGGAGATGAGTAAATGTTTGCCACATAGGAATGCTTTTCATCAGGAGACATGCAGTTTCATTAGGGAGAGCAACACAACAGTTGTTCAGGCAGCTGCACGCGGCCACAGTATCTTTGCAACCGGCACTGAAAATCTTTGAGATCCTAAGAGTTTGTTTTTTACTTAGCTATGCTTACATTTAACTGTCTGCGAGTTAGCAAGCAGCAACAGCGTTCATATTTTTGAGACTCACTACGGACTGTCATAAGTGCAGTGCAATCTTTTATGCACCTGTACAAACTGCAGTGAGCAACTTGCTACGTAACCTCATGGTGCTAAGTGCAGAGACTGTGTGTCAATTCACGGGTCATGGAAGGGCAAGCATATCATTAATCAAAGCAATGGGCCATTTAACACGCCCAATGTACACTGGAGCCTGCTGCTCCTTGCTCCCAATGGGCCTCAGGCACCCAGCCATGACGCAGCCATAAATCGGTAGCTTTGCAACACAAAATCCATAGGCGGCAGGACTGTTTCAAATGCTGTAGCCTGTCACATGAATCCATAGGGTTGGCGACAGCGGCAGCATTACCAGGAGACAGAGGATGACATACGCATACGTATAGTTGTGCAACTGACAGACGTCTGGTGCCACGACCAATTGAAAGGGAATGAGAAGATGCAGACATGAGGCCAGTCCTGTAGTCCTATAGACACTTCCATTGTGATTGGACATACGCCAGGCAGGTGCATTGTCAATAGGAAACCTCCATTTTGCTTACCTGCAGGCATCTTGGGCAGCACTGTGCGCTACAGAGCCACAATGCAATTACAGCACCAAAGCAACAAATATGCACACACTCACAAACAGTTTACAAGTACACAATTAATTTGTAAGAAACATCACCATTATTCAGATAGGCTAGAAGTACTAGTAATTGTTTAGCAATTGTTCCATTTTTACGTACAGGCTGTGTACGTTGCTTTTTACAGCGTCTCATTCATTTCGTGTGGCTACATACTGTTGTGGAAGAGGCGCCGCTTCTGATGCATTCCTTTAATGTAAAGTATTACCTGTTAAACACAAACATGTGTGTCAAGTGTACATACTTTTTAGACTGTGCTGCTTGCCAATGCTGTTACTATCGTTACTCATTGCGGACAAAAGTCTCATTGGCTTGCAGTACGCCGTGATGTCGGCGAACATTGGACACAGCCGGTGGTTGACTAGAGGGAAACGTGCTGTGCGTCAACATTTTGAGAAATGCCGCCATGGTGTATCTGTGGACAGTGGGCGCTGAAAGGGCATGGCAAACATACTTAATGCCATGTGGTGGTGGGAAGAAGGGATGGAAAGGGTGGGAGAGTGAAAAGTGGTCAATCTGAGATATGGTATTAGGTGGAAGAAGACAGTGGTGTGCCCACAGTATCCGTGCCTACTGCACAAATTCACGGGTCCCTCCATATGTGACTACCATGTGTGGGGATTGCAGATAGCCTTCGTTATGGCATGGTAGTTTGTGCTGTGACCTCTTACTGTGGTCACTAGTGGCAGCTCAATTACAGATGGGGAGTGCATTGCACAGGACATAAACATTGTAACATAGCGTTTGCTATGTTGTGTTGCATGTGGTAAGCCTGCAACCTCTTCCATTCATGGATGGAGGCCTTGCACCCACAACTATGAGCCCTGGTTGCAAGTAGGTTTGACATTGTTGCCTTGTGTGTGTGGTGTGTCAGCATTGCATACATTGTTGGTTCGATGGGAGCACCAGAAGTGAGCTGACATGCGTATATAGTTGGTTCAATGGGTGTGGTCATTGTTAGAAAATACTACAGTTTTCTGTGTATGGCTGGAGATGGTGCAGTGACAAGCCCTGCAGTGTGCCCACTGGGTGCAGTGTTGGAATACTGTCAGTATAGAAGAGGGTAGGGTTCAAATGCATCTTCTTTGTGCTTGGATACTGCAGTGTGTGAACTGGGTGCAATGTTCTAATAGTGTTTGCATAGAAGTGGATATGGTTGAACAGCATACTGTATGGGCTTGGGTAGTGCCCATTGCGCGGAGTGCTGATTACTGTACTGCACTGTGAAGTATTGGTTTTGTGCACTGAATAGAGTGTTTGGAGCAGGGCCACTGTTGTGAACAATGTTTTGGTTTGGTTGGCAGTAACAACATACTATGTGAATGAAAGTGGGTAGGGGTCCCGGAGGCTGTGTTATGTTTGTAGATTCTGCTAACTGTTGCATGTTTCCATGTATAGCTGTCATGGTGCGGAGATTGGGAAGAAGTGCTGGTGGCTGTGGAACATTTGTGGATTGTGGTACTTGGTCGCATGCATGGTTGCATTACATTGTGGTGGGTGTGTCCAAGGCCTAGACTATTGGATACATGGTCAAAGGCCGTAGGCCGTAGGCCATGCACCCAAGAACCAAGGCCTTGACCACTTCCACCACAGCAGTGCAGTGTGAACCCTGCATCAGTCAGTGGGTGGTGACCTGTAAAGAATGGTTGTGGAGAACATGTAGACTTGATAGAGCAACCGAAGTGAGCTGACCTGCGTACATTGTTGGTTCCATGGGTGTGGTCATTGTTGGAACATCCTACAGTTTTCAATGTATGGCTGGAGATGGTGCAGTGACAAGTCCTGCAGTGTGGCCAATGGGTGCAGTGTTGGAGTACAGTCAGTGTAGAAGAGGGTAGGGTTGAGGGTAGGGTTGAAGTGGATCTTCTATATGCTTGGATACTTTGGTTTGTGCAGATTGGTGGGAATAGGGTCAATGTTGTGAAGATTATTGGCAGTGACACAATACTTAGTGACTGGAAGTGGGAAGGGATGCCTGAGGCTGTGGTATGTTTGTGGATTCTGCTATCTGTTATATGTTTCCAATCCTCGCTGTGTTATGGTGCGGGGGTTGGGTAGAAATGCTGCTGGCGATGTAACGTTTGTGGAGTGTGCTATCTGGCCACATGTTCGTATGCATGGCTCCATTATGTTGTGCTGGGTGTGGGCAAGACTCTTGTGTGCATGGCCACAGTCAAGATGGGTGATGCTCTGGATGATTTTGGATGGTGAAATCGTGGAATCTATTGCAGACCTTTCGACTGGAGGTGCTTTGGAAGCACACGTGACGGGCACTCAAAGTGTTAACGGTAAATATGGAGTGTTGTACAGAAATGATAGCGTTAGATGCAGAGGTCTTCGATGTCATTGGTGCATGCGCATGTGAATATTTCACAGTACCCAATAAGGGAGTGCTGGAAAATGAACAGTGGACAGGGAAAAAGTACTGTGCCTGCTTTATTGCGGTGCAGCCCTCACTGTAGCTGGGAAAGTGTACGTCCCACATCCTGCCATTGTGAGTATGGTGGGCATGGAAATGGAACTGTGGGGATTATCCAATCAGGTGTTCAGGGTGTGGTTGACAGCAAGGGGTGGTTCTCTTTTTTCCCAATACAGAGTTTGAGAAACGCACAGTGCTGATCGTGGGTGATACCTTTGTGCGACATCTTAACAGGTGTGCCGTGCAAACTGGCATTGCTGATCATTTCGGGTTGGAAGGAGTGAACGCTTTGTGGGGCAGTCTCTATAAGTGCAGTTTCCACGGGATGGTTCACCTTTACAGATATGTGGCGTCTGTGGCTACCTTTAATGTTGTGGTGGTGCATTATGGAAGTCGATATTTGGGTTGCATGTCGTGTGGACATTTGCTCCTTCACCTGAAGAAGTTGCTGATTGCAGTGATTCTGATTTTTCCCACTGCCAAGGTAATTTCCTCATGCATAACACCAAGAGGAATATGGGACCATGCCAGTGTAATTTGTCCCCAGCCAGAGCTTCGAAGGTGCTATATAAACAGAAGTATGTGTGAATTTATGTGCACTGCTGGGATGTTCTCCACCCACTATGAGATCATGAGGTCGCAAAATATGCAGTTGTTCTATAGAAATGGCATTTATTTGACTGCCATTGGCAATAACATTTTATTTTACACTGTGCAAGAAGTGTTGGCCAGAATTCAGTAAAAATGTAAGGAGGAGAAGCAATCAGAAACTATGCATTTTTTTGTATTTGGTTAAGTGAAAACCTTTTACAAAACTTCTATTTCCATTTAGATTTAAAACAACAAACAAGAAATTTTTCCCAAAAACACATCCTCCTTTTCTAAACAATTTGCGTAGCTATCAAGCGCTATGCCTAAACAGAATAACATAATACACTTTTTACAGTTTACATTTTGCTCGAATAACGCATACAAAATAACAATTAAAAAATGAAAAGTCTGAAGAGCACAATGCCTGATATACACAGAAATGAGTTAATCCTTCATACTGCTCTTTCACTATCAGAATGATTTTCCTAAAAAATACAGATTTTCCTAGGCTACTTTTGAGATCTTTTTGGACATCACAATGTCAAACTTCGCGAGGACTTTTACCACTGCTATTGCCAAGGAACCCTTTTCCCCTTACTGAGAGTATCTCTCCTGTACATGCTATATTAAGCCTTATTCTGAGGAAGTTCATTCTGATCCTCCAGTCTGGGAATTTCAAAAGATATTGGGTCTAAACTCCTTGTTTTTTTCTGCTTTTAGGAAGAGATGTTCAGGGGTATGGGAGCGCATCCATTTTATCGATTGTCGTTATCCAGTCTGTTTCTTCTAAAAGCTTTTTTGCCCTTAAAGGGTTAAGTATCAGCGTCTCCAAGTCAGTTCCTTGCTTTTTCCAAGCCTTTCAGTGTTCTTTCTTCCAGATTTGATACTATTGTCAATTTTTTTTGCTTCCAGATGGGCTTTAATATCAAAGTACAAGGTGTCTTTCTGAGCAGTGATTATTGGTCGAAAGAGGGAGGTTAGTTTCCATTCTGCCTGAGCTTTTAGTGACCTTAGGCCCAGAATGAATCTGAGAGAGGACATTGGAAGGCTCAATGGGAGACACAGTACTCTCTTCAAGACTAACCCCCCCATCCTTTGCCAATCTACATTCCATAAACATGTTTTTGTTTCTAACCCATAAAGGATCACTGGGACCCCTTTGGTGATGTAGAATTTAATCAATGGCATGAGTTAAAATATGCAGAATTGTAATAAGATCTTTTTCATCTGGGGAACTAGCTGTGAGATTGTTAGTTGCACATCGTGTTCTACCATCCCCTGTGATGGTGCTGCATAAACCTTGTAGCCCATATAGGTTAAATCTTCCACTCTTAAGATACTCTGTCCCCCAAGCTTCCAGTCTGGATAGTTTATCTTTAGTGGATGCTTGAAGACTACTATCCTTGATTTCTTTGGGTTGATGGCCAGATCGTTTTCCTTTGCATAAATGTCCAGTCTGCAAAGAAGTCGCTGCAGCCCTATCGGGGTCTTGTCCAGCAGGACTACGTCATCAGCGTAAGCGAGCCAATGGATCTTGCACCCATTGATTATGGGACTGACAAGTGCTGATTCTTCCAATGCCTCTCCCATGTCTGCAAGGTAAAAATCAAAGAAAAAATGGGGCACCCAGATAACCCTGATGTTCTCCTCTTTCTACCTTGATTAAGTCTGACAGATGTCCTTCGTTGTCTAGCTGGACTCTGATAGTAGTATCCTTGTGGAGTTCTACCAGCATAGACAGACGTTCCTCCGGTATACTCCATTTCTTCAATTTTGCCCACAAGCATGTTCTGTTCACATGGTCGAACACCTTTGAAAAGTCTACCCAGGCACCATATAGCTGTTGTTCTCCTTTGGCCTTTGTCTTTTCACTAAAGATGTTTAATATTAGTCCATTTAATGCTGCCGAGTGTCCGCCTCTGAAATCTGTTTGATGTTTTGAGAGTATTTTTTTTCCTTTAGCCAAACCTCTATCTCCCCCAATAGGATTTTCATGAAGCGTTTACTCTCAATGTCTAGGAGGGCGATGGGTCGATAGTTTGTGGGTTGAAGCCGGTCGCCCCCACTTGAATAGCGGGATAATAACTGCCGATTTCCATGATGCAGGGAATAGTTGGCTTTCTAAGATCGCTCTAAATAGCCAGGATAGTATTTGGGCCCAGAGTAGAGGCTGTTTTTTCAGCACTTGGTAAGTTAGGCCATTTGGCCCTGGTGCTTTGGAAGTAGAGGATTTGGCAATATGTTCTAATAAGGACTGCTCCCCCAGAGGGAGACACCAACAGACAGATAAGTCTGAAGTACTTTCCATTTCCACCGGATTCTTGAAGCTGGCTGACAGATACTCTATCCAATTCTTTTCTGGCACCAAGTTACATAATGCAGTGTCTGGGTTGCCTTATAGGCGATGCATTACTGACCAGAATTCACCTGCGTCATTACTTCCCGCCAATTTCAGCATGCGCTCACCATCTTGCTGGAGTCGCCACATCCTCCTGGCCACCGACCACTGCTTATACCTTTGTGAGGCTCTCTTGGACTCCCTTCCATAATCCTCTCTGCTAAGGTCTGCTCTTTTCAGTTGTCTCAGTCTCTGATTGAGTAGCTTTGTCTCCTGTCTGGTCACCTCATCATGTGAGTGTCGATGCACTTGTTTGGTTCCACTGCTCCCCCCCACACTTGGTGGGCAAATCTGCCAAATATATGTTGTAAATTCCTCAGGCTTACATAAGCCCTGCTGGATATCATCTGGGATCTCTAGAAGACTTTTATTTAGAACATCCCCTTCTTTTTTGTATTTACACAGGCGTAACCTACCATTCCTTAACAAATAGGATTGGGCCTGCTTAGCTCGTAGATCTGATGTAATGTCTGAGAAGAGTAATTCCAATCTGGAGTGATCACTTCCACCCCCTTGCTCTATCTTCAATGTGACATCTAATGTGAAGAGATCCGCTGTCATAAATATATAATCTATTATCGAGGCAGAGCTCCCTCGATGCCAGGTCGGGGCTGCTGGGCCTTCTCCTGGCAGACTTCCACTCACCATTTTCAGTCACCATCCTGCTATGAATTCCACCCAAATTCTTCCAGTGCCTAAGATCATTCGAGACCCATGTTTAACAGGTTTTTTTTCCAACGCTGCGCATTGGGCATTAAAGTCCCCCGTTAATATTACTCAGGCACTCCCATTGCCGGTTTTGATTTTTTCCAGCAGTTTAGACAGAGTGTCATGGAAGACCTGAAGGCTACAACAGGCGGGGATCCAATAGATATTTTCCAAGAACACCTCAAAGCAAGGTTTTGAGTTATTTATAGTTAGCTTGCTTGGATGCCGATTTTATTTTAAAAAATCTCTGTCCAGTCTTCTATTGTGGCGTTTCTGAATGCCATCAACAGGCCTCCTGACGGTCTGCGCTTGGATTTTTGAAGAACAGGTAGGCAATAAAAAGTATATCCTTCAATTGTGATTGGATTTACCAGCTACGTCTCTTGTAGAAAAAGGATATCTATATTCCGAAATAGATGGTTTTTCATTTCCCTGGTGATGAATGTATTGGAGCCCCACGTGTTACAGCTCACCATAGACAACCCTTTCTGCCTAAAGAGACTGGTTCCCTAACCCCCAATTTTTGCCGGACCTGTGTCAGGATCTCCGGAAGCATTGCAAGAGCTTTATCCTGAATATTACCCATGCTGTTTCTCTCTTCCACTCGGGTAATCTCCAGTTTACTGCTTTCTACAGAATATCTACTAGCTCTGGAGGACCATTTTGGTGCCTGTAGCACTATGGAAGCTGTTAGTGGGAGCTTTGTGCATGACACTGTGGGGCCGATTCATGGAATAAACGTGCACCGAAAATCCCAGCGCAAGGAGGTGCAAGCGTGAGAAAGCAAGCGCACACGTGCGATTAAAGCAAGGCGCTGTGCTACTTTCCCACTGGTTGTGCGCCAAATCTGTGCATGGCGCACGCTGGCGCACACGTCCCCAAACAGCGTGCGCTAAGCGCACAGCGAAAGCGCATATAGCGCAGCGCACACAACTAAAGTAGGCAGAACAGGGGGCGTAACACGCGGAATGGGGAATAACGCGTGAAAAAGAAGGCGTAACGGGGGAAGTACTGCTGGGAAGTACACGGAACGCCCACATGCACGTGGACCACACATATTCATGGAATCGAATAAGGCAAACCCGCGCACGGGCAAAGACACGCACAGGCCTAAACACGTCCGCCACACGAAGGCAGGCGGTAGCGTCCCTGCACATTACAAAAGTGTGCACAAATAAAAAGCACGCATGTACTGGGTGGGGTACGTGTATTTTAGGGGTGCACGGGAAGTTTCACACGCAATTGGCCTGGGTACGTGTATTCCTGGGGTTCGCGGGAAGTTTTACACACGATTTCAGCAGGGTACGTGTATTTCAGGTCAGGGGTGCGCTGGAAGTTTCACATGCGATTTCAGCAGGGTACGTGTATTTCAGGGGTGCGCGGGAAGTTTCACACGCGATTTCAGCAGGGTACGTGTATTTCAGGGGTGCACGGGAAGTTTCACACACGATTTCAGCAGGGTACGTGTATTTCAGGGGTGCGCGGGAAGTTTCACACGTGATTTCAGCAGGGTACGTGTATTTCAGGGGTGCGTGCGAAGTTTCACACGCGATTTCAGCAGGGTATGTGTATTTCAGGGGTGCACGGGAAGTTTCACACGCGATTTCAGCAGGGTACGTGTATTTCAGGGGTGTGCGGGAAGTTTCACACGCGATTTCAGCAGGGTACATGTATTTCAGGGGTGCGCGGGAAGTTTCACATGCCATTTCAGCAGGGTACGTGTATTTCAGGGGTGCGTGGGAAGTTTCACACGCAATTTCAGCAGGGTACGTGTATTTCTGGGGTTTGCGGGAAGTTTTACACGCGGAAGGGCAATGCCCGTGCGCGATACGTCACAGACGTGCTTACGCGCTAAGGGCCTTTGGTCCAATGAAATCGCGTACGTGTGCTGACGCGCTTACATGCTAAGGGCCTTTCCTCGAATTACACGCTGACGTGCAATTTTTTCACGTGCCAAATTACTCCGTATCAAGCTGACATCGCGAAAACACACGGAAGACCATGCTCCTGCCCTGAAGGCCATTTTCCTTTCCCCCAGAGCCCCGAACACTCTCCCACCTGCCATCTGCTGCTGCCTGACTGCCTGCTGCCCACGTGCCCTGCTATTTGGTGCCTGCACATCAGCCATCTGCAGGGGTCCAGTTGCTGTGTCCACCCCTGCTGGAACAGAAGACTCCTGACTGGGATACCATCGCTCCACAGCCCAGCCCCAGGACCCAGTTGCCCACCTATGCATGCCTCGGGGGTCACCATGTCGGGGCAAACACCATCTGAGACCACTGGCGACCCCCAGCCAGAAGGGCAGAGGGCCACCAGCTTCAGTCAGAAGGAAGTTGGTGTCCTGGTGGAGCATGTCCTGGGGCATTATGATGCCCTCTTCGGAACATCACGCGCCAACAGGGAAGGATGGGATAGGATCTGGGACGACTTTGTGGTTGCCATCAACGCGGAGGGGGTGGCAACCCGCAACATCCACCAAGTCAAGAAGCGCTGGGAGGACTTGAGGTCCAAGACCCTCATAAAGGCCCGACGCCTCGTGGAGGGGGGCCGGGGCAGCATGAGTACCATCCAGAAGAGGGTCCTGGAACGCGTAGGCCCAGCGCGCCACACCCAGATCCTTCAGAGGCAGACCCGTCTGGAGTTGGGCGGTAAGTGGCCAAGCATTGCTGTGTGAGACAGGGCATGTTGCAGGGTGCTGTTTGGCTGATACTTGCCTGTATGTGTGACATAGGCCATGTACGTATGTGTGTGTGCAGGGACATCATGTTCATGCATGTGAGACCAGTAATGTGTGAACCACATGGTAGGTGCATGTGTTACAATGCAACATGTGGAGCAGCATGTGGAATGCACACATGAATGCATGCCTGTCTCTGTTATTGGTCATGGATGGAGTGTGAGAGATGGGTGCTGCGGTCATGGACATGTATGGTGTCCATGTCTGTGTGTCTGACTTGCGTGTCTGTGACTTGTAAATGCCATGGATGCATGACACATGTCTGTGACAATGTTCAGATTCACTGATGCAGCCTACTCATCCTTGTATCCACTGTGTCTGGGGTGTACGAGGCCAGATGGATGAAACTACTGTGAAGTGTGTGCATGTGATAGGCATGACGCATGTGTAACGCTCACCTGATTCCCACGGAGGCGCGGGTCTTGGCAGGAAGCTGTCTGTGACTCGAAAAGTGATGTGCAGGACTCGATTGGCTTCTGGGGTCGAACCTCTTCGCACTGTGTGTCGGACTCGAAGAGTGAGGTTTCTTATATAGGTGAATGCTGGGCTCTCCATCTGCGTCTGGTGCAGGGTGCCGTTGCCAGTTCCTTCACTGGTGAAACACAGGCCTCTTGAATTCAGAGGATGGTTACCGTCGTTATCTGCACGAGCGGTGAGTTTCTGGACACCTTTTGTCTTTATAGTCTTTACATGCGTGGCACGTTTATATGCAGACTCTGTATAATGCCTTTCCCTTATGTATTGCAGGGCTTTTGAGATGAAAGATGAAGTGAAGCGCCTGGAAGTTCGTAAGTATGGCAAGCGCTCTAACTGTCTCTTTCCTTGCAGCTTAGTTTGTGTTAAAGAGACGCCGGAGAATTCGCAGGCGTTTCATTACGACGAGCGTGATGGACGTAAGTAAATACCTGCTTAATGTCTTTTCTTTTGCCTTGCAGATGTTGGGTTGCAGGGCCGGAGTCCGCGGAATGCCAGTAAGTTGTTAACGATACTTTGTCTTCACAGGCGGCGATGCAGGCGGAATTCACAGCGTGCCGGTAAGTACGGCAATGCTTTTGTTCTTGCAGGTGGAGATGCGGCGTGAAGAAACGGCCGCAGCCGATGGATCAGGTAAGTAAGCACTGCGTGTAGAGTTCGCCTTGCTAACCTGTTGTTTCTGTTCTTTGCAGGTGCTGATGATGTCTGGATACTGAAATGGTAAGTAGGATTCTTGCAGGTCCAGGATCGGAAGAAGAAAGGCCGGAGCAGACTCGGTGAGCGTTCTGCTGCAGATGCAGAATAACGCGAAGCGCGCTTCAACTATCGGGTGTGGTTTAAATAGCCTTGGAGTGATGAGGCATCTTCTTCCACGGCCCCGCCTAGGTAAGAAAAGAGTTCCAGTTTCCAGAAGAGTTCCAGTGCTGTATCCAGGGAGTGGAGCTGCCCCACCCAGGTAAGAAAGTAGTCCCTGTTCTCAGATGGCTTCTAAGTGGCTGGTAAGTAAGCAGCATGGTCTGCTGCAGGTAAGTCCACCCAAGCATCTTCACACCTATTATGAGCCCGGCGCTTCCAGTGCCGGGACCAATGGTTTTGAGGAGCCTGGTGCCATCGGCGCCAGGACAAGGTCCAAAAGGTCCCAGTGGGGACCGCTGGTGCTTAGGATTAGGGTTAGGGGCCTGCTTCCAAGGACGTTGGGCTGGTCCTGGCTCCTTGGAAGCAGTGATCATGACAGTACCCCCCCTCAAGGCCCCTCCTAAGCGTGTCTTCTCCGGGGGTTTTGGCTTGTCGGGGTGATTCAGATGGAATTTCTTGACCAGACGAGGTGCGTGGACATATTCTGAAGGTTCCCAAGACCTTTCCTGGGGGCCGTAACCTTTCCAATCAACCAGATAATATAACTTAGATTTGGAGATCTTGGAGTCTAGGATGTTCTTAACTTCGAATTCAAGTTCTCCATCTACTAAAACCGGTTCTGGGAATTCAGTCAATCAGGTTTCTGGTTGTACTGGTTTTAATAAGGAGACATGGAATACTGGGTGTATTTTCATATGCGTAGGTAACTCCAATTTGACAGCCACCGGATTAATTATGGCAGATATGAGATAGGGTCCAAGGTATCTCGGGATGAAGGTGCGGGATCCCTTTAGAGGCAGTTGCTTAGTGGATAGCCAGACCTGATCTCCTACAGCGTAGTGAGGAGCCTCTTTACGGTGTCGATCTGCTCCTCTTTTGAATTGAGCTTTAGCTCTTTGCAGATGGGCCGAGGCTTCCTTAAAAGCACGGGTGATCTCCGAGTGCAAGTGATCCACAGCAGGTGCTTCGAATTCTTGAGGAGGATCCAGGTTAGAGGTTCTAGGATGGTGTCCGTATAGTAGGAAGAATGGAGTCTTCCCTGTTCCAGAATGAATCGAATTATTGTAAGCGTATTCAGCGATCCAAAGAATATCCTTCCAGGATTTTCAGTTTGTTGGAGCATGCAACGTAGATATTGCTCTAGAGTTTGATTTGTCCTTTCGGTTTGTCCGTCAGTTTGGGGATGGTGACTAGTTGAAAGTCTTACATCAATTTGGGCTAGACGACAGCAACTGCGCCAGAAGTGAGAGATGAATTGACTTCCCCTATCGGAGACTAAAACTGAGGGAAAACCGTGCAGCCGAACGATGTTTTCTAAGAATTCTCGGGCCAATACTGAGGCTGATGGTAGACCCTTCAGGGGAATGAAGTGAGCCATCTTGGAGAATAGATCCACGACTACTAAAATGGTAGTATACCCCGAGCATGGAGGTAAGTCCGTGATGAAATCCATGGACAGGGTATCCCATGGACAGGGAGGGATGTCTAGTGGTTGTAATAGGCCGGCTGGTTTCTCCTTCTGACTTTTATTCTGGGCACACACACCACAGGAGATTACAAAGTCTCTAATATCCTTTTTCCATGACGGCCACCAGAAATGTCTTTTAATCTTTTCCCTGGTTTTGGTAATGCCAGGGTGACCCTCCATTAGAGAGTCGTGATAACAGGAGATTACTTGTTTTTGTATTTTCTCACAGGGTAAATGCAATCGTCCTCGGAAATATGGTAGGTCTTGATCCACTGAGAATTCCTTCCCCTTTAATTGCCAATCTTGCAAATCGCCCAGAGTAAGGAGTGATTTAACCATGGTCTTGATGTCCTCAAAAGATTGAGCGCTGACCAAACCCAAAATTCTTTGTTCTGGGATTATGGGTATTGGTTCTGGATTGGTCAAATGTTCATCTACTCCCATCCGGGAGAGAGCATCTGCTTTTCCGTTCTTACTGCCTGGTCGATAAGTAATTATAAAGTCAAATTCTGCTAGAAACAGAGCCCAGCGAAGCTGTCTGGAAGACTGAGCTCTGGCTGTCTTTAGGTATTGTAAATTGCGGTGATCAGTCATTACGGTGACTGTGTGTCTGGCTTCTAGAAGATAATGCCGCCAGGCTTTAAAGGCCGATCTGATGGCCAAAAGTTCCTTGTCTGTAATTGAATAGTTGATCTCGGGAGGCGAAAACTTGCGGGACCAAAAGGCAACAGGATGTAGTTGGTGTGTGGCCGGATCTCTTTGTGATAAAACTGCCCCCATAGCAAGACTAGAAGCATCCGTTTCCACGATGTAGGGGAGTTCTGGGCGAGGATGTTTTAGAACAGGTGCAGAAATGAATTTGGCTTTTAAGTCCTGAAAAGCTTGTTCTGCTTCAGAAGACCACTCAAAACGTTTGTTCTTCTTCAACAGAGCGGTGATGGGCTGGACTATCCGAGAAAATTCAGGAATGAATCTGCGGTAAAAGTTAGCGAACCCTAACATGCTTTGAACTCCTTTTACAGAGGTTGGTGATGGCCACTTGATGATTGCATCAACTTTCTTTGAATCCAT
The DNA here is from genome assembly GCF_040938575.1 of Ambystoma mexicanum. Lineage (NCBI taxonomy): Eukaryota > Metazoa > Chordata > Amphibia > Caudata > Ambystomatidae > Ambystoma > Ambystoma mexicanum. The sequence goes on along the minus strand of NC_090921.1, from coordinate 1,157,882,612 downwards.
ATGGACTCCGTTAGGTGACAATATGAATCCCAGGAACTCGACTTCCGTTACGTTGAAAACGCATTTCTCAAGCTTAGCAAAAAGATTATGTTGACGCAATCTCTCGAGAACTTTTTTAACGTGTCTCTGATGTTCCTCTTCAGATGATGAATAGACGAGGATGTCATCAATGTAGACAACAACACACACGTCTATGAGTTCTCTAAGAACATCGTTCATAAAATACTGGAAAGCAGCAGGAGCATTACACAGTCCAAAGGGCATCACTTGATATTCGAATAGCCCGTACTTGGTGCGGAAGGCCGTTTTCCATTCATCCCCCTCTTTTATCCGTACCAAGTGGTAGGCTCCTCTGAGATCCAACTTTGTGTATATACATGCATCTTTGACTTGATCCAGGAGTTCAGGGATCAAAGGTAACGGGTATCTGTTTTTAACAGTGATCTGATTCAGGGCGCGGTAATCTATGCAAGTCCTAAGGTCTCCTTCCTTTTTCGGAACGAAGAACAAAGCCGATGAAGCTGGAGATTTTGAAGGACGGATAAACCCGTTAGCTAGGTATTGGTCTAGGTATTGTCTGAGGTGAAGGTTCTCTGGCTCGGTGAGGGCATAAATCCTGCTGCAAGGAGGAGTTGTTCCAGGTATCAGATCTATTTGACAGTCGTAAGACCTATGAGGAGGCAGGGTGTTGGCTTGATCCTTCTGGAAGACGTCTTGGAATTCCTGGTATTCGGGAGGTAATTTGGGCACATCCTCAGAAGAGATTGCTGCCAGTGAAACATCAGGCCGAGGATAACAAGTGGTAAAACACTCTGGAAACTGAACCGTCTTTGCTCGCCAATCGATCTGAGGATTGTGCTTCTCTAACCAAGGGATTCCCAGAATGATCTGGAACTGAGGGGCCTTGATTACATCGAACACGATTCTCTCCCGGTGTCCATCTTGACTCACTAGTGTCACTTCTTGGGTGGCATGCGTTACTGGTCCGGAGGCTATCTCCGTGCCATCCACAGTAGTGATGACGTCTTTCACTGCCTTAGGGACAAGGGGTAGATTCATCCTTGATACCATTTCACAGTCCACATAGTTACCGATTGCTCCGCTGTCAATGTAAGCTTCAATTGCATGCAAACGATCCGGACGTTCAGGACTAATGAGGACCATGGGGATCACGAAATGCGAGGTCACGGGACAGATCTTAACGCTCGGCAAGAGGACCTCTACTCTTGTCGGGCGAGGTCGTTTCCCTGCTCAGAATTTGTGGTACAGGTATCCGCGGCTCCTACAGTCTTCTTAGCTGGTTTCACTGGACAGTCCCGAAGAAAGTGTCCTGAGTTACCGCAATAGAGGCATAATTGCAGCTGCCTTCTTCTTTCCCGCTCTTTCTGGGTTAAAGGTCCTTTCATGCCCCCTATTTGCATGGGTTCCACAGTGTCAGCTCCCTTATTCGAGGTCTGTGGTTTAGAAAACACTCGGGTATCAAATCTGGAACGATCTGCCTTCCTGTTCTGTAGTCTATGGTCCAATTGGACAACTAAGTCAATATAGTCAGAACATTCTTGTGGAGGATTCACAACTTGCGCTAACACATCTTTGAGCTCTCCACGCAGGCCTCTGTAGAAAAGCGTTATTCTTTTGTCCTCGGGCCATTGGGTTTCCACTATGAGTCTATTAAAGGAGGCTATATAAGTCAAGAGGTCTTGATTACCTTGTCGTAATGAGAGAAGCTCATTGTCCAAGGCCTGCCCTTGTGCATGTCTTGCGAACAGTTTCTCCATGCTGGACTGGAAGGCCTGAAAATCATGTAAAACCGGATCATCCTGGGTGACTAAAGGGATCGACCAATCTGCAGCGCTGCCACTGAGATAAGAAAGCACGAAAGCCACCTTGGTCTGGTCTGTTGGGAATGCAGCTGGTCGACATAAGAAGTGTAGGCGGCACTGATTGATGAACACTGCGAATTTCTTTGGATCACCAGAAAAGCGTTCGGGCGGAGCCAAGGGAACATTACTGGGCAGATTGATTTGCACTGGATTTAAAGATGATGCAGAAGGATAACTTCCTCCTGGAACAGGCAAAGGTGTCTGTCCTGCCTGCATTTGTAACAACTTCCTAGCAAGGTCCTCTGTTCGCTCCTTGGAAAGTATCAATTCTCTTCTTAGAGAGTTCGTTTCCTGACGAGCTGCATGTACTTCTGCTCTTAATTCCCCGAGCAACCGGTCTAGTTGGTCAGTGTCTGAGGTTTCCATTGCGCCTGGGTAGGAGTTTTGTGGTGGGCTTCGCGTTCTGTAACGCTCACCTGATTCCCACGGAGGCGCGGGTCTTGGCAGGAAGCTGTCTGTGACTCGAAAAGTGATGTGCAGGACTCGATTGGCTTCTGGGGTCGAACCTCTTCGCACTGTGTGTCGGACTCGAAGAGTGAGGTTTCTTATATAGGTGAATGCTGGGCTCTCCATCTGCGTCTGGTGCAGGGTGCCGTTGCCAGTTCCTTCACTGGTGAAACACAGGCCTCTTGAATTCAGAGGATGGTTACCGTCGTTATCTGCATGAGCGGTGAGTTTCTGGACACCTTTTGTCTTTATAGTCTTTACTTGCGTGGCACGTTTATATGCAGACTCTGTATAATGCCTTTCCCTTATGTATTGCAGGGCTCTTGAGATGAAAGATGAAGTGAAGCGCCTGGAAGTTCGTAAGTATGGCAAGCGCTCTAACTGTCTCTTTCCTTGCAGCTTAGTTCGTGTTAAAGAGACGCCGGAGAATTCGCAGGCGTTTTATTACGACGAGCGTGATGGACGTAAGTAAATACCTGCTTAATGTCTTTTCTTTTGCCTTGCAGATGTTGGGTTGCAGGGCCGGAGTCCGCGGAATGCCAGTAAGTTGTTAACGATACTTTGTCTTTACAGGCGTCGCTGCAGAACGAAGAAATCCGGAATTCACAGCGTGCCGGTAAGTATGGCAATGCTTGTGTTCTTGCAGGTGGAGATGCGGCGTGAAGAAACGGCCGCAGCCGATGGATCAGGTAAGTAAGCACTGCGTGTAGAGTTCGCCTTGCTAACCTGTTGTTTCTGTTCTTTGCAGGTGCTGATGATGTCTGGATACTGAAATGGTAAGTAGGATTCTTGCAGGTCCAGGATCGGAAGAAGAAAGGCCGGAGCAGACTCGGTGAGTGTTCTGCTGCAGATGCAGAATAACGCGAAGCACGCTTCATCTATCGGGTGTGGTTTAAATAGCCTTGGAGTGATGAGGCGTCTACTTCCACGGCCCCGCCTAGGTAAGAAAAGAGTTCCAGTTTCCAGAAGAGTTCCAGTGCTGTATCCAGGGAGTGGAGCTGCCCCACCCAGGTAAGAAAGTAGTCCCTGTTCTCAGATGGCTTCTAAGTGGCTGGTAAGTAAGTAGCATGGTCTGCTGCAGGTAAGTCCACCCAAGCATCTTCACACCTATTATGAGCCCGGCACTTCCAGTGCCGGGACCAATGGTTTTGATGAGCCTGGTGCCATCGGCGCCAGGACAAGGTCCAAAAGGTCCCAGTGGGGACCGGCTGGTGCTTAGTATTAGGGTTAGGGGCCTGCTTCCAAGGACGTTGGGCTGGTCCTGGCTCCTTGGAAGCAGTGATCATGACACCATGATGCATGTAAGTTTCAAACCAGCATTGTATGTTTCAAGAGTCCCTTGGACATGTATGCTAATGTTCATTGCATGCGCCATGCCTGTTACTGCATGTGTTTTGCCTGCACTGACCCATGTGTTGTGGAGGGACATGATGGAAGTGATCTTTGACAGTGCCACTCATCTGCTATTGCTTCCTGTCTATTGGACCATTGTACAGTACCCTGATGCTTGTGTTCTATGTCTCCCTCTACACAGCGGCAAGTGATGAAGAGGGCAGAGACGGCGCTGTGGAGCAAAGCGGCGGGGATGCCCCCACCAGCCGGCGACGCAAGGCCCAGGCACCCTCCCAGAATTTACCATCGTCCGGAAGTGAGAGGACTGGTGCTGCGTCTGCCACTACGGCTGCAGCGGAAGGGGTGGGTGAGCCCCCACAGGGGCTTGCAATGGCGGAAGACGGTGTGGAGACATCCAGGTTGCTTGTTTCCACAGAGTAGGAGGAGGCTGCTACTGAGCCGCACATGGGGCCTGGTGGGGTTGGTACCACTGGTGCAAGTGGTGCAGTCCAGGGGCAGGGGCAGGAGGCAGCACAGGTCGCCGTGGAGGGGCCTGTGCATGTCACTGTCCCTGACACTTTGACTGCACCACCATGCACCAGCAGGGATTCCCCATCCCAGGCCCATCCGCAGGTAGGGGGGATGTCCATGTCATCTGACACTCCTCTACCTGCAGATGAGGGGACCCCTGGCCATATGGCGAAGGTCCTGATTGGTGTCGCGTTGCGCACACGTGACATTCGTGATGACGTGCGTGCTTCCCGGGGGGAGCACACACGTCATCACGAAGAGCAGAGTGCCAACGTGGCCCAGTTGGTAATGTCCAGGGTCGGGGGTTTTGTACATGTGTCGGCCACTCTGGCGGCCCTCTCCTCCTCTGTGGAGACTGTGTGCCAGTCGTTCTCCATGCCGTCTTCCGGCCCAGATGCCACCAGGGCCCCCTGTGGTCCTGCCCTGACCAACGCAGCCAGCTCGGTGGGGATCCCCTCCCTGCCACAGTTGGAAGTCGGAGGTTCAGCAGGGGTGGACACCACAGCAACTGGACCCCAGCAGATGGAGGATGTGCCGGCATCATCGGGCAGGGCACGTGCACGACGGCATCGGTGGATTCCATCAGCCTGGATGCCGTCGTGCTGGCAGAGGCAGTTGCGTCGGAGGCAGCGGCAGGCTCAACGTTGGAGGCATCATGGCTCAGGGCCATATACATCAGAGGGGCAGGCATCGGCCGGAGGGCAGGAGGACCCTGGAATGGGAGTGTCTTCCGTGTGGCAATGGTTGGGTCAGCAGGTAGGTGCAGAGCGGCGGCGGGCGGAGGAGGCACGGCTCACAATGGTCAGGGCGGAGAACTCCATGCGCAGGGCGCTTAGGCGGGCTGAGTGCCTCAGGGAATTCGCAGGGAGTTGGAGGTGGACATGGCGTTATCCCTGTGAGACCTCGGGGCCAGAGAACAGGCCCGCCTCCAAGACATTGAACAGGAGTTCGATGATGCCCTGGCCCATGACATCAACAAGTGAGCCGTTGGACTTGCCCGCCACCATTGTATATAGTTCATTAGTGTTAAGTTCCATTTCTTTTTTCTTTCATATGGGGCGCATGGACTATGCCCCACATTTTTGTATATAGTTAGTAATTAGGTAGGTTTCATTGTAGGTTTCATTTTTGTCGTTGGGCTCATGGACCCTGGTTTGCTATTTGTACATAGTTTTACAGTGGATTTTTCTCCTTCATCTTTTTTTTTCTTCACCATGGAGCAATGGATATTAAGCTTTTCTTTCATTTTGGATTTGCTTTGCTGGACGGTAACTTTGGACACATTTTCATTTGGATTAATTTGGATTCTCATTTTATTTATTTATCATTGTTTGGGACATGCTGCATTTTGATTATTGTTGGCATTATTGTGTGTTTTGATTTCATTCCCTTCATTTTGACTTAAATACATTTTTGTTTCTTACTTCAATGTGTGGTCTTCTCTCATTGGTTTCATGCATGTCACAATGTGGGTTTTCTCAGTCATGTGTTGCCATTGTGTGGGTCTGACAGACTTGTACTCATGCGCATACTGTTTATTTATGATCTATTATGTAATGGGGATTTCAATTTGGAGTGGATGTAAAGCTTGGTTGGGTGTTTGGACTGGGGTGGCGTGGGGTGGTATTTGGGTGGCCATAAGAGCCAGGGATTTAGATTGTGATGACGTGTTGGCTGGGGGACATGTGTCGGGGCCTGCTGGCAGGTGCCTGTCAATGATGGGGGGGTGGGGGTGCTGGGGGACATGTGTCGGGGCCTGCTGGCAGGTGCCTGTCAATGATGGGGTGGTGGGGGTGCAGGGAGACATGTGTCGGGGCCTACTGGCAGGTGCCTGTCAATGATGGGGGAGTGGGGGTGCTGTGGGACATGTGTTGGGGCCTGCTGGCAGGTGCCTGTCAATGATGGGGGGGTGGGGGTGCTGGGGAACATGTGTTGGGGGCTGCTGGCAGGTCCCTGTCAATGATGGGGGGTGGGGGTGCAGTGGGACATGAGTGGGGGTCTGCTGGCAGGTGCCCCTCACTGCTGGGGGGGTGGGGCTGCTGGGGGACATGACCAGGGGTGCAGGGTAGTCCCCTGTGGTGTGGGCTGCCTGCAGGCGCCGTGGAGGGGGTAGAGAGGACACCTGGGAGGACCCACACTGCCAATTCACATGTAGGACTCCCCGCGCACCCCCGAAATATGCGTTCCCCGCTCTGACAGCAAAATCGCATGTAAAACTTCCCGCGCACCCCTGAAATACACGTACCCTGCTGAAATCGCATGTGAAACTTCACACGCAGCCCTGAAATACATGTACCCTGCTGAAATCGCGTGTAAAACTTCACGTGCACCCCTGAAATACACATACCGTGCTGAAATTGCGTGTGAAACTTCCCGCGCACCCATAAAAATACACGTACCCAGGCCAATTGCATGTGAAACTTCCCGCGCACCCCTGAAATACACGTACCCTGCTGAAATCACGTGTGAAACTTCCTGCGCACCCCTGAAATACACGTACCCAGGCCAATCGTGTGTAAAACTTCCCGCGCACCCCTGAAATACACGTGCCCAGGCCAATCGTGTGTGAAACTTCCCGCGCACACCTGAATACACGTACCCTGCTGAAATTACATGTGAAACTTCACGCGCACCCCTGAAATACACGTACCCTGCTGAAATCGCGTGTAAAACTTCACGCAAACCCCCGTATCACACGTACCCCGCTCACACAGGGCCAATCGCGTGTGACACTTCCTGCGAACCCCAGTAAAACACATACCCCCTTGCCGTGCTGGTACAGGGTTAGCACAGCCCTTTGCGCTGGATTGGGGATTTTGATGGCTTTTCCCTGTGCGAGGGGCGTTCTTGGGGACGTAACTGGCGCTGCTGCAGGGTCGCTGCGCCACTGTACACCATGGCTGATTTTGGTAGCTAAAATCCATGAATACGCTTTGCGTGGAAATGGATTTTAGCGTATACGGCTGGCGCAGAGATTCGCACGCGCATACTGTGCACCAGCCGTGTGCGCCACTTGTGCGCTAAATTCTATGAATTACCCCCTTGGTATCTCCTTAAAGTATGAGAGAATAACACGTTTGCATAATGATTTATGCTTCTTGTTTTTGTCTGAAATGCTGTGCCATAGTTTTGGCATTGCAAATGGGGACATAGCCTCTTCTTTGGTCTTACTTTCCCAGGCTGAGTGTTTTAGTTCTTGAGGATCTGCCATCATTTGTATTTCATTCTCATCCATTTCCATTGATTTTCCCCCTCAATTATATTTTAGGTTGAGCGTGGCACACTTGCCTTGTCTCAAATTGATTTCCTCAATGAATGAATTTTTCCCCTGCAATGTAGCCAGAGTTGTCAAGAAGATTGGTGCTATTTTCATAGACTTATTCTATATCTCAGGCTCTTTAGAGCTTTCAATTGATTTAGTGGTTGCAACAGTGCATTTATTCAATAGAAAAATTGGCGCGACCGGATGGTTATAATGCAGTGGGGCCAATGAGGAGCAGTGAGTATTCTTCTTGTAGTCATCAGTTGGAAGAAAGTTTGCCTCATTTCCTTCTTTTACACCAAGCTGCATGTTCTTGATCACCCTTTCCCACTCTTTACAGTCTGTTTGAAGGCCAACACTTATGCTTTTAATTTCGATAACATCCAAAGGATCTTCTTGGCAACGCTTATATTTGGTTTTCAAAATAACTTTGTTTTTTGCTTGCCTCTCCTCCTTTTTACTCTTTTCTTTGAGGTCCTCCTCCCCAGTGCATTGATCTTCCATGAGCTCTTCTTCCTCTCCAGTGCTCACTACTGGTGATTTTAGTAAAGATTTTAGGAAGGTGCTTGTTTCTGATTTTTTGTATTTTCCACTTTTTTGTTTCTCAGTTTTCTTTTCTTCCCTTACAGGATGGAGCGAATCCCTGTGTCTTCTCTTCCTCCTTGTTTCTCTCTTCCTTTCTTTTCTTCTTCCCTTTGATCGTTGCTGGTCCGTACCCAGCATAGTTTGTTGTGCTTGATCGATATATATTGGCTGATGATGTGGTTCCTCCATCTCAAATTTCTCTTGTAGTTCTCCATCCACTACATTGGCTAATCATCTGAATTCCTCGAGGGTCGATTCTGATAGGGGGGTATCATCGAAGGGATGATTTATCTCCTCAGATATATCTTCCCCCTCTTTTCCCCTTTGAGCTTGCCATATGGTTTTCATTTGGGTCAGAATCTCTTTTAGGAGTGTTTTATTCTCTTCCTCTTCTTTTCTCCTTTAGGCCAATGCTAGTTTAATGGCTGATATATCTAATCCTTGTTTGGTTAGCTCCAAGCATATATCCTTCATCGAGGGTACAAAAGTTGAGTTGATAATATTATTGCAACCGACCAAAGATTAATCCAAACTTGCTGTTTCCTTGGTGAGTTCTAAGAGAATTCCTGCTTGTGCCTGGACTTTAGTTTTTAGTAGTTCGAATATGGAAACAAAGGAGTTAAGAACAAAGTTTAATGCTGGGATTGTGGGTTCATTTGAGAATGAAATTCCTTGTTGGACAGGGGTGATCTGTCCTTGAATTGGGTATGGTGAAAAACCCAAATCTCTGTCTTCACATGATTCTCCTTTATTGGTCCCATTATTCTCTCTTTCCCCCACCTGACATACTAAGATGTCGTTTGACGTGGGTCGTGGTTGTGCTCTCAGGAGAGTTAATGGCTCCTTATTAATCATCTGATTCTCCATACTGGCTTCATCCTGCTCTGCCAGAATACATGTCATGTGCGAGAGATCCTGATCCTCCACACTTTTAGGTTTTGTTTTTATAAAAGTGGTCATCAATCTTCTTTTGTATTTGTTTAGTTGTGACTGTGTACTCCAGTCCTTGCATCCAAGATTGTATTATTGGTCAGATCTCCATGGCTCCTACCATGGCAGGGGTCAGGGTTTGTGGTGGGCTTATATTTGCATTGATTTATGCCTGAATTTGGATTATCTGACCCTCTTCAGCCCCCTCAATGGGCCTAATAACACAGTCTTCCTGTCTGGTCTGTGGATCTTGTAGCTCTTTATCCTCCAGAGTCTCCTGCTGTTCTGAGTAGGATCCATCCCATTCTGGGCACCTAATATCATCCTTTGTTAGTGTACTGTGGAGTTTCATCTTTGTCTTTGATTTTTTCCTTTTATTTATTTTTTTAATTGCTTTTCTGTTTTTATTTTAGTTCCTTTTTACGTTTGATGTAGGGATAGCGCAGGTGGATGCTCCTAGGTTGCCCACTTGCCACTACCCTCCTTTAATCATATGATCTCTGAATACCCCCTAAAGGCCTTGCAGGGTAGTGCAGCTTCTGGGGCAGCCCTTACCAACACGGCTTTGGTGAGGCCTAGATTGGTAATGCCAGCTAGTTTTTTCAGACAGATAAAATGCTTCTTTCCTCGTTCCTCGTTTTTCCACACCTCTGTCTCGATGAGGAGATAGCTATGTTCTGTTTGAAGAACTGATCGTTACAAATCAGCTTCCGACAACCGGATGCGTATCATTCTAAATCCAGTCTTTTGCTTCTTAGATGCTGCAATCAGGGACCTTCTTGGAGTCTTCCAGACCTGGTCGTAAAAAGAAACTATAATATCCCTTGCTTATCAGAGCGGTATGGCACGGCCAGCACAAACAGCAAGAAACAGCATCAGTCTTTGCCCTTTTCTCCACGATGGGCTTCTCACCGCAAAGGCAGGCAGTTCCTGTTTTTACTGGCACTTCCTGGAAGTGTTTCCTGCCTCTGATGGAGTGTTAAAGGGGCCGTATTGCATATGCTCCCTACACTCGTTAGATTCCGTCCTCTGTCCTTCACAGCATGCAACACAATGGAAGATGAAAGGCAGTAGAAGGCAGTGAATTAATGTTCAGCTACTGCACGGCACAGCACAAAGCCAGAAACAGCATCAGTCCTCACACTTTTCTCAGCGACAGGCTTTCAGAGCCACCACTACAGACCCAATCCCCGACCCGGTTTCAAATTTCTTTCCCCCCTTCCTCCACTTCCTAGCATGATAACTCTGCGAATTACGCTGCAGTTTCAGCATTACACTTGCCACATCCGGCCCTTTTCAGGATGGCAGGAATGGAAATTGGTGTGTGGAGGCTAACACATTGCTCAATAAGGTTTCTGGTTGTGGTGTGTATGCAAAAACTGTGGCAGGAGTTCTATTTGTACAGAGAACTGCCAAAGGCTATTGTTGAAGTGTGCAAGGTAAGGGGAAGGCATCCTGTTTGTATGCATGCACTGTATGTACTTGTTTTACGTTGCTAAGAATCATTGAATGCTGCTTTTATGCAATATTTGTACTTATTTTGTAGGAGATGGGTAAGTGTGGTATAAAATTTGTAGCAATGTCGGAAGGAAAGAAGAAAGTTACTGTTTGGATATTAGAATGGCTAATATGGGTAAATGAAAATGTTGAAAGCATATTCCATTGCAGTGGCACTAGATGGTAGGTGATGGGAGAAAGAACAGTACGTCTTGTAAGTACGTTGTGGACATTCAGTGGCAGACAGCCTACTCAGAGGCACTTATAAAAGAGTTGTAAAAATTGTGTGGAGAAAATATTTCTACCTGTACTTTGCAGTGATGGGTGGCCATGTGGATGAATGTGGATGCAGAAATCTTGGATAGTTTTACAGAACTTTCTACTGGAGGTGCTTTCACTTCACACGCCACTTGCACTCTGAATGTGTAACGGTACATATGAAGTGTTGTACAGAACTGACAGTATTACATGCTGAGGTCTTCCGTGTGATTGATGGATGCTTGTGTGACTATTTAACAGTACCCAATGAGGTAGTGTTGGACAATAAATAGTGGAAAGGGAAGAAGGACTGGTCCTGCTTTACTGGGGTGTGGCCCTCGCAGTACTTGGGGAAGTGCACATTCCACAGTCTCAGACTAATGGAAATGGGACTGTGGTTATTATCCAATCAAGTACTGAGGATGGGATTCACAAGAAGGGGTGGTAAAACTGTTTTTCATTACTCTGCGTAGTGAGGAGGGCTGACATGGAGAAACACATTGTGTTGGTTTTGGGTGAGGCCTTTGTGGTAGATCTGCACAAGTATGCCCAGGTAAGGCACACGGATGGTGATTTCAGTTTGGAAGGAGTGGACGCATTTATACACAGTTTTGCCATTTTTTTTGCCTTTACAGACAAGTGGCCAGTTTTGCTACAGTGCACATTGTCGTTGTACATTATGGCAGCATGTATTTGGGTTACGTGACTTGTTCACGTGTGTTCTATCAATTGAAGAGGTTGATGAAGGCAGTGTAGATGCTGTTTCCCACTGCCCAGGTGGTTTTCTCTCCTATAACACCAAGAAGACTATGGGACTATCCTAATACATGCAGTGCTCAGCCAGAGGCTGGAAGGGCTCTCATCAATAGAAGCATGTGTGATTTTGTGTCCACTCGTGGGATATTCTTCTGCAACCATGACAGCATTCATTCGCGAAATGCGGTCTGTTTCCATGCAAATGGCATTTCTTTGTCCAGCATTGGTAATGCTCTTTTGTTTGCCCATATACAGGAGGCGTTGACAAGTTTATTGTAAGAATGTGAGGAGGAGAAGAAAACAGAAACTCTATAAAAACTGAAAATAAATGTGTTTCTCTAGAAGCATCTACAAAAAAAGGTCTTTTTAGAGCCACCACTGAAGACGAAATCCCCTACCCTGGTTGCAATTTATTTTCCCAAGCCCGCACACAGCACAAAAGCCACACCCGGGGCTTTTGAGGATGGCGGGCATGGAATGAGACTGTGCAGGCTAAGGGTTTGCGCAATAACATTTCTGTGAGTGGTATCTACACAGATGAATGTTGTTCAGAACTGATAGTGTTACATGGAGAGCTCTTCACTGTGATTGGTGGATGCATATGTGACTATTTATCAGTAGTGAATAAGGGATTGCTGGAAAGAAGATAGTGGAAAGGGAAGAAGGGTTGTTACTGCTTTACAAGGGCACGGCCCTCTCAGTACTTCGGGAAGTGCACGTGCCACACACTTCCACTGTGAGCATGCAGCCCATGGGAATAGGATAGTGGGGATAATCGATACTGAGGGTGTGCTTTACAGGAAGAGGCATCAATACTTCTCTCAATTACTGTGCATAGTGAGCCGGGCATACATGGTTGCCATTACTTGCAAAGGTAATGTAGCATAGCAGAAATTGTTCCAAACTCAGTTACAGCTCACAGCTATGTAGGCTGCTACTCTGTTCTGAAAAGCTACAAACAGAATGCAGAGCACGTCTGGGGTGTGACCTTTTGTAGGGCTACTGCGGAAACCTTGCAACAGGGCAAAGAGGACTACATTGTTGAACCAAATACATACATGTGCAATGGCACATTGCAGGGAGTTTATAAGTGTGCCATTTCCCAATAACACTTCGTAGATCACAGAACATTGCACTTTTCCACTGGTTGAGGGTTCGATCATGTCCGCGCCTTGAGGGCCCATGCGCAGTGTGGGTGCAGTCTCATTGTGAAAAGTGAGGGGGGAGCAGAAGTGGATACTTATTGTGGGGAATTGGGGATTTGCACAAGTTGGTTGTGAGGGGAGGAAGGGATTGAGGTAGCAGCGTAACGTCTCTAATCATATGGATTTTGAGGGGATGGCAGGCTGTGAAATGGGGAAGGGGTACATGTGCAGGTCGGGCAGTGGTATTTTATTTTGACCATACTATGGGCCTCATTCCGAGTCTGGCGCTAACCAATGGCGCTATTAGCGCCTTGGTCGGCACCGGACCCGTACCGGCACCGCCCTGGTGGAATGGGAAATTACCGCCCTATTTTGAGTTGACCAGGGCGGTAATTTCCCATTCCCCAGGTCTCTTCCCCATTCCCAAATGAGCCCCCATAGGGCTCAATGGGAATGGGGAAATTGCAAATAACGGTGACCGTACTTTACGGTCACCGTTATTGGCTGAAAAGCCCCTTTGCACCCTCGTTCCTAACGCCTGCTAAAAGCAGGCGTTAAGGACGAGGGCGCAAAGGGAACTCGGAATGTGGCGGTAAGGGATTACCGGCACCGGTCTCGTTAACGGTGACCGGTGTCCCTTACCGCCATACTCGGAATGAGGCCCTATGTCCTTCTACGTCATTTTGACCATACTATGGGCCTCATTACACGGAAGGCGGTAATGGTTAACGGCCACCGTTAATGGTAACGGTGACCGTTAACCAGTACCGCCTTACTACGAGGTCCCTTAGCGGGTTGGTGCTTTAACGCCTGCTTTTTGCAGGGGTTAAAAACCAACCCGCTAAGGGACCTCGGAGCTAATTACGGCACCGCAAAATTGCGGTGCCGTAATTAGCGCCTTCCCCATTCCCATAGAGCCCTATGGGGCAGAAATGGGAATGGGGAAGGGCAATGGCGGAAGGGGGATTTACCGCCCCACCAACCTTGGAATGGGGCGGTAAATCCCCTTTCCGCCAAGGCGGTGCCGGTATTTTACCGGCATGAGCCATGGCGCTAATAGCTCCATGGCTCACCGCCTTCCGTGTAATGAGGCCCTATGTCCTTCTACGTCATCGAAATGGTGCCGCTTGTGCTGCCTTTCCTTTCCAATATGTTCTCTTTAAGAAATAAAAATCTGTTAGGTGTGCATGAAGCAAATAGATATTACATATTTTACGTTTCAGACTGCGGTGCGTACAAGTGGGGTTACTGTTGTAAGTCATTGCCCCATGAGGCACATTTTCTTCGAGCCACTCTAAGGTGCTTGCCATTGCTGTGTAAAAAAAGAAATGTTATGCTGCTCAACTGGTGTATACTGCACCACCTGTGCAATTATCAGACAAACTTCAGTGTTCTTAGTACGTTGTAGTGACATTCTGGGTTAGTACTTTCCAGTCCTTACTCTGCCCATTCTTTCTTTGTTACCATGTAAAGAAGCAGTGCAGTAAGATTGTTGAAGGTACACATCACTTCTCTTGTTGGTGCATTCCATTATGGTGTACTCCCTATGCCTTTGTGCTGTTTGTTTCATAAGTACATAGTTTGCAGACCTCCTCTATTTCCCCTTGCGCTTCATGCACATGGTGCTGTTTGTATATGTTCCTTGGGTTTGGTGAATGGTACCACTATGTAAGAAAGCTCCTGCCTTTCTGAGTAGGTTGGATGCCACCCAAAGTCTGCAACCAGCCGTGTCGTCCGCGACTGCTGTGCGCATTAACATGGTGCCAGCAGTTTCAGTATGTTCTACAGTACATCTTTACAAACTAAAGGTATCCTGGTAAGAAAATATATGAAATTCAGTGAAAAAACATTGTTAAAGGGACATTATGGTTAAGTTGCAATAGTAAAAACCTGTGAAATTCAATGGAAATACGTTGTTACAGGGCCGTTATGGTTACAGGTAAAACCGAAGCCCCCCAGAACTTCGCCATTTATGGTGAGGTAAGCAACCATAACTCGTGCTATCACTGTGCACTGCAAGGACTAAAACCTATGCCATCAAAGATGATATCACAAATGTCATTGATGACATCACTGATGACATCACATGTGTATTTAGTTTTCACAAAAAGCCTCCACAGGGGATTGTCATTGTAATGTTGGCAGACAACTATCCAAGATCATTGGAAGAACTATCATGACATAATATTTAATTAACTAATGCATTGCTATAAACACTATTGCATTACAGAGTTCTTTCCAGTACATGCACCACCCCATGTAGAAACATGGGCATTGTCTGCAGCATGCATCATCGAGATGTAATATTCAAAGTGTTGCTATGTTGGATAGTCAAATGATGATTGCTTTCGTTTCAGAGTGTTGTGTACCATGAAAAATGTAATAAGTCGATAAGAATGCCTCACTTAGTACATAATTGTACTACTCTACAGACAACATAAAGACACCCAATGCATACAAATAAAGTAAGCAAAAAATATATTCTTACACTACTTTCCATAGGGTTCAGGCACATAATATGATACATACACACAGAGGAAGTAGGCAGCATGAAATACAGCAATTATTTCTGTGCATGAAGATAATCAGTTAGGTTATGAACACCTTCTTGTAGTACTGCAGCTGTTTTACTTACTTTACTTTCTCTGTATATGCTTATATTTGTATCCGTTGTGGTCTCTTTCAGTTATGTGTGTAGTAGTACAATTATGTAGTAAGTGAGGGATTGGTAGCTACTAATTACATGTTTCACAGTACGTAAAACTGTGAAACAAAAGCATTCATTAATGTACTATCCACCATGGCAAGATTCAGAATATTGCACCTCTATAGTGCATGCTACAGACAATGTCTATGTTTGCACATGAGTAGGTGCATGTACTTGAAAGAACTCTGTAATGCAATGGTGTTTATAGCAATGCATTACTTAATGAAATATGTATGTCATGATAGTTCTCCCAATGACCTCTGATAGTTTTCTGGCAACATTATAATGGCAATCCCTTGTGGAGGCTTTTCATAAAATCTAAATGCACATGTGAGGTGATCAGTGATGTCATCAATGACATTTGTGATATCATGTTTGATGTCATGGGTGTAAGTCTTAGCAGTGCACAGTGGTGTGGTGAGTTATGATTGCTTAGGTTACCATAACTGGCGAATTTTAGTTTTTTTGGTTTTACTTGTAGCCATAATATGGATTGGTTGTTATTAGTGCAAAGTAAGTGTAATGTTCCTTTCAAATACATGTTGCACTGAATTTGATAGGTTTTTCTTAGGGCAACTGAAACATATTGTTCCCTTAACAACGTTTTTTGTCAGTGAACTTCATAGCTGTTTAGTAGTGCAACTTACCCATAATGTCTCTTTAACAATATTTTGTGTGAGCGAATTGCTTAGGTTTTTACTAGTGCATTTTAAGCACAATGTTCCTTCAGCAATGTTTTTTCAGTGATTGCATAGGTTTTTATCAGGATACCCTTACATAGTGAAGATGTATTGTACAAAATACTGAACACGTGGGCACCATGTTAATGCGCACAGCAGTCTCGGAGTATGCGTCTGGTCACAGATATCGGGTGGCATCCAACCTGCTCAGAAAGGTATGGGCTCTCTTACATAGTGGGCCCATTCAGCAAACACAAGGAACAAATGCAAGCAGTGGCATTCACATGAATTGCAAGGTAGGATAGGGTAGGACTGCACACTGTGTACTTACGAAGCAAAAAGCACAAAGGCATAGGGACTACACTGTCATGGAATTCACCAATAACAGAAGTGACGTCTCCCTTCAACAATCTTACCTCACTACTACTGTGCATGGCAACAAAGAACGAATGACCAGAGTAAGGATGGCAAAGTACTAAGACGAGAACATTACTGCAATATAGCAAGCACATTACATGTTGTCTGATAATTGCGCAGATGGTGCAGTATACAATACTACAGAAGCAGAATGTTTTTTTTTTGTACGTAGCAATGCCAAACACCTTACAGTGGCTGGAAGAAAATTTCCCTCATGACGCAATGACTTACGATACTAACCCCATTGGTACTCACAGTACTGTGAAAGATAATTTATGTAGTACATGTTGCTTCATGTACACATATATATAATCAAAGGAAGGAGACACATTCAGTATGATATTCAAAATAAGTCCTCAGAATAAGGTGTCAAAACAACATCATTAAAACCAATGTGCACAAATATCAAACAGCATAACATAAAAAATCAATTTTTAATCAATCCATTATTCAAGGACAACAATTATCACATACATGTTAAAAAACATAATACAAAATACGGGAATATTATATATCGTGAATAGAATCCACCTCACAACAGTAAAAGTCATAAATCACTTATTTCCCCAAACACAGGTGGCAACTTAATTCATCTTATTCCCCACCATGTTCCAATAGCCCAACTTGTACAAGTTTCTGTCCTATATGTTACAAATCACTGGACATTCTTCAGGGGCCAAACAGTAGTCTTGAGCTTCAAGTGGATCTTTTTCCATTCCTTTCATACCAGATGATCATATCTGAGGATAGATGAATAAACAAACATTACCACATGGGCATCTTTGGACAACAAGTAGACCTAGCCAAACCCTAATCACCCATAGGGTAGACAGATATACAATTCATTGATATACCTGTCATCCGTCCGAAGAATTGACAGGGTAATTCATAGAATTTC
The DNA here is from genome assembly GCF_040938575.1 of Ambystoma mexicanum. NCBI lineage: Eukaryota > Metazoa > Chordata > Amphibia > Caudata > Ambystomatidae > Ambystoma > Ambystoma mexicanum. The sequence goes on along the minus strand of NC_090921.1, from coordinate 1,157,865,284 downwards.
GCAGAAAAGTGTCGCAAGCGGCTGGCGCAGAGTGTCCGCGTGCGATTGTCTGCGCTAGGCACGTGCGCTAAAACCGATTTCCGCGCACAGCGTATTCATGGATTTTAGGCTCCCAAACCAGCCGTGGCGCAGAGTATCGCAGCGACCCTGGAGCAGCGCCAGTAACGCCCCCAAGAACGCCCTTGCGCAAGGAAAAGCCATCAAAATCGCTAAATCATCGCAAAGGGCTGCGCTAACCCTGGACCAGTTTACAGGGCTGCCAAACAAGGAACGCAAAGCGGGTAACGTGCATATCAGGGGTACGCGTGAAGTTATACACGCGATTAGCCAGGGTGCCAGGGTACGTGTATTTCCGGGGTGCGCGGGAAGTTTAACACGCGATTGGCCAGGGTACGTGTATTAGAGGGGTACGCGTGAAGTTTTACACGCGATTAGCCAGGGCACGTGTATTACAGGGGTACGCGGGAATTATCACACGCGATTTGGCTGGGTAGGTGTATTACAGGGGTACACGGGAAGTTTTACAGGCGATTTGGCTGGGTACGTGTATTACAGGGGTACGCGGGAAGTTTAACACGCGATTGGCCAGGGTACGTGTATTAGAGGGGTACGCGTGAAGTTTTACACGCGATTAGCCAGGGCACGTGTATTACAGGGGTACTCGGGAATTATCACACGCGATTTGGCTGGGTAGGTGTATTACAGGGGTACACGGGAAGTTTTACACGCGATTTGGCTGGGTACGTGTATTACAGGGGTGCGCTGGAATTATCACACGCGATTTGGCCAGGTACGTGTATTAAAGGGGTGCGCGGGAATTATCACACGCGATTTGGCTGGGTACGTGTATTACAGGGGTGCGCGGGAATTATCACACGCGATTTGGCTGAGTACGTGTATTACAGGGGTGCGTGGGAAGTTACACACGCGATTAGGCTGGGTGGGTCCTCACAGGTGTTCCCTGTACACCCTCCACGGCCCCTGCAGGCAGCCCACAAAACAGGGGACTACCCTGCACACCTGCTCATGTCCCCCTGCACCCCCACCCCCCAGCCACCAGGGGCACCCTCCACCAGGCCCCCACCCATGTCTACCACCACCCCCACCCCCCAGCCACCAGGGTCACCCTCCACCAGGCCCCCACCCATGTCTACCACCACCCCCACCCCCCAGCCACCAGGGGCACCCTCCACCAGGCCCCCACTCATGTCACCCACCACCCCCACACCCCAGCAGTGCAGGGTCACCCTCCACCAGGCCCCCACTCATGTCTCCCACCACCCCCAAGCCACCAGGGTCAGCCTCCACCAGGCCCCCACTCATGTCTCCCACCACCCCCACCCCCCAGCCACCAGGGGCACCCTCCACCAGGCCCCCACTCATGTCTCCCACCACCCCCACACCCCAGCAGTGCAGGGTCACCCTCCACCAGGCCCCCACTCATGTCACCCACCACCCCCACCCCCCAGCCACCAGGGGCACCCTCCACCAGGCCCCCACTCATGTCTACCACCACCCCCACCCCCCAGCCACCAGGGTCAGCCTCCACCAGGCCCCCACTCATGTCTCCCACCACCCCCACACCCCAGCAGTGCAGGGTCACCCTCCACCAGGCCCCCACTCATGTCACCCACCACCCCCACCCCCCAGCCACCAGGGGCACCCTCCACCAGGCCCCCACTCATGTCTCCCACCACTCCCACACCCCAGCAGTGCAGGGTCACCCTCCACCAGGCCCCCACTCATGTCACCCACCACCCCCACCCCCCAGCCACCAGGGGCACCCTCCACCAGGCCCCCACTCATGTCTCCCACCACCCCCAAACCCCAGCAGTGCAGGGTCACCCTCCACCAGGCCCCCACTCATGTCACCCACCACCCCCACCCCCCAGCCACCATGGGCACCCTCCACCAGGCCCCCACTCATGTCTTCCACCACCCCCACCCCCCAGCCACCAGGGTCAGCCTCCACCAGGCCCCCACTCATGTCTCCCACCACCCCCACACCCCAGCAGTGCAGGGTCACCCTCCACCAGGCCCCCACTCATGTCTCCCACCACCCCCAAACCCCAGCAGTGCAGGGTCACCCTCCACCAGGCCCCCACTCATGTCACCCACCACCCCCACCCCCCAGCCACCAGGGGCACCCTCCACCAGGCCCCCACTCATGTCTCCCACCACACCCACCCCCCAGCCACCAGGGTCACCCTCCACCAGGCCCCCACTCATGTCTCCCATCACCCCCACCCCCCAGCCACCAGGGGCACCCTCCACCAGGCCCCCACTCATGTCTCCCACCACCCCCAAACCCCAGCAGTGCAGGGTCACCCTCCACCAGGCCCCCACTCATGTCACCCACCACCCCCACCCCCCAGCCACCAGGGGCACCCTCTACCAGGCCCCCACTCATGTCTCCCACCACCCCCACCCCCCAGCCAACAGGGTCACCCTCCACCAGGCCCCCACTCATGTCTCCCACCACCCCCACACCCCAGCAGTGCAGGGTCACCCTCCACCAGGCCCCCACTCATGTCTCCCACCACCCCAAACCCCAGCAGTGCAGGGTCACCCTCCACCAGGCCCCCACTCATGTCACCCACCACCCCCACCCCCCAGCTACCAGGGGCACCCTCCACCAGGCCCCCACTCATGTCTCCCACCACCCCCACACCCCAGCAGTGCATGGTCACCCTCCACCAGGCCCCCACTCATGTCTCCCACCACCCCCACACCCCAGCAGTGCAGGGTCTCCCTCCACCAGGCCCCCACTCATGTCACCCACCACCCCCACCCCCCAGCCACCAGGGGCACCCTCCACCAGGCCCCCACTCATGTCTCCCACCACCCCCACCCCCCAGCCACCAGGGTCACCCTCCACCAGGCCCCCACTCATGTCTCCCACCACCCCACACCCCAGCAGTGCAGGGTCACCCTCCACCAGGCCCCCACTCATGTCACCCACCACCCCCACACCCCAGCAGTGCAGGGTCACCCCCCACCAGGCCCCCACTCATGTCACCCACCACCCCCACACCCCAGCAGTGCAGGGTCACCCTCCACCAGGCCCCCACTCATGTCACCCACCACCCCCACCCCCCACCACCAGGGGCACCCTCCACCAGGCCCCCACTCATGTCTCCCACCACCCCCACCCCCCAGCCACCAGGGGCACCCTCCACCAGGCCCCCACTCATGTCTCCCACCACCCCCACCCCCCAGCCACCAGGGTCACCCTCCACCAGGCCCCCACTCATGTCTCCCACCACCCCCACACCCCAGCAGTGCAGGGTCACCCTCCACCAGGCCCCCACTCATGTCTCCCACCACCCCCAAACCCCAGCAGTGCAGGGTCACCCTCCACCAGGCCCCCACTCATGTCACCCACCACCCCCACCCCCCAGCCACCAGGGGCACCCTCCACCAGGCCCCCACTCATGTCTCCCACCACCCCCACACCCCAGCAGTGCTGGGTCACCCTCCACCAGGCCCCCACTCATGTCTCCCACCACCCCCACACCCCAGCAGTGCAGGGTCACCCTCCACCAGGCCCCCACTCATGTCACCCACCACCCCCACCCCCCAGCCACCAGGGGCACCCTCCACCAGGCCCCCACTCATGTCTCCCACCACCCCCACCCCCCAGCCACCAGGGTCACCCTCCACCAGGCCCCCACTCATGTCTCCCACCACCCCCACACCCCAGCAGTGCAGGGTCACCCTCCACCAGGCCCCCACTCATGTCACCCACCACCCCCACACCCCAGCAGTGCAGGGTCACCCTCCACCAGGCCCCCACTCATGTCACCCACCACCCCCACACCCCAGCAGTGCAGGGTCACCCTCCACCAGGCCCCCACTCATGTCACCTACCACCCCCACCCCCCAGCCACCAGGGGCACCCTCCACCAGGCCCCCACTCATGCCTCCCACCACCCCCAAACCCCAGCAGTGCAGGGTCACCCTCCACCAGGCCCCCACTCATGTCACCCACCACCCCACCCCCCAGCCACCAGGGGCACCCTCCACCAGGCCCCCACTCATGTCTCCCACCACCCCCACCCCCCAGCCACCAGGGTCACCCTCCACCAGGCCCCCACTCATGTCTCCCACCACCCCCACACCCCAGCAGTGCAGGGTCACCCTCCACCAGGCCCCCACTCATGTCTCCCACCACCCCCAAACCCCAGCAGTGCAGGGTCACCCTCCACCAGGCCCCCACTCATGTCACCCACCACCCCCACCCCCCAGCCACCAGGGGCACCCTCCACCAGGCCCCCACTCATGTCTCCCACCACCCCCACACCCCAGCAGTGCAGGGTCAGCCTCCACCAGGCCCCCACTCATGTCTCCCACCACCCCCACCCCCCAGCCACCAGGGGCACCCTCCACCAGGCCCCCGCTCATGTCTCCCACCACCCCCACCCCCCAGTCACCAGGGGCAGCCCCCACCAGGCCCCCACTCATGTCCCCTATCACCCCCACCCCCCCAGTCACCAGGGGCAGCCCCCACCAGGCCCCCACTCATGTCCCCTATCACCCCCACCCCCCAGCAGTGCAGGGGCAGCAGGCAGTCAGGCAGCAGCAGGTGGGAGCGTGCTCGGGCTCTGGGGGGCAGTAGTTCGGCCTTCCGGGCAGGAGCGTGGTATTCCGTGTGCGTACGCGTGGCCAGCTTGGTATGGAGTGATTTTGCACGTGAAAATCCTGCACGTCAGCGTGAAAACTGAGGAAAGGCCCTCAGCACGTAAGCTCGTCTGTGACGTGACCCGCACAGGTGTTTCCCACACAGCACGTGATGACAGAGCACACGTGGAAAGACTGCACGTCAGAGTGTAATCGCGTGTGATTGGTGGAAATGGCCCTACACGCAGAAGTGACAAAGCGTGTGATTGGTGGAAATGGCCCTACACGCAGAAGTGACAAAGTGTGTGATTGGTGGAAATGGCCCTACACGCAGAAGTGACAAAGCGTGTAATTGGTGGAAATGGCCCTACACGCAGAAGTGACAAAGCATGTAATAGGTGGAAATGGCCCTAGCGCGTACACGCTGCGTAAGTGACGCTGGACGTGTGGGCCTGTATAAAAGGTACGTGTAGAACACGTTTTCCTTGTACGTGCTTTTCGTGGAGAGCGAGTGGGTGAATTCTGTACTTCTTGTCGTTTCACACGCGATTTACTTCACAGCGTTTCAAGTTCGTATTCCCTGTTACCTCTGACAGCTTTTTCTCATTTTTCTCTTTTACTGGTTTACCTGGGCCTGTTCCCTCAAACAGTGTTCCCTTCTACTGTTGTCCTGTCTCCTCAGACAGCGGACAAATCTTCTTTTGGCGGGGGTGTTGCCAACCAAACGTGCTCCTTTTACACGCTCGTTTACCAGGCAGACGGTGAGTCACGCACGTATCTAACATCTGTGCTTGCCCCGTGTGTAGCCTACCCCTTCAGAGGTCATTCTAGGCTGCGTGTGACACGCATACGTTCATTCTTGTGTTTCTGGGTGCCACAGCGTAGTGCAGGTTTTTCTTTCTGCACACGTGGTCTAGGAGGGGTTGCGTGCACGTCATCTCCCTTTTTTGGGCCTCCTGTGCGTTGCGTGACCCGTCATCTTTCCCCAGGGGTTACATTCAGCCTTGCTAGAGCACTAGGGTACAATTACCATCTGGTACCCAACCCCTTTGACCCCCAATTGCCCAGGACAATAGTCTACATCCACTCCCATACGCACATTAACATCAGTGCCATGGCTGGGAGGCGAGGATTCCGTAAGGGTGGCAAAGGTGGAAGAGCCACAAGTGGTGGCTGTGGTGGATCCGGTAGGGGACGTGGTCGTAACTTGCAGGGTGAGCCTGTCCCCCCATGTGTGGAGGACCAGTCACGGGCACCCATAATCCCCCCACCTTCCCCCGCTCCCATTGAGGCTGATGTGGCTGACACCATCCATGCTCAGCCCTTGTTGGACCAGCCCATTGTGGCACCAGACCTGGCTGACTCCATGGCTGACTTCCAGGTCAGCAGGGCTACGACACGTGCGCTGGTGCACGTTGATGCCATCATGCCACGTGGATCTGGGGCAGCAAGGTCATCTGCTGCACCAAGGAGGCAGGGCGGAGAGGCTGCAGGGGCAGCTGCGGCTCCATCCACCCCAGCCCTCACACACCCAGCCAGGACAGTGTCGGTCCTAGTCCATGCTGCTGACATTCCCCCTGACACCATCACACTAGAGCCAATGCCTGCACCAACTCCCATGCTGAGTGTGCAATCCCACACTCCTGATACAGAGTCCACCAGGGCTCCTGCCCCTAGTGTCCAGAGCGGCGCAGGACACTCAGGATCACCACCACCTTCCAAGCGGAAGAGGAAGAGTGCTCGTCCGGCACAGGCTGATGCCCCAGACACGGCTACACAGTCCGGCCCGTCCAGGAAGCCCAGCTTCACGGATGACGAACTGAATGCACTTGTCGAGTATGTGTCCGGACATGACAACGAGATGGTCATTGTTGCAGGATCCAAGACCACACCTGCACAACGCAAGGCACACTGGCAGACCGTTGCGGACATCGTAAGTGCCCTTGGAATCGTGAGGCGCACAGCCAATGATTGCTATAAGCGCTGGAATGGCCTAAAGCGCAGGGCAAAGAGTAAGCTGGCCTCAAGTCATGCCGCAACTCTAGTGACTGGAGGTGGGTCTCCAGTAGTAGACATGGAACTCACTCCACATGAGTCAGTCGCTGGGACCTACGTCACGGAGGAACAGATCCAAGGCGTGGGAGATCTGGCTGATTACGAGGCATTGTCCGGTGAGTGCACATGCATGTGTGTGTCATCCATGTGCATGGTGTGTGTGTGAGGGCTTCTGTTCGGGTGCCAGGTGAGAGTGTGTGCGCCTGAGTCGTATGGGTCAGCCATGTGCTTCATGCAATCCTTCCTGCGCAGCTGCATTTGGCCATAGCAGTATCCCTTCTGCCAACAGTAGACATCTAGCACAACTGCACGCCAGTTGCCCTTGAAGTGTCACCTTGCCACAACATATTTGCTTCTTTTTCACTGTTCATTCAGTCAGTTTGTTTGCATTCCACCACTTTCACTAGGCATGTCGCTGTCCACTAGTCACATGTCTGACATGGGTATGGTAAAGTGGAGTGACTTTGTTACCTGGATATCATTTGTACACACATGTCCCTGTGCAATTTGACCATTTCAGACTGGCAGCTCCAGGTGAAAAATCTGACCTGTTAGAATTAGAAAAGCAATTACATGCGGGAACTGGACTGAATGAATAGGTGCTGCCCTCCTCTCCATCTTCACTCAATAGCAATGGTACATGCCATCTGTGTGATGGCATGTGTGTTTCACCTGCCAATCACAGGCCAATGTGTGATGCCACTGCCAGGCAGCATGCAGAAAATGTGTTCATCTTCCATCTTGGTGTCATCAGTGTGTGCCATTTGCCTGCACTTCATACGCAGTGAGGGTGCATGCATGGGAGGGTTTTAGTCATGTGGGACATGTGTCAATCAAGTACTGGTTCTCTTACTTCTCAGCCCTCAATGTGTGCCATGGTGCTAATGCCTGTTTCCATTTCTTTGTTTTCATGTCTTTGCAGGGGAAGACGCACCTGATACTGCTGGGGTTGTGGAGATGGTGCAGACCCAGGAGGGGTCCGAGGGCCAACCAACCATCAGTGAGGGACGTGGTGTGGTGGTGGGGGAGAACCCACAAGTGCTGCAGGTCGTGCTCTCAAGGGGTGTCTCTGGCTGCACCTCCCCCGAGCTGTACTCAGGTGTTGATTCGGATGAGACCTACGTGCCGTCGCAGGTGAGTGTTCCAGGGAGGGATTCTGTTCTGTCTCACCCACCTGCACCAGGGTCAGAACCCTCCATGGGGATGTCAGTGTTGGCAGCTACGCCTTCGGTGGTTACGGATGCAGGGTCACACTCCGCGACATCTGATCCTGTTCCTGGGCCAGCAGATCAGAGGGGGAATGCAGTCCTGCAGCCTCAGGCAGTGCCGGCACAGCAAGGCGCAGTTCGCCTTGCCCCAGACAGGTGTGGTGCCCGCCGACGTGGTGGCCGTACGCCACCCGGCAATACCGCATGGGAGCAATCCATTTACGGTATGGCTACCCAACAGGCTGCATCATCCGAGATGATGGCTCAGGCCATGGATAGGGTGGCCACTTCCATTGTCCCCCCAGAAAGGCTGATGGAGCGACTAGAGCAGGCAACCGACTCCATCTGCCAGTCACACAGGGAGGACATGTTGGGGTCCAACAGGGACAGGCGGGCGGCACTGGCGACTCTGCAGGAGGCCATCTCCATTGAGTCCCAGGGCCACAGGGAAGCCCTGAGGCAGGAGCTCCTTCACCTCAGGACGACTCTTGTTGAGCTTGAGGCTTCAACACACCAAAGGACAGAACAGCAGCTGGAGCGTCTCACCCGTACGCTCTCAGCTGAGATGCAGGCAACGAGGGCGGAGGTCCGGGCATCCCGTGAGTTGTTGCATGGGGACCTCCGCACACTCATCCTCCAGAACCAGACCTACCACACCCGCATGCTTGCAGCCATGGAGGAGCAGACTAGGGCCTTGCGTGGGCTGCCTCCCATAGTGCAACCACCTCCGGATGCAGCTGCACAGGGTGATAATAGCGACAGCAGTGATACTCCCACAATAGGGTAGCCGTGTGGGCCATGAGCCCATGGAGGTGTTTTATCTTCCCAGGGTCCACGCAGGTGGGTTCTGGTGTGCATCCTGTCCTCGGACCTCCTGGGTGGCCTCCCCAACCCCCCCGGGCCCATCAATGGCCATTTTTGATTGTGTCTTATTTTTATTTTTATTTTGATTTCTTTTATTCCCAATTTTTTTGGGACGATCTGTTGGCTTCCGTGGTTCCTGTGGGCATACGCTGCATTGTGGCTGGGCACATGCAGGCTTGTAATGTATTTGGTTCAGATGCTTGGGTTTGAGTCACACACACCCCTCCTGCTTCCCGTTTCCATGGGCTTGCAAAGGGTGTGCCCAAGTGACAGTGAATTACACAGTGACGTTGGACTCCCATGAGCTGTGTGGGCAGTCTGTAGTCAATACTGTGTATACATTCCTAGTGCATATTGCTGTTGTGTTGTACACTGCATGTTGCATTGATGTGTAACTCTTCTTCTGTGTCTACCTCCCAATTTGCAGGTCCCTTCCTCATGTCCACACAAGGACCTCTAGTCTGGAGATGGGGTCCATGTTGGCAGCAGTGCACCTACAACTCTACATGGCGACAACACTGCACAGTTGGTAGTGGCGGGAGTGCAGGCATTTCCAGGTGGTGAGAATACTAATATGTAACATTTGTGATGTCATGTCAATGGTACTACGTGCTCAGGTATGTTGTTGGTCCGGCATTGCTGTGAGCATTTCAGGTGTTGCAGGTTTCTAATAGTGCCACTGTACATAGTGAGACTGATGTCATGTTGTGGGGATTACTTTGTTTACCTGCAATTAGCATGACATGGCACGGTGTGTCATGTGGCGGTGCTGGGGTTGGGTTGGCTGACATGGCACTGTCCTCTTGTTGCATTTTGCAAGTGGGTATTCATTTTAGCTGCTTCAATGTGTAACTTCACAAAACTGCATTGGTGGTGTCCGTGTGGGTAGGGATGCACACATTGTGACACTTCCAGGTGAACAATCTCAGGCTGACATGGTATTCCCGGTTCATTCTCCTGACATTCAGGATCAGTGTCAGGTTGAGTCATCATTGATTGTCAGATGGAATGTGCCAGGGCAGTGTGCACTCCACAGGGGTGTGATTTCTATGTGAAGTAATTAGCCACTAGCTGTGTACGGGCTGCCTCCCCCCGTGCCCTTTCCCCTCCCATGCGCAGCGGCTGTGCATGTGGTTGGGGATGTGGGGCCACCACCATGTCCACGGCCAGGCCCCGGCGTGTTGCAACGTTGTGCAGGACACATGCTGCCACTATGATCCTGCACACTTCTGGGGGAGCGTATAACAGCTGCCCGCCAGAACGGTCAAGGGAGCGAAAGCGTGATTTTAGCACTCCGAATGTGCGCTCCACTATGCCCCTGGTTGTAATGTGGGCTGTGTTATACCTTACCTGGGGTGGCGTGGTGGGGTTCCGAATTGGCGTCATCATGTGGGGGCTGAGAGGGTAGGCACTGTCCCCTGTGGAGGTGGTGATTGGTATCATTGGTGGGGTTGTGACCTTGCTCAGTATCCAGCATGCATGCATGCGCAGTGGCATACATACTCACCAAGCAGCCATGTATCGCCATGCCGCCCAGCTTCTAGGTCCCGGCTTAGGGTGGACATTCGGTAAATGAAGCTGTCGTGGGTGGAGCCGGGATAGTTGGCATATACTGAGGTGATGATTCCCTTGGCATTACATGCTATCTGCACGTTGATGGAATGCCAGTGCTTGCGGTTCCTATAGATGTGCTCAGATGCCCTGGGGGGACGTAGAGCCACATGGGTGCAGTCGATGGCACCTAGCACATTGGGGAATCGTGCCACAGCGTAAAAATCCAGGGCGGCAGCATGCCTTTCTGCAGGTGTTCTGGGCAGGCATATGTGCCTGCGGACTGATGGGCGTGCAGTCATGATGTTCAAGACCTGGTGTAGGCAGCGTGACTGGGTGGCCTGTGACACCCCACCCACTATGGCACTTGTCCGCTGAAATGATCCAGTGGCTAAGAAGTGCAGTACATTGAGGACCTTCTCCAGGGGGCTGAGTGCTTGGGAGCACAGGGTGGGTGATGTGAGGTCATCCTCCCACTCACTCACCAGGTCCAGTATGATGTGTGGTGGAAACCTGTACCTCCCATACACCTGGTCATCAGGCATCCCGAAAAGGCTGGTTCTGGGTGTGAATATTCTGGCCCTGACTATCCTCCTCCTCCCCCTTTGGTAGCCCACTGCCACTGCTGCTAGGAACGGTATGTTCATCCTGGCGTCTGAGCTTGTTATTGTTAAAGTCCGCAAATTTATGCTTTGCGCGTGTTCTAGGCGAGCGTGTGACCCGCGCACCCCTGGAATCCAGTTCCCAGTCCAATAGCGTGTGGAAATTCACACGCACCACGGGATACAGCGTGTGACCCGCGCACCCCTGGAATCCAGTTCCCAGTCCAATAGCGTGTGGAAATTCACACGCACCACGGGATACAGCGTGTGACCCGCGCACCCCTGGAATCCAGTTCCCAGTCCAATAGCGTGTGGAAATTCACACGCACCACGGGATACAGCGTGTGACCCGCGCACCCCTGGAATCCAGTTCCCAGTCCAATAGCGTGTGGAAATTCACACGCACCACGGGATACAGGTTCGCTGACGTACTTGCGTGTGTAAGTGCCCGCGCACCCATTAAATACACGTACATAGGCCAATCGCGTGTACGCGCACTTTTGTCCAATTACACGCGATGACACTCTGACGTGCAGTATCTCCACGTGTGCCCCGTCATCACGTGCTGAGTGGGGAACACCCGTGCGGGTCACGTCACAGACGCGCTTACACGCTGAGGGACTCTGGTCCAATAGACCGCGTATGCGTGCTGACGCGCTTACGCGCTAAGGGCCTTTCCTCGGATTTCACGCTGACGTGCAGGATTTTCACGTGCCAAATCACTCCGTATCAAGCTGGCCACGCGAAAACACACGGAAGACCACGCTCCTGCCCAGAAGGCCGAGTTACTGCCCCCCAGTGCCCCGAGCAGCCTCCCACGTGCCATCTGCTGCTGCCTGCCTGCCTGCCTGCCTGCTGCCACCGTGCCCTGCCATTTGGTGCCTGCACATCAGCCATCTGCAGGGGTCCAGTTGCTGTGTCCACCCCTGCTGGAACTGAAGACTCCCGACTGGGATTACATCGCTCCACAGTCCAGCCCCAGGACCCAGTTGCCCACCCACACCTGCCTCTGGGGTTGCCATGTCGGGCACTTCCACATCTGGCACCAGTGGCAACCCCAGGCCAGAGGGGCAGAGGGGCACCAGCTTCACTGTCACCGAAGTTGGTGTCCTGGTGGAGCATGTCCTGGGGCAGTATGATGCCCTCTTTGGATCGTCCCGCGCCAGCAAGGAAGGACAGCAGAGGATCTGGGCCGACTGTGTGGTTGCCATCAACGCGGAGGGGGTGGCAACCCGCGACGTCCTGAAGATCAAGAAGCGCTGGGAGGACTTGAGGTCCAGGACCCTTGTGAAGGCCCGGCGCCTCGTGGAGGGGGGCCGGGGCCGCAAGAGTTCCATCCAGATGAGGGCCCTGGAACGCGTACGCCCAGCGCTCCACGCCCAGATACTTGAGAGGGAGGCCCGTCTGGAGTTGAGCGGTAAGTGTCCATGCATTACTGTGTGAGACAGGGCATGTTGCGGTGTGCTGGTTCTATGATACTTGCCTGTATGTGTGCCATAGGCCATGTATGCATGTATGTGTACAGGGACATCATGGTAATGCATGTGCGACCAGTGATGTCTGATGCACATGGTTGTTGCATGTGTTGAAATGCCGCATGGGGAGCCCTATGCAGATTTTGAACATGAGAGCATTCCAGTCTCTGTACCTGGACATGGGTGGGGGTGAGGGATGGGTGCTGATGCCAGGTACATATATGGTAGCCATGTCTGTGTGCCTGACCTGCGTGTCTGTGACTTGTGCATGCCATGGATGCATGACACGTGTGTGACAATGCAGAGATTCAGTAAAGCAGCCAAATTACCCTTGTATCCGCTGTGTTTGGTGTGTTTGGGGCCAGATGGATGTGACTGAGGTGAAGTGTGTGCATGTGATGGGCATGAGCCATGATGCATGTGAGTTACATATCATTGAATGTTTCAAGAGTCCATTGGACATGCATGGAAATGTCATGGCATGCACCATGCCTGTTACTGTGTGTGTTTTGCCTGGACTGACCCATGTGTTGTGGAGGGACATGATGGAAGTGTACTTTGACATTGGTGCTCATCTGCTATTGCTTCCTGTCTAGGGGACCATTGTACAGTGCCCTGATGCTTGTGTTCTTTGTCTCCCTCTACGCAGCGGCTAGTGAAGAAGAGGGCGGAGACGGCGCTGTGGAGCAAGGCGGCGGGGATGCCCCCACGGCTGCAGCAGAAGGAGTGGGTGAGCCCCCACAGGGGCCTGCTACGGTGGGAGACGGTGAGGAGCCATCCAGGTTGGTGGTTTGCACAGAGGAGGAGGAGGCCGCCACTGGGGCACACATGGGGCCTGGTGGGGGCATCCCTGCTGGTGCAAGTGGTGCAGTCCAGGGCCAGGGGCAGGAGGCAGCACAGGTCACCGTGGAGGGGCCTGTGCATGTCGCTGTCCCTGACCCTGTGAGTGCACCACCATGCACCAGCAGGGATGCCCCGTCCCAGGCCTGTCCGCAGGTAGAGGGGATGTCCATGTCACCTGACTCCCCTCCACCTGCGGACGTGGGAACCCCTGGCCGTGCGGAGAAGGTCCTGATTGGGGTCGCGATGCGCACGGCTGTGATTCGTGATGCCGTGCGTGCTTCCTGGGAGGAGCACGCACGTCATCACGAAGTGCAACGTGCCGACGTGGCCCAATTGGGATCGGCCATGTTCGGGGGTTTCCTGCATGTGTTGGCCAATGTGGCGGCCCTCTCCTCCTCTGTGCAGGCTATCCACCAGTCGTTCTCCTTGCCGTCTTCCAGCCCAGATGCCACCAGGGCCCCCTGTGGACCTGCCCCGACCAATGCAGCCAGCTCGGTGGGGATCCCATCCCTGCCACAGTCGGGAGTCAGAGATCCAGCAGGGGTGGACACCAGAGCAACTGGACCCCAGCAGATGGAGGATGTGACGGCATCATCGGGCAGGGCACGTGCACGACGGCGTCGGTGGTTTCCATCAGCCTGGATGCCGTCGTGCTGGCACAGGCAGTTGCGTCGGAGGCAGCAGCAGGCTCAACGTGGGAGGCATCATGGCTCGGGGCCATCAACATCAGGGGTGCAGGCATCGGCCGGAGGGCAGGAGAACCCTAGAATGGGAGTGGCTTCCGTGTGGGAGCGGTTGTGCCAGCAGATAGGTGCGGAGCGGCAGCGGGCAGAGGAGGAACGGCTCACGATGGTCAGGGCGGAGGACTCCATGCGGAGGGCGCTGAGGCGGGCTGAGTGCCTCGAGGGTCTTCGCAGGGAGTTTGAGCTTGACACTGCGTTATCCCTGCGGGACCTCGGGGCCAGGGAACATGCCCGCCTCCAAGCCATTGACCAGGAGTTCGATGATGCCCTGGCCCATGACAACAACCAGTGAGCCGTCCGAATAGCCCGCTGCCTTTGTATATAGTTGTATAGTTAGGGTTAGGTTTCCTTTGTTTTTTTGATTTTTTTTTGGTTGCAATTGGACAATGCACCACTTTTTTGTATATAGTTCAGTTTTTAGTTAGTAGTCATAGTTAGGTTTAATTTGGTTGGGCTCATGGACCCAGGATGATCTTCTTCATTGGCTTATTTTAATTTTTCAGATTATTTTCTTGGACATTCATCTTGTTTTGTTTGATTTGCTTTGTGTTTTTTCTTATTTCATTTCCATTCTACTTGCTGTTCAATACATATTATTTTTTTAATCTTCAATGTGTCGTATCATCTCATTGCTTTCAGGCATGTCATGTTGGGTGTTTTGTCATTCACTTGCAGCCATTGTGTGTGACAGACATGTGTTCAATTGCATTATTTAAATTGGGGGTGTAACATGTAATTGCCTTTGATATGTGGGTGGGTGTGATAGTTGGTTGGGCCTTTTGGCAGGGGAGGATGGGCATTACGGACATGATTGGGGAATGTTGGGACCCAGGTGCAGGGGGGCATGGATTGGACATGGGTGGGGGCATGCTGGCAGGTGCCCCACAGTGCTGGGGGGGTGGGGGTGGTGGGAGACATGAGTGGGGGCCTGGTGGAGGGTGCCCCTGGTGGCTGGGGGGTGGGGGTGGTGGGTGACATGAGTGGGGGCCTGGTGGAGGGTGACCCTGCACTGCTGGGGTGTGGGGGTGGTGGGAGACATGAGTGGGGGCCTGGTGGAGGCTGACCCTGGTGGCTGGGGGGTGGGGGTGGTGGGAGACATGAGTGGGGGCCTGGTGGAGTGTGCCCCTGGTGGCTGGGGGGTGATGGTGGTGGGAGACATGAGTGGGGGCCTGGTGGAGGGTGACCCTGCACTGCTGGGGTGTGGGGGTGGTGGGTGACATGAGTGTGGGCCTGGTGGAGGGTGACCCTGCACTGCTGGGGTTCGGGGGTGGTGGGAGACATGAGTGGGGGCCTGGTGGAGGGTGCCCCTGGTGGTTGGGGGGTGGGGGTGGTGGGAGACATGAGTGGGGGCCTGGTGGAGGGTGACCCTGCACTGCTGGGGGGTGGGGGTGGTGGGAGACATGAGTGGGGGCCTGGTGGAGGGTGCCCCTGGTGGCTGGGGGGTGGGGGTGGTGGGTGACATGAGTGGGGGCCTGGTGGAGGGTGACCCTGCACTGCTGGGGTGTGGGGGTGGTGGGAGACATGAGTGGGGGCCTGGTGGAGGCTGACCCTGGTGGCTGGGGGGTGGGGGTGGTGGTAGACATGAGTGGGGGCCTGGTGGAGGGTGCCCCTGGTGGCTGGGGGGTGGGGGTGGTGGGTGACATGAGTGGGGGCCTGGTGGAGGGTGACCCTGCACTGCTGGGGTGTGGGGGTGGTGGGTGACATGAGTGGGGGCCTGGTGGAGGGTGACCCTGCACTGCTGGGGTTTGGGGGTGGTGGGAGACATGAGTGGGGGCCTGGTGGAGGGTGCCCCTGGTGGCTGGGGGGTGGGGGTGGTGGGAGACATGAGTGGGGGCCTGGTGGAGGGTGACCCTGCACTGCTGGGGGGTGGGGGTGGTGGGAGACATGAGTGGGGGCCTGGTGGAGGGTGACCCTGCACTGCTGGGGTGTGGGGGTGGTGGGTGACATGAGTGGGGGCCTGGTGGAGGGTGACCCTGCACTGCTGGGGTTTGGGGGTGGTGGGAGACATGAGTGGGGGCCTGGTGGAGGGTGCCCCTGGTAGCTGGGGGGTGGGGGTGGTGGGAGACATGAGTGGGGGCCTGGTGGAGGGTGACCCTGCACTGCTGGGGTTTGGGGGTGGTGGGAGACATGAGTGGGGGCCTGGTGGAGGGTGCCCCTGGTGGCTGGGGGGTGGGGGTGGTGGGAGACATGAGTGGGGGCCTGGTGGAGGGTGACCCTGCACTGCTGGGGTTTGGGGGTGGTGGGAGACATGAGTGGGGGCCTGGTGGAGGGTGCCCCTGGTGGCTGGGGGGTGGGGGTGGTGGGTGACATGAGTGGGGGCCTGGTGGAGGGTGACCCTGCACTGCTGGGGTGTGGGGGTGGTGGGAGACATGAGTGGGGGCCTGGTGGAGGCTGACCCTGGTGGCTGGGGTGTGGGGGTGGTGGGAGACATGAGTGGGGGCCTGGTGGAGGGTGCCCCTGGTGGCTGGGGGGTGGGGGTGGTGGGTGACATGAGTGGGGGCCTGGTGGAGGGTGACCCTGCACTGCTGGGCGGTGGGGGTGGTGGGAGACATGAGTGGGGGCCTGGTGGAGGGTGACCCTGCACTGCTGGGGTGTGGGGGTGGTGGGTGACATGAGTGGGGGCCTGGTGGAGGGTGACCCTGCACTGCTGGGGTTTGGGGGTGGTGGGAGACATGAGTGGGGGCCTGGTGGAGGGTGCCCCTGGTGGCTGGGGGGTGGGGGTGGTGGGAGACATGAGTGGGGGCCTGGTGGAGGGTGACCCTGCACTGCTGGGGTGTGGGGGTGGTGGGAGACATGAGTGGGGGCCTGGTGGAGGCTGACCCTGGTGGCTGGGGGGTGGGGGTGGTGGGAGACATGAGTGGGGGCCTGGTGGAGGGTGACCCTGCACTGCTGGGGTTTGGGGGTGGTGGGAGACATGAGTGGGGGCCTGGTGGAGGGTGCCCCTGGTGGCTGGGGGGTGGGGGTCGTGGGTGACATGAGTGGGGGCCTGGTGGAGGCTGACCCTGGTGGCTGGGGGGTGGGGGTGGTGGGAGACATGAGTGGGGGCCTGGTGGAGGGTGCCCCTGGTGGCTGGGGGGTGGGGGTGGTGGGAGACATGAGTGGGGGCCTGGTGGAGGGTGACCCTGCACTGCTGGGGTGTGGGGGTGGTGGGTGACATGAGTGGGGGCCTGGTGGAGGGTGACCCTGCACTGCTGGGGTTTGGGGGTGGTGGGAGACATGAGTGGGGGCCTGGTGGAGGGTGCCCCTGGTGGCTGGGGGGTGGGGGTGGTGGGAGACATGAGTGGGGGCCTGGTGGAGGGTGACCCTGCACTGCTGGGGGGTGGGGGTGGTGGGAGACATGAGTGGGGGCCTGGTGGAGGGTGACCCTGCACTGCTGGGGTGTGGGGGTGGTGGGTGACATGAGTGGGGGCCTGGTGGAGGGTGACCCTGCACTGCTGGGGTTTGGGGGTGGTGGGAGACATGAGTGGGGGCCTGGTGGAGGGTGCCCCTGGTGGAGGGTGCCCCTGGTGGCTGGGGGGTGGGGGTGGTGGGAGACATGAGTGGGGGCCTGGTGGAGGGTGACCCTGCACTGCTGGGGTTTGGGGGTGGTGGGAGACATGAGTGGGGGCCTGGTGGAGGGTGCCCCTGGTGGCTGGGGGGTGGGGGTGGTGGGAGACATGAGTGGGGGCCTGGTGGAGGGTGACCCTGCACTGCTGGGGTTTGGGGGTGGTGGGAGACATGAGTGGGGGCCTGGTGGAGGGTGCCCCTGGTGGCTGGGGGGTGGGGGTGGTGGGTGACATGAGTGGGGGCCTGGTGGAGGGTGACCCTGCACTGCTGGGGTGTGGGGGTGGTGGGAGACATGAGTGGGGGCCTGGTGGAGGCTGACCCTGGTGGCTGGGGAGTGGGGGTGGTGGGAGACATGAGTGGGGGCCTGGTGGAGGGTGCCCCTGGTGGCTGGGGGGGTGGTGGGTGACATGAGTGGGGGCCTGGTGGAGGGTGACCCTGCACTGCTGGGGGGTGGGGGTGGTGGGAGACATGAGTGGGGGCCTGGTGGAGGCTGACCCTGCACTGCTGGGGTGTGGGGGTGGTGGGTGACATGAGTGGGGGCCTGGTGGAGGGTGCCCCTGGTGTCTGGGGGTGGGGGTGGTGGGAGACATGAGTGGGGGCCTGGTGGAGGGTGACCCTGCACTGCTGGGGTTTGGGGGTGGTGGGAGACATGAGTGGGGGCCTGGTGGAGGGTGCCCCTGGTGGCTGGGGGGTGGGGGTTGTGGGAGACATGAGTGGGGGCCTGGTGGAGGGTGACCCTGCACTGCTGGGGTTTGGGGGTGGTGGGCGACATGAGTGGGGGCCTGGTGGAGGGTGCCCCTGGTGGCTGGGGGGTGGGGGTGGTGGGAGACATGAGTGGGGGCCTGGTGGAGGGTGACCCTGCTCTGCTGGGGTGTGGGGGTGGTGGGTGACATGAGTGGGGGCCTGGTGGAGGGTGACCCTGCACTGCTGGGGTGTGGGGGTGGTGGGAGACATGAGTGGGGGCCTGGTGGAGGGTGACCCTGGTGGCTGGGGGGTGGGGGTGGTGGGAGACATGAGTGGGGGCCTGGTGGAGGGTGACCCTGCACTGCTGGGGTTTGGGGGTGGTGGGAGACATGAGTGGGGGCCTGGTGGAGGGTGCCCCTGGTGGCTTGGGGGTGGTGGGAGACATGAGTGGGGGCCTGGTGGAGGGTGACCCTGCACTGCTGGGGTGTGGGGGTGGTGGGTGACATGAGTGGGGGCCTGGTGGAGGGTTCCCCTGGTGGCTTGGGGGTGGTGGGAGACATGAGTGGGGGCCTGGTGGAGGGTGACCCTGCACTGCTGGGGTGTGGGGGTGGTGGGTGACATGAGTGGGGGCCTGGTGGAGGGTGCCCCTGGTGGCTGGGGGGTGGGGGTGGTGGGAGACATGAGTGGGGGCCTGGTGGAGGGTGACCCTGCACTGCTGGGGTGTGGGGGTGATGGGAGACATGAGTGGGGGCCTGGTGGAGGGTGCCCCTGGTGGCTGGGGGGTGGGGGTGGTGGGAGACATGAGTGGGGGCCTGGTGGAGGCTGACCCTGGTGGCTGGGGGGTGGGGGTGGTGGGAGACATGAGTTGGACATGGGTGGGGGCCTGCTGGCAGGTGCCCCACAGTGCTGGGGGGTGGGGGTGGTGGGGGACATGAGTTGGACATGGGTGGGGGCCTGCTGGCAGGTGCCCCACAGTGCTGGGGGGTGGGGGTGCAAGGGGACATGAGTTGGTGTTCATTAGTTCAAGGAGACATGTGCCTTTGCTGGGGGGCATGCCCATGGTGGGTGGGCTGCCTGCGGGACATGACCAGGGATGCAGGGTAGTCCCCTGTGGTGTGGGCTGCCTGCAGGGGCCGTGGAGGGTGTACAGGGTACACCTGGGAGGACCCACACTGTCAAATCACATGTGGAACTTCCCGCGCACCCCTGATATACACGCGCCCAGGCTATTCGCGTGTGGAACTTCCCGCGCACCCCTGAAATACACGCGCCCAGGCTATTCGCGTGTGGAACTTCCCGCGCACCCCTGAAATACACGCGCCCAGGCTATTCGCGTGTGGAACTTCCCGCGCACCCCTGAAATACACGCGCCCAGGCTATTCGCGTGTGGAACTTCCCGCGCACCCCTGAAATACACGCGCCCCCAGGCTATTCGCGTGTGGAACTTCCCGCGCACCCCTGAAATACACGCGCCCAGGCTATTCGCGTGTGGAACTTCCCGCGCACCCCTGAAATACACGCGCCCCCAGGCTATTCGCGTGTGGAACTTCCCGCGCACCCCTGAAATACACGCGCCCAGGCTATTCGCGTGTGGAACTTCCCACGCACGCCTGAAATACACGCGCCCAGGCTATTCGCGTGTGGAACTTCCCGCGCACCCCTGAAATACACGCGCCCAGGCTATTCGCATGTGGAACTTCCCGCGCACCCCTGAAATACACGCGCCCAGGCTATTCGCGTGTGGAACTTCACGCGCACCCCTGGAATACACGCGCCCCCAGGCTATTCGCGTGTGGAACTTCCCGCGCACCCCTGAAATACACGCGCCCAGGCTATTCGCGTGTGGAACTTCCCGCGCACCCCTGAAATACACGCGCCCAGGCTATTCGCGTGTGGAACTTCACGCGCACCCCTGGAATACACGCGCCCCCAGGCTATTCGCGTGTGGAACTTCCCGCGCACCCCTGGAATACACGTAGCCCGCTCCCCCAGGCCCGATCGCGTGAGGAACTTCACGCGAACCCCTGTAATACACATAGCCCGCTCCTCCAGGCCCGATCGCGTGTGAAACTTCACGCGAACCCCTGATATACACGTAGCACGCTCCCCCAGGCCCGATCGCGTGTGAAACTTCACGCGAACCCCTGTGATGCACGTACCCTGCTGAAATCGCGTGTTAGACTTCCCGCGCACCCCGGTATACACGCACACATATTTTTTGTCAGCGGGTGTCCGTATTTGTGGGTACCCCTTTGCACATCATTTTTCCTGGAGGGCCACAGTATGGGACATTCATCATGGCAGTATATAGGTGCTATTTGTTGGCGCACCTTTTGGTGCACATTTCTTACAGCCGCAGAGACGCTACCGCCTGCTTTCTTGTGGCGGTCGTGTTTGTGCCTGTGCGCTGGTTTGAGCGTGCGCTTTTTTGCCCTATTCTATTCCATGAATACGTGTTGTAGGCGAGCGTGTGGGCGTTCCGCGCACTTGTGCCCTGTACTTCCCCCGTGACGCCCACGTTTTGGCAAGTTGTTCCCCATTCCGAGTGTTACGCCCATGTTCCGCCTACTTTTGTTGCGTGCGCCGCGCTATGTGCGAATTTCGCTGTGGCCTGTGCGATTTTCGCTGTGACCTGGCGCACGCTGTTAGATGGCCTGTGCGCCAACGTGCGCCGCGCACTTTTTTATCGCACATCCGCTGGTTTTCTCGCGCACGGCCTTCCATGAATCGACGTGCGCTGCTTTTCGTGCGATTTTCGCAATTGCACTGCGATTTTCGCTATTCCACTGCGAATCGCACGTTTTTGCCCACTTGCGCCGCGCTAATTATTCCATGAATCGGCCTCTAAATTTCTTCTGACTCAAATAGCAAAACCAAATCTTGCTCTTCACCTCTCTAATAGACAAGGCAATCGAAGTATAAGAAACCTACAACAAGTGTATAATTTTACTAAAGATTATAATTTCGGAATATCTACAGGAGGTCAGAGATCCAATCGAAGAGTCAGGTTCAGAAATACCTCGTACAGCTCTTGTGAAGAAGGTATTACATCGAGTGAGAATGAAGAAACTAATGGTACCGGGCAGAGAGAAAGAAATACAAATACCACATTCCAAAGGGGCCGAAATGGGAGAGGCAATCAAGGCTCTAGGGACGGATCTAGACGCCCACCTTTTCAGGCAGAGGGAACAGTCGGCAGGATTGGCCAACAGAACGGATGCAGACACGCAGCTATCGGGGCCGGTAGTCAATTTATCCAGTAAGACCTTAACGGCTGATGAAGAACGGTGCCTTAATAAAGGGTTACATTTTGTGATATCCAAATTCCATGATCCATTTGAATTTAGATTGGAATTCAACACTTTTATGCGTAAGGTACATTTAAGAGAATTTTTTTAATAACAACCTGCTAGTCTACAGATCAATCATAGTGGCTTAAGAAATCCCTCTAATTGGTGTCCTGCCCAACATACCTATTCCCCTGAATCAGTGGTTTTCGAGAGAAAGGTGTTACAAGACCTTAAGAAATTGGAAACCAATGGTATGCCCAAAAATTCCAATTTGAGTCAGCGGGAAATAGCCATTTTGAGAGGTCTAGGGAATAATGATAATATCGTTATTCGACAAGCGGACAAAGGGGGAGCTATTGTAATTTTGAATCTCGGATAATATCAGTTATCGAAAAATTGATCAAGATCCTAACGCCACCCTAATCAAAATGATCAAGGAAAAAGTTGACAAAGTGGTTGATTTACATGTTATTGGCAAACAGGAAGGTGACTACTTGACCAGGGAAACAGCCAGAACCCCTATTTTTTACATTTTACCTAAGACCCATAAAAATAGGGAAAAACCCCCAGGCAGACCCATAGTATTGGGTGTCAATTCCATCTTAGAACCCCTGTCAAAATTTGTGGACATCTATTTACGCCCGTTTGTAACTAAAATGAGAAGTTATATACAAGATACCAGAGATGTCATTGTTAAAATTGAAGGTCTGACTTTTGATTCCTCTTGTGACATACTGATTTGCTTAAATATACAATCCTTGTACATGAATATTCCACAGCGTGCGATTTTGGAAGTTGTGGAAGAGAGTTTACTACTACGGGAAGACAATCATCCCGTGAGCAACGCCTTTATTCTGTGGTGTGCTGAGACAGCCCTAATGAATATTTTTTTCCAATGTCTAGGACAATTCTACATACAGATTGAGGGCACGCCCATGGGTGCTGCCATGGCACCCAATTTGGCCAATCTGTGTGTAAATATGGTGGAAGAAACTGTAATCTACTCAGAGACTAATCCATTCAAAAATCAAATAAGACAATGGCTACGATACATCAACCATTATATTTATGGTGTGGAATGGATCGATTGATGAGGCTAATAGTTTTCTGGTCTGACTAAATAATCAAAATAGATATTTAAAATGTACGGCTTCCATGAGTTCTACTGAGATTAATTATTTGGATTTAACCATTAACCATTGAGACCATCAACTTTGGGTAAAACCATATGTTAAAAGTACAGATAGAAACCCACTCCTTCACTATAGGTGTCATCATGCCAAACATGTGCGCGATAATTTGCCATTTGGACAATGTTTACGTTTGAAACGTAATAGCAGTAGTAGAGAGGACTATGAAGTAGGAGCTAACAGTTTAATATTGAAACTGATTGATAGAGGTTACCCCTCCAAAATTGTGAGACAGTCTGCTAAAAGAGCATTTAATAACAATCGGGAAGCTCTATTTGAGAAAAAATTGAAAGATTGTTGTGATACTGTCAGGATCCGTAAGTCAAGGAGGCAAATACGCGATCTTTCTTTCCCGACTCGCTTGGTTTCTTCACGTGTGGTTCCTTCACTTTTGTCACGAAGACGTTATTTCAGAACACGAAGTTTGCTCAGCCACTTCATTCCGTGTGCTTTAGGAAGCATTGGTCTTTGCCATGGAAACGCTCTCACTCTGCGTACTTGAAGTCACGTGTCTTCACGCATGGTTAGAATATCACGTGACTTTTGGTTTTCGTCTTATGTCCCGCATTCCCCGATACTCGCTGCTTCTGAAATGTTCATTTCTCTTGCCGCTAAGTTTCTAACCTTGCTTCTGCTGAGTTTAGTGTATTGTGACCCGGACTGCCTACTGGATTCCTGCTGTTTTGTCCTTCTTGTCAGTGCCTCGACTCTCGGAACTGCTTATTGGAACTGTTACGGATTACGGACATCTGCTCGGATTTGACCCGCTTGGTTTTTGACTATTGGAACTGCTCACAGATTTTTCTTCTCATCTTCGTCCTTCGTTCTACTGCTACTGGAACTTTTCTACGGACTTCCTTGTTTTCACTGGGAACTGGAAAATTAACTAGACGTCCGCGTGCCGTCGGTGGGTAGGTGGATCACTCATTTTCTTGCGGATTTCTTACTCCTCATTTGAACTCTTCCATTCTGGACTCCCTTGGAAACTATCATCCGGTAAGACTGTTCCTTTAATACTTCTATCCTGCTTTTTGCTCCTTGTGAAGTTCCTGGTTAGTTACGGATTATTTCTTTGTTCTCCTCAGAATTCTGACGTCATATTCCCATTGTGAATTGCCAGTCAGTCAACTAAATCTATTCTCAGGTACTTGCAGTTTGGTTGGTTGGTTGAGCATAGCTATTGTACTTGTCTTGTGTCACTAATGCATTGTTCCTTTGCAGGTTGACTGGTTCCTGTGACGTCCTCTCATCTCAAAACCATCTTTTGGTTAAATGACTGGTCAGAGAGTTTTTTTATTCCTCTCTGTTTGGTACATTGACAAAAAGAATTTGTCTTCTACACGACGAGTTCAAAATCTTGAAGTCAGGATTTTGGTTACTTGGTCTAGGAAATTCTCCTGACTTAACATATTCAGAAGCCTTATCATGGACGTCTCAGGAGACCCGTTAACCGCATTGGCTCAACTAGTGGCTGATTTACGGGCTGACATGACAGCAGCCCATGAGGACACACAACCTAACATCCATGAGTTACGATTAGGTCTTCAATCTGCTGGGGCTGGCACTTCCGGTTTCCCTTCCGGTTCTGGTGCCGGTTCGGGATCTGCTCCTATCAATTCCGGGAGCGCTCCCGTGGTTCTTGCTGCCCAATTCCCTTTGGTTCCCCCGGAGCGCTTTCACGGGGATCCGAAGACATTCCGGACCTTTATAAATCAATGTCGTTTGCATTTCTTGTGTCGTCCTACATCATTCCCTGATTCCACTACCAAGGCAGCGTTTGTATTGTCTTATTTAGGTGGCACAGCGGCAACTTGGGCTAATCCGTTGTTGGAGCAGGGAAGCCATCTCCTTTATGATTGTGATGCGTTAATCAAAGCCCTTTCACGGGTTTTTGATACCCGATATAAGACCCAGGCCACCGATCTGGAACTTCTATCCTTGCAACATGGCGACACTACGCTATTGAACTACTTGGCTAGGTTTAACCAGTTGGTAGCGGAAACCGGTTGGCCTGATGAGAAAAAGGCTGCCTTATTCTACAAGGGTCTTTCTGAATCCCTGAAAGATATACTAGCCACAGTCCCTGTAGTACCCTGTACGTTTCCAGAATTGTTGGATCTGGTCCTCCAGATTGATGCCCGTCTGGCAGAACGGAAGGGTGAAAAACGGGGGCCCGTTCCTGCCGCCACTTCCAATAATACCCCTGTTCCAGGCAGCGAGGAACCTATGCAGATAGGCGCATTACGGGGTCCATTAACCACGGAGGAAAGAGAACATCGCAAAAAGAATAACTTGTGCTTTTATTGCGGTTCTGCCGGGCATTTCTTGAGACAATGCCCAAAAAAGCCCAAGAAACAGGGAAACTCCAGAGCCCGGCAATAGATGGAGTCCCATTGCCGAGCAAACCAGGTCAGGACTCCAGACACTCCACCCTTTATTCTGTTCCAGCTACTCTAGCCTTCCAGTCTGCCAGTCCATGGACTGTCCATGCTATCTTGGATTCCGGTGCCACAGGAAACTACATAGATGGACAGTATTTACAGGAATGGAAAATCCCTGTTGAACGCAAGGAGTTTCCAGAGATGGTCAACGCAGTTGACGGCACCTCTTTATTGTCAGGTTTGGTCACGGAACGCACCATTGAGCTCACTATGACATTGAACTCTGGCCATGCTGAACGAATAACTTTTGACGTTATTTCTGCACCCCAGTATAAGATTATCTTGGGCTTACCTTGGTTCATGCGCCACAATCCATTGGTCAATTGGCAGTCTGGTTGCATTACGTTCTCTTCAGACTATTGCAAGAGACACTGTCTCTCAGTACCTATGAAGTCTTGTGGGCCTTGCCTCTCCTTATTGGATACGGCTGCAGTGGTTGGTGGCGTCTCTTCCGCCTTGCCTAAAGTATACGAGGAATTCAAGGACGTGTTCGATAAGATAGGGGCCGATACCCTTCCACCTCATCGTCCCTACGATTGCCCCATAGACTTAATAGAAGGCGCTAAAATACCTTCAGGACGAATATATTCACTTACTCAAAAGGAGAACCTTATTCTGAAGGAGTATTTGGATAAAGCCCTAGTCAATGGTTTTATCCGTCCTTCTCGTTCCCCTGCCACGTCTCCCCTCTTCTTTGTGCCTAAGAAGGAGGGAGATCTGAGACCATGCATAGACTATCGCAAATTGAATGCTGTTACCATCAGAAACCAATACCCTATTCCATTGATCTCTGTTCTCCTAAACCAACTGGGTTCTTCAGAATTGTTCACTAAGCTGGATCTACGTGGAGCTTACAATCTGGTCAGAATGGGGAAAGGAGATGAGTGGAAGACCGCATTCAAAACTAGATATGGGTTGTTCGAATATTTAGTTATGCCCTTTGGTCTGTGCAACGCCCCGGCTACCTTCCAAAGCTTTATCAATGATGTGTTCAGCGACATGCTAGACCTTCACGTCGTTGTTTATCTCGACGACATATTGATATATTCCTCGTCCTATGAAGAACACGTAAAACACGTATCTGCGGTTTTACAACGTCTTCGTGAAAACCGCTTATATGCCAAATTGGAAAAATGTTTGTTCCATGTTACCGAGGTGGAGTTCCTTGGTTATGAAATAACTAATACTGGCATCAAGATGAGTCATGCCAAGGTTCAAGCTGTCTTGAACTGGCCAACTCCTTCTACCATCAAAGCATTACAGTCCTTCCTTGGCTTTGCTAATTTCTATCGTCGCTTTATTCATTCATTCTCTGAAACCGTAGCTCCGCTCACTGCGTTGACCAGTAGTAAACGGCCTTTTGTTTGGAATACCGAGGCACAACAAGCATTTGACGCATTGAAGCAAGCTTTTACCACTGCACCGGTACTTCAACATCCGGATTCGACCCAACCATTTTTTGTGGAGGCAGACGCCTCTGAAGTTGCGGTCGGCGCAGTACTGTCTCAAATGTGTAAGGATACGGGTTTGCTCCATCCAGTGGCATATCATTCACGCAAGCTCACTCCTTATGAACAGAATTATACTGTTTCAGAATTGGAGCTCTTGGCCGTGAGAGATGCCTTCATTGTTTGGAGACATCATTTACTGGGGACAGTCTCACCAGTGCAAGTATACACGGACCACAGGAATCTTCTGGCCTTACAATCCTTACAGTGTACCACGGCACGTCATTCCCGGTGGCATGAGTTCTTCTCCATGTATAATTTTACACTCACATATCGTCCTGGACCTTTAAACTCCAAGGCTGATGCCTTGTCAAGACTGCATGGAAACCCTTCACGTTCTCAGGGGGGGTACTATACTTCAGAGTCACCAAGTAGTCTGCGCCTGTACCTTACAACCCTCACTAGTCTCCTCCATCCGGGATTGGGTGGCCTCAGAACCAACTGAGGTAAAAGAACATAACATGGACATCATCAACTCCTTGCCTTATGTTCAAGGTCGCCTATATTTACCCAATTTGGCTACACGGCGCATGGCTATGCAATGGTGCCATGATTCCTTGCTGGCGGCCCATCCAGGGAGACGCAAGACCCAGGAATTGTTACGTCGCTGGTGTTGGTGGCCGTCATTACAGCGAGACGTCTCTGTTTATGTCTCCGCTTGTTCTATTTGTGCTCAGTGCAAGGGATCCACCACGAAACCTATGGGATGCAACCCTTACCTGTCCCCGAACGTCCGTGGTCAATGATATCGATGGATTTCATCGTCGAGCTTCCACCTGTTCAAGGTTTTGATACGGTTTGGGTCATAGTGGACTATTTCACCAAACTAGCTTGTTTTGTTCCATGCCAGGGTTTGCCTACTGCCCCTGTTCTTGCGGATCTATTTCTGCATCATGTTTTTCGTGATTTTGGCCTCCCTGATATTATTATATCTGATAGAGGGTCTCAATTCACCTCAAGATTCTGGAGGCACCTTACCAGTTCATTAGGTATAGACGACCGGTTTTCCAGTGCTTATCACCCACAAACTGACGGTCAGACCGAAAGACTCAATGCCATCCTCGAGCAATATCTGCGCTGTCTAACGTTGCAATTTCAAGAGTCTTGGTTTTCGGTGCTCATCCATGCCGAGTTTGCATATAACAACTCTATTCATACTTCTACTGGTACTACACCATTCTTTGCTATGTATGGCCAACATCCCCGGACTCTTCCACTAGATCTCGTCACGGACATTGCTAATCCAGCAGTACAGGGTTGCCTACGAGACGTTACCACCGTTCATGAAGCTGTCCTTCGTCAGTTAAAAACAGCGAAAGACCATGCTAAGCAGTATGCTGACCGGCATAGAGAACCAGCCCCTCAGTATGCACCGGGGAGCAAAGTTTGGTTGTCCACCAAAAATCTCCGTATACCAGGTCGCAGATGTCTTTTACCTCTTTTTGTGGGTCCCTTTCCTGTGCTTTCTTTGATTAACCCAGTTGCGGTGAAACTGGATCTTCCATCATCCCGGAAAATCCATCCAGTTTTTCATGTCTCTTTGCTCAAACCATGCCTCTCACCAGCTCTTTCTCTTCCTCGTCCGCCACCTGTTATGGTCCAGGGTACGGAAGAATACGAGGTACAGGCTATATTGGATGTCAAGACGGTCAGAGGCAAGCAGTTCTTTCTAGTGTACTGGAAAGGTTATGGTCCGGAAGACAGGACCTGGGAACCGGCCTCTAATATCCATGCTCCTGATCTCATGTTTCAATATATGGCCTCTCGTGAGGGTAATGCTTCATTGGGAGAGGATGCTGTCAGGATCCGTAAGTCAAGGAGGCAAATACGCGATCTTTCTTTCCCGACTCGCTTGGTTTCTTCACGTGTGGTTCCTTCACTTTTGTCACGAAGACGTTATTTCAGAACACGGAAGTTTGCTCAGCCACTTCGTTCCGTGTGCTTTAGGAAGCATTGGTCTTTGCCATGGAAACGCTCTCACTCTGCGTACTTGAAGTCACGTGTCTTCACGCATGGTTAGAATATCACGTGACTTTTGGTTTTCGTCTTATGTCCCGCCTTCCCCGATACTCGCTGCTTCTGAAATTGTAATTTCTCTTGCCGCTAAGTTTCTAACCTTGCTTCTGCTGAGTTTAGTGTATTGTGACCCGGACTGCCTACTGGATTCCTGCTGTTTTGTCCTTCTTGTCAGTGCCTCGACCCTCGGAACTGCTTATTGGAACTGTTACGGATTACGGACGTCTGCTCGGATTTGACCCGCTTGGTTTTTGACTATTGGAACTGCTCACGGATTTTTCTTCTCATCTTCGTCCTTCGTTCTACTGCTACTGGAACTTTTCTACGGACTTCCTTGTTTTCACTGGGAACTGGAAAATTAACTAGGCGTCCGCGTGCCGTCGGTGGGTAGGTGGATCACTCATTTTCTTGTGGATTTCTTACTCTTCATTTGAACTCTTCCATTCTGGACTCCCTTGGAAACTATCATCCGGTAAGACTGTTCCTTTAATACTTCTATCCTGCTTTTTGCTCCTTGTGAAGTTCCTGGTTAGTTACGGATTATTTCTTTGTTCTCCTCAGAATTCTGACGTCATATTCCCATTGTGAATTGCCATTCAGTCAACTAAATCTATTCTCAGGTACTTGCAGTTTGGTTGGTTGGTTGAGCATAGCTATTGTACTTGTCTTGTGTCACTAATGCATTGTTCCTTTGCAGGTTGACTGGTTCCTGTGACGTCCTCTCATCTCAAAACCATCTTTTGGTTAATTGACTGGTCAGAGAGTTTTTTATTCCTCTATGTTTGGTACATTGACAAAAAGAATTCGTCTTCTACACGACGAGTTCAAAATCTTGAAGTCAGGATTCTGGTTACTTGGTCTAGGAAATTCTCCTGACTTAACAGATACCCCCCTGGTGTTTGTAAATACTTTCAGTAATTTATCCTACAAAGTAAAGAGCATTGTTCGGAGGAATTGGAAAAAGACCAGGACAGGACCACTACCCATGATTGCTTTAAAAAAAAGCACAAATATTCGCAATTTAGTGATGAAAAATGATGTTCATAGAACTGTTACCTCTGAGAGTAGGTAAAGTACATTGTGGGGTCTACCACAAGTGGTGGGGCATTACCCTTGTGGAGATTGCGTCATGTGCCCATTAACACGAAAAACTACCTCTGTTAACCTTGGGTTGAAAT
Source organism: Ambystoma mexicanum (assembly GCF_040938575.1). Classification (NCBI taxonomy): domain Eukaryota; kingdom Metazoa; phylum Chordata; class Amphibia; order Caudata; family Ambystomatidae; genus Ambystoma; species Ambystoma mexicanum. The sequence goes on along the minus strand of NC_090921.1, from coordinate 1,157,835,470 downwards.
CAGAATGGACATTACAAGAACATACTAATTGTAAAACAGAAAATGTAATATACATGATTAAATTTCCATGTAATTTACTGTACATTGGGAAAACAAACAGGATGTGCAAGACCCGTATGATCGAACACAAAAGCTGTTTAAAAAGCCTCACTGAGAAGGCACCTTTGTTTAAACATTTCATAGATAAAGGTCATACATTTACAGAATTTGAATGGTGTATTTTAAAAAAGGTTAAAGGAAGATCACAGGAAGAAATCAATAAGAAATTAATTAATCTGGAGCAAAAACTTATCTTCCTTACCAATAGCCATCTGACAGGATTAAATGAAAACATCGAATTACATAAGGTTAAATGAATATGATCTTGTCTTTAGCTTTTAGCTCGATTATACATCTGTTTTGCACTTCCCTGATAACATCATTAGGGTACAATGTGATGGTCACAGCCAAAATTAACATTACCACATGTGGCACCGGAGGTTACTGAATATATGTTTTTTTTTTCCGTGATGTTACATATGGTAGCTGTAGGGTTAACGATGTGGTTTCTGCATCACGGTTTACGATTTTGGGAGGAGAGAAAACAACACTGTGGGCCTCATTACGACCCAGGCGGTAAGGGGTTTACGGCAGCGTAAACAGCGCCGACCCTTACCGCCTGAGTACGAGGTCCCTTAGCGCCATGGCGGATTTAACACCTGCTTTTAGCAGGTGTTAAAATCCATGGCGCTAAGGGACCATGGAGTTAATTACGCTACCGTAATTTACGGTGGCGTAATTAACGCCTTCCCCACTCCCATTATGCCCTATGGGGCAAAAATGGGAATGGGGAAGGGTAAATGGGGATTGGGGACTTACCGCCCCGCCAAGGTTGGAATGGGGCGGTAAGTCCGCCAACCACCATGGCGTAAACGTAGTTTACGCCATGGTGGTAAAGTCACGGCCCAGGCGGTAACTTACCGCCTGGGTCGTAATGAGACCCTGTGTAATTTAATTCACCCCCATTTAGGAGGTGACCGGGCTGATGCCTTATTGGTTGCATTTTGTGGTGTGGCTCAGCTTTTGGCTTTGTGTTACTACGAATTGGAATTATGGGATGTAACGTTTCTGCTTATTTTGTTCCATCTTGGATATTGACGTGTAACGGGGTCATTACGTTGCATGTCATGTGATTACGACAGCTAGTGCGTCGCACGCAAACAAGGAAGTCGCCTTGCATTAATAACCATCGCGGCTTACACAGATTTATTGTGCTTGGTGAATACGTGTCGGCGCACATACGGAGCATTTATTTCTGTGAAGGTAGGGGAGGAGCGAACATAAACAGTTGTTTGGTGTTGGTGTTTTGGAATTAGCAAGATACTTATTCGGCCCCCCGTTTTTGCCACCCTCAGGGTTTGTGCTTTGTCCTATAGATCGAAGGGCTGACCGCACCTGTGATGTTTTGATCATCACTGAGGCATTTGATTGCTACTCCAAGACATCATAGGTAATTTTTGGGTGTGGCGAGAATACACAGTTACTCTAGTTAAAGGTAAGGGTTTGTGCCGATGGTGTACAATTTTGACTACATTTGGACTCGATTTTGACATTGGTGTTAATCTTCCTGTTTAGATCTGTGTGAGAGTGAAAACCATTGTGGACTGAAGATTTGTCGAAAGATAGAGAATCTAAAAGTCTTTGACCGCAGGGTAAGCCCAATTGATATTGATGAGATTTGAGCTGTGTGACCCGCTGTTTTAGATGATCTACTACTAAGATGTTATTTGCACTTGTTGTAGGTTTCTTATACTTCGATTGCCTTGTCTATTAGAGAGGTGAAGAGCAAGATTTGGTTTTGCTATTTGAGTCAGAAGACATTTAATTCTTCGGACGGATGACAGGTATATTAATGAATTGTATATCTGTCTACCCTATGGGTGATTAGGGTTTGGCTAGGTCTACTTGTTGACCAAAGATGCCCATGTGGTAATGTTTGTTTATTCATGTGTCCTTAGATATGATAATCTGGTGTGAAAGGAATGGAAAAAGATGCACTTGAAGCTGAAGACTACTGTTTGGGCCCTGAAGAATGTCCAGTGATTTGTAACATATTGTCACACGCCACCATAGCTGGCGTCTATGGAGCCGATGGCGCTGGAGCGGCTATTAGCCGCTCCGCCACGTCTCCGCGTAACACTCAGCGGCTGTCTAGTCTTTTTGTCAGCCGCCGGGGAAGGCCTTTTTTAGTAGCTCCAACCCGGAAGTCTGCGCGTTGCAACCTACTCGCGTCAGGCTTCCGGGTTGGAGCGCTCGCAAGTGTTCTCTCTCGGATTTGTTGGCCCTTTCTCTCTCTCTCTCCCGGCTCGCTCTTCCCCGCTGGTGGCTCTCTCTAGTCTGCCTCTTCTTGCTTTCTTGAGGCTCGAGGGCTCCCCCTGTATTCCTAGGTTTTCTTCCCCCTTTCTTTTCTTTCACTCCTGCATTCTCCTCTTGGCTATAGTTACAGGCCCTACTGTTGTCTGTCTTTTGGCTCGCCCCCGGTTATCTGTTCTGACTCCTCGACTGCTATCTTTAGATGTATACCATACCCTTACCGGCATCTCATCCCTGCCTATCCGGATCATCCCATCTGCATCTTCTAAAGTGAAAACCACCAGATACCACCGGAAAGGGTTTTTTTGTGCCTATTGCTTTTTCCCCTTTGGTCTGAACTGGAGGAGGGGCCCCCCGGACCTTCTATTTAGGGGTCAGAGTGTCTTCCCTTCAGGGCAGATCCAATCCACAAAAAAAGGAAAGAAGAAAGAAGAGCTGTGGAAGAAGAGGTTTGGTGGAACTTTGGTATCAGAACTCACAGGTGAGGAGGAAGGGGATTGGAGTGACTTGGAATTGGAGAAGGAGACATCGGAACCTGATAGTTTGCAACGCCAAAAAACGTCAATGGCTACTCCTGAGCAATTTCAAGAGTTGGCAGCCGCAGTTCAGGCTATGAATGTAGAACTGCAGAACGTTAAAACCGAGAATGCCACCCTGAGGCAACTGGTTGCCAACCGAGAACCTCGTGAATCTGACTTGACTCCCATAGCCTTGTCCTCGGGCAAGTTTGACGGAACTCCAAAACGGTTGAAGGAGTTTCTGGAAGTATGTTCTGTCCATTTCGCCTTTCGCCCGCATACCTATTCGACAGACCACACTAAGGTGGGATTTATGGTGTCTAATACGACCGGAAATGCGCTGGCTTGGGCTACACCTTTGGTGACATCCAACAAACCGGTCATCCGAGACCATGGAGCCTTCCTGTCTTTGCTCAAACAGACTTTTGAACAACCTGACATCACACATGTAGCGGCTGAAGAGCTTCTCGAAGTACAGCAAGGATCCAGTGATCTACTTTCCTATATTTCTTCCTTCAAGCGACTGGCTACGGAAGCAGGGTGCCCGGAACAGGTCCAGTATACCCTCTTTCGCCGAGGTCTAAAGGAGGAACTTAAGGATGAGCTAGCTCGCATCACTCAACCCACAACCTTATCAGATCTGATGTTGATAGTACTACAGATAGAACATCGGCTTTCAGAACGAAAAGCTGAAAGGAGGAAGCATAAGACCCCAGTCACCCATCTCCCTGGGACCTCCTCACTACCTCCTGTACCGTCCTTAAGCAATACGGAAGAACCAATGCAGATTGGGACCGCCCGGCCCCCTTTGACACCCGAGGAGAGAAAATGAAGGAGAGATTCCGGACTGTGCATGTATTGCGGATCCAATTCCCATCTCCTACGAAACTGCCCAGATGTACCTAAAGAGGACTAGCATCCGAGGTCTAACCCTTAGTCCTTGTGTTACAGTGACTGTTCGTCCCAAGTAGCAACGATGGATGATTGCCTCATGATAGTGGCCATCCAGCTGAGGACAAGACATGTAGAACTTACCACCATGGCGCTGCTTGATTGTGGGGCAGCAGGGGTGTTCATGGACACTGTATGGGCCCACAAACAAGGTCTCACCCTTTTGCAACGTGAAGATGCTCAGAAGGTAGAAGGAGTAGATGGTACCCCACTTTCCTCCGGACCTATTACCCAGTCTACAGAGTTTCTTACAGCGACCATCCTTCAACATTCTGAACAGATGCAGTTCGATCTTATCATTGCTGCTCATTTTCCGATTATTCTCGGAATTCCATGGTTTAGGAAACACAATCCAACCATAGACTGGACCCGCAACACTATGGCATTCGAATCAGATTTTTGCAAACAGAACTGTCTTAGACAACCGCAAGTTGAATCAGTGCAAATCCTTACTCCTGAACATAAAAATGTATGTGAAGTTTGTTGTATTCCTCCGGAACTGTCAGAATACCAAGTATTCAAGGAAAGTCCCGTTCTGGATCTGCCTCCACACCGTCCGGAAAACTGCGCCATAGAGCTGCTACCGGAAGCGCTGGTGTCCTTTGGGCACATGTTTCCTTTATCTTTGGTAGAGAAGAAGGTCCTTAGCGCGTATCTGGATACTCATCTGACTAATGGGCTCATACAACCATCACGATCCCCAGCATGAGGTCGTTATTTTTCATACCCAAACAGGATTCATCGGAATTGAGACCGTGTATTGACTATCGTGGCCTGAATAAGGTCACTATTCGAGATTGCTACCCAATGCCTCACATCTCAGACATCCTAGAGGCAGTACAAGGTGCCTCAGTCTTCTCTAAATTAGATTTGCGGAGCGATTACCATCTCCTTCGTATTAGAGAAGGGGACGAATGGAAAACGGCGTTCAGAACACCTTTCGGCCTGTTCGAGTATAGGGTTATGCCCTGTGGACTAGTCAACGCACCGGCCATATTCCAGCGCTTCATGGACCGTCTCTTTTCGGATTTACTCTTTTTGAATACCATAGTCTACCTTGACGACATTCTGGTGTTCTCATCCAAACAACAAGAACACACCCAGCACCTGAGGACAGTACTTAACCGTCTTCAATCCCAACACTTGAAGGTTAAACCAGAGAAATGTCTCTTTAATGCCACATCCGTCCCGATTTGGGGTATATCCTTTCTTCTGAAGGCATCACCATGGATCCAAGGAAGGTTTTGGCCATCCTGGAGTGGCCTACTCCTACTTCGCTTAAGGAGGTCCAGCGCTTCCTAGGGTTAGCGAACTTCTATAGGAAGTTTATCGGACAGTTCTCCCAAATAGTCTTACCTATTACTGCCCTTCTCAAGAAAGAGTCACAACCCTTTCTCTGGACGGAACAAGCCAACCAAGCCTTTCTAACACTTAAAGAAAAGTTCTGTACTGCTCCGGTCTTGAGCCAGCCAGACCAAACCAAGCCTTTCATTGTAGAAGCAGATGCATCGGCTAGGGCCTTAGGAGCTGTTCTTCTTCAGGTCAGAAACGGGAAGGAACATCCAGTGGCTTATCTCTCAAAGACCCTCACTACCAGCCAAAGAAATGATTCTGTGATAGAGAAGGAATTAATGGCATTGAAGGCTGCCTGTGAGGAATGGAGACACCTACTACAAAGAAGCTTGCATCCGTTTACCCTACGCATGGATCATAAGAACCTACAGATACTCAGGAATATGGAATGCGTTAATTCATGACAAGCATGCTGGGCTCATTTTTTCAGTCAAAACGACTTCACCATTACCTATATTCCTGGTACCCTAAACAGTCTGGCAGATGCCTTATCTAGGCGTGATGTCCCCGAAGTGCTGACAGTTCCCACACCTGAGTACATGTTTCCTAGGTACCGTATTGTGTGCTTGATTTCCTCCTTTCTCCAAGAGGTCAGAATGGTCACTACGACCGAATTGGAAGCAAGAATACCTCGGAACAAACAACACCAGGTCCGATGGTCTGACGGATTGTTGTTAGTTGGAAACAGATTGTTCATCCCGACTAGCACCCTACAATTGAAGATCCTAGGTTGGGGTCACGACCATGTGACAGCAGGTCATAGAGGTTTACGAGGTACGTTAGATCTTATCTCTCGTTCCTTTTTTTGGCCCACTCTTACTCAGGATGTCAAAAGACATTGTAGAACTTGTCAGACCTGTGCCAGGAATAAGAACCCGACTCATAAACCTTATGGCCTTCTTGAACAACCTGAGATGCCTATTCAGCCATGGTCCCATATTTCAACAGACATTATTGTAAATTTACCTCCGTCTCAGGGCTGTACTTGTCTGATGGTTACTGTGGATTCCTTTACCAAACTTGCTCAATTCTCCCCACTACCAGGAGTGCCATCCGCTTCAGCAATGGCGGAAGTTTTCCTAAAGGATATCTTCAGGTTGCATGGGTTACCTGAGAAAATTATCAGCGATCGGGGTAGTCAATACACCTCCCGATTTTGGGCGGCGCTGTGTCAGCGTTTGGGGATTGAACGTGCCCTTTCTTCAGGGTTTCATCCGCAGACTAATGGTCAGACAGAGCGGCTTAATTCCCCTCTTGAGCAATATCTTAGGTGCTACATTAATAGCGTGCAAGACAATTGGGTGGCCCTCCTACCTACTGCAGAATTTGCATATAATAACTCCAAACACTCAGCTACAGGTCTCAGTCCTTTTTTCTGCACCTATGGGATACACCCACAGGAATTACTTCCCATGTTCAAATCCTTCTCCAATATACCTACGCTGGAATCCCATTTAGCCGAGATTGCCTCCGCTCACAAGTCTGCTCAGCAGAGTTTACGTTTATCAAGTGGTAGGTATAAGGAGCAATCAGACCGATCTCGTCTTCCCTGTCCCGATTGGAAGGTGGGCGACCAAGTCTGGCTTTCCACCAAGTATCTACCTCGATGGGTTCACCCGACCAAACTCTCTCCCCGATTTCTGGGTCCCTTCAAGATTGTCAAACAGATAAATCCTGTGGCTTTAAGATTACTAGTCCCTAAAAGAATGCATCCGATTCATCCTGTATTTCACTCCTCTCTTCTCCAACCTGTTGATCCAGATACTCCTTACAAACGAAGGGGAACCATACCTGTGGGTCAACAGACTCTCCCCGAGGAGTACGAGGTTTCGAGTATTCTGGATACCAGGTATCGAAGAGGGCGGCTTGAATATTTAGTAGCCTGGAAGGGGTATCCTCATTCTGAGGACTCTTGGGAACCCGAGTCCCATGTACATGCACCTAGGTTGACTCGGCGGTTCCATCGACTCCATCCGGGTAAACCGGGTGGTGTAGGCCGCGGAGGGGGGCATACTGTCACAAGCCGCCGTAGCTGGTGTGTATGGAGCTGATGGCGCTGGAGCCGCCATTAGCCGCTCCGCCACGTCTCCGCGTAACACTGAGCGGCGGTCTAGTCTTTCTGTTGGCCGCCGGGGAAGGCCTTTTTTAGTAGCTCCAACCCGGAAGTCTGCGCATTAAAACCTACTCACGTCAGGCTTTCTGGTTGGAGCGCTCGCAAGTGTTCTCTCTCGGCTTTTGTTGGCCCTTTCTCTCTTTCTCTCCCGGCTTGCTCTTCCCCGCTGGTGGCTCTCTCTAGTCTGCCTCTTCTTGCTTTCTTGAGGATCGAGGGCTCCCCCCTGTATTCCTAGGTTTTCTTCCCCTTTCTTTTCTTTCCCTCCTGCATTCTCCTCTCAGCTCTAGATACGGGCCGTACTGTTGTCTGTCTTTTGGCTCGCCCCCAGTTATCTGTTCTGACACCGCGACTGCTATCTTTAGATGTATACCATGCCCTTACCGGCATCTCATCCCTGCCTATCCGGATCATCCCATCTGCATCTTCTAAAGTGAAAACCACCAGATACCACAGGAAAGGGGTTTTTTGTGCCTATGGCTTTTTCCCCTTTGGTCTGAACCGGAGGAGGGGCCCCCTGGACCTTCTATTTAGGGGTCAGGGTGGCTTCCCTTCGGGGCAGATCCAATCCACAAAAAAAAGGAAAGAAGAAAGAAGAGCTGTGGAAGAAGAGGTTTGGTGGAACTTTGGTATCAGAACTCACAGGTGAGGAGGAAGGGGATTGGAGTTACTTGGAATTGGGGAAGGAGACATCGGAACCTGATACATATAGGACAGAAACTTGTACAAGTTGGGCTATTGGAACATGGTGGGAAATAAGATGAATTAAGTTGCCACCAGTGTTTGGGGAAAAAAGTGATTTATGACTTTTACTGTTGCAAGGTGGATTCAATTCACGATTTATAATATTCCCGTATTTGGTATTATGTTTTTTAACATGTATGTGATAATTGTTGCCCTTGTGATAATTGTTGCCCTTGAACAATGAATTGATTAAAAATTGATTTTTTATGTTATGCTGTTTGATATTTGTGCACATTGGTTTTAATGATGTTGTTTTGACACCTTATTCTGAGGACTTATTTTGTATATCACACTGAATGTGTCTCCTTCCTTTGGTTACATATATGTTTGATATCCTCACTTAGGAGGAGGGAGTATCACACAAGTGTGAGGCTACCCCTGAATGAGAGCTTCATGTACACATAACACATTTTCTTTTCTGTAAGAGAACATATTGGAAAGGAAAACAAGGCAGCACAAGCGGCACCCCTTCCACAACAGCATACAGGCATAGGAAAGGAAAGAAACTCTGAATGACAAAATGGATAGGGGGCAAGGCAAAATGGAAGAATTGGAGCACAATTGTGACGCCTTAAAAGATTGCGTACAAGGGTATATTATGGGCAAAATGAAACAGCACTGGCAGACCTGTACGTGAACCCGTTCCCCATGTCACAGCCCGCCAACCTTTCAAAAATCTGTGTGATGGGAGACGATACAGTGATACCTCAATCCATACCTCCCCTTACAACCAACCTGTGCAAATCCCCAATTCTCCACAATAACTATCCACTTATGCTACCCCTTCCCTTTCCTAATGGTGCGTATGAATGTGTGCAAGTAAACAATGATATTGAAATTGTTGCTGAGTGTATATGTGGTATATTTTTTTTTAATTGCCATTATGACTCACTGGCGAAAAATCCTTGTAGGAATGATCACAATTAAGCAAATGATAGGTGTCCTACAGACAGAGCGCCTGCCCGGCCTACCCGCAATGAAAATGGAGGCATTCGTACAATGCCAGCACAACCAGGATGTCCGCATATTGTGCACCACCTATAATTACGTGTGAGAGCGGACAAGTGCAAGTACACACATGTATCTGTTCCTCTGTGTCCTTGTGACACCGGCAATGTGCACCATATGTGAACGCACGTTAATTAGGTTGCACCACCCACCCACGAACTACAAGTATCGATACAGATAAACATCCCTCCTCCTATACCCTATAAACCAACCAGCGTCTTCCAAAATGATTGGCGCATGCGTGTCACACTATTAACCAGTAGAGAAGTGGCAAGGGTGTGCATAGCATACCTGTACAAGAGGTAGGAGCGACCTCTGACGGGCCCATGGGATCAGAGCTCACCCTCGAGTACTTTAAGACGAGATAGCTGCACCGTGACGTGGATGGGGTGCGGGATTCTCTTACTCCAACACCAATCCATGACAACTCAATGGTTTGGCAAAGGGAAGTCCGTTTAATGACAAGTACAAAAAATGGGGAAACAATAGGAAACCATCAGTGATGCGATCGCCAGTCTCACTTCAACTTCCAAATTCTTCATTCAGTTAGCAATAGTTATAGCACATTCTCGTCATCATTGACGTGTAACATTCAAAAGTCTGTCATGCAATTCTATTGGTAAAAGAGAAAACTTAAGTATAGGTACTATATCTTTATATGGTAACAGAGTGTGAGGATTGGATAACTCTTATCGGGTGGGCGTCTATGCCCTTCCCTCTACATCATTCGTGTCAGACGTCACTAAAAGTACAACGTGTCATTGGTTCTACTAGCTATAGGACCCTTGATTATTTGGTCCATTGTGATTGGGTGGGTTACACCCCTAGGCATTAATCTCCACTTTAATTGGCAGCATGCAGAATGATCGCCCAGGTGTGGTATGCCCCAAGATTCACCCTCCTTCCCCTCCATCAATCAGTACTTTAAGGCTCTGTGTCAATTAGTTGGCAGCGGATGACCTCAAAACTGTATCTTCTTATCAGGAGAAGTTATGGCATCCTCTGGGTTTGGGTGACATCAGACGGTGCCTCTTTGCGCTTGGCTGGTCACGTGTCAGTACACTGTGTATCTGCTTAATTAATGTTCCCTCTTTTTGTGTATTTGATTCTTCCTTTAGCCTTGCCACATGCCTGGGCCTCCTTATCTTGACCTTCACTGGCCGGCTGCTATGCTCTTAAGTTTTGTTTCTTCGAAGTTGACGCTCTCCTCCCTCTCTTAGGTGACCTCGAATTCCCAGGCAAGAGCTGCTTCTTGCTAAGTTTCGATTCCGCTCTTTCGTCTGGCTTTGTGCTGTTATATGAATCCTGGCTTGTTTGACCCCTACCATTCTGGGCTTAATTCTGCTTTTGTAAAATGGAGTCGCACTTGTATAATGTGCTTCTTTGAGGTAGATATATTGGTGGCGCTTGCCGCTCTATTCTTCTACTAAGCATAGCAAGCAGTACCGTTTCCTTAGCTTCTTGCGTTCAAAGCCTATTTACAGGCATTTAGCCAGTTGCATATTTGACCTCCTGCTTTATGGTTATGTTTCTTTAAAGTACAGCATTGTTTCTCCTTTTAAGTCCTTTACCTCTTTATTCATATCATTTCATCATTGATTGTCATCCTTTGGTTGTTATTTCGTTCATCTGTAGATCTGTCCTGGCCTTTGTGTTGTCAGCATTCACCTTCGATTAAGGCCCTTTGGGTCTCTTCGGGGACAGTTTGTAAGTAATCTTCATTTCGTGTCAATTGTTGGTACGGTTGTCTCAATGGGTACCCGGCTGCCCATGGTTGTCTGGTTATTGGTAATTCAACAGGTATTGCTCTTCTGATGGGCACTGGGCAGAGCCCCAGTGTGGCTTTCTGTTGATTTATTTGCTCATCATATGTCACATATCTCAGTGAGTATATTCCTGGTATTTCAAAATGGGAGGCTGGAGTGCAGGCCATATCGGGGACCTCCTCTACACTCCCCCCTCTGGTCGGTTCATCGACCACTTCTTCTTTCTCCTTTGGATTACTGTTACTTGGTTCTTCTGCCAATTCTTCATATTCTGGGTTTGTACATGATGGTGTGAACGTGTGTTTCTTTGGAGTCCATATTTTTATCACTCCTTTCAAACTTCCTGCTGTTTTTACATGTTCGTCTTTGTTACAGGTCATTAGCTGGCACTGTCCATTTGGGCTGCAATAGATCCGTTTTCCTTCATAATTTCTATGCTTCGTGGGGTACAGGAACTTTGTTCCTTCTGTCGCATATTCGCTGGCCTTCACAAAGTCTCTTACTTCTTCATCAGTCAGGTCTTTTAGCTTCCATCCTAGTTTGACATTAACCATGATCTTCATCCCCATGGCTTTCTTTGCAGTTTTCTGGCATTGTGAGAGGATTATCTTGATAACACAAAATCCTAATAGTATCATTAAGAGCAGGGCTCCCAGGAACTTGAATATGTTTGCCATCCATTGTGGGACCCATGAGAACAGTGTTCCAAACCAGCTGTCATCATCAACTTTGTCAGTTTCATCGATCATCTGGTTTTGTAGGTTTTTCAGCATACTTATATCTTCTGCTAAAGTTCCATTTTCCTCATCGTGAGAAGGTATAAATGTGCAACATGATTCTCCGATTTTTGCATAAACTCCTCCATCCATTGCTGTGATCATGTCAAGTACATATCTGTTTTGTAGAGTCATCAATCAAATTGCTCTTAGTTCTTCCTTAATAGCATTGAATGCTTTAGTGTTAATGGTCTGCAATAACTCCCATCTGGTTATTTGCAACCATTTAGTGTTTGCTCCTACTTGGAACTTTGGCAGGATGATTGTTGTGAGCACTGATGAGGTGAGGCTGAACAGCCTGTGTTCATATGGGATTGCATGAAATGCTTCTTCTAATTTGTCAGAAAAGTAATTTTCTACCTTCATTCGGGATGTCAGCTCTACAGATCTCCTTTATCTCAGGTGAGCATCTGCTTTCGGGAAACTGTCAATATCCAGGTGACTTTTCGGGATCACTAGTGCTGGAACGTGGACTATTGGCAGTCTTATGTATGCTTTGGGTCCACACGCCCGGTAATGATCCATAATAACTGTGGTTCCCTGAGTCATTCCTGGAGCTTCAAAAATGTGCCTGAAGTTCTGATTCTCTCCCATCTTCCTTGTGCCATTGTTCCTGAAGCACAATGTTGTGTTCTCCAGTGGCATTATCTGCAAGGGTCCTCCTCTGTCTTCGACCCATGTCAGTGATTTTGTGAGTTTCGGCCATAAAGGTTTACACAAGCTCTGTGAGTTTTCTACTGCTTCTTTTCAGGCTCCGGGGACCATCCATGCTTGGCAGATTACCACTCCTTCTTCCCATCCGTTTGGTGAAAGCACTGTTCCCCTAATATGCATCTGGCCTCTGTTCTTCCAAATTTGTGCTTCTTCTGGAGTTTTTCCTTGGACGTTCAGTCTTGGGTTAATTTCCAATCTTATTCCTGCTCCTTTAATTCCTGGCTTTTCATACTTGATCACGTGATTCCTAGTATGAGCTCTATTTCTTGTCTTAATGTCCTGGACGTAGTCGTCTTCATCGGGGTAATTTGTTTCGGCTGCCCAAATCAAAGAAGCATCCCTTCCTATAAACTTTCCTCTGGTGTTGCACATTGCTATGTGTGACAAACTGTGTGCTGTCGGGACATCAATTTCTACAGCCATGAAGATCTTGGATTTCCTCATGCTGTATGGCAGGAGTGCGTAAACAAAGCATTCTCCTTCTGATCACCTTCTTCCGACTTCTTTCATGTGTTGATACCTAATGTTGTTTCCTAGATGTGCTGTGCTATCCAGGTAATCATTCAGTTAATTGTTATCTTTGTGTGGGCTTCTCTTGATTCTTAGTGTCTTCCTGTAGTTATCTATAACTACTTCTCTAAAAGCGTCTGTGTTACTTTTCCTTGCTGGAGGACTCTCAGACGTTCTGGTCCATGGGGCGTGTTTCTTTATCTGCATTGATGAGGTAGGTGGAGGTTTTGTAGTCCTATCCTTCTCTTCTTGCATTCTTTTCCTGCTCTCTATAAGTGCCTTAATCAACCACCAGCCTGTCGCCGGCCCAGTGTACGGTTGCATCGTAGGCCTGCTACTTGTTCCTTGTGTTGAAACCTGTGTGCTGGGCAATACAGTCTCTTTGGTCTTAGTTTTCAGTTCCTCATGCCGCTTCTTCACTTTGGCTATAAATGGGAATAAATGATCTATTTAACATTTGTGTCCTTGCAGCGAATTCTCCTACAACACTTCTGTCTTCTTACGTGCTTTTGTTAAGTCTTCTTTCGTTGGCATTTCTCTCGATTCTTTTCGGTCTCTCTCATTATTTTCTGGGACTGATTGTTCGGTAGTCAGTCTCGTGCTCTTGGTTGCCTTCGATTGAGGTTCTGTGGCCATTGACACATGCCCTTGTTCATGTGTATTCAGTGTGTGGGTGCGTGTAGTTGTCAGTGCTGTGTTTTCGTTCATTCCGTGCTGACCTTGTCTCCAGCTTTTCTCTTCATCCATTACCTTAAGTGTGTATGTATCACTGCTAATTAAATTCATTTTCAGTTCCTTTGCCTTACCATCAGATTTTCTCAGGACTGGGATAACTATATAGGGTCTGGGTGCTTTTGTGGTACTCATGTGTACACCATCATGTGGGTGCACTGAAATTGGACCGCTTCGTGCACCAAGGAAAAATGCAGTTTTGATTGTTAATGATAGCAAAATAATGATAAATACAATGCATAGATAGATGATAGTGCGGTAGGTTTAACAGCAGCATTTCCTCCCAGAGAAGTCAGGGTGCCCCTCTGCTTGTGGGAGGACCAGGTTACTGTGCTGGGCCCCCATCTTGATTATTTATTTAATGACAATATAATGCTGTTTTTCTCAATTCGATTTAGTTCTCAAACAGTTTGTGTCATAAAGTGTCTGATGCTTTACAAGTGACCCCCCTTTTGTGGGTGATGATTGTCTCTTGATACATGATGCAGTATCCTTGCTAGACTATGGAAAAATAGGTTAGACTAACACTTTGATGAGTCACTTTTACTGTGCACCCCCCAAATCTGCTTCAGTCCTGAGGACATACTGGACACTGTTCAGTTTTAAGAAATTGAAAAAATGTCAATCAAAACAAATAAAGGTGAAGTTCTTGTCTCTGCTCCCTCGATCTGTCCCTAGGCGGAAAAAAGTGCTTGCCTCTGTTTCCTCCATCTGTCCCTCGGCAGAAAGTTTCACTGGAATCTCCTCATATAATCTCTCTGACAGTTGGACAGCTCCACTTGCAGAATGATTCCATGGAGGAGCGTTCCCATCTGTGCGACGTTAGCTGGATCTCTGATAAATGTGAGGACGTCAACCTCGAAAGGACTCCCCACCACTTCGGGAAAGTCAGTTACTAGGCGGAAGAGGACGTTGTGGGCCAGTCGGCTGTCCTCGGGTGACAGGGACATTTGTCCTGCCTTGCTGGGTTCAGGATTACAGGCCCTTCCCTTGACGTGAACAATCCTTGCACTTTCCTGAAGCATGGATTGCAACGTAACTGAGCTTAATCCACAGCTGGCTCAAATGTTCAGAGTTTGCTGGATCTCGAATAAATGTGAGAGTGTCTGTGGTTCTCCCCACAATGGCTGGGCACTCCTCTATGATGTGAAAAAAAAGTGTATTGATGAGTTCATCTAAAATCACCTGCGGTGGTATCATTTGTGTCTTTATCACTGTATTCAGGTAGTTCTATGACGGCTTCGGCGATGACGGTGAGTAGTTCCCAGATTACCTTCTTATTGGCAGGATCTTGGATAAAGTCTGTGACACTGGCGACCCTCCCTACCAGCGACGGTTATGCTGCCAATACAAAATGGAAGTAGTTGAGCACGTCCCTTGTGATGTTTCTGCTGGGGGACACCATAAGTGCTGCCAAACAAAGTCTTGATATTTGATGATTCAGGATATTGCGTTTAGCTCTTAAGGTAAGGTCCTTGATCACTGTATGTTAGAGTCTTGTTTTTCAACAACGCTTAAGTGTGGTTTGATTTACAAGTTCGTGTCAACAAACGTGTTGTGGCTTAACTGCGCAATTTTCTTCTTCACCCTGCAACTAGGATGCACAGAGTGTCCGCTTATGTCCATATCCCCTTTTGCTTAGAGGAAATGTCCTCTTTAATCCACAACTTGCACAAGGGTTCTTTCTGTCTTGGCTTTGCTGCTCATACGTCATGGATCTTGTCTGCACATGCTGTGGTTCTTCCCCGTTGTCTGTGGTTTCTTTGCGGTGGGGTGCAGCTAGATAGCTTTCTCTGATATAGGGCTTAATGCCATTGAGAAAAATCCATGGTCTCCTGCCCTGCAGTTTCACAGCTGAAGGAGTGCAGTCCTCCACGATGAAAGGACCATTGAATCTCGGCTCGTCCCACTTTTTCCTCGTATGGTTCTTTACGAGTACAGCATCTCCAGGGAAAATGAGTGGAACACATAAACCTTGAACTGCATCTGTTTCAGTGCCTCCTGCTTTGTTTTGTGCTGTGCTGAACCCTTTTCATCGCAGCTGCAGTTGGTCTGAAATTAGAGTAAGGCTGGATGTCATGCAGTTCAGATATTTGCTCATTTCGGTTCCTAGGATCTCTTGGGTCGACTGGGCATCACATCTAGCTCTGTCTCATGGGGTTAGGGGAGTATTCATTCTCCTTCCTGTGATGATCTCGTGCAGCATAAGATAATGGTCGGAGCCTGGTTGGTTCCAAAGAGCATACAATGCCAGTGGAAGGCAATGCAATCATCCCCTCTTTAGAGTAAGCTTCAACGTGGCTATCCTTTCCTTTAACAAGCCATTGAGCCTCTCACAAATACCATTACCTTCCAGATGATACGCCAACGAAAACGTGTGATGATACAACGACGAGAAGCTAATCTGCTCAAAGACTGTATTTACAAAATGAGCCCCATTGTCTGATCTCATCACTTCACACACCTCCCATCTAGGGAACACTTCCCTCACTAGGAATTTGGCCGCACAGGTAGAGTCTGGGTGTCTACATGGACCTGCTTCTATCCATCTAGAGAATGGGCACACCACTACAATTAAATATCTGTACCTGTTACACACTTGAATCATGTCGACATAGTCGATATGTTAGTGCTTAAAAGGCCCATTTGTCCGGGGGATGACTCCTTTAACTACTTTTAATATGTGCCCAGCAGTGAATTTCTATCAGATTATGCAGTTCACCACAAAGAATGCAACATGCTCAGCTAGATTCGGTATAAACCAGTATTCCGTGAGCGTTGCAGCTAGATTCTCTTTTGACATGTGTAATGGATAATGCAATTGTTCCAATGCCATTTCCAGTAGGGCTACAGGCATTACTGGTTTACCAGTGCTGTTTTGCCACCACAATCTGTCAGAGGGGTTTAAAGAACACCCTCAACATTTCCATAGGTTCTTCTCATCCTGGGGTGCCTGCCCTTGAAGCTCCATATGAGCTGTAATCGAAGACCCATGCTCTAAAATAGTTGCACAGGCCTAAAAAGCTCTGCATTTGCTTTATCGTGATTGGATTAGCCATGTTCATGATGTCTTCAGCCCTTTCTGGGGTCACGTTTTTACCCTCATGTGAGATTAGCTGGCCTATGTATAGCACCTCCTGTTGACAATATTATAACTTTTCTTTGTGAACCTTATAACCTTTCTCAGCCAGTAAAGTCAATAGCTGAATTGAATCGCGTCTGCATTGTTCTTCCGTGGAGCTGCAGATCAAGATGTTGTCCACATATTGCAAGATGACACTTTCTAATGCAATATTGCTTAAGTCCATCTGTAGGACTCTATTGAAAATGGACGGCGACTCACAGTACCCCTGTGGCAACCTTGTGCTTTTCAGACGCATTTGTCTGAAAGCGAATGACGTCAGATCTTGAGAGTCACAGTTCAACGGGACTCAGAAAAAGGAATTTTTCAAATCAATCACCATGAAATATTTTGCCTCGATGGGTATGTTACATAGGATTGTAGATGGATTAGGGACTAGAGGGAACTCAGCTTCAACAATATCATTTAATGCTCTTAAATCTTAGATTAAACGCCAAGACCGTCCATTTGATTTATTGATGGGATAAATCACTGTATTACAGGGTGACTTTGACGCCACTAAGATGCCCTGATCCATCATGGCGGAAATTGTCTTCGCGATCCCTTCATCAGCCTCTCTGGACATGGGATATTGACACACTCTCGGTAAAATTGCCGCTGGCTTCAGCTTAATTTTCAATTCTTCCACCCCCTTCAGGAGGCCTACGTCATATGGTCCTGTAGTCCATACTGAGACAGGCACCTGGGCCATATCGTCATCAAAGTATTCCGGACGTGTCAGTGCCAACATCATTCTCTGAGGCACTTCCTTTTTGATCATTTTTACCCAAAATATGAGACTCACATCCACCCTTGTCTCTTCTGAGTCTGGTTGTTCTTATAACAAATCGTCATTGGTGACGTCAGTCACTCGATACCCTTCTGCAATGGTGATAATTGTGCACTGTTGTCTGCCTTCATCATCGTACCTGTCAACCAATACTACTTTCCCTCGCACTGATGCAGTATGTATCATCAAGGGAAATACTTGTCCCTCTTCTTTATGCATAGGTATTCTTGGTCTGAATAGAAATTCATCAGGGGTTCTCTTAATTCTATCTCCAAGGCCTGGTAATCCTGACATAAACACACGCATGCCATATGTGAAAACTTCTGGCTCTAATGGTATAGCTCTCATGGCTATGTGCCCTGATCATTTTTCATATGTTTCAATAATGCATTCCCGGAGTGGAGCATACTATGCCCTCCTCTGTAAACGAGATCGCCATGTTCAATTTTGTCATTAAGTCACGACCCAAAATGTTCACTGGGGTCTGACGTGAATATAATAAAGGTAAATTCATATTGCACTCCCCTATGGAGACTGGGAGTGTGTCTGTAAAGGGAACTCGACTGTGAGCTCCTGTAAAACTGAGTATTTATGGCCTCGCCAGACAAGGAAAACTTGGCTTCTCGTATTGTTATGCTCACCTGGTGCTCTGTGGGAGTGATGAATCCCTCCGGGTGTGGCACCTTCCCCACTCCGAACTGGGACTAGCTGATCTGTCAAAAACACACACACACGTAAAAAGGTTAAAGCTTTTATAGTGTTGTGGGACCCCCGCCCCTTCCCGTGAACCTGTGTGATGGGTGTTTCTGGTCGTGGTTCTCGCCTCACCATTAGTGAGGAAGTGGCGCGCTCTCCATCCTGCTTCGAGGTAGGGGCACTGATTCTTGGTTGGTTGTGGGAGTAGCCCGGGACAACTCAGTCTTTGGGTCTTGGAGAACGTTCAGAAGTAAAGTCCAAAAAGTACTCAAATGCCAGTCTATATTCCCAGTTGCCTCACTGGGTCTTGGTATGCTGGTAAGTGTGCCAGTATCCTCAATGATACAGTCTGCAGGTAAGTGTCCCAGTTTCTTCACTGGCTGCAACATGCAGGTAAGTGTCCCAGTTTTCCTTACTGGCTATCATGCAATTGCTGCACTGTTACTCACTGTCTTTGCTTTTTTCTTTTAGGTGCGCTGCCGAAAATGATGCGAGCTGCAACCGCCGTGGAATTCAGAAGCTAAAATGTGAGCGGGTCCAGAGCAGCTGCTGATGTCGAAGTCCCAAGGTCCCTGGAGTTGGCAGCACAAGCCGGGAGTGCAAGCGAGCAGGTAAGTGACCGCTAACGTTCTTTTCTTCTTCTCCACCCAGAGAATTACAGACCGCTGTGAAGCAGGAGTTGCTGGAAGCTGAAGCAGACCGCCATGACGCCACAGAAGAGCTGGGGCTCCTAAAACGAGGTGAGCGTGTGAACAGTTTCGCACGCGAAGCACAGACCTATCCCTAGGCGTGGCTTAAAAAGCCAACAACGCCCAAAGACTAGAATGCACAGCATACAGTGCCCTGTGTGATAGGAGCGCCATTTTGGAGGAATTCTAAGAACCATAATGTAATGAAGGAATGCGTACTTCCTTTCATGGAGCTTTCCTAGCCCTTTTGTAGCAGATTTGAACCCTTTGAGCCCCCAGACACCTATGCTGAGTTCCCCTGAGCGCCCAGAGTGAGGCAGAGACAGCGGCAGGCCTAGTCTCCATGACACGTGTGCATGAGCGTGTTGCACCTGTGTCAACTAAGAAGGAATATTCTTTACCCCCTATGACGACATTCACCCTAGGTTCCCTATTAGGGTCTGGTGTCACTGATAGGATAGAGCACATCAGGGTTCCCAGTGAGCTGTCCTAGTTCATATATAAATTCGGCCCACTGTACACTTGTGGATTCTCTCCAATACCTGGGCAGCCTCCCCTTCTGGAGTTTGTGTCCTGAGACGTTTGCAATGGTGCCTGTTGAAATTGCCCTTGTGGCAAATTCCCCATGTTTGGGGGTTGAACCCCTTGCTGCGCACCCTGCTGCATGCCTGGTGGTTGCTGCTGCACTGAGTTATTTTGTGCACTGCCCTGTTGTGCGATCGCAGGTGGATTCATCGTGCCTGCTCCCATTCCTTGGCCATTCTGCCAAGCGCCTTGGCTTCTGCACGTGCATGCTAAATGCCCCGTTATTCCACACAGCCAACATAATGACGGCGGTCGGATTATTTGTCCGTTTGACATGTCTAGGCTGCACATTTTGAAAGCCTCCTTGATTACTTTGGAAACCTCCTTGGTTACTCCGCCATCCTCTTCCCGTTGGGTACTGTCCTACATTACTCTGGTTATTCTGCTGTGGGCTAGCCACCTGTTGTAAGTTCTGTTCAGCTGGGCTAGTTATCATGGTTCCTTCAAGAGCATATTTTGATCATTTCTTTTGCACCAGCTTTGCTTCATCGCCCTTTCCAGTTGCCTCCTTTTTCCGATTCTTCTCCTTTAACAATCTACAGTTGACTAAGATTACTATGTGCGATAGTTAACTGTATTTCAGCCGAAGGTTTAGCCTCAACCCCTACCAATTTCTTGAGCTGTTTCTGCACTGGTTCTGGCAACCATTGGCATAAAATGTAGTAAAACACTGGTATAGATTTTGTCCACGATTCATGTGTTTCGAGCACCCACGCATCTTGGAAATTCTGGATGTAAATCAACAGATCTTCTGACTTCTTCATTTTCCAAGTCATTATAGCTCCCATATCGGAAGTGTCCGGGTAAAGCACTCATAGCGCTTTCCAAACAGCTGCTCTGCAATTATTAAATGATGCTTCGTTGTGTGCAGTGTTGATTATGGTTACGCCAGGGTACCCTGCCTGTGTCCACACAATGTCTGCTCTCTCACCAAGTATGGCGATCAAGAGACATTTAATGTCCCCTATAGCTAATGTGACACCCCCTGTAATTTTTTTCTAATTTGAGTATCCACTTCCCAGCTCCCGATGTCAGCATTGGAAGCTTGTTTTTCAGGTTTTCTTGATCCATGTGTGGCCATGGGATATATTGCGGTCTTGATCCCCCCTTTTCTAATAGCAAACATTGGAATGTGCAGCCTTCTTTCCTGTCTACCGCTGGGGTAATATTCCTGCATCGCCGTCTGCCTGGCAATGCCTCAACCTGTCTACATAGGCGGGTGCAGACAACCCTCTCTGACCATGGGGTGTCCCTTCATGCTGGTCGGATTGCATGGCAGACTCTGATGTCCTCTGACCATCTCACCCCTTTTCAGCCGTCTCCATTCTTAATTTGTCTCGTACTCCATCTCCTCTCCGGAGTCGGACACTGATTGTTCCCAATTCACGCAACTCCTGTGTCTCCATCATTTTTACTGATTTCTAGTCTGTCCAAGGACAGTCTACTGCTCCCACTACTTTAGGTGACATCCTCAGTGTCATACAGCTGAGTGCTCTCCAGGCGCTTGTCTTCCCTTTCCCCTTGGGATATTTGTTCTAGCCCCATTTCATCATATATTTTATTGATCATTTCCCTGATACTTCTGGTGTTGAAGTCATCTTCAATATTTGCCCTGGTGGTGCCTGATACTGAGTCATACGCAGGAAAGAATTCTTCAATGTCTTCCCATTCTACAACAGGATCTGGTTTTTTAACTTGCCGCTCCAGATAGTCGAGATCGCGTGCCCTCTCTCTACAATTACATTCAATGTCATCATTAAATTCTTTGCGCTTCCTTGCCTCTTCTTTGACCTTATCTTCTTCCCTTCTCCTTTCATTTTTACGTTCATCTGCCCTTCGAACTTCCTCATCTTTTCGTCTCTTTATCCTTTTTTCACGTACCCTTTGCTCTTCTTCCAACTTTAGCTGTTTCTTGCTTGGTCATAGGCTGCTTTCTGCTTACGATCGAGCTGCTTTTCTTGCTCCTCGCGGCATAGCTGGTCTCGTCTCAGCCTATCTCTCCTTCTTATGGTTTCATCCCTCAGCTCTTTTTCCTTTTCCTTCTCCCTTCTCTGGGCTTCATCTGGCTTCTCTTAAGATCTCACATCATCACTTCCTTTTCCATCGAGTTTCAACAATATCTTTCGTCTTTTGCGAATGCTATCTCATTAGTTCTGCTTTCACCTCCTTTCCATTTCTTTCCCGCTCTCTCCTTATCGAGAGATGCACTAATATGTGCATGATCCTTCCTCTCATCATCGAGTCTCTCCTTGTCACTCAGGACTGCAGAGGCAAGATTCTTATCCTGATCCTTCCCTTTATTTTCGTCACTACTGTACGTAGGTGACTCATATGTGGGGTTGCTATACCCGGTGGCTGCCTTAAGCTCTCTTAATGGGTAGAGTCCCTCAGGCTTACTTCCCTCAGTTTCAGACGGAGCAGGTGGCGCAGTAGGCATCTCACCACCCTCTGTGCATCCGTTTAATATCCAGTCAGCAGGTGGCTCTTCTTCCTTCGACTGTTCGAACATTTTCCAAAGTTCTAGAACAGCAAGGTGTTTCTATAGTTTTTTCCCTGTATATGTGGCATGCAAATAAGTTGTCATGTGCTGTAAGACGGCTTTAGATAAAGACCCATTTTATGGCCACGACATAAACATCTTGTGGGCGGTGCCCTTAACCCACTCAGTGCTATATTTCTTAAGCGTGGGTGCATGTTTCGGCAGTTGTTTACATAGGTGTGCTAGTGGAGTAATGTCTTCCATGTTTAAATCTGTCTCTAACAATACCTTCACGCAACTTCAACACTCCCAACAATATGAGCGGGCACCAAATACTGCAAGTTCCAATTCAATCTTTTCCCGTCAAAACTTTTTATCACCAATTTACTTCAAGAACATCAATTCATGTGCGATTCCCTCTTAACTATAGAATCGTGTAAAAACCCTACTTAATTTCAAACAACAAGGAGACAAATTTCCTTACATGTGACATACGACAGAATACGTACAACAGAAATTTGACAGACTAGACAGACACCAGCTGGACACAAATATCTTTGCCTCTAATTTTACCCCAACTTGGAGTTTAAACAAACCCCTTTTACGATGTCTTTAAAAGTGGTAGTAGTCTAGTCATCCCCTAGTATGTGGGCTCTGAGTTCACGTTTCTTCAGACCGCTATATTAAAACGCAGGAATAAGGCGTATCCTCTCTCTTAGTCTCAGATGTACGCCATGCTATCCTCTCTCTTCTCGGGTGTCTACCCCGTTATTCTCTCTTTTTATTCCATTATTCTCGAGTCATTATCCCTATATATATATATATATATATATATATATATGTATATATATATATATATATATATATATATATATATATATATATATATATATATATATATATATATATACATATACATATACATACACAGTTTTCTCTACTTCTGACTATTTTGTTTTCTCCACCTCCCTCTGTTACCTTTTCCCTTACTTGTTCTAATGCCTAAGCATTCAATTTTGTTTCACTCACTGCTCGCATGGTTCCTCTCTGGATCCTCGGGATCACTGCCTCCGTTACCGCCTCCTTTAGTCTTTTGTCTGTTCTGCTGCCCGTAGGAATGGAAGGGTTTATGTTTATAAAATGGGTCCCTTCAGACCCACTGCAGTTTTTTGGACAGATTTAAACTATCATTGTCCACAGGAAGCTTCACAGCCTACTCAACCAAATGGCGAAGGACTCGTGATATTGGCGAAGAGCTAGAGTTACTTTGTGTCGATGGTCAATAGGTGTCTAATTTTAATCAATAATTGATGGTCAAAACCATACTCTCCACTACCAAGTGTACAAGATGGAGGAGTGACCTCTGACGGGCCTATGGGATCAGAGCTCACCCTCGAGTACTTTAAGACGAGATAGCTGCACCATGAGGTGGATGGGGCGCGGGATTCTCTTACTCCAACACCAATCAATAAGGACAACAATGGTTTGGCAATGGAAGTCCGTTTAATGACAAGTACAAAAAATGGGGAAACAATAAGAAACCATCAGTGATGTGATCGCCCGTCTCGCTTCAACTTCCAAATTCTTCATTCAGTCAGCAATAGTTATAGCACATTCTCGTCATCATTGACGTGTAACACTCAAAAGTTTGTCATGCAATTCTATTGGTTAAAGAGAAAACTTAAGTATAGGTACTATATCTTTATATGGTAACAGAGTGTGAGGATTGGATAACTCTTATCGTGTGGGCGTCTACGCCGTTCCCTCTACATCATTTGTGTCACACATCATTAAAAGTATGACGTCTCATTGGTTCAACTATCTATAGGACCCTTGATTATTTGGTCCATTGTGAATGGGTGGGTTACACCCCTAGGCATAAATCTCCACTTTAATTCGCAGCATGCAGAATGATCACCCAGGTGCGGTAGGCCCCAAGATTCACCCTGCCTCCCTCCATCAATTAGTACTTTAAGGCTATGTGTCAATTAGTTGGCAGCGGATGGCCTCGAAACTGTAGCTTCTTATCAGGAGCAGTTACGGCATCCTCTGGGTTTGGATGACATCGGACGTTGGTGTTCTTCGCGCTTGGCTGGTCACGTGTCAGACACCATGAATCTGCTTCATTTTCCCTCTTTTTGTGTATTTGATTCTTCCTTTAGCCTTGCTACATGCCTGGGCCTCCTTATCTTGACCTTCACTGGCCGGCTGCTATGCTCTTGGGTGACCTCGAATTCCCAGGCATGAGCTGCTTCTTGCTAAGTTTCGATTCCGCTCTTTCGTCTGGCTTTGTGCTGTTATATGAATCCTGGCTTGTTTGACCCCTACCATTCTGGGCTTAATTCTGCTTTTGTAAAATGGAGTCGTACTTGTATAATGTGCTTCTTTGAGGTAGATGTATTGGTGGCGCTTGCCGCTCTATTCTTCTACTAAGCATAGCAAGCAGTACCGTTTCCTTAGCTTCTTGTGTTCCAAGCCTATTTACAAGCGTTTAGCCAGTTGCATATTTTGCCTCCTGCTTTATGGTTAAATTTCTTTAAAGTTCAGCATTGTTTTTCCTTTCAAGTCCTTCACCTCTTTATTCATATCATTTCATCATTGTTTGTCATCCTTTGGTTGCTATTTCGTTCATCTGTAGATCTGTCCTGGCCTTTGTGTTGTCAGCATTTGCCTTTGATTAAGGCCCTTTGGGTCTCTTCAGGGACAGTTTGTAAGTAGTGTTAATTTCGTGTCAACTGTTGGTATGGTTGTCTCAATGGGTACCGTGCTGCCCATGGTTGTCTGGTTAGTGGCAATTCAACAGGTATTGCTCTTCTAATGGGCACTGGGCAGAGCCCCACAATGGCTCTCTGTTAGTTTATTTGCTCCTCATATGTCACATTTCTCGGTGAGTATATTCCTGGTATTTCAAAATGGGAGGCTGGAGTGCAGGCCATAACTGGGACCTCTTCTACATACCTATGCACATCCGCACAACGTATGCCACCCAAAACGTGTCCAGCAGACAGTCGTCCCAAGAGAGAACAGTGGCGACATCAATATGTGACTGCACCCATGCTGCATGTGGGCCGTTATGTCAGGGTCACGATCCGGACCTTCGGACTGTGGAAAAGTACAGCGTTGTGCAATGTGTGTAGTGTTTTTCAGAAAGTACACACTGACAACACACCACATTGTGCCGGTGCACATGTATATATGTTTGTGAAAAATGTAGGCCTGTTTTCTGCGAGCAGCCCTACAAAAGGCAACACCCCAGAGCTGCTCCGCAATCTGTTTGTAGCTTTTCAGAACAGAGTAGCAGGCCACATAGGTCTGCCCTGTAAGTGATGGTGGACCAAATCTACAGTGCTACATTGCCTTTGAAAGTAATGGCAACCACGTCAGCCCGGCTCAGTACGCACAGTAATGGAGAAAAGTATTAACAGGCCTTCCTCTGACTCACACCCACAGTTGTGATAGTCCCTACTGTCCCATTCCAATGGGTAGCATGCTGAAAACAGTACTATGTGGCACATGTGTTTCCCCAGGTACGGCGAGGGCCGTGCCCCAATAAAGCAGAAACATTCCTTCTTCCCTTTCCACTTCCTTCTTTCCAGCACTCCATCATTGGGTAGTGTTAGAATGTTCCACACGCATCCACCAATCATATTGAAGACCTCTCTATGTAACAGTATCCATTCTGTACAACAGTATTCTGCGTACACAACACACCCAGAACCGGTATTGCGCAATACCTCAGGCTCCACAGTCCCATTTCCATGGCCAGTCTCAAAATCCCTGGATGTGGATTTTGTGCTGTGTGCGGGCATGGGGGAATAAATTGCAACCAGGGTAGGGGAGTTTGTCTTCATTGGCGGCTCTGAAAACAGCTTTTTTTTTGGTGTTTCTAGTGAAACCTTTTTCTGTTTTTATTTGATGTTGTGTTTTCTTGTACTCACATTGTTACAGTAAACTCTTCACCACATCCTGTAGACAGCCAAACAAAACAGAATTACCAATGGGTGACAACGAAATGCCATTTGCTTGGAAAAACTCTGCATTTCCACAACTAATGAGGTCATTGTTGCAGAAGAACATCCCACCATTGCACAAAAAAGTATACATGCTTCTGTTGATGAGACACCTCCAACCTCTGGCTCGGAGCAACATCCAGGAACATTGTCCCATACTCTTCTTGGTGTTATGGATGAGAAAAGCACCTTGGCAGTGGGGTAAAGCCTATTCACTACATTCAGCAACCTCTTCAGTTGACGGAACAAACCTAAACATGCCACATAACTCAAATGCATGCCACCATAGTGCATGACGACAACATCGACTGTTGCAGAAGTAGCCAGGTCTCTGCAAAGTGCATGCATATCAGCAAAACTGCGGTCATAGACAGCGCACCACAAAGCGTCCACTTCTTCCAAACCGAAATTGCTATCAAAGTGTCTTTCCAGGGCATACATGTGCAGATCTATCACAAAGGCATCACCCAAAGCCAACACAATGTGTTTCTTCATGTCAGCCAGTCTCACTAGGCAGAGTACTGTTAAACAGTTTGACCACCCCTTCCTGTGAACCACACCCTCAGTACCTGAATGGATAATCCCCACAGTCTCATTTCCATTGGCCAGCATGGTGATAAGCCCAGAATGTGGCACATGCGCTTCCCAAAGTACACAGAGGGCCACGTCCCAGTAAAGCAGGAGCAGTCCTCCTTCCCTTTCCACTATTTTTTGTCCACCACTACCTCATTGGGTATGGGTAAATAGTCACACACGCATCCACCAACCAATGCCACCGAAAATGTTAGCATCTAACACTGTCAGCTCTGCACAACACTTCATATGTACCGTTACAAATTTGTTCTGCAAGTGCCTGGTCATTCGAAAGCACGTCCAGTAGAAAGTTCAGTAAAAGATTGCAAGATTTGTGCATCCACATGAGCACCCATCACCACAAAATGGAGGTATGAATATTTTTTATGCAGTATGTTTACAACTCTTTTATAAGTGCCTCTGCGCACGGTATCTGCCACTGAGCGTCCATTACTTTCTTTAAAAGCATACTATTTTTTCTCCCATCACCTACCATCAGGTGGCACTTCAATGGTATGTGCTTGCAACGTTGTCATTTACCCATATGATACATTGCAATATCGAAACAGAAACTCTCTTCTTTCCTTCCAACAATGCTAGAAATAGTTTTCCCCACTAACCCATCTCCTACACAAATCGCAAAAATAAGGCACCAAACCCGGCACTGAATGTATCTTACCAACCTAAAGCAAGTTCCCAAAAAGTAACTGCCTACACAGCTGTGGTTCTCTCCAGGCAGGACTATTGCAAAAGCCTCTTTTCTTTTTAAATCAGCCCGCTTCTACTCTCCGCCCTCTGCAACTCATCCAGAAGAGGACTGTGCAACTTGTCCTTTGCATCAAGCCCAGGGATCATATCTCTTCTGGACTTCCTCTCCCCCTGCCCATGCACTTGGGCAATCAGAGTGACACCTGGCCTAGTAGGTTTGTTGTCTCTGTCTCCACTCTGGTTACCCTCCCATGCCTGCTCGCGCCTTGCAAAACCTGTGTATAGGTACATTATAAATGGCGTATCATACAATTTCTCATCATATGACACCATACACACATTGCATTCATAACAACAGGATTCCTGCCAGTTACCTTGTACACTTTTTTTTCCTCGCAGTACCCGACTTACTACAAACTTTTCAAAATGATCGCAAAAAAGCAGCATTGAATGCATGTTACCAACTTCACACAAGTACATACAGTGCATGCATACAAACAGGATACCTGGCCCTTACCTTGAAAACTTCCACCATAGCCTTCTGAAATTTTTTGTGCAAAGAGACTTCCACCATAGCCTTCTGCACAGTTTTTGTGTACACACCACAACCACAAACCTTATTGCGCAATACATAGCCTCCACAGTCCCATTTCCGTAGCTCTCATCCTGAAAATGGCCGGATGTGACACGGGTAATCCTGAAACTACCAAGGAATCAGCTGAGTTTTTGTGCTAGGCAGGAGGTCGGGGGGAGTGTGAAACAGGGTAGGGGATTGGGTTTTTAGTCGTCCCTTTGAAAAATGTTTTTTTTTGTTACATGTTTTTTTTAAGTGATTGAAAACAACCGTTTTGTTTTTTTCTCATTGTATGAGTTTCTGTTTGTTTCTCCTCCTTCAATTTTTACCGAATTATGGTCAACGCTTCTTGCACAGTGTATAAGAAAATGGTATTGCCAATGGCGTTCAAAGAAATGCTATTTGCTTTGCAGCAGTGTATATTATGCAACTTCATGCTCTTATAGTTGGTGGAGAACATTCCATCAGTGCACATGAATGCAGACATGCTTCTGTTTATAAGACACCTTCCGAGCTCTGGCCGGGGACAAATTACACAGGCATGGTCCCATACTCCTCTTGGTGGAATGGTTGAGAAAACGACCTTGGCAGCGGGAAAAATCTGCATCACTGCATTCATCAACTTCTTCAGGTGACGGAGCAACTGTCCACACAACATATAACCCAAATGTAAACCTCCATAATGTACCACGACAACTTGACCAGTAACGATAGAGGCGACATATCTGCAAAGACAAACCATCCCGCCAAAACAGCACGCACATAAACTGGCCCACAAAGCGTCCACTCCTTCCAACCCGAAAATAGCGGCAACGCCTCTTTGCATGGCATACCTGTGCAGGTCTTGTACAAATGTATCACCCACGAGCAGCACTGTGTGTCTCTCCATCTCTACCAACCTCATTATAGAGAGAGTATTGGGAAAAAGTAGTACCGCCCTTTCCTGTGAACCACACTCTTAACACCTGATTCCATAATCCCCACAGTTCCATTTGCATGCCCACCATGCTGATAATGGCAGGATGTGGCACGTGCGCTTTCCCAGCTACAGCGAGTGCTACAGCCCAGTGAAGCAGGGAGAGTCCTTGTCCCCTCTCCACTGTTCTTCTTCCAGCACTCCCTCATTGAGTACTGTGAAATAATCACGCATGCATGCAGAAATCAAAACCAAGAACTCTGCAGCCAACACTATCATTTCTGTACAGTACTCCATATTTACCTTTCAACACTCCAAGTTCATGTTGCACGTGCTTCCAAAGCACCTTCAGTACAAAGGTCTGGCAAAATAATCTGCAATGTCAGCATGTAAAATCATCCAGATCGTCACTCACCATGCCTTTGATCATGCACACAAAAGTCTACTGCTTGCCCACACAAAGCACAACATAATGGAGCCATGCATGCAAACATGTGGTCAGAAACCACAATCCACAAATGTAACATAGCCAGCTGCATTTTTATCTAATCCCAGCACCATAAAACAGCGATGCATGGAAACATGTAACAGCTAGCAGAGTCCACAAACATACCACTCCCTTTGCCACCCCTACCCACTTCCATTCACAAAGTATTGTGTCACTGCTAACCAGACCACGTAATCTTTACAACATTGGGCCTACTCGCAGGAAGCTACACAAACCAGAATATCCAAGCACATAGAACATTCACTTTAAGCCTACCATCTTCTATACTGACAGTGTTCCAACACTGCACCCAGTGGGCACACTGTAGAACTTTCCAATGCACAATCTGCAGCCATACACCAAAAGCCGTAGGATGTTCTAACAATGACCGCACCCGTGGAAGCAACAATATATGCATGTCAGCACACTTCTGGTGCTCTATGAAGAGTAACATGTGCTCCACAACCATTCCATGAAGGTGAGCACCCTCTGACAGATGCTGTCTAAACTGCTTTGCTGCGGTGGGTGTGGGCAAGGCCTAGACTATTGGGTGCATGGCCTACGACCTTTGGCCAGGCACCCAATAGTCTAGGCCTTGCCAGCTATAGGCCATGCACCCAATAGTCTAGGCCTTGCCCACACCCACCGCAACATAATGCAGCCATGCATGGAAACATGTGCCCAAGTACCAAACTCCACACACGTACCACAGCCACCGCCAACTCCACCCAACCTCCACAGCTAATACAGCTTTGCATGGAAACTTGCAAATGTTAGCAGATTCTACAAGCATTCGACAGCCTCTGGCACCCATACCCACATTCATTGACACAGTATGGCGTTACTGCCAACCAAACTAAAAATATTTCCACAACAGTGGCCCTGCTCCCAGCTCTCTATTCAGTAAACATAAACAATACCTCATAGTGCAGTATAGTAGTCAGCACTCCGCGCAAAGCACACTTCACAATTCTATGAAATATGCAGTTCACCCCTATCCACTTCTCTGCACACACTATTTGATTATTGCCCTACACTTCACACACAGCAGTATTCATGCACATAGAAGATGCACATAGAAGATGCACTTCAATCCTACCCGCTTCTATACTGACAGTATTCAAACACTGCACTCAGTGCACACACTGCAGAACTGTTCACTCCATTAGCTGCAGCCATGGAATAAACACTGTAGGATGTTCTAACAAGCACCACACCCATAGCAGCAACAATGTATGCAATGCTGATGAACCACACAGAGAAGGCAACAATGTCAAACCTAATTGCACCCACGGCAGATAATTGTCAGTGCAAGGCCTCCATCCGTACATCGAATGTGCTACAGGCTTACCACATGCAACACACCGGAGTATACGCTATCTCACAATGTGCAAGTCATGTGCAATGCACTCCCCTTCTGCAATTGAGCTCCCACCAGTGACCATGGAAAGAGGTCTCTGTACCAGCTTTCATGCTGTAAGGCAGCCTGCCTGCATTCAGCACACATGGTAGTCGCCTGTGCAGAGACCCGCAAATTGGCGCTGTACGCATGGATACTGCAGGCACATCAACCTCTTTTTCCACCTATTGACGTATCTCAGATGAACCACTTCTCATTCCCTCACCCTTTCCATCCCTTCTTCCCACCACCACATGGCATAATATATGTTTTCCAATGCACTCCCCTTCTGCAAATCAGCTGCCAACAGTCACCACGGTAAGAGGTTGTGGCACAAGCTATCGTGCCGTAACAAAGGATGCCTGCATTCAGCACACATGGTGGGTGCCTGTGCAGGGACCGGCAAATTGGTGAAG
The DNA here is from genome assembly GCF_040938575.1 of Ambystoma mexicanum. Taxonomy (NCBI): domain Eukaryota; kingdom Metazoa; phylum Chordata; class Amphibia; order Caudata; family Ambystomatidae; genus Ambystoma; species Ambystoma mexicanum. The sequence continues at coordinate 1,157,804,493 of NC_090921.1, read as the reverse complement.
TACACAGGGATACTGCAGACACACCACCATCTTTGTCCACCTAACAATCACAGCTCTCAGATGAACCACTTCTCTCTCCCCTGCCCTTTCCATCCCTTCTTCCCACCACCACATGCCTTATATTACATTTGTCAGTCCCTTTCACCACTGTACTGTCCTCTGATACACCATGGCAGCATTTCCCAAAAATCTTAACGCACACCTTGATTCCCTCCTGCCATTCACCGGCCGCATCCAAAGTTTGCCAACATCACAGCGTACTCCAAGCCAATTAGACTTCTGTCCGCGGAGTGAACAGGGAAATGGGTCCGTGGAGCCGAGCCAGTGATCACTAATTTTTGGAGACGTATATTTCAGTTCTTTGCAACAAAAGTACTGGTCAGATTTCCACCAAACACACAAAAGCATGCTTTTGGAACCAAGCCGCCGCTCCTGCTGCAAATTTGCTGAAAATCAATCCAGCCATTCGGGCTATAGCCATGCTCAAAGTTTCTGCCTATTCAGTCTATGGAGAAAAAAAAAAATTGGGACCTACCCTATAACTCCCAACCCTGCAAGAAACCTCACCAAACTTGCTGGAAAATTTCAGAGCTGGCCATATACTTTATTTTCAAGGTTTGGTGAGGATTCCTCCAGGGGGAGCAAAGTTATAAGCCGCTGAAAAAGTGGTCTTCCAATGGGTTTAGCAACTTAACCATAACTACACACCCGCTACCGCGGGCCATGTAATATATACTAGTCTAAGGACCTGGCTTTGCCCAGGAAGTCCATTCTCTGATTTTTTTTCATATTCCACCAAAAAAATATGAACACATATTGGTGTTTGCCGCAAAGGTAAAACGGCATACATGTTAATTTCACTTATTAATTGAACAGCAAATTTTCATTTATCTCCAATTTACATGAATATCATATTTATATGCTTTGATTATTTGCAGAGTTGTTAGCACTGGTGGCCATTGTCGCAGCTAAACACACACTGCCAAGAATCAGAGTAAGCATACAAATTTGATATCCATGTGAGAATTTAATTTGGAGGTACATAAAAATGTGCCGTTCAATTAATTAGTGAAATCAACACGTTTATTGCAAAAAAAATGATGAAAGATACACTCATTCTCTTCTAAAAGAAATTGAAAAACGCAAGACCAGATCATCATAGACAGCGCGATGATGAGCACTTTCTACAAATGACCTGTAAATGGCATGCAGAACACCATCACACGTAATGCCCAAAAAACTCAAAAAAAGTTAATTATCTCGGCACTGGGATGACCTATCAACCTAGAAATAGTTTCATTAATTGAGCAATGAAATAAAGAATATGCTATGCAAAATGCAAGATGCCAGAGATCAATCTTCATGAGGAGTTATGTCCCCAAGTGTAATGCCGCATACAAACCCACAAACAAACATGACTTTGTTTTATATATATAGATATTACAGGGCTTGCAGTAGTGGCCCTGTAGTTATGGTTAAGTTGCTCAACTCATAGGAAGAGCACTTTCAATGTGGCCTTTAACGTTGCCCCCCTGGACGAATTCTCACTTTGCAAAAAAAGTATAAGGTCCCATCTGGTCAATTTTGCAAAGATTGGTGAGATTTCATCACGGGGCGAGAACAAAGTTATAGGGGGGGTCCCAAAATGTGTGGTTTTCCCATAGATACAATGGAAAAAGAATGTTCCTCATGACTACAGCCCAAAACACTGGATGGATTTTCATCAAATATGCAATGGGAGCGGCAGCTTGGTCCCAAAAGCGTGCTTTCATTCATTTGGTGCAAATCCCGCCAGTAGTTTTTTTACAATGACCTAAAAGTAGGTAAAAAAATATAGATATCCGGGTTCGGTCCGTGGACTCACTTTTCTGTTCGGTCCATGGACAGGCCACCAATTGCTCCAGGGGGCATAATTGGGTCCACAGACATCGGGCACACCCGCTGATTGATCAATACAAAAGTGAGGTGCGTCAGATTTTTGGAAATGGCCGCCATGTTGTATCCACGAACAGCCGCCGTTGTCCATGGACATTGCAGTAAAAACATAAAAAAAACACACAACATTGCAGTTGTCAAACTAATGAAACAATCTCTGTGGAGGTGAGGGGTGTTGAGGATGGGATGTGATATGGCCTTAAAAAGTCAAAAAAACTGTTGTGTTTCTTCTCTGATGTCCAAAAACAGTTCGGGGACAGTCCTGAGATGTTCACAAAGAGCTGAGATGTTTGGGCCTTATCTCTGCATTAGAGGGTTGGTGAAAAACTGTTTTTGGATGGCTTATACCTTTGGTGCCACTCAATGAAACTGCATGAAATGTTGGAAGTTCATTCTAGACCTACATCTGAATGGTTCTGCAAAGTGTGGTGCTGTTTTGTCAAGAGGCAACAAAATTAGACCGGGGTCCCAAAAGGCAAATAAATGTGGTGCCATTTGACAAATCTTTACAAAGGTTTGCTAAAAGATTTTAGATCTAGATATAAATGCCTTTGCAAAGTTTGGTGGGATTTTGTCAAGAGCGGGCAAAATTACAGGGGGGTCTCAAAATATTGCAAAGGCTTATAAATGTGGTGCCATTTGATGAATCTGCACAAAGGTCTGCAAAAAGATTTTATATCTAGATATAAAGGATTTTGCAAACTTTGGTGGAGTTTTGTGAAGAGGGGGCTAAATTAGAGGGGGTCTCAACATTTGTAGACGGCTTTTAACTATGTTGTCGTTTGACAAATTTGCAGAAAAGTTTTCAAACATATTACAGACCCAACCTTGAATGTTTGTGCAAAGTCTGAATGGATTTTGTCAAGTGGGGTCTAAGTTATACGACTATTTTATGAACTTCCTTTTGACATTTTCCAAAAAAGAAAACATGGGCAGATTTTCTGCAAACTCGTGCAAGAAGTATTGGCAAGGTTCTGAAAGCATGGTTTTGCAAATGGGTCAGTGTTTTATTTTTTGAAAAGTGTCATAATGTAGGTACAAAAAAGTGATTTACCTTGATGACTGAGGTAGCCTTTGGCCATGGGCAGTGGGCAGATTGTCCAGGTTATGGCCTAAAGTGATGACCTGGACAATCTGGCTTCTGTCCATGAGGGACTAGCAATGGGGTTAAAGTGGGCATTGACGCCAGGGACTGGCTATGTGGTAAAGTTTTTCTAAATTCGGATAGGTTTGAATGGGAAAAAAAAATTCTGCTTGTGGGTGCAGGTTGAAATACTGGATGGAATTGCAGCAAATATGCACAAGGAGGGTCAGCAAGAACTTCAAAGCATGGTTTTGCAAATATGTTCTGTATTTCATTTTTTGGAAAGTGTGAAAATGTAAGTACACAAAACAGTGATATAATATTTGTGTCTGGGCAATGGGTCTGGCCGTCAGCAAGGAGAAATGTGCACTGTAATGTGCTTATTGGAACAGCAGCATGGGCAAAGCGGTAGAACGGAATGGGAAAACATATTCTGCTTGCGTTGACAGTCTGCAGTGGTGGACTAGATTACAACAAACATGCACAATGAGCATTAGCAAGGACCTAAACGCATCTTTCTGGAAATATGTCTTGTGTTTTATTTTTCCAAAGTCTAAGAATCATCAATAAGTAACTTTCCTCTATGCGACCCTTTCCCTTTTAACAATATGTCTCTCCTCTGCCTTAGTCAACTCCAGGTTGGACTATTGTAAGAGTCTTTTGGCTGGCACTTCTGCCGCCAACATTTCCGATCTTCCTACCTTCCAAAATGGCACCGTTAGAGCTGTCCTTGGTTTGCCCCGGAGGCATTCTATTACAGAAAAAACTGCATTAGTTTTCTATCAGGCGCAGGATATCTTTTAAGATACTAACATTCATCTTTAAATGCCTGAATGCCTCTGCACCCAGCTATCCAGCTAAACGTTTCCAACAATACGTCCCAGGACGAGCACTCAGGTCAACCGAACAGGTCATGCTTTGTCAGCCTTGCTTTTGCCTGCCCAAATTTGGTAAGACAAATTTCAATGTCATTGCTCCAGTCCTGTGGAACCCTCTACCCCTTCATCTCAAGACCTCCACCTCCTTGCCTGACTTTATAAAGGGTCTGAAGACACATCTCTGTACTACTCCCTAGTCCTCTTTCAGTTTCTCTAGGACTTAGGTTTCTTGATTGTACCTGATTGTATGTTTTGTTTTTTGTCTTTATGTGTGCCATGAGGCCTTCGGGCGATTTGGTGCTCTAGCAAGAATTTAAATAAATAAGTAAATAAATAAATGTAGAAAAACGAGTGATATGCATTTGGTGTCCGAGTAGTGGGCCTGGCCCTCAGTAAATGCAAATGTGTACTCTGATTTGCTTATTGTGGAATGCAGCATGTCCGCAGCCCATGCCCTATGGATTTGGAGACAGGCCATAGCTGCAAGCCGGGAGCAGTACCCATTGGTTGCATTATTAGGGTATGGTGGACACTGACCTAGGATGCAGAGTAGGTTGCAGTGAATAATAGGGGGGGTTTGGTTTGGCTTGGGTCATGGTGGAGCATTATGCCATATGCAATTGAACATTGAATTCCATCCCCAGCATGCGCTGCTGATAACGACAGGCATAAGTATGTGTGGCAAAATATATGTTTCTTAAAGGAGGTTTATAGTTTTTTTCATATATATGAAAAGAGAAATTATTAATAACTTATAAACAGTGAAACATTTTCACTTTTAAAAATCTATAAAATTGATAGAAAAAACATCCTCTCCTCCAGTAGTTAGCCAGTGGTGTCCCACCTTGGCATTGGAAATGGAGATGCAAAAGATTCATAGAAGATTGTTAAGTGGCAGTTGGTGTGTGGAAGCTTAATATGGTCATAGGGTTATATGTACACTTTTTGGAAGTGATTGGTGAATGGATGTGACTGTTTAAAAGCAGGCATTGAGGGAGTGTTACAAAAATAAAATTAAAAATGGTAGAAGGGCTACCCTGTGCAATGGTGTGCATATGCCATCCAGGTCTTTTAATGATCTATGGCCTGTAAAGGGGACTGTATGGACCGTGGATAGTTATAAAGGTCCATCGATTATCTTCGTTATTGTATGCTAGAGAAAAGTATTTGGGACAGTAAATTGTTTCTGTCCTTTTATATTTTTCTCTAGCATACAATTGTCCATTAGCACCCTGAGCGAGGGAGACGGCCAGTCAGGTGGCTAGGAACATGGGCTTGAACTGCCGGTACAAGCTCCCGTTCCCAGCATCCTGACGGCCGGCTCTCCCCACTGCCATCTCCCCCCACACCCGCCGTTCCATTTCTTTTTTAACCCCTAGCCCCCCACTTACATTATTTCGGCAGTGGTGGGTGCCGCCTTGCATTTATTCTTTCTCTTTGCCTCCCGTACGCCGCAATGGAAAGGGAAGAGGGGCTCCATATGGAGCCCTGGCTTCCCTCTCTATGGTGGCCATCTTGGGAAAGTATTGTACTTTGTTTAGTGGGATGCTGTGCATGTCCCGCTGTGGGAAGGAACATGCTTTTTTTTTAGCACCCTGGTTTACCGCTTTGGCAACTCGGGTGCAGGGGCTGGAATGGGGTATAACGGCCAGAGCCCTCGTTATCCGACCTCACTTCACTTGGGCCGATAACTTGGGCTGCTGGGCCATTATCACCCGTTACAGACTCTGGAAAGCGGGAAAATGCCACATTATTGCCATTAGCATAACACAAAATGCTAATGGAAATTACTGAGAAATGTAAAGTAGACACAGTCTATAAGATTATTTCTTTTACTTTTCAACTGTGAAAGGTGGTTCCTAAAGGAACCTTTTTTTTTTTTTGCAGGATGGTTAGAAAGTAACGTGGGGAGGGAAATGAGGGAAGAGGCACCAACCAATAATATGGAGGGGCAGGTGGGCAGGGGAAGATATTGCGTGTGTGGTGGTAGCGGGCAATGTTACTCATGCTTCTTGACTACAGCTTCAAAAGCACTCCGAAATTGCTCTCCCCTGCAGAGTGGTGTGTTGCAGTATACACAGAGGACCGTTATTTTCGAAAGAAATGGATCAACAGCCTCTTTTATTGCTTGCAAGGTAGCTGTTGGGATTTTGTGTCTCACATAAGTAGGCTGTTTGTTTACAGTATTGGTTGCGGAAGATGAGCTGGAAGAAGACAGCCTACTACTTGCTAAGAAAGGAACAACTTTTCTGAGAGCATTGCAGTGGTTGTATTGGGTGTGGCGGGTGGTACCATAGGAGTACTGTCCTGGTAGTCCAGGAATGAGTGCACTCAGTGCAGTTCACTATGACAGCTTTAGCCTTTGGTACATTTCCAACAGTGGTAAAGAAATTGCCACACCCATGATTATCTCTGGGTGCTAGAGGTAGGCACTTCCTCTCCCTCATCTTCTTGATCCTCTTCATTGTCTTTGGAAGTAATGTGCTTTTTTTGTTGTGTAGGTCCGCCAGCTGGTGGTGGCGGCTCTTGGGGAAGAGGAATGGCAATGACTGATGACGTTTTTAAAATAAATAACAGTTTTGCTAATATTCTTCCAAGTATGTGCTCTATACTAGATTGTTAATAGATAATGAGTAATAATAAGTGCAGGAGCTGTGCAAAGGTAGATTTGAGCTTGAAAGTTGCTAGATCAGCAGAAACCACAGTTCTGAACTGTCCCCGACGCACAGACTCGTTCGCAAAGCACGCGTGCGTTCACAGACAAGTCATCATGCAGCGCGCGTGTGTAGTCACGTGACACTGTCCAGAAAGTCTGGGATGACGTCAGATGTTCACAGACGTCGATGGACACAAAAGCTTTGAAAAAGGTTGCTAAAATTGTATAGCAGCGTTTAAAATCATGCTAGAAGGTAGGACATGGGAGAATTTTGAGTTGAAACCTTGTAAACTGGACAAAAATGTTGCTATATTGGAGTAATTTTGACATTATTAAGTTGTAGGAAATTAGCATGCACTGGTAAAAACCTATGAAATTCACTGCAAATCTTCGTTAAAGGGACGTTATGGTTAAGTTGCTCTAATAAAAACCTCTGAAATGCAATGAAAAAACGTTGTTAAAGGGATTTAGCAGATCTACTGAATGTTGTTAGCATGCACCCATATCTTATTGTCTTCAAATAATTACTGCATTACTGTGTGCCGTGCTTGCCAAATGATCTACTGAATGTCATTAGCATGCACACAGATTTTACTGTCCTCAACCATCTACTGCATTACGGTCTGCCATGCTTATCGTGACTCATGCTATCCTTGACCCACAGCTGATATCACAAATCTTAAATCTTCTATCATGATCACATGCCCTTCTACTCCTAGGCTACTTCATATCATACCATTGCTAATCCTAGTACTGTGGCATGCATGCTACGCTGCATGTTATGCGCATCAATACCCATCCTGACTATATTGCTGTACCCTCAACTCATTGCATTTTGCCTACATGTGGCCCATGCCCTACTTCCCTGCTGATCCTTCAAATATGCTACCTCAAAACCTTTTGGAGTGCCCTGCTCCCCATGCTAACTCACGGCACGATGCCCTAATCATCTTTCACATGTACTTTTGTACCACTCCTCATGTGCCATGTACTTCTCTGTTGAAATTCTAATACTTGTAACAGTGAACTCCAGTTTGTTATGTCTAGTTCACTGCCTCTAATGCAGCTTTAGTGATTAGGGGCCTCATTACGGCTTTGGCGGTTGCCATGCTGCTATTGGCGGCATGGCTGCCTCCTAAACCGTGTCCGGGCTCCCTGAATGGGGAATTACCAGGCCATTCTGAGTTTGGAGGGCCCGGTAATTCCTCCCTCAGGGAACCCGGGCCCGGAACTTCCCCTTTCCCATTCGAGCCGCCATAGGGCTCAATGGGAATGGGTGCAGGGAGCTAACAAAGGGCTGAATACGACTGGCCCGTTGTTAGCTCCCTGGTCCCCTCAGGGGACCCGGTAACAATGCCTGGTTTTAGCAGGCGTCCTTACCGGGTCCCGCGAGGGGACCTCGTAATCAGGCGGAATGGGTTTAACAGGTCTGCATCCATTTGCAGCACCCGTTAAGCCATTCTGCCAGGGTCGTAATAACGCCCTAGGTCTTTTAAAAATTACCCAGACACAATTTGATATTACAAGTGTATTGCGTCTAACCTAGCCTTAGCTATTGTTTTTGCTAAAAATTGCCTAGACACAGTCTGATAGCGTGAGTGCACTGCTTCTATACTAGCCCAGCGTTTGCTTTTTGCTAAAAATTGCCCAGACGCAGTGTGATATTGTGACTGTACTGCTTCTAACCTAGCCTAGTGTGTTTCTTTGCTAAACATTGCCCAAACAGTCTGATATTATGAGTGTACACCCTCTAACCTAGCCTAGTGATTGATTGTGCTGAAAACTGCCTAGACACAGTTTGATATTGCTAGCTCATTGTTCCTAATCTAGTCCTAGCGATTGCATTTGTTAAAACTGGCCAGACACAGCATCAGCCGTATTGCACCTGAACTGCCGGAGTAAGACCAACCACTACTGAGCCCTATCTAGCCATTCCAAATGAACTTCATTTCAGCAGGCAATACCGTGATCCCTGATGGAACCCTCCAGGCCAGGGATTCCGCCCTGACAGAAGACTAATTCACCCAGGTGGAGAATGACCTCCGTCAACTCTGGTGCATCCAACACCACCCCCTCCCGTGCCCAACTCCCTTCCTCCCTAAAGTATCCCCCTTCCCTGCACCAGCAATACAGTCCTACATTGCCACACCATCTACTACCCAACCTAGAGCCCAACCTAGAGAGATTACATGTATCACTTACTTAGCTAGCCTCCCTTCAAACTCCCCCATACTAGTACTACCACCGAGATAGCTACTGCCACCGAATCCTAAGGCTCATCGCACCTTAGCTGTAGAACACCAGCCACTTCACCATCTTCCACTTGCCCTATCTTAGGGTCTATAAGGCGATCTAGACTCTCCTCATGGACCGGCTTACACTACCATCGAGGATCCACTATGGCTCCATTTCCTGCCTCCCACTCCCTCACCTTGCAGAGACCCCAGCAATCCCTGTGACTTAAGGTGCAAGCTATGGCAAAGACGTCTCTGCAGCAAGCCCATATCTCCTCACCACCCAAAAGGCCTACTCCCCCACTCTAGTATACCAACTGTCACACTCAATAGACATGTAAATAAGCCTGAAAACCCCTAAATCTGACATCTAGGACACTGACCACACAGCTGCTACTATACATTTGAAAGGAGCTCTCATTAATGCTAGATCACTTCACCCTTGACATTGCAGACCTTATTAAAGCAGACCACCTAGACATCCTCGCCATCACAGAAACCTGGCTCCATGCAGCTTCAGGTTTCACCCTTTCCTTAGCCATCCCAGAAGGTTACACGATTTACAGAAAAGACAAAATAACCACCAAAGTAGCTCTCCTTGCTAAAAACACTTTGATGTAAGAATATTGTCAGAACACACTTTCACCTCAGGTGAAGTCATTACCTTGAAAATTGCCCTGACACATACCTATACCCTCACCCTTCACATTGTCTGCAGACCCCTAGGCCCAATATCCTCCTTTGAAGATGACATCACCTCTCTTAGCCTCCAACATGAAACCCCTCTCTAAAATAATCACTCTACATGAATGTAACCTTGGCCTGAACGATCCTCTTGATACCCAGGCATGCCTCCTGGCCAACTCGATGAAGGCCCTAAGGGTTTACACATCGCATCTCCCTCCCGACTCATGAAAAAGGATGTACCCTAGATTGGCTGGCTGACAACAACTGTGTCACGGATATTCTAGCAAACACCCCATGTCCTTGGTCGGACCATTATATTATCCTCTTCTCTATTACTATAATTTCCAAACCAGTCAAACCTATCCTCACATCAACTCTACCATCAAGAAGTCTACAAAATATCAACCGAGAAAACATGCTACCCCTCCTGCTGCCAATAACTAACACTACCTATCCGCACGCTGATCCTACATTATTAGTTACCCACTATAACAAAACCATGTTAGCAGTCATCGACAAAGTAGCTCCACTGAAATCTAAAAAAGCAAAACCAATAGCACATGCCAATTCCTGTTTCACAACAGACCTGCAAACCCTATGCAAGGCCAGAAGGTCAGCAGACAGCAACTGGCTACAAATACCATCAACTATACATATGACCTATTTTCATGCTCTAGCCAATCATTACAAAGAAGCAACTATGAAAGCCAAAGGCGATTCCTACAACCAGATAGTTGAGAATGCCCAATCAAGTTCCAAAGAACTATTTGCCGTACTTCGTGAGTTGGAATCACCAGGCCCTACCCCTGACCACTCGATTAAAGATCAGCAATGGTGTTCCAACATTCAAAAAATGCCCTAGCTGACAAAATCGTTCTCCTTCAGAATAAAATCGAAATCAAGAAAAAAAAAACTCAACCACAACTCCCCCTCCCCCCTTGCAAATGCCCCTACTACAGGGATACAAGTTGCTCACAAATGTGCACACCCTTGACCACATCTGAAACTCCCAATATCATCAAATGTTTAAAACCATCAAGATGCAAAGGCGATACTTGTCCTGCAACCTTTATCAAAGAATGTGCTAATGGATTGGCACCCTCCATCATCACACTCATCAATAGCTCATTTACCACTAGCAAAGTACCAGATTTAAAAGAAGCCTGCGTACTACAGTTGCAACAAAAAAAAACATGTTGGACCCTATCATTCCAACCAATCACCACAGTGGCATTCTTACAAATAATCATTGACCACGTAGCTTACCTACAGATCCAACAATGTTTGGAAACTAACAAACTTCTAGGCCTGAGACAGTCCGGCTTCCACCATGGCCATTGACCGGCAACTGCAGTCTTGGATCTAAAAACACAAATGGACTAGTTCAGGGACAAAGGGGACCTCTGCATCCTGCTCCTGCTCAACCTATCCTTAGCATTTGATTAGGTCAAACACAAAATACTTTGCCACAATCTAGCAACAGCTGCCCATTTCTCCCTTGAAGCTATCGAATGGATCAAATAATTTCTTTCCAATCGGGCTATGAGGGTCTTCTTTGCATCATAAGCAGCCCCCTCAGCCCCAGTATCATGTGGCGTACCCCAAGGTTCCTGTGTGTCGCCAACATTTTAAAATGTATTCACAAAACTCCTCTTTGATAAACTAGACAATTTGGGTGTCACGTATACTAATAATGCAGATGATGCCCAAGTACTTCTACCCATCACAGGATGCTATGTCACTGACTCAAACACCCTCAACAAAATCTACCTTACTATTCAGGCTTGGACGGCACAAAATGAGTCATGTCTCAAAAATGAGACAACTGAGTTAATCATAATTTGCAGAAAACCTAAACTAAATAACTTACCGCAACTCTATAAATCATTTAATATCGATATAGTACCATCAATGTTGCCAAGGAAATACAAATTCTAGAGGTTGACATCGACTCTACACTCTCCTTGACAAGACAGTTAATGCCATTGTATCATCTGCAGATAATACATCAAAACTAATCAGGGCTAGCAGATCCTTCCTCTCGGCAGACAGTTGCATCACTTTGGCTAGAGCGCTGATCCTTTCTAAGATTTATTACTGCAATTCTCTTTTTGCAGGATCCAATACTGAAACATCAGTAAACTCCAAGTTGTGGAAAATAATGCAATTAGAGCAGCATTGAATGTATCTAAACACAATCACATCTCGTCAACTAGATGACATATTCACTGGCTACCAGTTCCAGATAGAATCAAATTCAAAGTCCTCTCACTTACCCACAAATGCCTTTCAAACAACACACAAGCATACATTAGCAATCAAATTGCCAAAACCCAATCCAACAGACCTACATGGGCCTTCTTCTCCAACCTTATCGCCACACCGAGATTCAGGAGACAGAAAGCAGGCGGAACCAGCTTCCCCATGATTGCGGCCAAACTGTGGAAACTCCTGCCATTTTTACTGAGGAATGACACATACCTGTGGTCATTCCGCAAAGGCCTAAAAACTCTGCTTTTCAACCCAGACTCCCAGTAATGGCCACTGAATCAACTTCAAAAAGAAGCCTATAGCTAACATAGGTGTCAACCTCTGGGTTATGCATGCTCTATAAATGTTTAAATAAATAAATAAAGATGTTATGGTTACAACTAAAACCGACAAACCTCAGAAATTCGCCAGTTATGGTAAGCTAAGCAACCATAAATCATGCCACCACTGCGCACTGCAAAGACTAACACCCAGGACATCAAAGATCACATCACCAAGGCATTGATGACATCATTGATGGCATCACATATATGAGCCACTTTTTTTGTTCACTGACATATCTAGGCCAGGTGGTTTTGTTCACTGACAGTCAGAATATTACATTTCAAAAGGTGCTATATATCTAGATGTTAACCTTGTTGTATGTTCCTAAAGTACTTTCCTTATGGTTTGGTCTCAGCTCATGGTGCACATACATGAGGTAATAAGCAGGTCTCAAACACCCAATTTATTTGTAAACATGAAGATAACATTCATGTTATTAACATTTTCTGGTTATGCTGTTTTTTTCTCCCTTACTTTGGTTTCTGTGTATGTGCCTCTGATTTGCATGCACTGCGAGTCTTCATATGCATTGTTTGTAGTAGCACACGTGTGTAGTATTTTTTTAATTATTGGCTAGTTATTACATTTTAACATTATTCAGAACCCTGATAAGGCAGCCTTCATTATGTTACTATCCAGAATTACAAGATTATAAATATTGTACTTCTATGGTGCATGCTGCAGCCATTGCCTATGTTTTTGTATGAATAGGTTCCTTTATTAACAACAACACTGCAGTGTAATGTTTTGTTTAGACAAGTGCATTCTTTAATAGATTAAGTAGTTCATGATAGATCTCCCGATCACCCTGAGATCTTGTTACCAACATTATAAACACAACCCCTTGTAGGGACTTTTCATCAAAATTAATTTCATGCATGCTGTCATCAATGACATTTGTGATGCCATCTTTGATGTCCTTGGCGTTAGTCTTAGCACTTAGCAGTGCACAGTGGTGGCGTGAGTTATGGTTGCTTAGCTTACCATAACTGGCAGCAAATTTCAGATGTTTTTCGGTTTTAGTTGTAACCATAACGTCCCTTTAAAAAACATGTTTTCATCATATATATGTATACAAATATATGTTACTTGATTCGGTAACCCATGAAGGTGGACCACATCCTGTAAAAAAGCCCGGGCAAGACAATTTGCAGTAACTGTTCCTTTTATTGATATAAAATGTCCCACATTAGTCAAGACATCCACAACCACTAATATTGCTCAGCAACCCTCATCAGGTGGTAAATCCACAATGACACCACATGCAAGGAGTGTGGTGGAACTTGTAGTGGAATCAATAACCCTGCAGGGCTCTTCCCTTTAGATTTGACATGAGCACAGATATCGCAAGTTTTGACAAAGTTCAAAGAATCCACTTGTTTTCTTTCCCACCAAAGATTTCTTCTCAGGTTCTCTGACACCCTAGATGACCCCCTCTGCGGAGATTCATGACATTGTTTCAGTATCTTTTCCCTTGATCATAGTGTTGGGAAATACAGTTTTGAATCCGCATAGGGAAGCACCTCTTATATCAGACAAAGTGGCTCTTTCCTGGCCTAGTCTTTCATTTGCTCCTGCATCATTTGCTGTTGAACTTCAATGGCAATCTCACATCCATGCTCAGTACCTCCAAGAATACATTTATTTTCTGATAATAATGGTCAGGACTGCATTTGAGGTGCTTCACTACCTGGCTGACATCTCAACAGTGCATCCGCCTTACCATTTTGCCGGCCTTGTTTAAATGTGAACACAAAACTGTACTCGCAAAGAACATCTTAGTTGTCTTGTTGTTAAGGTTGGAGAATATTGTAACAGAGTTCGATGATTGATGAGAAGTGTCTCAGGAAATTTAGCACCCAGTAAATAATATCTAAGTTCCTGAAAAGCAGACTTGATCACTAGCAATTCTCTGACAGAAATCATGTAATTAACTGCGGTTGGAGTACATTTTTTAGTGAAAAATGCTACTGGATGTAATTGTCTGATTGAAGCATGTCGTTCCGATAACACCGCTCCAATGGCCAAGCTAGAAGCATCTGCCTCTACAAAAATAGTTAATCCACATCCGGATGTAGTAATATGGGTCCTGAAGTAAAATCATTTTTCAAAGACTGAAACAAATCTTCTACCTCTGTGGTGCACTGAAACTTGATTCCTTTCATTATAAGCCTTGATATGGTGGTTATGACTGATGAAAACTCTCACCTGAACTGACGATAAAAATGTGTAAACCCCAAAGAGCTCTGTACGTCCTTCAGAACAGTTGGAGTGGGCCAATCCTTTACTGCTTGTAACATTTTTTAATCCATTTTCAAACCCTCTGGAAAAATTACAAATCCCAAAGAATTCGACAATTTATGTACTGAATTGACTTTTCTCCAGTTTGGTGAATACATTATTATCTCTCAACTACCATCAAACCCCTTCTTACAGGTTCTACATGTGGTTCTTCATTCCTGGAGAAAATCAAAATGTCATCAATGTATACCACTACAAAAATGTCCAAAACACTCTCAAGACCTTGCTGATGAAAAATTGCAAAGCAGCTGGATCATTACAGAGACCAAAAAGCATCACCTTGTATTCATGCAAACAGAATTTTGTTCTGAAGGTGGGTTTTCACTTATCACCCTCTCGCACCAGTATTAGATGATAGGCGCGCCTAAGGTCTAGTTTTGTAAAAATTGTAGTTCCTTGTATCCCATCCAACATCACCAAAACAATGGAAGTGGATAGCTATTCTTCACTTGATCCTATTTAATGTTCTGTATTCTATGCTGGCGTGGAACATTCCATCTTTCTTTGGAATGAAAATCAGGGGTGAGTCAGCCGGAGATTGGGATTGCTGAAAAACCCTTTGGCCAAACACTCTTCCAAATAATTCTAGAGATGTTCATCTTCTTTTTGTGGCATTGGTGCTCCTATTTCCAAATCTATGTTTCAATCATAGTGGCAATGTGGCACTAACTGCCCTGCCACTTCTTCATCACAAATGTCTTTAAAATCTTGATAACATTCTGGTACCTCACCCACTATAGCTCCCTCTGAAAATCCTCTGTCAAACAAGTTCCTACCTCCAGTTCCCTTACTCTGTCTTCTTCCTGCCCCAGGTGTCGAAGACAAGTCTCACAACACAACTCTGAATTAAATATTACTGTTCTTCATGTCCAGTCTATACAAGGATTATGTAAGTTCAACCATTGCATGCCTAGAATGATCATTAACTGCAGGGCATCAATTAATTCAAATATAATCTCTTTGAGAGCCACCAGGCGGCATGCAGTGGATGGTAGCCTAGATGCTGCAGCTCCCGATGCAACAGGCCTAAAAGGGATCTGATTCCCCACGGACCCCCTAAAGTGGTTTTGGCATTCTAATTCACTGGCTCGATCAACGAAGAGCACTTGGTCAAAGTTTGGACTTTGTTGGCATTGAGGGGCTTGAGTTAGCCATGTAAATATCTTTCCCGATGTGTGTCAATGTTCCCGTGCCAAAGAGGAGCTCCACACAGGAGACGTGCAGCCCCACGGTGTGCAGGCCGCAAAGCGGTATCCCCCACTGTTAGGCAGAATTATATGCAGTACCCTTTGGGAACACCACTCACAATTAGGACTACAAGTGGCAACACAAATTCACCTTTGGTACAAGCCTGTACTACGCAGTAAAGTGGTAGCAATGGCTCAGCAGCCAGACCTATCTCAAGAGCAAGTAAGCAGTATCAGATAGTTACACAAAGGACAGCAGTTACTATGATCAAACAAACACTGACTCAAGGTTTCCAAGTAAAAGAATGTACATTTATTTACTTTTTAGTTGTATAACATTTCACTAAAGTAAAACAGTAACAAAATCACACTCTTAATACACCACACCACTCCAAATAGTTTCCAGACAAGTTAAGCTCACAAAATGAAGTGGGAGCAAAATGGCACTCTGTTAATTAAAAAGGGGGGGGAGACAAAGTTAGGCAGAAATTGAGCAGCACCAACAGGTAAGTAAGCAGGGCAATCTAGAAAGAGGAACTCCAGTGATAAGATCCAACAAAATAGGCTTAGGGCAATAGGACAAAAGTCTTTTGCTCAAGATCACACTGTTCAGGAAAGTTTGCGGTTAAGTCTTTGCCAAGAGTTCCGGGCGAAGTTGGTCGGAAGAAAAGTTAGTTCCAAGAGTAGAGAAGGACCAGCCCTCGGATTGGAGAAAGATTTCACACACTTTCACTGCGGCTGAACAAAACGAACAACCAGATTTTGAACAGTACCTTAAATGGAGAAGAGGCTGTAGTTGAGGCGAACGTTCCTGGTAGTTCCTGCAGGCTCATGGTCCCTGAAGCGACTGTCGGACTGACACGAAGTAGGATAACTAGTGGGTCCTGCACCACCCAGGGAAGAAACCAGCAGTAGAGCAAAGCAACAAATAAAAGGTGCGCTCCTTAAAACCCAAGCAGGGTCCGACCTTCCTGGCTATCCGGCCCACTGTAGCTCTGTACAGCAAATTCGACCAGAGGAGGGAGTCCTGGCTTGCAGTTTGGGTGAATTGGTTGGTCCCACCAGCTCAGGGGAGAAGATTCCTGGAGGATCCTCTCTTGTCATTGGAGTTGAAGATTCAGACCTGCAGCAGGTCTATACCTCAGTCACCAAAGGTATACCACTATTTTCTACTGTTTTGTGTACCTACATTATGACACTTTTAAAAAAATAAAAAGAAAACACACATTTGAAAAACCATACTTTCAGGTCCTTGCTAATGCTCCTTACATGAGTTTGTTGCAAATCCGCCCATGTTTTATTTCTTGAAAAGTGTCAAAATGTACATACATAAAATAGTCATATAACTTAGCCCCCAGTTGACCAAATCAATTTAGAATTTCCACAAACATTCAAGGTTGGGTCTACAATCTTTCTGAAAACTTTTCCCCACATTCGTCAAGGGGCAACAAAGTTATAAACCATCTAAAAATGTTGAGACCTCTAATTTTGCCCCCTCTTGACAAAATCCCACCAACCTTTGCAAAAACATTCATATTTAGGTCTAAAATCTTTTTGCAAACCTTTGTGCAGATTCGTCAAATGGCACCACATCTAAGAAGTGCATCAGAACTATCGACTTGGTCCGATTGACTTTGGCTGTCCTGGCTCCTTAAAGGCACACTTCTAATCTATTGATTTTGGCATTGCTTGTCCTCTCACAGGTTGTAATTGGTTGAACAATTTTACTGCTGGGAAAGGCTTTACTAGATTTCATTAGAGGATTCAAACTGTCCACATTATAAGACAATACGTTCTAACCTTTCTAGAAGGTTATTTTACTTACCTTAGAAATGTTCTGCCATTCTGAAAAGTAGATATAAGGTTATTTTACTCACCTGTGAATTGGTTGTGCCTCTTCCCCAAAAGTAATGCTGTTCACTTGACTTCTCTATTTCTTTCAGAATCTTATTGTGTAAGTTTCTCAACTGGGTCTTGCTTCCCCTGACTTGCTGTTAGCCAGTCTGTAAGTCTACATTAGGTTGTACCTACCAAGAATAACCTTGAGTCATTTATAAAGAGTACAACTGGGTTTTGCTTTCCCTGTTCTGTTTTAAACAGACAAAAACATGCGCTTAGATTTAAACCTGCCCCAAGTTGCTGACAGCTTCTTGAAAAAGTATATGGGTTTTACTTTCCTTGAGTTAGCTGTGTGCCTTCCTAACATAAGTTACAAGAGTCACTGCTTATTTCCATCTCAAAAGCACATGTAATTGAATATTACACCCCAAGGTCCAACTCCCCTAGAATAACTTTTTTATCCTGCATCAGAGTTGTAGGTTTGTACTGTTCCTAGGATCTGTGTTTCACTAGATCAGAAAACTATATTGTCCAGTTGATATTATTATGTGATTTCTTGGTGAGCATGACAGAACAACTGTTAGGGTCTACTACCCTGGTATTACTGAATGTAATCTGAAAGTAACCATTGGTTTTACTCCCCAAGAACAGATGTGTCCGACACTGAATGTGTTTGTGAAGGATTGACTTCCCTAGAACTACTGTTAGGTATCCGAAATAAGGTTGTATGCTTTGGTGTGTGTTCCTTCAAGCATTGTGTTGTGTTTTTATGATTGTGGTTACATAGAGTGTGATAGTACGTATTTCCCCATGATTTATCAGGGCCTACTTGTATTTAAATAAACCATTTATTTTCTTCAATGCATAGCGTTTCAGTGTATTACAATTTCATTTGTATTGATTCTACAGCCCTCTCTCCCTCCTAAAATAAGCACGGCTGCTCTTCCTACGCTACCATGAACTCAGGTGGTACGTTATGTTATTTGCACTTATAGTGCGCCGAAAGCCCACGGCCATCAGGGCGCAGGAGAAAGAAGTAGCAGATGACAGACGTCAAAAAGCAAATATGCCGAAGGAAGATCAACCATAGACAATAGTTTTAACTCCCTTCCGGAACTTCAATAGATCTCTTTCAGTACGTAAGGACAAAGGAAGCTTATTCCACAAGGGAGCACCTTCGGGATAAAAGACCTTCCCAATCCCTAGCACTCTTGCTCTTAGGAGCTGAGATGTGGAATCCTTTACTAGATTTAGTTAGCCTAATCCGGATGCACATTTTAAGAATTTCTTTGAGGTAACTAGGGGCTTGGACATTTATGCAATTATGCACAAATGTCAAAGCCTTGAACTGGATACTGGCTTCCACAAGGAGCCAGTGAAGGGGTCTCCTGTGGGAGGAAATACGCTCATGTCTCGGTATATTCTTGACAATGTGAATCGCATCGTTTTGAAGGACTTGACTAGATCCCAATATCAAGACATTACAATAGTCCAACCGGGGCATCACAAGAGCACATACCAAGGTGGCACAATTTTCCTCTGAAAAAGCCACATATGTAGATCCAACTTGGATCTTGCCTGAGATGAGCCGAATAGCATAATCTCAGTTTTCTTGGCATTTAAACACATGTCGTTTTTAGCGGTATACACTTTGTTTAGGGTCTCCGAGTCCACTGTGTACTTGCAGCTCAGTTTGTAAACGAGCTGGGTGTCATCAGCATAGTTCGTAACGTGAACACCCAGCCCGGTCAGCAAATGACACAGTGAGTGGCAGTACACATTGAAAGGACATGGGGACATGCATGCACCCTGAGGAACACCCCATTTCAGGAGCTCCTCAGTAGACAGTGCATTGGCCCAGACAATCCGTGACAGACGACCTGTCAAAAAGGATTGATCCATGTCAGGGCATTGCTTGAAATGCCACCCGATACACTCAACCTGTCCAACAACTTATCATGGTCGACAAGGTTGAAGGCTGCTGATAGGTCCAACATTGCAGCTTATACTAAGAGAGGAGTCTTGTACTGTCTCAGTTGAATGGTTTTGATGAATTTTGATAGAACTTTAGAAAAACTGTGCCAACACCCCCGGAGATCCTTTTTAAATATTGGGTTAAAATGGTTCATTATGCAGCACACTTTCTGTGTAAAACTGGGTAAAAAGCCAGACAGTTTGCAAGTCACTGAAAGTACACACAACCATTTCCCAACGTATTTTCATGATGCTTTCGACCACAATATATGCCAGTATAAAAACATGTTCAACATTTTCACATTGGCCCCAGTACTTTTCCATGCTGGCTGCTCCAATATATGCCAGTATTCCTATATAAGATTTAAGGCCGGCACATTGAAGCTACCCAAAATGCAATAGGCCCGAAACACTACTGTGTCGACTTCCTTGTTTTTCATGGTACACCAAGGTGTCAAAAACACTTCATGTTTCACTCTTCATTGTTTCACTGTAACCTTGTCAAAATACAAGCCCGTAATAACTAACCATTAGATGATTGAAAAATGGATCAATCGTGATAACTGTCCCTTGTTATGAATGTTTAAGGTTCAATATATATGTTTATGGTATGTCATGTTATATACTTTTTATAAATACACAAGAATGACCCTTTGTGTTTGAAAAAGACTACTGAATTGTCAGTGTGTTATTTACTGGGGTTCTGCTACGGATCGCCCTGATCAATTGTGTGTATATGTAGCTCATATCTCATTGTGACATCCCAATACTGTGTGTGGTACCATGTGCCTACCGACTCAGGGAGAAGAGCAAAACTAGAAGACAATGGGCCTCATTACACGGACGGCGGTAAGGGTTAACGGTCACCGTTAATGGCAACGGTGACCGTTAACCCTTACCGCCGTACTACGAGGTCCCTTTGCGGGTTGGAGGATTTAATGCCTGCTTCTTGCAGGCGTTAAAATCCAACCCGCTAAGGGACCTCGGAGCTAATTACGGCACCGCAAAATTGCGGTGCCGTAATTAGCGCCTTCCCCATTTCCATAGAGCCCTATGGGGCAGAAATGGGAATGGGGAAGGGCAATGGCGGAAAGGGGATTTACCGCCCCTCCAACCTTGGAATGGGGCGGTAAATCCCCTTTCCGCCAAGGCGGTGCCGGTATTTTACCGGCATGAGCCATGGCACTAATAGCGCCATGGCTCACCGCCTACCGTGTAATGAGGCCCATTGTACTTCTGGTCTAGCTGGTCTGATAGCACAGAGAGTAGAGAGAGAGTAGAGTGCTCGCTTTGACATCTGTGCTGAGCCTGCCGAAGCAGGTTCGAATCTCAGCCTTTTATCTTTTTGAGGTCGATAAATGCGCACCACACACATTGGGTAATAAGCAGCGCTCAGAAACCTGAGGATTCATAGCACTATATAAATGCTAAATTATTATTATTTGTAAATGTAAGGATCACATCAGGCCATCATTGACCCTGAACAGAAAGCTGTTCGCTCATTGAGATCCTAACTCATTCATGCTAATGTTCCCTCTATTGCTGATGAGGCCTCTAGTGTACAGGCTCGAATGTCTTTTGGGTCTCGTGGCGTCATAGAGCTGAAACAGTGACATCATCAGTGTTCTATCCCCACAAAGAATTCCTGCGTGTCTGATGCTTCTGGATACTCAAGGAGACATTCAAATACATCGTAATGAATGCCTACTTTTCTCAGTCTTCATATCAAATTATTCCAAGTACACTCAGTTACCTCTCTCCCCTAATCACACTGACAGCCCGGCCTCCCTGCACAAATAGTGTTTCATTGGGGTTTATTTCAGGGGTCACATAATTATTTCCGAAGGGAACCAACAGTTCCTACTGGTGTGTCTGTTTATTTCTGATCGCCTTACCCGGGTGTCTCTTTCGAATTGTCAAACATTGTGATGCTCTTTAAGATATGTGGCTGGTAGGTTTACCCCCAACATTTGATAATCCTCAACCCCACCCGCTCTTCTCCAAGGAATACCAGTCGGGTGAATGCAAAGTGATAGAAAAGAATACCCAAAGCCCATGACGTTTACCATTTGAATATCTATTACAGCACTTGATAGCCCTAGTTAGTCTCTGGCTCCACTGTTTTATGCAGTCCAGAATTGTCTTTCATGTCCACTTCTTTTTCATGTACGAATGGTCTGTAAAGCTGTGCTGAAAACTATTCCAAAAGCACTTACTCACTCGATCGCAGAGGACTCCAAGTGAGTTGGTTGGTGGGTGAGCTAGCGACGGGAGCTGATGTGCGTGGCTCCTCAAGCTGACTAATAAAGCCGGTTTGGAATGCCTCCAATTCTTTGTGTCCTTGAGTGTTCAGAGAAAAAAGATTCAAACTCCTCTTAAACATGCACTTGCAAAGCCAATAGGTCTTGCTTTTTTGTGTAGGTGTTAGTGTTTGTTTAGTGATGACTAAGAGGTTGGATGAATTAGTTGTATTCTATATTTTTTTTGTTGCAAACTTTATTTTATTTTACAATAGTTAAACCATGTCAAAATGGAGAACATATGATAAAACAATAAGAAGAATATTAATAAAACACAACAATTTGGAATAATAGGTACAGGTAAAAGAAAATATTAGACGGTAACTTAAGATACAACCTACTATAATCTGATTTTCCAACTACGAAAAGACACACAATCAACATAACCATATATATTATATACAAAACACAAGACACTAGACAAGACAAACACCTAACCCCCACCGAACTGTTCACCCCAATTTTAATTTTAATTATAAGAACTTGCTCTGACAAAGTGCATGCGCAGAACTCATTGAAAACACCAAACACCCCATTGTTCTTCATAAAATTCTTCTATGCAATGCATCACATTACATGTTTTCAAAACGTGAAAGAAGCTGCACCTGCACTAGCCATTCCTCAACACAAGTGGTATTCTTCAATGGAGATGTGCTGATGAGAATCTTTTTCTAAATGTATGAAATTGCATGTATGTATGGGTATGCCTGTGACTGGATGAGTGCGTGGAGGTGGATGGATGCGTGTGATTGAATGCGTTTGATCAAGTGAATGGATACACGGGTGTTATGTGATGGATGCATGGATGTGAATGTGTGGTTGTATGTGGGTGATTTTGTTCATTCGTTTATTAGTGGATGGGTGAATTAGGATGGGCGGGTGTGATTGGATGGATGCGTGCTAGTTAATGAGCGAAACAATGCTTTCTAGCCAGACCTAATAACACAGACACACAGCAAGACTCGTTCACAGATGCAGCCTTCTTCAGTCCGACATAACTGTATTTGAAAACCTGACTGCTTCCCTCCCTCACACCTTCTCTCCCACCTCACAAAGCAATCATTGGAAAATACCTTCATATTAGTAAACATGCAATCTGAAGCACCCTCTTTGCAGTACATGGCAACTTTCGACTACAGTACAGGCTTGCCGATCTGACAGGTGACATCTCCAGGGCCAGTGTGCACCGTTCCCTTTGCTTTAATGTGCTGCACATTCTGCCATCAAATGACAGAGGCCATTCAGGCTGCAGCTTCCAGTGTAGGTGAGAGCAGGAGTGTGATCTGTGATCCCTGCAACACCTGTCGCAAAATGCCTCTCTCCGTGATAACTGAAAAAGGCCAAAAGAACACTGTGGGATGCCGCAGTGTGTTTGCAACGAATAGGCTATCGACTGGATGTCTCATTAACCTGTGACTCACTTCTTGTTGCAGTGCCTTGCAGTAGCATTTGATGTAATGATGCTCTATTTAACGATGTCAGCCTAGAGAGCGCGAACTAGCTGAAATTAGTGAATGCCATGCAACAACATTTGGTTTTAAACACTAGCTCCTACACACAGAAACAACCACAAAAGCAAATTTCATGCACACACATTCATACTCACATCACCACATGAACACTGGCAGCCATGCACAATTATAATAAACAATTAATATCAACAACTTTTTGCTTAGAAACGGCCTATAGGCACTACCAAACTCTATTCTTCATCTAGACAGTCAGGCTTCAGCTCCAATTACAGGACAGAGACAGCACTTGCGGACCAACAGGCTCATCTGCTCAGTATATGTGACGAGGGCAGAGCCGCCATCCTGCTCCGATTGGACTTGTTGTCATGATATGTTAAAGCAATCCCTTCACCTTTCGGGGCAAAGCTCTGACAGTGCTGCAGAATGGCTCCTTTCCTTTCTGTTAGATTGTGAAGCTCGCATGCAGTGGAGTCAGGCAAGCTCTGCCACCAAACCAATCAGGCGTGGCATACCGCAGGGGGCCAGTCTATCGCCAACTATGTTTAATCTGTGCATACGGCCTCTCCGTACACTGCTACAGAATCAAGGTTATTTCTTTACCAACTATTCAGACCATTTCCAACTAGTCATTGAGGTGAATGGGGACTATTTGGCAGACTCCACCACCCTGTCCACTGCCTACCATCTGATTGAAGACTGGATGTCCTCTAAATGGTTCTCTTTAAACAGCAACAAGACAGAATTATTGATTTTTGGTCCCAAAACAGCACAAGTTAATCTCAGCCCTGAATATACCAGCTTTCTAATTGACACAAACAGCATTTGAGTCCTCAGTAGGTTTAAAACCCAGGGCATCTCTTTATTCTGACGCCCATGTCAACCTACTAACTGAGAGGTGTAATTACTCTATCCACCTGTTAAGAAACATAAGGCCTTTCATCTTCAAGACTAACACAGCTACGGTTGCCCGATCTACTGTCCTGGCAAGAATGGACTATTGCAAGCCCTGCTGATAGAATCCTCCGCTAAGAACCTGAGGAGGTGCCAAAAACTACAGAACAGCGATGGGCGCACTATCAACAATCTCCCTAGGCACTTGCATATTGCCTCCTATGGACGGGAAATGCATTGGCTGCCCAATCAAGAGTGTATTAATTTTAAGGTGGCCACTATTATCAATAAATATGCACACAGAGACGCTCCACCCTACCTGAAAACGCTGATTCCACAGTATCGCCCGGTCAGAGCATTGCGGTCGTCTAACAAAGGTCTGATTATCTGTCCCGAATTTAAAATCGAGAAGGGTCTTGGTCAAAGCTGCCAAATTTTGGAATACTCTCCCTCTTCCCATGATGCAATACCATAATATTCTGACTTTTAAAAAATCTTTAAAAAGCAAGTTATTCAAGTAAATCTGCCCCTCCGGTCCAGTCTCCTTTAACCTGTCCCATGCTATTTTTTCATCTGTTTGTGTTGCGCCCTGATGCCTGTGGGCTGTCAGCGTGTTATAAATAAATAAATAAATAAACAAATAAAATAAACAATAACAAAAATGGCAAGCAAAATGTAATGCAGCAGGGAAGTGTTAATAGACAAGGGGGGTCCCCTGGATGAACCACTTCAGTTATATGATTCAATACGGCCTGGCCCTGCTGAGACCTCGGCTTTTCTTAAATTAATTTGAACTAAATCTATTAGATGGCACACTCATAAATAAAAATGTATTTATTTGGTAGGCCAAAGGACCTACAATGAAGCACATATAGGACATATCAAACACATTGGGCCTCAGCGGGAGCCGCTAAGGGACCAGGGAGCTAATAACGGGCCCGCAAAGTTATTAGCTCCAGCCCCATTCCCATTGAGCCCTATGGGGGCTCGAATGGGAATGGGGTATGGTTCTCGGAATGGGGACTTACTGGGTCCTCCAAGGTTGGAATGACGCGGTAAGTCCCTATTTCAAGAACCTGGACCCGGAATGCGGTAAGCTATTAGCTACCTCCTACTTCGTAATGAGGCCCATTATATCTATTTAACGTTTTTACAAATGAAACACACACTTTTTTGTATATACACGATGTTGCAAACAGTAAATCCCCAATAGAGACATATACAGCAAAACCTAGCATTGCATGTTAGCAAATTAGCAATACAAACAAAAACATATGTATAGACTGGTGACCAACATATATATAAAAAAAAGAGCAAATCTTGTTTGTTGTAAATAGGTCGCAGTGGAATTTTTCAAACACGGAAATAGCTAGAGATCGGGCTCAGACATGTTCATCAGTCATTGATCCTTATCCCATGCTACTGACCCTCTCTAACTACTGCATAGCTGAATACACATATGCCAATGCCTCATGTGTAATACAAAAAACACATTTTTAGAACCAGATACACATCCCAGGTCTATGTCTCGGATCTCGTGGCAACCACACATGTACACTTATGGTTGTACAATTGAGATGTTTCGGCAGATGACGGATTACGCTGCCTTCTTCAGGACCCCAAGGGAAGTTGGCGCTCTGTGGATGTGATACAGTTGGTATTATTATACCATAAATGAAATACAAAACTATGTTAAAAAAGGGGAATATAAAAGACAGCATGTAAAAAACAAAAAGAAAGACTAAAACCAAGTCCATCACCCGGCTCATGTGCCATCACCCAGATACTAGAAACATGCGATATACAAACCAACATATTACATCTGAAGTAGACCGAAGAGGGCAGAAAGAGAAAATTAAAATTAAAAAAGGACCAAAAAAATCATGTGTGTCGTAAGGTAAGTTCCCCACACATATGTTCCACAACCATTGGACCAGTATCCATAGAATCAATCAAAACATGTTATAAACCTATTGAGTAATAGAGATGTATATTGCACTTGGAGTTTTTTTTTACATCTCGGATGAACAACTAGTATCGCAAACCGTCACCACACTTATCTTCTTGCGGCTCAAAATCAGCTAATGAAAAGAAAATACATATATGAATGTATTTGAGGATTAAGAAGACGTCCCATATATTAATCAATCCTAACATAGAGGTCCTACTTACCCCCACTATGAATGTGCAGGGAGACACCACAAAATAGCTTGACTTATGCAGTTGAGCCGGGTGCAAACCCAAACTCAGACATGCATTTTCGCATAGCACCGAATATTTATCCTGGCACTGGATAAATGGAAAAGAGGCAAAAATGTCCATTAGTGACTGTACATCTAAATGTACTACTGTGGCTAATAGCAGTCAAATGCTCACCCTTCAAATGATTTCTTGATGGTCTTTGAGGGAAGCACAAGTCCTCTCCCCCGACACTCTCGTGTGTCCATCAGCAGATAACCACACACCGGTATCATGTCAGGAGACAAAAAGACAGAGCACTTAGAATCCTGTATTAATAAAGATCATTGTGGCCAATTTTATGATTGTGCTTGCATGGGGTATGAGAGGGCAAGTGCACTACTTGGTACTCCCAAGTGTTGTTCGCTGCCAGGCCACCTGAGTCGCATACCAAACAAAGGCTCATCCCATGGTTCGAATTGTGTCATGACCTTGGCATCTACTAACCCTCTACTTACATGCGCTGTGATTGGCCGCTAGCTCTTTATATTGGAAGGCATTCAGCAAAATGCTGTTACTCCAAGGGAATGCAGTGCGGTTAATATACATAGTGAAAAGCGGCCCTGGGCAGGCGTGATAATGATGCCCTGAAGTCTCCTTACCGTGTCTAAACCGCAGATATAATCTCAAGAGTCCCTCCTACAATTGCGGCGGGGAACTCACCATGCATATCCTAACTCGTTTTGAAGGGAAGCGTACAGGTCACGTGTCTGCACAGACAGGAAGTGAGTAGAAAAAGAAATGGGACAAGTATTCTAAAGATCGGATCAAACCTTCTAAGGTAGTATGTCATGTAGTTTCTTTCTAAGGGTGGGTGCCAAAGTGTTGCCTCCTAAACATCCTGTAGTGGAAAAAGCTACTTATGGGGCACAGTGGGCCGAAGTGCCCAAATGTAATATAAACATACTGAATATTATGGTATGCAGCTATTCAGCTGATACTGCCAACAATTTTATCGGCAGTGTGTATGTCCTAATCCAGATGTATGCCAATCCTCCACAGGTAGGCATGCAAACGGGATAAAATCAAATACCGCCCTAGACCAAATGGCTAGTATACACTTACAAAATTCTTTTTTGGCAAGGGTCATGGAAGTCCAAACATACAGACAGGGTATACCCAGGTGTGCAAGATGGAAACCAAATTAACCTACCATATCCACTAATCTGAAGGGTTATATTCTAAGGACAATACTAAAGGGGCCAACTCAGCAATGATACATCTAGGTATTTAGCATAACCTACATAGATAGTGCAGGTAATTCATTTAGATGTTAATATGACCTACACAGATGGTACAAAATAGACCCACGGTTGTGCTGTGGTAAGTATATTACAGCTCAGCACCTGCAATGGTTAGTTATCACTGATTCATATGGTACACTGGAATATCCAGCATAGTGTTGGGATGTCACCCACTTCCATTGAATTCACCATTGCTGTGGATTGGCCTCATTCAGACCATTTTCGACAGTGTCCAGTCGATGCAACCATCTGGCTTCTGATATGTTCAGTTGTCGAGGTATGCATGTGCTCTTAGGTAGAGATTCCAAAATCAACCAGGACAAATCATCAGTTGAATGCCCGTACTCCAAAATAATGGGAGATAAGTGGTGCATTTATAGTCTTGCACCTAATGCAGGACCATTGTTCTACTATTCCAGTGTGTGCGGGTCTTGATGTTTGTCCCATGTACTTCTGTCCAAATGGACATTCAACGCAGTAAGTGGCATTCGGGGTCTTACAGTTGGTATGTGCCCGTAGTGTCCATTTCCTACCTCTAACTTCAAAGTCCTTAGATCTTTTGCTGTATAGGCAGACCGAACATCCACCACAAGGAAAATGGCCTTTGAGTGGGTGTAAGACCCAACCGTTGTCGTGTTCCTATTAGTCTGTGGGTTGGAGTGCATGAACAAACCTTTAAGTTCTTTTGTCTAGTTAGAGCAAAAAAGGGTAATGGTTCGTCTGTCAACTCCAATCTGATAAGCGGCCAGAATTTCTTAATTACCTTCTTTACCGCAAACGTGTGTGTAGTGTATGGCATTTCACACCAATTTATCTTCCTTGCAGGATTCTTTTGGGGATAAGAGAGTTTCCCTAGGTGTGTACCTGGCTCTGTTGACAGCTCTTGTAACCAGTTTGGTTGGATACCCTCTGGCCAACAGACATTCTTTCACATTTTCAGTATGAATGGTATAGTCAATGATGGATGTGCAATTTCTCCTTAGCCTGAGAAATTGGCCATACGGAAGGTTATCCTTCACGATCCTAGGGTGAAAACTTGTGAAATGGAGCAAGGTATTCCTATCTGTAGGCTTTCTAAACAAGGAACACTCTAGTGACTCATTCCTCACACTAATTCTGAGGTCCAGAAAGTGTATCTCACTTATACTGGTGTTGATAGTAAATTGAATTTTTGAATGGCATAAATTAACCCATAGAAAGAATTATTGAAGGATATCTGCCGGACCTTGCCAGATCATGAAAATGTCATTGATATAACAACGCCACAGCTGAAAGTGAATCAAGAAAGGATTGGTACTGGTGAGAACAAAATGATGTTCCCACATTGCCATATATAGTATGGCTAGGCACAGCGCAAAGGCAGTGCCCATTGCTGTGTCTTGAATCTGTGAAAATATTTGGTCTTTGTATTTGAAGTAGTTCTTCTCAAGTGCTATGGTCAAAAGTTCCAGAATGAATTCTGCAGAGATATCCCGAGGTGGTGGTTTGGTAACAAATATCTTGCATATACATTGGGATGCCTCCTCCTGCGGTATACTCGTATAGAGTGCCCGTATGTCAAGGATGACCAAAATCTCCTTGTCCGATTTGAAGGGTCTACCTACGACTAATTGGATCACTGACATACCATCTCCCAAATAGGTATTGGCTTGTTGACTGAGGGGCTGTAAAAATGTATCAATGTATTTGCAGAGAGGTTCCAGAACTGAGCCACCGCCGGCAACAATAGAGCGCCCTATTGGGTCATTTGAGTCCTCGTGGATCTTAAGTATTGCTTAGAATACTGGTGTACGTCCATCCGATGTATTCAGAAAATCACATCCATCTTTCGTAAGCCACCCACGTTCTTGCACTAGGGTTGTTACTGCTAGTATCTCTTTCTTAAGCTCATTCTGATGATCTGTCCTCATTTTCTTGTAACTGTCATCATCCTCGAGTAGACTCATCAGCATGTTGTGATATTGAGACTGGTTAAACACAACTATTCCCCCGCCCTTGTCCGCTGCTTTAATCACGAGGTCGGGGTCATTGGATAATAGGTCAATCGCATTTCTTTCTGCGTTAGTGATATTGTTTCTTAGATGGTATCTATTCCGTTCCAGATTCCTAACTTCCTTGAGGAGACATTTTCCAAATGTCACAATTTCCTTCGCACCTGATTGTCTGTTTGTGTGAAGCTAGAAGGACATCTCAAGCCTGTATCTGCATTGACTTCAGGTGGGCCAGGGAAGTGTTAAACATGGCGATGTACCAAGCAGCATGCATCCATAGCATGCTTTTTTTTATAGATTCCTCTCCAATTAAGACAGCTCCTCTCAATTTTGCAAAATGCTCACCACCACAAAAGAGCTTTCATCAGGATGAACTTGTTTTGCATTTCCGAGAAATTGATGACTGTCACCTGGACACCTTACTAGTATGTATCTTCAAGAGGTTTGGCAGAGAGGTAGAGCTTTTTCTACAAGGCTTACCATGAAGATCGGAGAGGAAAAAACATAGTTTAATAAGATATTATTAAGACAAAATCAAACAACATAGAAAAAAAATGTTTACAAAGATATTATTAAGACATAATCTAAAACCGCTTGTACCTCTAGACACTTTCGTGACCTCTGCGACTCTCTCTCACTCTCTATTCTCCCGTCTGGGCCGACTCATTCTGCAGGGCACACTCCTGATGCTCTGATCTCTTCTGACCTTCCCCTTTCCGTTCCTCTCTCCACTCCTCTATCCTGGAGTGATCACGTTCTCCTATCGTCCCACCTCACCTTCCCTACCCCTCAGGCAAAGCCACCTTCATCACTGCCACCCTCCTTCTCTGTCATTCGACCCATGAAGCGCGTGTCAGTTGAGGCTTTTGCTGCCACCTTCTCGCCCCCCTCCCCCTTAGGCTGACTCCCACCCTGACACAGCCCTCTCCACACTCCACTCTGCTATATCTGATACTCTTGATATCCTTGCCCCTGCCATCAGAATCCGTCTGAAGCTCAAAGCCAAATGTACCACCTGGTATGACTCGGATCTCGTCACACTAAAACGCAAGTGCAGGGTGGCAGAGAGGAAATGGTGTGCTTCATGTTCATCCTCTGACAAACTGGCCTGCCGCCTGCTCCAAAGGCAATACCGGCTCTCCGTTCTCACCAAGAAGAGAGCCCTTATCCAATCCAAATGGCATTTTGTTATTCCACAGAAGCCCTTTTTATCCCATTTAAGTGCACTCCACGATTAGTGGGACCACCACTAGGTCTACTCTCACCAAATCTGCTAAGACCTACACCACCACCTCCCTAGTCACACACTAACTATGGGCTAGAGAGGAACCGCACTCCTGGGGCGCCATTTAGTAATCCTACTTCCTCATCCCCTTACAGACGTGACCGCGCCTGTTGACAAGATGACGACTGCATCCTAAAGAAGTGGATGCTTCCACCTCTTAATCTGAGCCACTAAGCTCCTCGGATTCGGTAAGCACCGGCATCCGCCCTACATAGTATTCATAACTTTTCTCTCCTAGATCTTTGCTGACCATGTACATCCTGACACATTCTTTGTCTGTTTCACTCCTACAGACCACATAGGACCCTCCACTCGTAAAGACACTCCTGTCCTGATGAAGGCCTACACCATTAGAGCTCACCTAGCTCCACGCAAAATGGCCGAAACACTGTCGTGTTGACATGTATTATATGTTGTTGTTCAACTCTTGATTGTGCCCACACTCTATGGGCCCCCCACCTGTTTATGATTACACTGAATTCTCTAAGCTTCCTTCCCAAGGAACCTATAGAGAATGAACAAACTCTACAAGTAGATGTCTCAAATATTGACTACTTGATCATTCGTACTTGGGGACTACACTTTGTATGACCTCAAATGTGAATGTCCTATGTTTTTTTGAAAAATACCAGTGTATTATTACACCACTGCACTTCAAAATAAAACCCTTTTGTGCAGAAGAACAGTTTCATTAGAATTCTGTGACCACCCACACAAGGGGTCACCCACTCAGGGTGTAGCAGTGATTACTCTTCAGCAGAGATTGACCTGACCTTGCTCATTCGTTTTTTGATATTATTGTACCAACCTGGGCAGAGCAAGGCAGTAACCAGGTAACCTTCAGAATACTTGTAACCCAGAATAGAGAGAGGACTCACATTTGCTGCCTCACAGAACGCAAACGTGCTCAAGCATGGATAGAGGAGACCAATTGGTAGGAAGGAGAAAGCTTTACATACCAGAGCATGGATAGTGAATGCAGATTAGAAGCTACCAGGAAGGTGTCTGTATCCAGACAGACTGAGATTATAAGTGGGACATGGTTTTCAAATAGTGTTGCCATTAGAGATCAAAAGAATAAAGTGCCTGTGGTGTGCGATATATAAATGGCTCACTCTTATAGTGGAAGCAACACTATAGCCAGTGAACCCATGAGTGAGGCTGTTTTGAAGATCGTACCCTGAGAAGGACATCTCTCTGAAGGGCTGACAATTCGGAAAGGTTTAGGGACTGGCAATTTCAAGAGACTAGGCAATGCAAGATTAAATTAGATGCACAGCATTACACACACTGGTTAAGGGGTGAATCTGGGATTTGTGCCAATTTCTGCATTTGAACACTTTCATTACCAGTTTTTACAATGAACTAAAATAATCTCATTTTATAAAACTGACTTGGAAAGTACAGTAATCACATGACCAAACATGACCATTTTTAAAAACAAAATATTATAGAAGGGTGTAACACAGAATTATTCTAGCTTCATTCTCTCCATCATCAAGAGAAGTATATAATTACCAGCATACCAACCAGTGTGATTAAACAGATTTATTCTGGGTTAGTTTTTTGTATTTTAAAGCTTTACATAGTTCCAAAACACTGGCTTCTGAAATTGTCATTTATAAACGTGCAGAAAACCTCTGAATTTTTGCAAAGCGTTTTTTGTGTCAAACGAGCCGACTTTAAAATATGCTTGTCCGAGTCCTGCACTATCTTGTCCACTCAAATGGCCTACTTAAGAAGAAAGATCTAGTAATGGGCTAAACTATGGGAGGAGGCAAACTTCACAGAAGACAGTACAGTAATGTACGAGATATTAGATGATTTGACCAGGATCACTGTATTGTCTGCTCGCAAAGCCAGGATGCAAGCATGAATGTTTTGGTTCCAACGTTGGATACTTACTCTACCCTTTGACTAACAGTTTATGCTCATCGTTGGAGGTGATTGCCTATGTTTTACAACACTCCATCTGAACAAACCAATTTTTAGACCTTCACCACATAAGGATGACATGTTACTTTTTATAGCAACCCCTATCTGGTGCAGGTACATTGCTGATAATAGCACCTATTGTGCTGCTAGACCAAGTACATACGCAGGCAGGTTTATAAACTTCAGACATAGGAAAGACTCAGCCAGCCTTACAGGAATGTGCTATTCGAATGTTGCAAAGGAACACATGTCTCTGCAATCAGTGCTTAACACACTATGCTAACTTCTGAACCATTGTGGCACTCAATTTACCAATATGCATTTCAAATGTGGCTATTGCACATGATCAACATAATTACCAGAGGAAGGAAATAATGCTACAGGAGTTGTGCCGCAAGGAACAAAGACACAAACTATGGGCCTGATTCACAGAAACATTTTATAATGGCGCAATCCCATAGGAAAGCGTTCTGGGAATCAGGCACTATATATACCACAGTGAACACAGAAAGCATCACATGATGAATTGATTGAGGCAGAATGTACTTGCCAAAACAGACAGGCTATAGGTTTAGAGCCTCAGCAGCACGCCATATCATATCCTGACGTGTGCTATTTAAGTCTGGTGAACAAAGGAATCTTACTTCTTTAGCTCATGCAGCCTTGTGGGGCCCCCTCCAAGGTGGGGGCCCTGGGCTAGTGCCCCTTTTACCCTCCCATAAAGACGTCTCTGGGCCCAGCCACTCTCCCCTGCACTGCCTCCCTGGCAACCCCTGCACTGCGGGACTGTCTCTGTATCCCTACAGCCCCCCTTCCCAGCACTTGTCTGCACTTACCTTGCACTTGCCACCAGCGGGCCCTTATTATTTTTCTTGTATTCTACCAACCCTGTACTGCACTTTCCCCTCTCCCTTTCCCCCTTGCACTTTTCCCTTCCCCTCTTCCCTTTCACTTGCGCAATATGAATGACACCTGGCCTAGTAGGATTGTTGTCTGTCTCCCCTTTGTTCCCCCCGCCCTGCCTTGTCGCGCCTTGCAAAACATGTGTATAGGCGCGTTACAAATGCCATATCATATCATATCATACCAACTCATGCAAGTAAGCTTCTCAAATGAAGGGGAGGTCAAATGGAACAGATGAGTTTTAGAAAAGCCTGGAGGAAAGAGGAAGATTAAGAACACATCTAATGGTAACGGGCAGAGTCCATCTGCCTGTAAGCAGAGGCTCAAAAAAACAGACTGGAGTATTTGGCATGGCTTAAAAGGAACAACGTCCTTTTGAAACATTAATTTTTCTGGAACTTACAGTTTTCCAAATTTTGGGATCCAGATGAACTGTCTACCTTTTAGTTTGTACTGAAATTTAAAATGATGATGCAAAGAGACTGTGATGGACGTTATGCAATGTAGTTTATTCATTAAAGATCTCTAGGGATCTACGTTATGGTGTCAATCTGTTGTGAAAGTTGCTATAAGAGCCATGAAAAAAAAACGCTATTCAAAAACCATGAGGAAGCATCCTGACACCAACATGTGCCTGAATGAGGGCTTTGTCTTGTTTATCACACATACTAAGTAAACAATGGAAAGCCATTCATGTCAAAAATATACTTTTACGAATGTGACATATTGAAATGAATACAACATGCATTGAAATGAGTAGGGCATGCATTGAGATGACTATAACATGTATCAACATGAGTATAACATGTATTAAAATGATTATGACATACATTGAAATTCAATTAATAAGACATGCATCAAAATGTATAAGAGATACAATGGAATACATATGACACCCATTGAAATGAATATGACACACATTGAAGTGAATAGGACATGCAATGAAGTAAATATAACAAGAATTGGAATGAATAAGACATATGACACCCATTGAAATGAACATGACACACGTTGAAGTGAATACCACATCCAACAGAATTAATATGACACCCATTGAAATGAAATGCATATGACACATTTAAGTGAATGTAACATGCATTTGAATGAATAAGACATGCTTTGAAATTAAAAGGGCATGCATTGAAATGAATATGACACAGGTTGAAGTGAATACAACATGCAATGAAATGAATATGGCACCCATTGAAAATAGTATGACACACATTGAAGTGAAAGCAACATGCATTGAAGTAAATAAGGCATGCACTGGAATTAATATTACATGCATTGAAATGAATAGGACATGCATTGAAATAAATATGAGACCCATTGAAATGAATATGACACACATTGAAGTGTATGAAACATGCATTCGAATGAAGGCAACATGTATTGGAAATAATAAGACGTGCATTGAAATGAATAGGACATTCCTTCCTGCACTTCACTCTTAGATCAAGGATGTCTCTCGGCCGGGCATCGGAGTGAATGGCAGAAGAAGAAAAGGGCAATTCCTGTTTAGACCTGTTCGGACCAGAAAGACCCAGGGTCTGAATCCCTGCTCAGACAGCAGGTAAGCATGCACCAACATGTGTTTACTCCCTCTGTCCCCACAGGCCATCCCCACCCTCTGTGATCCCCCTGTGATGTTCCGTGTGCACCCCCTTCCTGCACACAGGTGTTGCCTGTTTTGCTTGATTCTTCTACCCTGCTCCCTCTCTGCCCCCCTACAGCCTACTTCTGCAGGAGTCTGTCCTGATACATTTTGGTTTCACTATCACTGTCTTGTGGCCAATGCTGGATTTGACTTTTATGGACTTCATTGATTCACGGTGTGTCACCCTTTCTCAACTCTCATGCTGGACTTCCTTGCATCTTGTACTCATGGTGTCCCTGAATCATGCTGTTCCCATCTTCATCTTGTATCCTGGCTTGCAACATTATGTGTTACTTCTGACTTCTGCAATTGTATTTGCTTTCCCCTCTTGCTTCTCCACTCTTTTTGACTGCTTACTCTCTGTTCTCTCCTCCTCTCCCTTTTCCTATCTCCTCCCCTCCTTCCCTTATTTTCTTCTATGCACTTACTCTATCAGAATAGTCGCTGGATCCACTATGATAACCTTGTCTGTCTCCTTCCTCCTCCCCATTTTTGAAGTGATTTGAAACACATTGTGTACAGGTGCTATATAAATAAACTATCATATCATATCATGACACTCATTGAAATGAATATGACACACATTGAAGTGAATATGGCATGCAATGGACTGAATATGACACTGATTAAAAGGAATATGACACACATTGAAGTGAACATAACATGCATTGGAATGAATAAGACATGCATTGAAATGAATAGGACACCCTTTGAAATAAATATGACACACGTTGAAGTGAATACGACATGCAATGGAATGAAAATGACACCCACCAAAATGAATATGACACAACTTGAAGTGAATCTAGCATGCATTGTAATTAATAAGACATGCATTGAAATGAAAAGGGCATGCATTGAAATTAATATGACACCCATTGAAATGAATGTGACACACGTTGAAGTGAATAATACATGCAATGGAATGAATATGACACCCATTGAAATGCATATGACACACATTTAAGTGAATGTAACATGCATTCGAATGAATAAAACGTACATTGAAATGAAATGGACATGCATTGAAATAAATATGACACACATTGAAGTGAATATGACACATGTTGCAGTGAATAGGACATGCAATGGAATGAATATGAAACCCATTGAAATTAATATGACACAAATTGAAATTAATATAACATGCATTAGAATTAATAAGACAACACCTCCACGTCTCTCTTCCTCGTCCCAGTACTTACCTTTGAGTACATTCCGTTCCCACTGGAAATCTGGCCCCTTACCTCACAGGAGGTATACCTTCCCAACCAACCAGCCCACTGCAGTTCTTTCGTGCCGGAACTCATGGATCCTCTTGGTGCTGGGCAGGGGGGCAACAGCTGGCAATCATCACTCTGCGACTCCTCTACCAGCTTTGGAGGTTGCCCGGGTGTCAGAATACCTGCTGGGCCCCCTGCAGGGCTGTGGGGTCTGGTTGATGGAGTCCAGTAGCCGAGGGCAAGCCGGGTGTGCACGTCGGCCTTCAGGAGTGTGTGTTCTCCTTGCTTAGGGCCGGGGGGTCCGTGCCCCAAATGAGCATCAGTAAATTGACAGGAGCAGGTGTCTCCCGCAGTGGCCGCCGAGCTTCCTAACACCTAGCAGTCAGAGTTCAGGTGTACCCATACTTGGATGATAGGTTGATCAAGTCTGGTTCAAAGCTCCAGGTATTGGCCCATCTTCGACTTGTATATTGGGTCCTGCGCACGTGGAGTTTGTTGCTCAGTCTTCCAAAATCTAACTTGTCCATTTCTCAGGCTCTACAGTTCATCAGTGCACAGTTCTGCACCAGGGAAGGAGTGGTTTAGCTCCCCCTGGAGAGAGCCTCCCGGCTCCATTGTCTGTTGCAGACTGTTTTGGACAGGGATTGGGCTTTGGCCATGGAAGTGATATGTCTCTAGGGGCAGATGGCTCTTCTGTTTTTGTGGTCACCTGGGAGCAACTCCACTTGAGACCATTGGTGCATCATATTCTGTCCATTGGGAACCGGCATCCCTTCAGTTCAACTGTCTGATCCCAGTGATGTCTAATGATGGGAGGGGCATGGCCTTATCCCTGCGCTAGCCGATCATTCTTACCATCGACGTCAGCATCCTGGACTAGGGGGAGACTCTCCTGGACTGCTCTCATCAGGCGAGGTGGTCTCTTCAGGAGCAGGACAAATCCTCCAATTGGAAGGAGTTGGCAGCCTTTCTAAGGGCTTTGGTGGTCTTCAGGTCTTCTATCCAGGGGAAGTATGTTCTGGCTTGGATAGACAACACTCCGGCTTTGGCTTACATCAACCATCAGGGGAGTACAGGGTCCCGCTCCCTGGAGGATCTGGCTTTGTCCATTGGGACCTGGGCCAGGGTGCACCTGGTCTCCTTGAGAGCAGTCCATATCTGGGGGTTGGACAATGTGACTGCGGACCAACCCAGCAGGGTGTTTCTGGTCTCAGGGGAGATGTCTCTTTGTCCCAAGGTTTACAGGAGGTATGTCAGTGGTTCAGGCATCCCTGGATGGACCTCTTTGACTCCCTTTGCAACTCTCAACTTCCCCGGTTTTGCTCGAGGACTCTGTCCCCTGGGGACTGGGTGGTGGACACTCTTTCCTTGGCTTGGCACCAGCGCTTCTTTATGCCTTTCCTCTAATTTCCCTCATTCTGCAGGTCATCAGCACAATTAGATCATCTCCTGGGGTGTTTATCCTGGTGATCCCTTAATGGCCTTGGAGGTAGTAATTCCCAAGCCTTCTGGAGATATTGTTAGCTCCTAATTGGGTGTTTTGCCCAGATGGCTGTCTCCGTTGCGGGAGGTCAATGTCCCCCTTCTCCTCTCTCATCCGTTGGGCGGTCTGGAACTGAGAGGAGGGATCTCCGGGCATTAGGCCTTTCAGCTGCAGTGGCTGGGACAATCCAGAGGGCACATTGGTCCTCTACACTTAAGTCCTCTGACCGTCATTGGGCTCATTTTCTGGGTTGGTGTTCCCCAAAGTGTGTCCTGCCACTGGAGTGTGGCCTCCCAGACATTTTGCAGTTTCTTCATGAAGGGGCGTGGAAGGGGTTGTCAGTCTCTACTCTGCATTGCAAGTGGGCAGCGATTTGGGCTTTCGCAGTTTCCTGGTCCCCTCCGCAAGGGGCTGGGGGAGCACTGGATTCGAGGTTCTTGAAAGGGGTATCACATTTTCATCTTTTGGGCCCGGTTGGGGATCCCCGTGGGACCTTCCTTTGGTCCTGTCCATGTGGCACAAACCCCCATTTTAGCTCCTGGAGGAGGTGGAGCTAAAATGGTTGATGCTGAAGACTGCTTTCCTGATTGCCATTACTTTGGCTCAGAGTTTAGGGGAAATCGGGACCCTCTTGTGTAGGCCTCTGCTTCTGGTGGAGCAGGAGGAGACTCTGGTGGTGCACTGTGACCCTTTGTTTGTTCCCAAGGTCGCCTCTCGGTTTCATCGGTCTCATACAGTGGTTCTCTTGGCTTTCTTTCCTGCCCCGTCCTCTCCTGAGGAGGAGACTTGGCATTGTCTGAGTGTCTATCGGGCAGTCTTACATTATCTGTCCTGGAGTAAGTTCTTTTGTCTCACTGACCAGGAGGTAGGGGACTGTGGTGGCAATTAGACAGTGGATTAAATCTTTGATTCTGCAGGCCTATGAGTCTTTGGATCTCTGTACTGCAGGTTGGGTCCAGGGTGGGTGCATGAGAGGGGTGGCTGCCTTCTGGGCAAGCCTGCGGGGGTACCTTTGTTGGACATTTGGCGAGCTGCCTCATGGGCTACACCTAACACATTAATTCGGCATTACCAACTCAACTTGGAGGGGCCCTGGTCTAATTCCTTTGGTCTGGGTGTTCTGGAGGCTGTGCTTGGTTGTGGTGGTGGCAGGAGTCGTGGACCACATGCCTTTTGCTTTTTGCCGTATCTTGAATAAATTGGTGTTGGATGGGTTTGGCATTACGCTTGGTGTCAGTGTCTTTTGTGGTATGCATGGGCGTCCTTCCTGTTTTTGCTTTGGTACAATGCAAAGGTAAGTAATTGGATGGGGAAGAGGGGTAATGCTTGTATTACTTACCAGTAATCTTCACTACTCCTACTCCTACTCTTCCTCACCCCAGTACAGACTTCCCTTCCCTCCCACCCATTGGATGAAGGTTTGCATGCCTGGGCTTTGGATTATAGCTGTGGGCTGGTTGGTTATACCTCCTGGGAGGAGAAGGGCAGCGAGACGAGGCTTGAGAAGAAAAGAGTTCCAGTGAGCGCAGAACATACGCAAAGGTAAGTACTGGGACGAGGAAGAGTAGGACTATGAGTAATGAAGATTACCAGTAATCAATCCCTGCATGTATTGAAATGAATAGGACATGCATTGAATTAAATATGACATCCACTGAAATGAATGTAACATTAATAGATATGAATATAGCACTGATTGAAATTAATATAACATCTGTTTAAATGGATATGACATGCATTGAAATGAATATGACAATGATTGAAGTGAATATAACCTAGGTTGAAATTCTTATGACACAGATTCAAATGCATGTAGCATGCATTCGAATGGATACGGTGCTCTGAATTGTGAGTGAAACACATGCTGAAAAGCACATGACATAGTCACCCAATCATATTGCAGTGAAAGGAAATCTGCAAAGCCTTCCAGTGAATGCTGCTCACTCTTCTGTCTACGGGCCTAGAGGTAAGAACATAGATGTCTCTCTACCTAGTGTCACACTTAGCCTGGAATCTCACCTGTTTATCTTTCGAAGTCTTGGTCTGGGGTTTTTCTTTCTTCCCGACGGCTCGGGTCTTGTAAAGACACTGTCGCGTGTCCACAGTCGCCAGTATGCAGGGTGGAATCCGGCCGTAGTAAGCGTGCTGTCAGAACTCCAGGAAGGATTAGGAAGAAGTCCCGGAAGGAAGGAAGTCAGGAAGGAACCAGGACTCGTACCAATAGCAGGTAAGGGAAGAATGCACAACGGCCCGGTAAGGCCCCTGGAAGGAGGAGCGCAAGGGAAATACAGCGGGAGGAGTGGAAGGGACATGAACACTGCCTGGAAGGAAGAATGTGCTAGCAAGCACAAAAAGAGAAAATTATGACAACACTTGCCGAAGTTCATAAAAGTTGCGTTGAGACACGCAGCGCCGTGGGGGCATTTCCCATTTTCAAGGAAATGGCGAAATCCTGGAAACACTATAGCGGTAGCTCTGCACTAGCGTCGGTCATGTTGGATTTACTCTTGAAGGAATGTTGCAGTGTCTTATGGACCACGTAGGCCAGAAAGGGCGGAAACGACGTATCATGACAGCATGCCCCCTCTTAAACTGCGATCCACCTGGTTTGCCCGGATGGGTTAAGTGGAATCGTCGTAGCAAACGGGGGGCATTCATATTGGACATTGGTTCCCAAGTATGTTCGCTGGGTGGATATCCCTTCCATTCTACCAAATATTGTAGATGACCCCTTCTATATCTGGAGTCACAAATCCTGGAAACTTCAAATTCTATTTGTTCATTCTTAAGTACCGGGGTAGGTCGAGGAGTGGTCCTGGTGGTTTGAGAATAAGGTTTTAGCAAGGATGTGTGAATAACGGGATGGATCCTTTTCCATGAATCTGGTAATTGTAGTCTGAAGGCTACAGGGTTGATGATTTCTTTTATCGCAAAAGGTCCATAGAAACGTGGAGCCAACTTGTTGGGTCTTAAGTGTCGAGGTAAGAGTCTAGCGGAAAGCCAGACCTTGTCGCCAATGGCATATTTCGGACCGGGTCTTCTCCTGGTATCAGCAAATTGTTTGAAATCCATCCTGGCATTTTCCAAATGTCCTTTCACATCTTTGTGTACTGTATCCAGGAATCAACCGATGGAATCGGGGTGCAGTGAGGCAGGACTGTAGGTAAGACAGAAGGATAAAATCCTTGGGAGCAAAAGAATGGACTGGTCTCAATGGCAGCATGGTCGGAGTGTTATAAGCAAATTCAGCCACTGGAATCAACACAGACCAATCATCCTGGACTTTGGAGGTGAAGCATTGTAGGTATTGTTTGAGTGTTTAGTTGACTCATTCTGTTATCCCATTGGTTTGAGGATGATATCCTGAAGACAAGGCACGTTGAATACCCAAAATCTTGCACAAGTACTTCCAGAATTGCGAGATGTACTGAGGGTCCCGGTCAGAAATGATTTTGGAAGGGATTCCATGTAGTCTGAAGATATGGCTTAAGAAAATCCCTGCCATTTCTTGAGCTGATGGTAGCTTTTCCAAGGGAATGAAATGGGCCATATGGGAAAATAGGTTGATGATAACCATAATAGTTGTGAAGCCCTTCGAAGGAGATAGTTCCACAATAAAGTCAGTGGCAATTGTCTCCCAAGGTCGGTCCGGTAAGGCAGGTTGATACAGAAGACCAGCTGGTTTCTCATTGTCACACTTATTCTGACTACAGACAGCACATGCTTGGATGTATGCTTTTATATCTTCGACCATTCTCGGCCACCAAAAGTTCCTTTGAATGAGTCTAAGAGTTGCCGTAATTGTTATGACCCACAGAACGCGCCCCTTCTTCACTTCCTGGTACTTGTCACGGCGGGGTTTGCATTCATTGTTTCTCCCAACATGGCCGTATCAGTGACACGCCTCGCACCAGCCTTCACGGCGCATGTAGTACGTTCCATAAATATGCCACGCCCCCGCGGGCCCACGCATCTCAATGCTATTGCGAAGTAGCGACCAGACGTGTGCTCCGCAGCTTGCGGTATTATTCCCTTGCTTCTTCCACCCTAACCCAATTCTAGTCCCTTCCTCCCTTTCTTGATTCCTGGACTCCTGTGCTAGTTGTGCACCCTGTTATTTCCTGGATTCCTGGACCCTTGCTTCCCGGTACTTGAACGCACGCTGGAGTCGGAAGAGACTCGTGCAGCCTTATTCAAGACTCGAGCAGTACGCAAGAAGGCATCGATCAAGAAATCCAGCAAAGATCGAACTCAGGTGAGAAAGGGGGAACTCCTTGACAGTAATGCCCCGATGTCCAGAATGGAAGGTATCATGACCAATGTTCCCTCTAATTTTTTTTCTCTATGTGCGGAACTGGTTGGCTGTTGTGCGGACATTATTTTCCATGTGCGCAACTGTCTAATGAGGTAAACCACTTTGTGAGCTACCATTGCAGAAGAGAGTTTAGAAAGGAATTTCCCCTTCCCAGCCACTGCAATTCTTTACAAATCTTACAACACTTAGATAGGTTAAATAAAATATGTCATATGTGATTATTGAGAAAACTTATCAACCAGTCCAAGACTTCAACATCTGCCACGGTACCTTGCAAACATAATTCTGTGCAGAGAAAAAGGTATGTTTTATGTCACTGGAAAATCACTCATGTCTATTACAAAACACACATATCTGTTGGCATAACTGATGTGGCTGTCAAGGAATTCAGACAGAATACAACATTTGCTGATGGATTAATGTCAATTAAAATCAATGTGTCAAAAAACATGTTGATAGGAGTTCAAGTGCTACTTTAGTGAAGTAATTCAAGGGCCAGGAGAACATGCTTTTAATAATTTGTGTAAGGATGATAAATGCATCAAAATAACTGCCCCTCAGAATATGAGGATCAAAAATTCCTGTGCCTCTGCTTACTATCCACATTACGTTCCCCTGGGGGTCATTACAACCCAGGCGCTAATTGCGCCAACTTTACCACCATGGTGTAAACTATGTTTACACCATGGTGGATGGTGGATTTACCGCCCCATTCCAAGGTGAGTGGGGTGGTAAATCCCCATTTCCCATTTTCCCTTCCCCATTCCCATTTTTGCCCCATAGGGCATAATGGGAGTGGGGAAGGCACTAATCACGCCACCGTAAATTACGGTGGCGTAATTAGCATCATGGCAGGTTAGCGCCATGGATTTTAACGGCTGCTAAAAGCAGCCGTTGAAATCAGAATAGGCGTTAAGGGTTAACGACGGCGTTAACCCTTAACGCCTGGATCGTAATGAGGCCCCCTGTGTGTAGTGATAACACCAGCCTTGCGGCTAAGAGACATATGCACCATACATTTTTACTCCCTAAAAAAGGAAAATGAGAAACAATGAACATAGCATTCCTTAAACACACAAAGCTCCACTGATATTTTTTCGAATTAGTGACCAGTAGAACAGTGGCATAGGAAGGAACTCTAATAATATGAATGCCCATCTCAAGAGGAATTTTAAGGGGACGGAGCATCTTTTAATGAGCAGAAAGTATCCCTATTGGCAAAGCTTATAACTTTTTTACTCCCTCAAAAATCATTTGACACCAAGTAGGGAGTAGAATCTGATTAGAGTCCTGCTTGTACCCCTACAGAGGAAGTGAAATGACAGGGCACATAATAAAGTATATAGTTTTGCCCACCCTTCCTCACACAGCCTAGATACAATGAAACAAGTGCCTTACTGAAGAAAATCACATAAATATGCCTTTTAAGTTAATAGCATCAATTCATCAGCGATACAATTGACTGAGTGCTTTCTTCTGTAACTATGGATCCCTCTTCTGTAATTCTTTGTGACAAGTTAAATAAGATACAGGGATCTGCTAGAGACAATACACACAGAACACATGGTTATATTGAAAAGCCCTCAGTAGCTGAGCATAGGAAGAAAACGAAGGTGCTGTTGTCTAGACGGGTACTAGAATTTCATATCCTTTAGCAAACAAGCAACATATTTCCTTCAATGTACTGCCCAAACGTCTGCCTTGGTTTTTGAAATGTGCTGCTTTGTTCATCACCCGCAAGGAGTGATGGCCTGTGCTCTTCCACCCATACCCTTCCCTGGCCCCTGTGCTAGCCTCCAATACTAGTTGATAGAGCACTGTAAAAAGTGAGGGATTTTAGCAGTAATTACTCACTGGGATATATGCAGACCCTCAATACTTTGCAAGCAAGTCATATATAATGCCTCAACAAATTATGTGTATTTTAAGAATGTCATGACTCTGCATGTACACAATTCTTTTGCAGTGCATACAAGACTGTTGTCCACATACCCCACCCTTATATCATTGTGTAGGATTACACAAGTGCTCAGTGAAACAGTTTTTGTATAGAAGCAAGTTACCATATAATGTTTGAAGGTTTCTGCCAAAGGAACTCTGG
Organism: Ambystoma mexicanum; assembly: GCF_040938575.1. Classification (NCBI taxonomy): domain Eukaryota; kingdom Metazoa; phylum Chordata; class Amphibia; order Caudata; family Ambystomatidae; genus Ambystoma; species Ambystoma mexicanum. Next base: position 1,157,760,085 of record NC_090921.1, on the reverse strand, counting down.
ACACTTGTAAACGATGCAGATTGTGTGAAAAGCATTCTTCTGTCTGAATATACGGTGCCCGGATACTATGGGTGAGTAGTCCCAGGCACAGTCCATACCCATTATCCCTTGTAGGATAAGTAAATGAAATTGCAATGTTGCTCTCCACTTATAGTGTAATGTTAGTAATGCTAAAATAGGAGACGCTGAGCATCGCATTTGTCATCTCAAAATCTTTAGAGGGCAAATGAGTATTTGATTTTTAGAATGTTACCATGTGTTAACTTGCAAGGGGGCCACTTCAAAGCATTTGCCTGACATGTAAAAAAAAAAAGAGGAAGTGTGGGATAAGGATACACATCCAAGTAGCCTGCTTACTTACAGTCAGTATCTGTTATTTGAGCTGGTAGTTCGATTATATAGTGTGGGTGACGCTTTTGGTAAGGCGCAATGAGTAAGAAATGGTGGAGCATGACCGTTATTCATGTTACAACAAACATAAAACAAGTGGATGTAGGTTCAAGTCTGCTAACCTTTCGCAGAACCAAGAGAGAAAGAGTCAAGGTTGTCTGGTAGTATCTTAATGTGTTCTGGAGCCGAAGTTAGAATCATAAGGTAAAAGTGTGGTTGAGTCAGGTTTGGGAGTCATGGGTGGGGAGGCAACATTATTTGGTTAATTTGTGCAGGCATATCTTGGTTAGATTCTTCTGTACATGGAGCCAGTTTTTTCATATTCTTTTTAACCTCTTGTGAGTGTATTTTGCTGTTAGGGATTTTAGGTGTTTACTGTCACCCTTGCATAGTAGTCTAATGCAAATTAGCAGGATATCAAGATTAGTTGGTTAATTCAAAGGGAAGATAATTGCAGGTAATTGCTGTGGCTTGTGCCTTATTTAAACTATTTGAATAGGTCAGAATTGTCTGTGTGCGCTGCTAAAAATCTTCTGAGCAACACCCAGAAGGAAGCTGGGCAAGCGCACATGCGCACAGCTTAGAGGGAACATTGATCATGACAGAGGTTTATTATCTTCGACCTCAGTTTTTGTGTAGGTACCACTAGGCACTTGTCCTTGAAAAGGTAACTGCCTTTAGCCGAGAGAACCCATCTGTTCGTCTTAATGAATTCCTTCCATAGATCTGAGAGTCGGTTTTCTGTGCGGATGTTATCCAATAAAGTATTGGCCTGGGCAATAAAGACGGACTCAGGAAACATTTTGGGAAGGGCACAGGTTTCATCAGGTTCATAGTCAGGTCGTCTGGATAGGACGTCAGCAATAATGTTGGTTGTTCCTGGAACATGGTGTATATGAAACTGGTATTGGGCAAAAAAGAAGGTCCAGCGAGCCTGACTGTTTCTACACTCCAAGGACTGAAGGACCTGTAAATTCCGATGATCAGTCCGAACTTTGAATTGGAAATTTGGCATCCAAGAGCAGATGACGCCATTCGGTAAAAGCCTGATGGATGGCAAGCAATTCCTTCTCCAACACCGAGTAATGCGTTTTGCTTGAATTCAGAGTACGAGACAGATAAGCTATGGGATGTTATTTTTTGTCTTAAGATTCTTGTTTTAGTACAGCCCCTATGGCTTAATCTGAGGCATCAGTTTCCACCAGGTTTGTTAATGTCAGGTTGAGCCAGGATGGGTCCTTGGGTAAACCTTTGCTTTAACTCTTGGAAGGCGGATTTTTGGTCATTTGTCCAGTTGAAAGGAACATCTTTCTTCAGTAATGCAACTATAGGCTGTACAATAGCAGAAAAGATAGGAATGAATTTCCGATAAAAGTTTGCAAGTCCCAGGAAGGATTGTATTTGTTTTACTGATGTGGGAGTTGGCCACAAAAGGTTTGAGTCGACTTAGGCAGGATCCATTCCAATTCCTTGAGGACCTAGGACGAAACCCAGTTAATGAACAGTAGGAACATGAAAAATGCACTTCTCTGGCTTAGCCAGTAGATTATTCTCTCGTAAACGTTGTAAGACCAGAGACACATGTTCTTGATGTAGTGTGGGATTCTTGGAATAGACCAGGATGTCGTCCAGTAAATGATAACAAAAAGGAATAGCATGTCTGAGAATACTCTGTCCATAAAACGCTGAAAAACTGCTGGTGCGTTGGATAGACCGAATGGCATCACTAGATACTCGAAATGGCCGAAGGGTGTCTTGAAGGCAGTTTTCCACTCATCACCTTCTCTTATTCGGATCAGATGGCACGCGCCCTAGAGATCAAGTTTGGTAAATATAACGGCTCTGCAGACTGCTTTCAGGATGTCTGAGATGAGTGGCAATGGATAACAGTCCTTACGAGTGCACTGATTGAGACCCCGGTAAGCCAGGCAGGGTCGAAGTTCCTTGGTATCTTTCTTAGGAACAAAGAATAAGGACGCCCCTGCAGGGGACTTAGAAGGGCGAATGGTTCCGTTGGAGGTATTGGTGTCCAAGTATTCTCATAGGGCTCTCTTCTCAGGTTCCGAAAGTATGAACATCCTTCCAAATGGTATGACTGCAGAGTCATCAGTTTCGATGGCACAATGTTCAGGTCGGTGGGGAGGTAATGCTTGAACTATATCTGATGAGAACACATCTGATAATTGCTGATAAGACTCAGGCACCTGGGTAACACTGGACACACTAATGGACGATTTCTTGGAATCCAGGTCTTCTGAGGAAATGGGTTGCGTACCCTGGAACAGGCAATGTGAAAGGCAATATTCTGATCCTAGAAAAAAGGAACTTGCTGCCCAGTTGATATACGGATTGTGTCTTTGAAGCCAAGGCATGCCTAGCACCATCAGGTAATGGGCACCTTTTATAATGTCGAAGTGCAGAGCCTCCTGATGGTTGTTTATTTTTAGTAGCAATTCCGTGGTTTGCTGAGTTATGGGCCCTGAAGATAATGGTTTCCCATCGATTCCTTTGACTGCCTGTATGATATCCTTAGATTTTTGGGGGATATGGTGTTTCAGAGCCCAATTGTGGTCCAGGAATATGCCCATTGTTCCGCAATCTACCAGGGCCAGGACGGGGCACATTTCCTTATTGGTAATTGACAGGAACACTTGAAGAATCACCAAGCTATTTGTGAGTTGACTGGTTTTGCTTGGGGAAGACTTGGAGCATGTATCTTTCTCCTGAAGTTGGGCTTCGTTCAAGATCGGGAGCTGGCGTTTCCCAAACGCCGAGGTGGAGCTATTGGGCAATTTCTTACAAGGTGTTTGTCAGAAGCACAATACATGCAAAGTCCAGTATTGATTCTAAGAGTCCTTTCTTGTGAAGAAATGGGTCCCCGTAAGCAACCAAGTTGCATTGGCTCAGGATCTGGCGAAGGAGTAGAAGCTGCCTCTTTTGGACTAGGGTAATTCAAGGGGGTCCTTACTAGCAAGGAGTGTGTTCTTTTCTTTTCAGCCTTTCTTTCCTGGATGCGGAAATAGATTTGTAAAGATAAATCCAATAAAGCCTGGAAGGAACTTGGCCGGGCCACCCTGGCGAGTTCATCCTTGATTTCGTCATTCAATCCTCGATGAAACAAAGTGAAACAGGCTTCTGGAGTCCAATCAGCCTCCTTGGCCAATTGTTTGAAACGGGTGACGTATGACAACATATCCTGAGTACCTTGTTGGAATTCCAATAATTTCTCTTGGGCACTGTATACTTGTTCTGATCGGTCAGTCAAACATGGTTTTAAAGACGTCCACCAATCCTTCATAGTTGTCCAGGAGTGGGTCCCCTGAATTTACTAAGGGAGTTGCCCAAGCCAACGCGTTTCCCGAAAGGTGGGAGATTATGAATCCCACTTTGGCCCTGTGTGTGGAGAAATAGTATGGTTTGAAAGTAAAGTGCACTAAACACGAATCAAGGAAGGAACATAGTGCCTTGGTGGTTCATCATATTTGTCCACTAAACCCCCTACCATGGTGCTTTCTTGGAATGCCGAATCCCTGGACAGCACAAGCTGTTTCAATGCTGCATTTTCGGCTTTAAGGTTCTGTACTTCAGTTGTTAGTTCTTGCATGCCTCTCATGAGGTCCTGAACAGCGACTTCCATATTTGTGTCAATGTCCAATCTTTGGCATCTCAAACTGTCACACTTAGCCTGGAATCTCACCTGTTTATCTTTCGAAGTCTTGGTCTGGAGTTTTTCTTTCTTCCAGTTGGCTCGGGTACAGTTGTGTGTCCTCATTCGCCAGTGTGCAGGGTGGAATAGTAAGTGTGCGTTCAGAACTCCAGGAAGGATTAGGAAGAAGTCCCGGAAGGAAGGAAGCCAGGAAGAAACCCGGACTCGTACCAATAGCAGGTAAGGGAAGAATGTGCAACGGCCCGGTAAGGCCACTGGAAGGAGGAGCGCAAGTGAAATACAGCGGGAGGAGTGGAAGGGACTTGAACACTGCCTGGAAGGAAGAATGTGCTAGCAAGCACAAAAAGAGAAAATTATGACAACACTTGCCAAAGTTCGGAAAGGGAGCGTTGAAATGCGCAGCGCTGCGGGGGCGTGTCCCTTTTCAAGGAAATGGCGAATTCCTGGAAACACTAGAGCGGTAGCTCTGCACTAGCGTCAGCCATGTTGGATTTACTCTTGAAGGAATGTTGCAGTGTCTTATGGACCACGTAGTCCAGAAAGGGCTGAAACGACGTATCATGACACCTAGGGCCTCTGCACACCGTATATATCTATATTTAGTACTGTTATGTGCACAATTTTCCTCAGGCTCAGATGCCTCAGCCTGACGGGGCTGGCAGCACATGCGGTCGGAGGGTTTCTATTTTGCTGTGATCATGATGTGACATCACTTTCTTTTATTATTACTGATTTCTTTGGAGTTAGGCCGCCCACACCAATTGGTTGCTTTTTACAGAGCACTTTCTCTTTCTCCTGACTCTTGAGCCAAATAAAGAATCGGCTCAGGCCAGACATTCAAGTAATGCCAGTTTCACAAGTCACAGCTAGGCAGACACACACACAGCGTCCGTGGCTTTGCAGGTTGTCAAGGTGCTCAGTTGCAAACACATTTTGTTCATCAGTGGCAGTGGCTTTCCTATGCATGATGGAACATTTCCAACTCAAAGAGCTCCCAAAGCACCAGTTACCTTGAAAATATGTGATAGTTAAAGTGAGCAACACAAAGCACCCATTTAAAGAATTGGTAAATATTCATGATGACTACAATCATAAAATGCCCAAAAAGTTGCTTTATGTCACTAATAAAATATTTTCAACATCATGAATAACAACAAGCTGGAGGTTTGTGACAAAGAATCTCCATATCTATCTGAGTTTATTACAAAACGTATTTGATTGCATGTTTAAATCACTGGAAGTACAGTGGGCTTCAATAGATTTTTCAGGTTAACATTATCTTGCATTCTGGGACTTATAGATCGCCAGTGGTGACAGGTGGTAACAACAAAGTGGGGTAGATGTAGGCAGTGTGTACCAGTACTTAAGTGCAGCCTTCAGGATGTGAGATGCCGCTGTAAGGCAGGTCACAGCTGAGACTACAACATGCCTCCACAGATTTCTGCAGCTGGTGTAGTGACCCCTTGGGTTATTTACTGGTGCATGCTTTGAAGCATAGCCTGTTCTTGCAAGACCTATTCCCTGTAAGAACACAGAGTTGTACAAGCACCTCGAGGTACCTGGTGGCACCAGTGTGGAGTAATCAGTAAGTAATCTGAGCATTGCCTCCATGTCCCCTTGATTTGTACCAAAGGAGAACCAGGGAGGACACCCATGATCACCACAAAAGACACAGATACGAAGGGTAATGTGAAATCCACCCAACAGCAATTTATTCAAGATACAGCAAAAAGCAAAGGCAAGCCAAACCCGACTCCTGCCACCACCTCAACCAGACACAGCCTCCAGAACACCCACACCAAAGGAAGTAGACCAAGTCCCCTCCATTTGAGTTGGTAATGCCAAATTAATGTGCTAGGTGTAGCCCATGTGACACTTGGCAAATGTTCAACAAAGGTACCCCCTGCAGGCGTGCCAAGGAAGAGGCCACCCCTCTCGTGGGACTACCCTAGACCCACCCTGCAGTACAGAGGTCTGCAGACTCATAGACCCGCAGAATCAAAGATTTAATCCACCAGCTAATTGTTGGAGTGAAAGCCCAGCAACCACAGCTCTCTGCCCCCTGATCAGTGAGATGAAAGCACTCACTCCAGGACAGATAATGTAAGACCGCTCACTTGAAATCCAGACAATGACAAGCCTCCTCCTCAGGAGAGGACGGAGCAGGAAAGAAAGCAGAGAGAACCACCCCCCAAGACCAATGGAACCGAGAGGCGACCTTGGGCACAAAATAGGGGTCACAGTGCAGCACCAGAGCCTCCTCCTAGACCACCAGAAACAGAGGCCTACACAAGAAGGCCCCAATTTCCTGCAAACGCTGTGCCAAAGTAATGGTGATCAGGAAAGTAATCTTCAACGTCAACAATTTCAGCTCCACCTCCTAAAGGGGCTAGAAAAGAGGCTTCTGCAATATGGACAGGACCAAAGGAAGGTACCACAAGGATCCCCAATCAGGCCCACACACGAGATACTGCTACCCCTTTCAAGAGCCTTGACACCAGAGCCCCCCACTCCCCACCAAGGGGTACCAGGAAACTGGGAAAGCCCAAATGGCCACCCACTGAGATAGGAGAGTAGAGACCGCCAACCCTTTCTCCGCCCCTTCATGAAGAATTTGCAAACTGTCTAGGAGTCCACACTCCAGTGCCAGGACACCAAGCCGATAATTAGCTCTTATGATGGTCAGATGACTTAAGTGTAGAGGGCTGATGTGCCCTCTGGACCGCCACAGCCACCGCAGCTGAAAGGCCTCAAGTCTGGAGATCCCTCCTCTCAGTTTCCAGAACCCCCAATGTATGAGAGAGGAGACGGGGAGGGATTATAGACCACCTGCAATGGAGATGGCCATCTGGGCAACACCCAAGGAGAATTTAACTGCATCTCCAGAAGGCCCAGGAGCCACCCCCTCAGAGGCCAGCAAGGCACCACCAGGATACAAATCTCCGGAGACAATCTGATTGTGCTGATGACCTGCGGAATCATGGGAATTGGAGGAAAGGCATTAAGAAGCTCCGGGGGCCAAGCCAAGGAAAGAGTGTCCACCCCCAATGCCCCGGGGGACAGAGTCCTTGAGCAAAACCAGGGAAGGTGAGCGTTGCAGGGGGAGGCAAAGAGGTCCACCCAGGGATGCCCGAACCACGGACACACCTACTGAAAATCCTTTCCTTGAGATGAAGATACATCTCGCCTGAGACAGGAAACATCCTGCTGAGCCAGTCTGCAGTCACATTGTCCACCCCGGATATGAATCGCTCTCAAGGAGACCAGGTGTGCCCCGGCCAGGTCCCAATGGACAGATTCTCCAGGAAGCGGTACCAATTACTCTCCTCATGGTTGATGTAATCCAGAGCTGAGGTGTTGTCTGTCCAAACCAGAACATGATTCCCCTAGATTGAAGACCTGAAGACCTGAAGACCACCAAAGCCCTTAGAACAGCTGCCAACTCCTTCTGACTGGATGACCTCTCATGGTCCTGAAGAGAACGCCTTGCCTGATGATAGAAGTCCAGGAGAGTCGCCCCCCAGCCCAGGCTGTTTGTGTCGGTGGTAAGAATGATCAGTAAGCCCAGGGATAAGGGCACAACCCTCGGGTGGGGAGACGTCACCAGGATCAGACAGTTGAACTGAAGGGTTGCCGGTTCTCAATGGAACAGAAAACGGCCCACCAATGCTCTCAAGTGCAGCCGCGCCCAGGGGAACCACAAAAACGCAAGAAGCCATGTGCCCCTGGAGACATAGCAGTTCCATGGCTGAAGCCCAATACTTGTCCAAAACAGTCCGCAACATACACTGGAACTGGGAGGCTCTGTCTAGTGGGAGCCAAAACAGTCCTTCACTGGTGCATAACTGCGCACTGATGAACTGTAGAGTCTGAGAAAGGTACAAGTGAGATTTCAGAAGACTGAGCAAGAAAGCCCACCTGTGCATGACCCGACAGACAAGTCAAAGATGGGCCAACACCTGGAACCAAGACCCGGCATTGATCAACCAATCATCCAAGTAAGGATACACCTGAACTCAGGCCAGGTGTTAGGAAGCTCGGCGGCCACTGTGGGAAACCCGGAGGCTCTGCCACATGCTCCCACCAATTTATCGACGCTCAATGGCAGGGCATGGACGGCCCGTCCCTAAGCCAAAAGAACAGCCAACTCCCGCAAACCAACTGGCACACCCCACTTGCCCTTGGCTACCAGGCTTCATCCACCAGACCCTGCAGGTATCCTGACACCCGGGTAACCTCCAAGCTCTGCAGAGGAGTTGCTGAGTGAGGGCCGCCAGCTGTTGCCCCTCTTACCCAGGACAGAGAGGAGCCACCAGTTCTGGCACAAATGAAAAAAACAACTTGGGCTAGTTGTACCTCTTGTAAAAGGAAGGGTCAGAGAAGGCCACCATGAAAAGAAAAGAGTTCCACTCAGCACGGAACGTACTGAAAGGTAGGTACTGGGATGAGGATGAAGGACATGGAGATAATGTTTTATTCATTCCAAAGCATGTTATATTAATTTCAAAACATGTTACATTCACTTCAATGTGTGTCTTAATCATTTCATTGTGTTTCATATTCATTCCATTTCATGTCCTATTCACTTCAACATGTGTCATATTCACTTCAACGTGTGTCATGTTTATTTCAGTGCATGTCCTATTCATTTTAATGGGTGTCATATTCATTCCATTGCATGTCGTATTCACTTCAATTCGTGCCATGTTCATTTCAATGTGTTTCATATTCATTCCATTGCATGTCCTATTCACTTCAACATGTGTCATATTCACTTCAACGTGTGTCATGTTTATTTCAGTGCATGTCCTTTTCATTTTAATGGGTGTCATATTCATTCCATTGCATGTCGTATTCACTTCATTGTGTGCCATATTAATTTCAATGGGTGTTATATTAATTTCAATGCATATCCTATTTATTTCGAGGCATGTCTTATTCATTCCAATGCATGTTAAATTCATTCCAATGCCTGCTACATTCACTTCAATGTGTGTCATAGTCATTTCAATGGGTATGATATTCTTTCAATTGTACGTCGTATTCACGTCAACGTTTTTCATATTTATTTCAACGTGAGTCATATTCATTTCAATGGGTGTTATATTAATTTCAATGCATGTCCTATTCATTTCGAGGCATGTCTTATTCATGCCAATGCATGTTAAATTCATTCCAATGCATGCTACATTCACTTCAATGTGTCTCATAGTCATTTCAATGGGTATGATATTCTTTCAATTGTACGTCGTATTCACGTCAACGTGTTTCATATTTATTTCAACGTGAGTCATATTCATTTCAATGGGTGTCATATTTATTTCAATGCATGTTCTATTCATTTCAATGCATGTCTTATTCATTCTGATGCATGTTATATATATATTAATTTCAATGCATGTTACATTCACTTCAGTGTGTGTCATACTAATTTCAATGGCTGTCATATGCATTCCACAGCATTGTTGTATTCACTTCAATGTGTACCATATTCATTCCAATGGGTGTCATATACATTTTAATGCATGCACTATTCATTTCACTGTGTGTCTTATTCATTCCAATATATGTTACATTCATTCCCATGCATGTTGAATTCACTTCAGTGTGTGTCATATTCATTTCAATGGGTGCTCTATTCATTCCAAAGCATGCTATATTCATTTCAATGCATCTTACCTTCACTTCAATGTGTGTCATATTCATTCCATTGCATGTCATATTCATTTCAATGGGTGCCATCTTTATTTAAATGCATGTCCTATTCATTTCAATGAATGACTTATTCATTCCAATCCATGTTATATTCATTTCCATGCATGTTACATTCACTTCAATGTGTGTCATAATCATTTACAATGGGTGTCATATTCATTTCAATTCATGTCCTATTCATTTCAATGCATGTCATATTAATTGCAATGTATGTTATATTCACTTCAATGTGTGTCGTAATCATTTCAATGCATATCTTGTTCATTCCAATGTAGGTTATATCATTTCAATGCATGTTACATTCACTTCATTGTATGTCATATTAATTTCAATGGGTGTCATATTCATTGCGTTGCATGTCATATTCACTGCAACGTGTGTCATATTCATTACAATTAGTGTCATATTTATTCCATTGCATGTCCAATTCATTTCAATGCATGTCCTATTCATTGAATGTCAATGTATATCACACTAATTTCAATACATGTGATACTCATTTCTATACATGTTAAACTCATTTTGATACATGTTTTAGTCATCTCAATACAAGTCTTACTCATATCAATGCGTGTTGTGCACGTAAAGGTGTAATTTTGACATGAACGGCTTCCCACAGTCAACATCATATTAACATATGTATCACGTTTTTGGAATTTTATACAAACATACATTTTTTACAAAATTCATAAAATGATTTAAAAAGAGGAGCAACCAAAAACAATGACAAACGGGCACTTGTCTTCTTTCACATGGAGCTCAGAATCTGGCCCTGTGATTGTTGTCAGGCCTTCGGCCGCTGACATAAGGGTGGCACAGGTGCCCCGATTCTCAAATGCATGTAAAATATGAAAAGTGCTGTTCCTTGGGAGAACGTCACTTTTCTAAATTGCACCATATTCACCATAAACCCGAAAGTGGCGTACTGGAAAACCATCCGCCACTTTCGAACATTGTGTGAATTCCTCTTCTAAAAGCTTATCGATTCCCTTGCCAAACGCTGTGTGGGCACAGTAGGGATTGTGAGGACATTTGCCTGCCTTTGGGCTCTCTAAGCACCAACGTAAAAAGGTGCCAATGACATGCCCCTTGGGTGGTATCGTTACAGGAAACAAGATGTATGGGTTTCATTCCAAAATGTTAGGTTTTCAAAAAAAGACCATTAAAAAGTATGCTTAATGTTGGCCACAAGATGGCAGTGCGAGCTGTCATGAAGTAGGTATTCCAAATCAAGACCGTTCAAGCCCCAGAATTATAAAACTGATCGAAATTAAACCTCATTCGACGAGTAGTCAAGTGTAATTAAGCCACTACGAACATTCTCTACAACAAAGGACTTCTGCGTTCTAAAACTAGTCGTCTTTCCCAAATAGCTACTCTTAGTTCGACTTTACAGACAGTGGAACCGACCTGTAAACAATGCGATACTTTTGGTAACTTAGGTGTGTTTGCTGCACACGGTAACATTGCATTGATTCTTCTGTGCCCAGTTCATTGCCACGCCTGCCGTCGTTCTCAAAATCGAGGTAGACGTTTTTGTTGGGGGGAAGGGGTGTGGGAGGGGGTTAGAGGGCTGGTAGTGGTGGGAAGGATGGGGGGGAGGGGGTGTTGGAATTCTACGGGGCATTTCCCACGTCATTGGGCCTGATCCTGTGATCAACATTTAGCATTGTCAAAACAATTCACAATTTAAGTGAAATAATTCAAATGATTTCATTTAACCTACGCCCTGATGAAGGAGATATTTTCTCCGAAATGCATTGGCACAGGAGCACTTACTGATGAGGCAATAGCTGGCCTCACCCATTACTTTTATATTAAAGCTTTATTTTCTGTCTACAAAGAAAGGTTTCTGGAATCATTGCATCTAAAGTTACCGCTCATTTATAATGGATTTTGAGCATGAGCAATTATAAAGAGACATTGATATTTGAATGATTTCAAGATATTGGTAGCCCCTATCAGGAGAACAAAGTGAGAGCGACTGGTTTTCCACACAGTTTCGTTTGCAATTTCGATTTTGGGTCCAGGTGTCCTGAGATCTTACCAACCAGTCTGCTCCTTGTAATTAAATCAAAACAATCAGTGGTAACTATATGAAATAATCAAGAAAGAATATTGAAGACATTCCAACACATAGAGCTGTGCCCAGCTTTCACCAGTAGCACTCCATTATCGAAGGACACTTCAGAATCAGACTACTAGTACCCCCACAAGCCTGAGAACAGCCAGTCCGAGCTGATTTTGCATGCTCAGTGACACCTTTGTCCCTAAAAAAAAGGTGCAAAACCTGACACAACATGAGTATGTTGTGTTGTCCCGGTAGAAAAGAGGCAGACTTCATTTCCAAAGTATATAAACTCCTTTTTTCAATATTAGTCCCCTGCTTTCAAAGGGGGTAATTCAGATGAAGATCACAATATGGCACAGCAGCTCTCAATGAAGGAGGCGGTCTAAAGGCAATACATGTAAGCCCCAGCATCTTTCACAACGAGAATGCAATTACAGGATCCATATAAAGCTGATGATCATTCTGCGGCGGTGTCAAGTCAAATGCTAATGCATTACAGAACTGTGTTGATTAGCAGATGCATGGTAGGGATGTGATAACAAGCCAAGGATTTGGCTGTTCTACTTTGCGTAAAGTCCTGCTAAGGACTTGCAGGCTTGGTGACACCTTCGGAAATTTAAAAATCCGTCTTTGGGACTGATTTAAAGCTCCATGCAAAATATCATGAAGGTCATTCCATGATGGAAGGGCACTTTTTTTATTTGATCCATGTCTGTACTTCTGTAAATATGGACACGTAATAAGAAAAGGTCCATTCTGTCTGGTACGCCGGTTGTTACATATACTTTCTTGTTTGGCTACAGTTTGGTTGACCACTTTTGATCTCAACCAAATACAAATACAATACATGAATATCTAAATGTGTATGTGGAGGGAAGGGAGTAGGAAGGTGGGACCGGTAGGGCGGGGGCGTGGGATAGGAAGGAAGCATTCAGGGATACCCCCTATTAAAAAAAAGTCCAATTCAGGTTGACCAAAACTAGTCGGCCAATCTCCAGACTTTCAAAAGAAAGTCATTGTAAAAGTGTAGAACTGGGAGTTGTATGGGTTGTTCCACGCTATACATGTTTATCCATCTGTTGATTAGTGTCTGAAGATGTGACTGGGCACCTGAGCCATCATGAACAGACTTCCTGCTTGGCTATGTCCAGTTTTATTCCTTGGATTTGTGATTTACAGCTCTACTGTCAGATAAGTGCTGTCCAGCAAAAGCAATCAATCATACATGTGTCATGGGGTCAAGTTCATCTTCGATAAACGCTTTGTATACAAAATTACAATTATTCTGGAAACATGCTAATATTTGGTTTGTGGGCCCCAAAGAAACTATAATGTAACACAACCCTTGAAATTCAGTGAGAAATCTTTAGACAGGAGATTGTAAAGGTGATCAGATTTAACGTGAAAAATACATAGCAACAAAACCTTTCAAATTCAGAAAAAAACCTTTGGTTAAGAGACAGATAAGATGATGCAATTCGCAATGTCATCATTGTGGTCATATGTTGTGCAAAAGGGGGTGCATATTTAAGGTGGACTTGACCAAAATGCGATTGCTGAATTTCAGGGGTTTTGCTGCGTTTAAATCTGATAATCTTCACTCCCTTATCCAAGGATTGTTTCACTGATATGTCATATATACATAACATTGATCAGTTATATTGTGCATTCCACAGACTAACGTATCCCTAATGTCAATCATGCATACATCACTTTTGACCCGTAGCTTCCGCCTCATACATTAAGTGAAAACAATTATATTGCAATACTAATAATGTGGGTGTAAAATGGTTGGGGTGGTGGTTTGAAAGCACAAATAAGAATCATAGGGCGGCAGTCGCCGCCCTATACTTATGGTGAGTCGGAGACACATAGGAACCCCTCAAAATTCTATTGTTAATAACCTTTGATTTGAGTAACGGATGTGGGCGAAATTTTTGAAAGTGATTAAAAGTCTGTCGGCCCCCCACTGCAAGGTTTCGTAAACATTTGTTAAAAAATAAAAAAAGTTATTAAGCTTCAAAACTATTTTTTTTTCTTCTAAAGTATGGCCTACTTCCCATTCATTTTCCCATAGACAGAAAAAGTAAGTTTTTGCCAAAGCACACAGCCCAAACCACTGGACGGATTTGGACCAGGTCCAAAACCTTGGGCACGAAACTTTGACTCATGATCCATGCGTGGTTTGAGGTTATTCCGTGCTGTGGTTATTTTAAAATTTGACGGATAAGGGGGTGCCCCCTTCTCCAAAAAATATAGTTATATCTCCCATGGTGCAAAGAAGAATCATGGTTTTCAGAAATGAAATGACCGCCATCTTGTTTTTCTCTGGATGCAAGAGATATTTGCGGCTGCAGTGGAGGTTATGGGAAAATGAAACACAGTAAAAAGCTATTTGCTGGTAAAAATAATACAAATGCCATCGGGGTAGAGGCGGGGGGATGGCTAGAGGGCACTAAGTGAAATTTGGAGGACGTACAGGGACTGAGTTTGCAACACAAAGCTTTCCGTAGCCTCGGCTATAGTCACGAATAGCTGACATCTCATAGCAAACTGCATCATAGAAGCAGCGTGTGTTGTGGGGGGAAAGGGAGAGGGCAGGGGAGGTGAGGAGACCATCTGGAGTGTGGGGGGAGCTGGCACAGATGAGGGGGGGCACTTGGTGAGGTACAGGGGGACAGGCAAGCATTTTCCCTTTCAGCCACTTTGCCGATATTCGTAGCTATATCCGAGGCTACAAAGGACTACAGATAGCCGAGCGTATGTGTAGTTCAGGTAATCGTGGCTATAGTTTGGGGTGTCGGTGTTTTAGATTTTTTTTAAAGTACTTTGTTTAGGTATAGTGATGTCGGCATTAAAAAATCACTGTGACCTAGTAGGTATTAGAGAGTCTTTTTTATTTTGGATGTGTGTTTTCAGACTTTTGAGCATGTGAGACTTTGGAGAAAGATAATAGAAAATAGTTGAACAACATTTATATAAAAGGAGCAATTGTAGTTTAGTTTTAGATGCACCATACAATGTATATTAGGTTGTGTATTCTCACTTATGGTTTTATGTTGTGTGGGCGTGCAGTGTTTGCCTATCTAGTTTATTGTCATGTATTGTTTTCATGATTCTTATTTTTCGGTTACTTTGCATAGGTACACGAGTAGTGTTGTTCTGTATTCATCATTTAAGTTGGATTGTAGTATAAAACTCTTTTAACTGACTTTTTGTAGCCGTAGTTATGATAAAAGTCAATGAACTGTAGCTGCGGGTATAATACAAAACGTTTTTTTGTTATTATTTATTGTATTTTTGTATTTATGTATGATGAGTAGTCCTAAAAAGGACTGTTTTGGGCAACACTGAGTGTAGAACTTTAGCACATTAGGAGTACCATTTTTATGTTATGAAGGAACACTGCATTTCCTTCATTGATTAGGTGTACTCCATCATGTCTATAGAAATTGGCCATGTAGAACTGTATGTTAATGTCCGCAATCCATAATTGGTTGTGGTCTGTCATGAACGCTGAAACTGCTTTATTAACATTTCTCCGGGATTTCGCAATTTTACCATTAAATCTGGTGGTCCATCTCCATTTTTGCCTTTGAGTAAAATTGGAAAAGATAAAGATGATGTGAGAAAATAGTTCCATTAGTTTTCCCATGTCTTGTTTCATCATTAAAGTAAGGGACACTCCTCGTACATTCCCCAAATCATTGACACCACAATTAATTAGTATGATGTCTGGGTGCCGTGTGCTTCTCAGACTTAACAATTTTGGAATAACCTGGAAACAACGCATTCCCCACAATCCAAACCATTTAATTGTAAAATCTCTCAAGCCTAGGTCCATGTTAATATTTAGTTTCTCACAAAAAACCAGCAAGCAAAACAGCTGTCTCCAATTAGCCACACAGTTTTCAAACCTGTCACGATATATGCAGTATTTCTCTGTTTCCGTGAAAATAATTCCAAGTTTGAATTTCTAGTAATTTATCCAACAGCTGCCCAGCATGCAGCATTACTAATAGCGGGTACATCCACACACACACACTCACCCTTGCAGCCATGGCTAAATTCGAGGTAGTGACACGTCATGTATTTGTGGATGTGTGGTAGCCGTAGCTATCCGAAATTTTAGGTGCAGTGGCATTTTATATGCATTCAGTGTTTTGGGGGATTGTAAGAGAATAGGGGAGCGGAGGAGGACCATGGGACTGGAGGTGGTGCTGGTCGGCATGTTGGGGACAGTTTTTGGAGTTTGGTGCATTGGAAATGCAATTTTGAATTCACTATTTTTGAGAATAGCTGCGGCTATCAGCAGACATCTAGGAGGGACAGTTGTACAGTCATGTCTATAAAAAGCATGGGCGTAGGCACGTCAATACTATTCTGCATTTCATTCGTTAAGCCTGGAGCCGCAGGTATGTTTAAAGCCACGTTAATAAATATAATTGTTTGGGGCTTGCAGGACAATGTGCGAGCAGCCACGGGTATACATCAAGATCTGTAGCTGCGTCTATGAAAGATGCTAGGTGGGGTAAAAATGGGTTTGTGTCAGTTTCATTGTATGTTATTGGTTGTTGGTACTTTTGCATTTGTGTAGGGCTTACTGATAGGTTGTATTAAAAATGTGCCAGCCTTCTCAGAAGTATTATTGGTATATAATTCTTTTTTTTTTGGTGTTTGTTTTGGAAAGTATAAAAGCCACGATTTTCTGCAGTTTTGTCCTTTTGATTACTGAACTCTGACTGTTCACATGGCAGGAGTGTGGCTGATGTGAAAGTGTTAGTCTTTTTTTAGACATTTGAAGGTTTATTTGCAGTGTTGTGTGTGTTAGTTGTAGTGACTATTGCTATCAGATGGTGTTCATTATTATTTTCTTCATTAGCTGTTCTTGTACTTTTAATGTATTTTGAGGTATGCAGTACTTGTAGGTGTGTGGAGTGTTTGTTGAGGTAGTTCAATTGCTGGTGTTGTGCAAGTTCATTTTTGTAATGTGTTTATTTTTGTATTTTCTTGTAGCTGCATTGTTGTCTTCTTCCCAGTGGATTTGCACTAGATATTGTACAGTTAACTCCTGTGAAAGGTCAACCTATATTCAAAAGATAGTGGTACTGCTGCAGATGGAAGCAGGAGATGTATGGCAATACTTTCTTAGTGACCGTTGCAGTATTTATCATACTTTTTCACATGTAGTGGAATCTCTCCCATTCCTTAACTGTGGCATCTCCCTTGGCTACCCAATCAAGGCATTGTTCACAATCTGAGAAGGGTTATGAGGCAGTGCACCTGGAAATGTGTGCACTTGGTTATGGTACCGCTGTTGAAGTTTACAAAAAAAGGGGGGGAAATAAATTGCCACTTAAAAAAAAAAGATCTATGACAGGTAATCTGGTGTTCTGCGATTAAATTCTGCAGTTCACTAAATGTGGCATCTTCGATAAGCATTTTGTACACATGACTTTCATCATGGTTATATTGGGTGTCGGTAAGAGAGGAGTTTGTGTGCTGGATACCACTGCTAATGTAGAGGCTTCATTTGCAGTTGGAGTTGTTGATGCACTGGTGGATGGAGGCTATGTAGGTGGTGCTGATCACCTTCTATGCAAGGAATGGGCCACATTAATCTTTCTTTTGTGATGTTCATGTTCTTTGCGATAGTCATCATCAACCTCCTTTCAATGGATTTGCACTAGATTGCTAATCATACTAGATGTTCCCAGGCTTTGAGATGAAACATCTGAAGGTCCACAGCATAGAGTTTTATTGAAGAAGGTGCACAGTACCCACCTTGGCTCTTTTCTGGAGCAGTGTTCTTTCACTTTGAAGAAGTGCCAACTGGCAGCTGTTTTTTTTCATTTTTGTGTACTTCTGGCTTGGTGGTGAAGGATTGTCGATCCAAATGATGATGTTGTTACTACTCGAGATCTCATGCCCAGACATGTTGGAATGTCTTAGTAGGAAGGAAAAAGTAAAACTTTCAAAAAGACAAGTGAAAAAAGACAATGCTGCAAAAAACTAGATCTGTTTGGTGGCTTGTTTTCCAAGTTTACTGGTTCCTACCTTATTTTCTCTTCTTCTCCGTGTACTTATTCTACCCTATTTTCTCTTGTTCTCCAAGTTTACTTGACCATCCTATCCTTTGTCCTGCATGTAACTAGTATAAGGTTCTTGTTTATTTTCACCCATTATACATATATTACTGTTTGTTATTTGCAGTGGTATTTTATTATGGATTTTTATATTGTTTTATGTTTTTTTTTAAATCCAGGTTGGATTTTTTTCCCAATGACCCAATGATTAGTATGTGCAAAGAGAACTATGTATTAGTGTGCGCATAGTGTACTATGCACTAATGTTATATATTTTATATAGTGCATGTGATGCACTGCATATAAAATATGAGGGTCATAAAAATATAGGTGTTACATTGTGTTTATTGAAATGTGTGTGTCATTGAACTGATTCTGTTTTCTTTTTTTCAGATAGAAGGATATTAAATATTTTTTTTAAAGTAGATGTATAGCCGTGGCTACGATCCAGCCCAATGAGTCATTGTCATTTGGAGATGCAGGTAACGCACAACGACCAGGGAGGGCGTGTGTCCTAGGCGCGATTTTGATGATGCACACCAGCGGTTATAAGTGTAATGTGTGAAAAGTGCATTCTTTTTGTACGCCATTTTGTTATTCATATTTTGCATAACATTTCTGAAAAGAAAGACACCCAATCACAAAGCCATGGTTATAAGATTTGGGTTGTAATTGGATTTTTTGGTAACCCCGGCTATACATTAGTTTTTGAGAAAAAAACGAAATGTGGAACATTTTTTAAATATTTATTGAGTGTAGTGTTTGCAAACAATTAGTGTAACATTTGAAATACTTTTCAATCAATAATAATGCATATATGTGTACATACTTGAAAGGGATAAATAAATATTCAAACAATTAATTGAAAACGGGTTTATTTGGGGGGGGATGTGGATGTGGGTTTTCTTTCTGTTTTAGTTAGAACACATGATATATCTTGTTCTGTACCCAGATTTTCTGGATGTTTACTTTCCATGATTACTCTTAAGTGTTCAATGTCCTTTTTCATTGATTGCATGTCTTTTTGAATATTCATTAATAGTTTTTTTATTTCTGTCAAGGAATCCAAAATTAGTTTTGTTGGTCCTTGTTGTGGTGCTTCATTTTTTAATCCTCAAGAGACTTTAATCACTCCTTCATCTGTTGGAAAATATTTCAAATATTTCTAAACAATAAAAATATATAATACACTTTCAAAATATGTGTGTTGGTTGCATACACATTTGATAGTTTGATACATGTAGATACATAATATGTGTTTGGTGACTGATAAGTGTTCCTTTAAATATAATTGTAACTCTAATTTTACATGAATATATACAATGTACTTACAAAATCCTGATTGTGGTGCATTTTCCTCTGGTGCATTGTTTTGAGTGTATTCTTTTTTAATCTCTTCCTCTGTAGGGTAGCTGTCCTCCAGCCATTCCATGTACTGTTCCATGTGAGTAGTGGTGCAGAGAATCACTTCTTGTGAGTTCAGAGTTAGAATTTGGAATGGAGGAAGATTAATGATTGGAGGAGGTGGAACAGTGTTTGCTTTGTGATTGGTTGTTCATTGTTTGTGTGGTGGCTGGCTGCCAATAGGATTTCAAGTACCTCAGATGCTGTTGAATTGTATAGAGCCTTTGAGAGAATGTATTTTTTGAGTGATGTTTATAGTTGCCAAAAAATGTATATAATATTGTAATATTATATTTAGAGTTTTTGTACGAAGTACATTTTTATTGTTTGAGGGTGAGGTGTACCCTTAGGAAATAGTGTTGCTTTTGGGCTATATTTATTGTTTCATTTGTTGGAGCTAATTTCAGGAGAGGAATCTCTTTGTTCAGAAGATTGTGGAAATATTTTTGAGAATGGGGTTAATCGTGATGTTGAGGACATAGGTGATGAGTTCTCAAAACATTGGCTTACAAGGTTGTGTTTGTTTTATAATATTATTTCAGATGGAGTGCTTGAAATGAGAGGTATATGCTGCGATTGTTGAGAAATATTTTTGACAGGGAGCACAGGTTTTTTTTTGGGGGGGAAAGAAAATTAATTAATCATCTAAAGAAAGAGCACAGACAAGTTTTTCAAAATGTTTTGAATCATCATACAGGTGAAGAGAATTTCTCTGATTGAAAATTGTGGTGATATGTTAGTAAAAGAACCCAAAGGCTCTTTTAGGAGCCACCCAGATACCCTTTAAAGCATATTGGAAAAGGAAAGACCTGTGATGCCTTTTTTTATTAAATAGCAATGGTTACAGTAGTAGCCAAGGAAACGTTGTGTCCTGTCAGGTGAATTATAGCAGCAGGTACGAGTAAGCAAATGGCACATCATGTATTTTTGGTGGGTGTAGCCATGGCTATAACTATCGGGACTTATCCATGGGTATGAATGTACCAATTGCATGTGCGGTCTTTGATAGCTGCGGGTACGAACCGCAAGATGAGTCATAGCCCCTTGGTAACAAGCAGGCAAATGGCACGTCATGTATTTTTGGCGTGTACAGCTGCAGTTATAACTATTGTGCTTTAGCAGCAGGTATCACCATTCCAATTTCTATGCATTGATCATGTTATTTCTTTGATTTTACACCACACAATTTCACATGTGTTTCTGATTCCATGCCCTCATGTGTACCGTTATGTTGTTTGAATAGTTACAGCTTGTCAATATGTCTTTTTGAATCTGTAAAAATGGTGGGGTAGCTGCGACTAATGACAGTTGACGCAATTCGTGGCTATGAACAGGGCAATTGCACATCTTGCTTTTTGGCGGTCTTTGATAGCCGCGGGGTTTGGGTCCGTCAATATACCAGCAGCTATAGCTAGTTGTATTTTGGTGCAGTGATATTATGAATGTTATAGCTCAGATTTGTACATGTGTTTCTGTTTGGTTGTTCTCACCTGAAGGATAATGTGAATTGATTTTGAAATCTTTGTAATATTTGTTTTTGAGCGCATTCAAAAATAAATTGTGTAACCACATCTATAGGTGGGTTTTTGTGGCGTAACTGGGATTATAGCTGCGGTTATGTTATTGGGACAAATTAGGAAAAAAATAAACATTTTCTTAATGTAGTGTGTAAATATTGTATAACTTTTTTTGAAGGATTGTGTTGGGGTTAATTGATTGATATAGCTTGTAATAGAAATGTATTTGTCATTTTACTTGTTTGTTTTCTACAGTCGTCTTTTTGTGCTATTGAATTGTGAAAGCTATGAAAGTGAGATTTGTGTGAACTTTTAACAGTATGATTTGAGAACTCAGAGGGCCTCATTACGAGTTGGGCGCTAACCCTGGCGGAATTACCACTAGGCTATTACCCCTATCCCCAAACCACCCTGCCGGATCACGGGTTTGGCGGAAAGGTAAGTCCCCATTCCCCATTGGGCCCATTTGGGAATTTCCCATTCCCCATTGAGCCCAATGGTGAATGTTCGGCGCTATTACCGCCTGTGGTAATAGCGCTGAAAATCAGCAAAATCACTGCGAATTTGCCCCCAGCTCAGAGCTGGGGGTAAATCCGCCAAACCCTTATTTGGCGGACCCGTAAATGTGACGGTAATAGCGTTACCGCCGCATTCAAGAGTTACCGCCAAACTCGCGATGAGGCCATCTAGAGAGTGCACAAGTTCTGTGTTTGGCTATGGTGAAGATCTATTCATTATTTGGAGCCGCTGAAGGTGAGTGATAGTGTGTTGTTATATTTCTGTGTAATTATTGTATTGGTAAGATAACTGAAGTATGTTCAGGAGTCTCATTTGGTCCAGTGTATAAGTATTGTTTGTAAAGTAGGGTTTTCTATTTTTTACTCCAGTGTTTTTAGGAGAGTGATAAATCAGTATGACATGGTATGCTATGCTTATGTTTGCCAGAAAATATATGTGCAAATAAAGGTTGCTTCTCAGTGACATTGGAAGATGTGATATAAATAAGGATGCATAACAAAGCCTAGTGTGAACCAAGAAGTATAACTCTACCCTTGACAAATATTGTGGCTGTGTGTGTGCTTTGTCGTTGCATAAAATGGGCATAGAAGCTTTAACCATAAATGTCATCCTAAAGAGTTCTTGTTTAATGTACACTTGGTAATCAGTGGCATCTAATCGGACCATCCTGGATATTTGTTATCGTTCCCTTGCTGTTATTTTTGATGGATTTAACTCATATGATGGCTGCCCTCTGAGGTGTCTACTTGAGCATATGTGGTGTTTCTGCTTCTGGTATGAGCATTACTGGAAGCACTGATACATTACTTGTTTTCTCAAATGCAATTTTGTTGTGTCTTTACATCCAGTAATTATTGTTACTTCATGTGTGGCGGCAAAAGATATAATCATCCAGTACAACTCTCTTTACTACATATGGTATTAGTATTTACCGGATTGATTTTCTGCCGACATTTTATCACCATCATCTTTGAATAACGCACTGAGTACATTATTTTCACCTCTCTTCATGAACAGGTGACAACATTCTTGAGAATAATACCAGCGTAGTTGGAAGAAGATAAGCAGTCAGTAAACTCCTTATACTACCCAGAGACGCAGTGCCCTGGCTGCACTTACGCAGAACATTTGTGCCCTGTTTTCCACACCCGTCCCCCTTGCACTTCCACCCTCATTTTCTCTTTGCACTTTTGGTTATTGCACTTGCATGATTTGATTGACACATGGCCTAGTAAGATTGTTTGTCTTGTCTTCTCTCTGTCTTCCCTCCCTTTCTT
Source organism: Ambystoma mexicanum (assembly GCF_040938575.1). Taxonomy (NCBI): domain Eukaryota; kingdom Metazoa; phylum Chordata; class Amphibia; order Caudata; family Ambystomatidae; genus Ambystoma; species Ambystoma mexicanum. Next base: position 1,157,737,439 of record NC_090921.1, on the reverse strand, counting down.
GTCGTGCCTAGAAACACTTGAGTATAGGTGCATAAAAAATGATTTAAGAAATCATATCATTTGGGATGTTCTTGGGGGTAGATTTGATAACTGTAGGTCATATGATAACTGTCCACCTCCAATCAGACTTGTCTCATCACCCCCACTATCACAGGCCGTCCCAATTGAGCCCTCCACCTTAAGCATCCCTTGGAATTATCTATGTTTCACTTACCAAGGAGACATGCCAGTTGTCCCATGTGTGTGGCCATGAATGCATCCAGGGAACAGTTTCACAGTACCATGAAGTCCTGTGTGGAACTAGGTACTCTTGCGAAACATGGTGTGCAGGTAATGTTTGCATCAGATGTATCTGTACATTTAGGGTTTGATATTACAGTACTGGAAGACATGCTTCCTCCCAATGGGTGACACACATGGCATATCGCACATGTGTGCAGCTCAGGAAACCGTTGGTGTTTGGGAACTGGTCAATGATGTAAAATCATCTTTTCATATCATCTGTCGACCCTGGGATTTTGAGTAGCCATGTGTGCTGTTGCATGGTGTAGGGGTGCTTTTACCACCTTTATCAGTATGTGGGGACATGTTGGCTGTATCAGGTCATGCCAACAGTCTATTGGGAAGAGTCTGTTTAAAACAATGGAGTTTAGAAACCAACTTCAAATGGTGTGACATGGCACTGTGTATATTTCCTTTGCGTTCAATGTCTCTCTCAATGAGTTGGAGTATGTAGATGATGGTGGGCTGGTGCAGCTAATACAGTCTCCTGATTGTATACTGTATTTGTCCCTATGGGGACAGTCTGGCCTGGGTATGTGTGGCAATAATGTTCTCCTCCCTACTTGCTGGCCATCTGTTGCATGAATGGTATTATGCCTTTAATCAGTAGGGACAGCTCCACAAGATACAGCAGGAGGGTTCCATCTGGTTATCTGGTACTCTAAGTCTTCTCTGAGGTGCAGGTATGCTTGGCATGTCTACACCGGGTCAAGTGGATGCACCTCTGCTTCCTTTCAGAGCATGTGGCAGTCATGCCCACTTCCTTAGTGGTGGAGGTTATTTTTGTGGTTTATTGTGCTATATTTGGCATTGCAGGTAGACTAAATAGCTGATGTTCCAGTATCTGTTGTCAGGTGATGTACATCCTGTGTTTTCCAAATCCTATTTTCTCTGTTATGGCATGTATTGGGTTTCAACATATTTCACCCTTTTTTCTGGATGTGGTGTGGATGTTGAATTATTATGGTATGGAAGAAATGGGTAATATGGTGTATAAGATGTCAAATTAATTGTGGTGCATAGTGGGTTGTGGGAAACATTATTATTGGTGAGGTTTGCTAAGAAGGTTTTGTGGGGCTGGTTAGGGCCATTGAAACTTTAGTAGAGTGGGGATGGACAGTGAAGGGAGGACATACATGCTGATATCTTTTTGCTGATTAGCAGTGGTAGTTATTAGTTTGTAGGGAAAAAAACAGTATAGTGCATTAGGCTATTGTGTTATTACTCTGAAATGGGTGCAATCAGGAGAGGTAGTAAATTGTGCATGCTTTTTGTTGAGGATGGCTAAGGAGGAGTAATTAAATGGGTGCTGGTAGAAGCAAGAGTGTGGTAGGGCCTAGTTATGTCAACACTAACATACTTAATGTTGTGTACTTGAAGTTGTCTGTTAGCTGTTAAGTAGAGGTTTGTGAGGCATTTTAATAGCGCTAGTAGGGGACTTAGTCATTCAAACTGTAGTGAATGTGGGGATGGGTAGTGGAGGAAGGGTTGACATTCTGATATGTTTTGTTGAGTAGTAGTAGAAATTGTTTTTTAAAGGTTCCTTTTTTAATGATGGTGGCCGATTTGGATGGTTTTTTTTAAATGTTTGTTGTCATCTGAAAAGGGAACACGTGTCTTTTTGAGTTGAATTGTGGTGGTATTTTTTTTTCTGGTGGGAGGTGTACTAACTTTTGTATATATCGTGTCAGGAAAAAAGAAAAAGAAAATAATCTGCACCCAGGAAAGTTCCCTGGGTGTGAATAACTATTATACTTGGGCTAATGAGCAGACACAGGCTTTTCTGTTTTGGAGCTTTGAGTGAGTGTCTTGTTTCACTTGACCTTACAAATCCTGGGTTGGCGGGCTGTTAGAGTCCATCTCCTTCTATTAGCATGGGCTTGAAAGTTATATTTTATAATGAAAATGTAAAGAAACACAATGAACTTAATCACTGCATTTTTTTTAATACAGCTTTTTTTGTAAAATGCCATCAAGAAAACAACAACAACGAACTATAAGAAAGGGTTGTATGCAGGGAAGTAAACTTGAACAGTATAACTTTTTTAAAGTAGTGTTTTTAAATCTGTAGATACAAATCTTGTAGATAATGCAACAATTTCTATTGTTGAGGATAGTTTAAAAAATGTTGAAGTTGAATTAAAAAATATGCCAACACAAAGTTTTGCTGGAACCGATAATGTTTTTATTGAAAGTAAAAAAAGAAAAGAAATTCAAATATGTTACTAGCTAGTAAAAAAAGAAAGATTTTTTACAAAAAAAGGTTGCAAATGTGCTATCAATTTGAAACAGTTGAATAAGGATATATATAGGAAAATGTATTACTCCAGAGTTTTTACCAATCTTTGGAGGCATGTGAAACCAAAATCCAGATATGTGGTGAAATGTTTTTTGCAAAAGAAAAAAGTAGAAGTAATCATTACAAAAGCTTTTGATATGAGACGAACATTGTTCATTTTCATATTGAATAAACTTAAGAAATTGCTTAAGGTGACTACACCATTCTTTCCAAATATACAAATGGTTCATGTGCTTACACGTGACAACTTTTGTGCCATCTTTGGTGGAGAGTGGAAACACACTTCTCGTGCTGAAAGATTTTTTGATGAGGAGAGTTGCATTCAAAGAAAGAATGTTCCACTAGCTATTGGTAAGAGTGTATGTTGCTATGAAGTCTGAAATGGTGTGATTTCTAAAAAAGAAGAAATCATACAGTGTAATAATAATACGGAAATGGAAACTGTAGATCAGTCAAAAATAAAATAAAGGAAGGATTGTGAGGTATGGACTTGCAATTATTTGTGCAATATTGATACTTTACTTGTAAAGTTTTAAAAAGATTTATGCAAGTATTGCACACAAATTATAATGTTCAAAGACAGATTAAGCTGCTACAAAAAATATATGACTATGAAGTTTGTGAACAAACAGAACTTTTGCTTGTCTTGATAAAAGTAGATGTAAGAGTAGGTTTCATCATATACGGATGCAGGCTGCACATCGTACTAAAATGAGTTACCTTCTAGTTAAACTGTATGAGTGCAAAACACCAACTATGTCTCTTGTAGTTTTAAATCAAAAACTTTTGACTGGAACTGTAGAAAGCTTAGTTTCTACAATGCAAATTATAAATATGATGCATTTAAAAGAGTATGTGTACGTAGATGAAACACTTACAGGAAGTTGAAATGATAATACTATGCTTTCAAAGAATCAGATTTTTCAACAGTATAAAAGAAGTATTGGAATGTTTGAGTTGTCTTCTACTCAAAGACCTGACATTGTGTATCTGGCCAACACACTTTTTATAAGTCTCACGTGCAACTAGTGTATGTTCAGAACAAAATTAAACACACTGTAGAATATGTTTGGAAAGAACTTTATCTGTATTTGTAGAAGAAAGGTTTGACACAACTGAGGCACTGTATGTTTGTCGGCACTGTGTTGGATTTTATAATCAAACACATATTCCTCCAAGAAGTGTCTTAAGCTATATGGTAGTCCCTGATATCCCTCTTGTGCTTCAGAAATTGGACATGTTTGAAGTGATTGAAGTGCAAACTGTTCATCCATTTCAAGTTATTGTTAGACTGCAAAGAAAGATGTCATATCTGCCTAAGAAGTCATTAGTGCAAGGTGTGAGAGGGAAAGTTGAGTATTTACTCCTGACTTTGGAAGAAAATGTTAATACTCTAGGAGTGAAATGTGACATTGCAGATTTTTTTTTTGTTTTAGTAAATGGTGTTCCAACTAAAGATAAGAAAATTTGGCAACAGCTTATCAATATTGGAAATGTGAAAACCGCATTGGTGTTTCTATTGGAGCACAATGATTTATACAAAGGCAGTCTGACTTACCAAACTTCTATATGCTTGATGTTGAGTCAACAAACAAAAGCAGTGAAGGTCAGTTTCAGTGTCTATCTGTTGCAGAAGGGAATAGTTTGTATGAACATTACACTAGTCATCCTCTACACTCACGTGAAGTCATGGGCACAGTTTGGAATTGTATCAAATGAAAGCAATGAGAGGTGCACCAATTAGTATCTGAGAGAAGACATTAGAAGAACATTGTTTTCCTATGCTTTTTCCAACTGGTACTGGAAGGAGATGGGATGATCGGAAAGTGTGAATCTCTGCTTCAGAATACCGTTGTACAAGAATGTATTCAGAAGATTCACGATTCAGCACCAATGTGAATATATTTTTCACTTGTTGTATGAAAGTGTATTTTCAACATTATGTTATGCTGTTGCTCATACACTTTAGACAGGAAATAGATTTCAAAATCTTTCTGCATTTGAGATGCTGCAATAGATGAAAGAAAAAAAATATGTTTTAGAGGGCAAACTTACAAATATTCTTGTAACAATTAGAGGAACTAAAGAATATTGGTATAAAAGACACACCAAGGTTAGATGCATGATCAGAAAGTTGGGTTCTCCAACCTGGTTTGTGACTTTAAGTTGCTCAGTATGGTTGGGATTATCTTGCAGAGTGAATTCGGGAAACTAATGCAGAGAAAGACAACATAGACCAAATGACACCAGGAGAATTGTTTTCAATGGACCCTGTAAGTGCATCACGTTTTTATCACAGATTTCTAGCCATGTTATACTTTATATGTAATAAAGAGAATGGTCCACTAGGCCCTGTAGAACAGTTCTCTTGGAGGAAACAGTACCAGGCATGTGGGGCTCTACATATACATATGCTGTTGTCGATTCAAGATGCTCCTCAGTTTGGTAAGGAAAGTGATGGCTGTGTGAGAGTTCATTGAAAAATATGTTACTTGTTCTATTGCAGCTAAGCACATGAATGCTGATCTATGAAACAAGGTGGAAGGGTTTCAAAAGCATTAATGTGGAAAGTACTGTTAAAGAAAATGCACACATAAAGACAAGTACTACACCCAGTGAAGATTAGGCTTTTCAAGGACTCTGATACCAGTTGCTTGAGTGAATAGTTTAATGTCATCTGTTCGACTCCATGTTACTATTAATTCACAGTGAAATACCTATCATTTAAAAAGAAATAAGGAATGCCAATTTATTAATGATTACAGTCCTGTCATTGCCCAGCTATGGAATGCAAATACTGATGTACAGTTCATTGCTGATAATTCAACATCTGCTCATTATATCACAGCATACATGAAAAAAGCAGAAATTAGCAATGCAGCTGAAGTATGTGCAGATTAATCATCAGATAAAAGTCTCAGTCAGAAACTTGTAAGCTTTGGTTTGAAGATGCTTTCACATAGAGAGTGTGGTAGCTATGAAGCTGCAGATAGGCTAACTAGTTTGCCTGTGTATCGATGTAGCGTTAATGTAGTTTGGTTGAGTCTTGGACCAGCTAGCACTAGAAATCAGGTATTGATACCTTTAACTGAAATTGACCAGTTAGCTGAAGCAGCACCTAACAGTACAGAGATTTTGAAAACCAACTTGAATGATACATGTTATCCAAATCGATCTGAATTGATGGAGGATGTTTGTTTATATCAAGTAGCCCAATGATACTCATATTGAAATTTTGAAGCAACCATTGACAGAGGACATTTAATTGTAAAATCTCTCAAATCTAGGTCCATGTTAATATTTAGTTTCTCACAAAAAACCAGCAAGCAAAACAGCTGTCTCCAATTAGCCACACGGTTTTCAAACCAGTCACGATATATGCAGTATTTCTCTGTTTCCGTGAAAATAATTCCAAGTTTGAATTTCTAGTAGTTTATCCAACAGCTGCCCAGCATGAAGCATTACTAATAGCGGGTACATCCACACACACCCTTGCAGCCATGGCTAAATTCGAGCAAGTGCACGTCATGTATTTGTTGATGTGTGGTAGCCGTGGCTATCCGAAATTTTAGGTGCAGTGGCATTTTATATGCATTCAGTGTTCTGGGGGATTGTAAGAGAATAGGGGAGCGGAGGAGGACCATGGGACTGGAGGTGGGGCTGGTCGGCATGTTGGGGACAGTTTTTGGAGTTTGGTGCATTGGAAATGCAATTTTGAATTCACTATTTTTGAGAATAGCTGCGGCTATCAGCAGACATCTAGGAGGGACACTTGTACAGTCATGTCTATAAAAAGCATGGGCGTAGGCACGTCAATACTATTCTGCATTTCATTCGTTAAGCCTGGAGCCGCAGGTATATTTAAAGCCACGTTAATAAATATAAATGTTTGGGGCTTTCAGGACAATGTGCGTGCAGCCACGGGTATACATCAAGATCTGTAGCCGCGTCTATGAAAGATGCTAGGTGGGGTAAAAATGGGCTTGTGTCAGTTTCATTGTTTGTTATTGATTGTTGGTACTTTTGCATTTGTGTAGGGCTTACTGATAGGTTGTCTTAAAAATGTGCCAGCCTTCTCAGAAGTATTATTGGTATATAATTCTTTTTTTTTTGGTGTTTGTTTTGGAAAGTATAAAAACCACCATTTTCTGCAGTTTTGTCCTATTGATTACTGAACTCTGACTGTTCACATGGCAGGAGTGTGGCTGATGTGAAAGTGTTAGTCTTTATTTAGACATTTGACGGTTTATTTGCAGTGTTGTGTGTGTTAGTTGTAGTGACTACTGCTATCAATAGTTCATTATTATTTTCTTCATTAGCTGTTCTTGTACTTTTAATGTATTTTGAGGTATGCAGTACTTGTAGGTGTGTGGAGTGTTTGTTGAGGTAGTTCAATTGCTGGTGTTGTGCAAGTTCATTTTTGTAATGTGCTTATTTTTGTATTTTCTTGTAGCTGCATTGTTGTCTTCATCCCAGTGGATTTGCACTAGATATTGTACAGTTAACTCCTGTGAAAGCTCAACATATATTCAAAAGATAGGAGTGGGGCATCGGTACTGTGCAGAACCGCGGTGAGTGACACCCACGCTTGCCCCCCACGTACATCAAAGTTCAGCCTCCCCCAATCTTGCAACGAAGACCTGTGGCTCCCATTGAGTCTATGGAAAACCACTGCGCAGTGCCATCAATCCCTACTGTGTCACCCTGAAACTACGCATTAGACTCTGGTTTGTACTCTGACCCAGCGCTGAAGCCTCCGAGGACCCTGTTCCAGCTGCAGGGCCATGCTGCGACCTGGTCCTCCTTTGGCTCATTGCACATACGTTGTGTGCCCTCTAGGGCCAGGTGCAGGTGTAATGCCCACCCAACGGCGAGACCACCAAACACACAAAAAAAAACAGGCTGGCAGTACTGGACGCCCAAGCCCAACAGTCACATCGACGAAAAATACCGGACATAAGCCCACGGTGAGGCACATAAGAGCAACATCCCTCTGGCCTTCAAATAATAACGCCTCAGTCTCTACACCAAGGTAGTGCCTGACACATACCTCAAGATCCTACTAAACAGTTGAGGGTCCGAGAGTTGAGCCCCCAGTGTTTGGGGCATGTGCCCTCCTCGGACGCAACCTGCCCTCCATCAACCCAACTAATCACAGTTACGTCCTACCACTAAAGCGGCAAAGCCGAACACACGATGGTAAGGGGTGCATACAAACCCAGAGGACACGCAGAGGAGTCCTCTAACGTTCTCCCTTAACTTTCTGGAATCAATCTGGAGTCATCCCGTCATCCCAAGAGATGAAGTTGTGACCGCACACCTTGGGTCTGCAATTTAATCCCTGCATATCGCCACACCAGCAGCTCCTTTACTAATGGACGCTAAGCAAAAACTGGCGAGATACACATTTTCCTTGGCTCCAGACACGCCTCAAATACCAAAGTGCACAAACATGGCATCGAAAGGACCAGAAGCTGCCTCGACCAAAGCAGACCTCGCTGACCTGCTCACTGAAATGAAGGGCATGAGAGCGGACATTGGGAATAAGATCAACAAAATCACAAACAGAATATACAAAATGGAAGAGAGGCTCGAGGAAGTTGAATATAATCAATCCTCATTAAGTACGATGGAGATGCAAATAGACCAGGGTCTTGGGGAGATTGAAAACAAGGAGGAAGAAATTTGCTTGAAGGTCGATGATCTGGAAAATAGAGAGCGCTGCAACAACATATGTGTATTTGGCATTCCAGAGAACAAAGGGGAATCCGAGCTACACCTAAAGAAAACCCTACATGACATTCTAAAGCTACTCTTTAGGGATGATACGGTGGACGAACCTAAAATCGATTGGATTCACAGAGCTGGGGGCAGGCCAGGTGGCCCGAGAACAGTACTAGCTAGGTTCCATAACTATGCAGACAGAGCTCGAATCCTGGAGAAAGCTAGGGTCATGCCGCAAATCACAATGGGGGAAGCGTACATCACCATCTACCAAGATTTATCTTCCCTCACGCTGGCACTGAGACAAAAGTGTCTACCAATCACCAAATTCCTCAAGGATAAAGGCATAAGATACTGCTGGGGCTACCCATTCTCACTCACATTTGAATGGGAAGGAACAAGACAAAATTGATCTCCAAGAGAGACATCTCCAATTGCATAGCAGACTTATTGGGCACCCAAGCAGAGCGGGCTGCCCTCGGTGAGCAGGGGAATGAGGACAGAGAATGGCGTATTAAAGGCCCCCGGCGGAGGAAGATACAGGATCTAGAAAGTTCAGGAGGGTGAATGCCTCCCGGACATGGAACATTGACTCTCCTACCAACCCAATCACTCTCCCCAGGGAGAGATACCAAAGGATGAGAGTGGAATAAGGTCATAACGAGGCGAAAGAGGACCTACAACTAACAGTCAACCATTAAAGTACGGCAGTAGATCTCAGTGAATACAGGTACCGCCTGGGGAAAAGGGGGGAAACGTAGCGGACTTGAAACACGCCCGAACATGACACTTACTCTAAAGTTGTAATGTAGTTGGGTGATGAGAGGTGAATAACCTCCTTCATGCAATGACGGGACTGGGGGCTCAAAGTTAACTTGTTTACTATATAGATAGGACCGCTCGTTGTGCGGTCCACACTGGTGGTCCGAAAGTGACTGGGTGATGTTAACCCGGCCGGATCGGACCCCACAACGGGAGGGGATTGGGGGAGGAATGGCACTGAGTCAACTCAATGGGAGGGGAGTAGGGCAAGGGGAAGAAGATGAACCTCTATCCGTATTATCCGTTGTGTGTGTGAAACGCACACAACGACAACCGTCAGGTCATTCATGGCGCATTCTATTAGCAAAGAACCAGGTATATGGTTCTATGAGACAAGAGAGGCACTAAAACAGGCACACTTGTCATCCAAACAGACACCAAATACTCACAATGTCGAGCACACTTAACAACAACAAACTGCGCATATGCACACTCAATGTAAATGGCCTAAACTCCCCTACGAAACGATCCATGGTGGCCAGAGAATTCAAACGGTCTAACATTCTATTCCTCCAAGAAACACGCTATCAGAAGGGGGAGGAAAGGGCGATCCAGGGTGGTTGTGTAGGTTACTCCCTTTGGAGTTCGGGTATCTCAAGAAAGGTGGGTGTGGGGATCCTGGTCCAGAAAAACCTCTGTATGTCGATTCTGAACACCTGGGTTGACACAGAAGGAAGGGCGGCGCTAGTCATTGGAAGTATTCACAACACGATTATCACTCTCGCCACAGTCTTTGCTCCCAACCAGGGACAAAAAAGATTTCTTCATAAAACTAGTGAAAAAGTGTTCAACATGGCGCAAGGCCAATCAGTCCTTGGGGGCGACTTTAACACCTGGATGAACAGTTCCCTAGATAGACAAATGAAGGCAGATGTGCTCAACCCACCACAGCACCAAGAGGAAGCTGATATCAAAACGACCCTTACCCTATATCGTCTCACCGATAGCTGGCGTCACCTTCACCAGGTTGATGGCGGTTTTACCTTCCGCTCGATCCCACATGAGACCCTCACATGAATTGATTATGTATTCATCTCTGAGGACCTGGTACGAACACTCCAAACCACAAACACATACCTCATTACATGGGCAGACCATGACATGGTCATGGTGGGGATACGGTGGGAGGGATTTGCCCCCTGGAATAAAAAGTGGAGATGCAATGACTCTTTGTGGTCGGACACGGTCTTCAGAGACGACCTTGAAAATGAGATCAAACAATTTTTTGTCACTAATGGCACGGGGGAGGTTGTGAAGACTTCTGTGTGGGAAGCAGCCAAAGCCACATGGAGAGGCATCCTTATTAGGGAGGGAGCCCGGAAAAAAAGGGAACGCACCCTATTAGAAAAAAAAACATTAGAGAAAAGTTGAATAGGGCAAACAAACAAGCACAATCAACCCCACAGGAGAGATCAAAATACATCAATGAGGCCAGAGAACTCAGGGAGAAACTTAAAATATTGGAAGTGGGCAAAATAACTCAGACCCTGCAATATTTGAAGCAAAAATACTATGAAAAAGGTGACAAGGCAGACGCCTTCCTGGCAGCCCGACTCTGAGCGCAAAGGGCAGAGAGATGGGTGGATGTGATAGAGAGAACAGACAGCACACTCTTAGACACAATAGAGTCCTCCCCAGAGGGAATAAGGGAAGCATTTGCCTCCTTCTATGAAGATCTGCATACTAATGACCCACCTCCCCCGCCAGGGGCCATTGACATATACCTCAAGGAAGCGAAACTCCTGGCACTGACACATATAGAAGCCGAATCCCTAGAAGCACCGGTCAGGGAATAGGAGCTGATGGCCACCATCAAGCGTTTAAAAACAGGGAAGGCCCCAGGGGATGATCGATTCACCCCAGGCTTCTACAAATCATTTTCCACGTTCCTCGCCCCCTTCCTAACAACCTTATTTAATGATATATTCAAGAATGGCCGGGCGCCCCGTCCTTTGCACAGGCCCTCCTTACAGTCATACGGAAAGAGGGCAGAAATCCGAAACACTGTGGATCATATCGGCCCATATTGCTTCTCAACATAGATGCCAAAATATATGCAAGAGTCATCGTAGCCCGTTTAGAAACCCACCACCCACGACTAATACATCCAGACCAGGTTGACTTTGTAATGGGGAGACAGGGTGCCGACACTATGAGAAAGACACTCCACCTGATATATGAAGCACAGGGAATGGAAGGTGACCCAACCCTCCTGTCCCGTGATGCTGAGACGGCCTTTGATAGGGTAGCCTTGGACTTCCTTGAGAGGGTCCTCGTGGAGATAGGTCTAGGCCAGAGACTCTGCCTCGCCATAAAGGCAATATACACATGCCCGCAGACGTCGGTGACTGTAAATGGTGGCTACACCAGATGGTTCGCATTGGAAAGACGGACAAGGCAGGGCTGCTCGCTATCCGCTATACTATTTGTTTTGTCCCTTGAACCACTAGCACAGAAACTGAGGCTTGATGATAGGGTTAGAGGTATTAAAGTAGGAGACAAAGAATACAAATTGGGTCTTTATGCCGATGACATACTTCTACACCTTACCGATCCCCTTGATTCAGTCCCGGCAGCGCTAAATATAATTGAAGAATATGGTCAATTAGCGGGCCTCAAAATTAATACTGGGAAATCAACCCTGTTCCCGATCGATAAAAATAGATATGGCGAAGTGGATAGGTTTACTGTAACGCTCACCTGATTCTCGCAGAGGCGCCGGTCTTGACTGGGCGACTACCGTATCTTCAAAGGTGATGTGTAGCACCCGGTTGGCTCTTTGGGCTGGACCTCTGTGCACTGTATGCCTGACGTGTAGAGTAAGATGTCTTAGGTAAGTGAATGCCGAGCTCTCCATCTGCCTCGGGCAGGGTGCTGTAACCAGTTTCTTCACTGGATAGGTAGCGCAGGCCTCTTGACTTCAGAGGACTGCTGTCCGTCGTTTACTGCACGAACGGTAAGTTTCGAGTCATTCAAATGTCTTTAAAGTCTTTAGTAATGATGTCTCTTGTTTTGCAGGGTTCCGGCGATGGCGGATGACGGGCTGAAGTGAGTTGAAGATGGAGCCCGTGTGATGAATAGAAGCGCCTGGAAGCACGTAAGTAAGCGCTTGTTGCCTGCTTCACTATGCGCTCTAACTGTCTTTTTATTTTGCAGGTACGAGTTCGGAGCGGCTGCAGGGTGCCGGAATACCCACTGGATTAGATGTGGAAAGGAGTAATGGCACGTGAGTATTAAAGTTCCCCAATGTCTTTAAACGCACCTTGTTTTGTCTTTCAGATGCGGGATGCAGCGCCGAAGGCCTCCGGAGCGTGCAAAGAGTTGGTAAACTTTTGTCTTTCAGATGCTGGAATGCTAACCTGTTCCTTCTTGTCTTTATAGGTGTTGCTGAAGACTGGATTCAGGATGGTAAGCCTTTGCCTTTCAGATGCCGGAATGCTAACCTGTTCTTTCTTGTCTTTATAGGTGTTGCTGAAGACTGGATTCAGGATGGTAAGCCTTTTTCCTTAGGCCCAGGACCGGATGCAGAAGACACGATGAGCGTTCTGCTGCAGAGGTTGCAGAATAACGCAAAGCAAGATTCATCCACCGGGTGTGGTTTAAATAGCCTCCTGTAGTGCTTAGGTGTCTCCTTCCACAGCCACGCCTAAGTAAGAAAAGAGTTCCTGGTAAGAAAAGAGTTCCTGCCTTCCAGAAGAGTTCCAGTGTTCTGAATCTAGGGAGTGGCTCCAGCCCCACCCAACAGGAAAAGTAGTTCCAAACAGAAGAGGATCAGAGGCTCAACTGGCAGGCAAGTAAGCAGCATGGTCTGCTGAAGGTAAGTCCACCCAAGCATTATGAGCCCGGTGCTTCCAGCGCTGGGACTGGGCATATTTATGAGCCTGGTGCCACTGGCGCCAGGACTGGGTCCAAAAGATCCCAATTGGGACTGGTTGGCACTCAGAACCTGGGTTATGGATCTGCTTCCAAGGGAGTTGGGAAAACCCTGACCTTTTGGAAGCAGAGATCATGACAGTACCCCCCCTCAAGGCCCCTCCCAAACCGGGCTTCTCCGGGGGTTTTGGCTTGTCAGGAAATGTTCGGTGAAATCTTTTGATTAGGCGAGGAGCGTGGACATATTCAGCAGGTTCCCAGGATCTCTCTTGGGGGCCGTAGCCTTTCCAGTCAATTAGGTAGAATAGTTTAGATTTGGAGATCTTGGAGTCCAGAATGCTTTTGACTTCAAACTCGAGTTCTCCATCCACTAGGATAGGTTTTGGAGATTTGGTTAGTCGGGTTTGAGGTTGCACGGGTTTTAATAGAGAGACGTGGAAGACCGGATGTATCTTCATGTGCGGGGGCAAGTCCAACTTGACCGCTACTGGGTTTACTATGGTAGTGATGGAATAGGGACCAAGGTATCTTGGGTTGAATGTGCGTGGCCCTTTTAGAGATAGATATTTGGTGGATAACCAGACTTGATCCCCTACTTGATAGTGAGGGGCTTCCTTCCGATGTTGATCTGCTCCTTTCTTGTATTGTTCTTTAGCCCTTTGAAGGTGAGAAACAGCTTCCTTAAAGGCTTGGGTGATTGTAGAATGCAGGTAGTCTACTGCTGGTGTTTCAAGATCTTGGAGGGGATCCAAATCCGAGGTTCGAGGGTGACTGCCATACAAAAGAAAAAACGGGGTTTTCCCAGTTCCCGAATGGACAGAGTTATTGTAGGCATACTCGGCTATCCAAAGGATATCTTTCCAAGTTTTTTCAGTTTGTTGCAGCATGCAGCGTAAATACTGTTCCAGAGTTTGATTGGTCCTCTCGGTTTGTCCGTCGGTCTGAGGGTGGTGACTGGTCGATAGTCTCACATCAATTTGAGCCGACCGACAGCAACTTCGCCAAAATGAGAAATAAATTGACTACCTCGATCCGAAATTAGAACCGAAGGAAAACCGTGCAGTCGGACGATGTTTTCGAGAAATTCTCGGGCCAGAGTTGCTGCTGTTGGCAAGCCTTTGAGCGGAATGAAATGCGCCATCTTGGAGAATAAGTCCACGATTACTAGAATCGTATTGTATCCGGAGCATGGAGGTAGATCGGTGATGAAGTCCATAGAAAGCGTATGCCAAGGGCGAGGTGGGATGTCAATAGGGCGTAAGAGGCCTGCTGGTCTTTCCTTTTGACTCTTGTTTTGGGCGCATACTCCACAGGACATTATAAAGTCTCTGATATCTTTTTTCCAAGACGGCCACCAGAAGTAGCGCTTCATCTTTTCTGAGGTCTTGGCTATACCGGGATGACCTTCCATTAAAGAGTCGTGATAACAAGAGATTACTTTTTTCTGTAAATCTGTGCTGGGTAGGTATAATCGTTCTTGGAAATACAATAAGTTGTCCTTTACTGCAAAGTCCTTTCCCTGCAGATGCCAATTCTGTATGTCTGCTGGAGTTACAAGTTACCTGGCTTTATCCTTAACTTCCTCTATGGATTCTGTGGCGATTACACCCAGAATTCTTTGTTCAGGAATGATTGGTACAGGTTTAGGGTTGACCAAGTGTTCTTCCACTCCCATCCGAGAAAGGGCATCGGCTTTACCGTTCTTTGTACCAGGTCGATAGGTAATTATGAAGTCAAACTCGGCAAAGAATAATGCCCAACGGAGTTGTCTAGAGGATTGGGCTTTTGCGGTCTTCAAATATTGCAGGTTTCGGTGATCCGTAATCACAGTAACGGTGTGTCGGGCCCCCAGCAGATAATGCCGCCAAGCCTTAAAGGCAGACTTGATAGCCAGAAGTTCCTTGTCAGTAATCGTGTAATTGATTTCAGGAGGCGAGAATTTGCGGGACCAAAATGCCACGGGATGCAACTGATTGGTTACCGGGTCCTTTTGTGATAGAACTGCCCCCATGGCAAGGCTTGAAGCATCAGTTTCCACGATGTAGGGGAGTTCGGGGCGAGGGTGTTTTAAGATTGGTGCAGAGATAAATTTAGTCTTCAAATCCTGGAAAGCTTGTTCCGCCTCGGTAGACCATTCAAAACGTTTGTTTTTCTTTAACAAGGCAGTGATGGGCTGGACTATTCGAGAGAATTCGGGGATAAACCTGCGGTAAAAGTTAGCGAAGCCTAACATGCTTTGCACACCTTTTACGGAGGATGGTGATGGCCATTTGAGAACTGCATCGACCTTCTTTGAATCCATACGCACTCCACCAGGTGATAATATGAATCCCAAGAATTCAACTTCAGTCACGTTAAAAACACATTTTTCCAACTTAGCGAAAAGTTTGTGTTGACGCAATCTTTCGAGGACCATTTTCACGTGTTTCCGATGTTCAGATTCCGATGAAGAATAAACGAGGATGTCGTCAATGTAAACAACAACACATACATCTATGAGCTCTCTGAGGACATCGTTCATAAAATATTGAAAGGCGGCCGGGGCATTGCAAAGTCCGAAGGGCATGACCTGATATTCAAATAGCCCATACTTGGTGCGGAAGGCCGTCTTCCATTCATCGCCCTCTTTTACTCGTACCAAGTGGTAAGCTCCTCTAAGATCCAGCTTTGTATATATGCATGCTTTTCTGACTTGGTCCAGGAGTTCAGGGATCAAAGGTAACGGATATCTATTCTTAACGGTGATCTGGTTCAGGGAGCGATAATCGATACAAGTTCTAAGGTCTCCTTCCTTTTTTGGAACGAAGAACAAAGCTGAAGAAGCAGGGGACTTGGAAGGACGAATAAACCCATTTGCCAGGTATTGATCCAGGTATTGTCGAAGGTGAAGGTTCTCAGGCTCGGTGAGGGCATAAATTCTACTACAAGGAGGAGTAGATCCAGGTATCAGGTCTATCTGGCAGTCATAAGACCTATGAGGAGGTAGAGAGTTAGCCTGATCCTTCCGGAAAACATCTTGGTATTCTAGGTATTCGGGAGGTAACTGGGGAGTCTCTGAAGAAATTGCGGCCAGTGCAACACCAGGTGGAGGGTGACAAGTAGAGACACATTCTGGAAACTGGACCGTTCTTGCTCGCCAATCGATCAGAGGATTGTGTTTCTCTAACCAAGGTATTCCTAGAATAATCTGAAACTGAGGGGCCTTGATCACATCGAACACGATCTTCTCATGGTGTCCATCTTGACTTACTAGCGTCACCTCTTGAGTGGTATGCGTTACTGGCCCGGAGGCTATCTCCGTACCATCCACCGTAGTAATGACGTCCTTTACAGCCTTGGGACAAAGAGTTAGATTCATCCTCAAAACCATTTCATGATCCACATAATTGCCGATGGCACCGCTGTCGACGTAAGCTTCAATTGCATGTAATCGATCCGGATTATCAGGGCTAATGAGGACCATAGGTATCACGAAATGCGAGGTCACGGAACTGGTTTTCACGCTCGGCAAGAGGACCTCTATTCTTGTCGGGCGAGGTTGTTTCCCTGCTCAGAGTTTGTAACTTTGGTAACTGCAGCTCCTACTGCCTTCCTGGCAGGTTTCACCGGACAGTCTCGAAGAAAGTGCCCTGAGTTTCCGCAATATAGGCATAATTGCAACTGTTTCCTCCTTTCCCGCTCCCTTTGTGTTAGAGGACCTTTCAGACCCCCTATTTGCATGGGTTCCCCGGAGTCTACTCCTTTGGAAGGAGTTGGCGGTTTGGAAAATACTCGAGCATCAAACTTGGAACGATCGGCCTTCCTGTTCTGCAGCCTGTGATCTATTTGAACGACCAAGTCTATATAATCCGAACAGTCTTGTGGGGGATTCACTACTTGGGCTAAAACGTCTTTGAGCTCTCCACGTAGACCTCTATAAAACAGTGTAATCCTTTTGTCCTCAGGCCATTGAGTTTCCACTATTAGTCTATTGAAAGATGCAATATAAGCCAAAAGGTCTTGATTACCCTGTCGCAACGAAAGAAGCTCATTGTCCAAGGCCTGCCCCTGTGAATGTCTTGCAAACAGTTTTTCCATACTAAGCTGAAAGGCTTGAAAATCATGGAGAACCGGATCATCTTGATTAACTAGAGGGATCGACCAGTCTGCCGCATTGCCAATAAGGTACGAAAGTACAAAAGCTACTTTTGCTTGATCAGTTGGAAAGGCTGCTGGCCGGCATAAGAAGTGCAACCGGCACTGATTGATAAATACTGCAAACCTCTTTGGGTCACCAGAAAATCGTTCGGGCGGAGCCAGAGGTACATTCCCAGGTAGGTTGATCTGCACTGGATTCATAGAGGATGTTGAAGGAAGATTTGCCCCTGATGCGGGTAACGGGGTCTGTCCGGCTTGTGACTGTAGCACTTGTCTAGCAAGATTGTCTGTTCTCTCCTTGGAAATAATTAGTTCCCTTCTTAGAGCATTCGTTTCCTGATGAGCTGCATGCACTTCTGCCCTAAGTTCCCCAAGTAACCGGGCTAGGGGGTCAGTATCCGAGGTTTCCATAGCGCCTGGGCGAGAGTTTTGCGGTAGGCTTTGCGTTCTGTAACGCTCACCTGATTCTCGCAGAGGCGCCGGTCTTGACTGGGCGACTACCGTATCTTCAAAGGTGATGTGTAGCACCCGGTTGGCTCTTTGGGCTGGACCTCTGTGCACTGTATGCCTGACGTGTAGAGTAAGATGTCTTAGGTAAGTGAATGCCGAGCTCTCCATCTGCCTCGGGCAGGGTGCTGTAACCAGTTTCTTCACTGGATAGGTAGCGCAGGCCTCTTGACTTCAGAGGACTGCTGTCCGTCGTTTACTGCACGAACGGTAAGTTTCGAGTCATTCAAATGTCTTTAAAGTCTTTAGTAATGATGTCTCTTGTTTTGCAGGGTTCCGGCGATGGCGGATGACGGGCTGAAGTGAGTTGAAGATGGAGCCCGTGTGATGAATAGAAGCGCCTGGAAGCACGTAAGTAAGCGCTTGTTGCCTGCTTCACTATGCGCTCTAACTGTCTTTTTATTTTGCAGGTACGAGTTCGGAGCGGCTGCAGGGTGCCGGAATACCCACTGGATTAGATGTGGAAAGGAGTAATGGCACGTGAGTATCAAAGTTCCCCAATGTCTTTAAACGCACCTTGTTTTGTCTTTCAGATGCGGGATGCAGCCCCGAAGGCCTCCGGAGCGTGCAAAGAGTTGGTAAACTTTTGTCTTTCAGATGCCGGAATGCTAACCTGTTCTTTCTTGTCTTTATAGGTGTTGCTGAAGACTGGATTCAGGATGGTAAGCCTTTGCCTTTCAGATGCCGGAATGCTAACCTGTTCTTTCTTGTCTTTATAGGTGTTGCTGAAGACTGGATTCAGGATGGTAAGCCTTTTTCCTTAGGCCCAGGACCGGATGCAGAAGACACGATGAGCGTTCTGCTGCAGAGGTTGCAGAATAACGCAAAGCAAGATTCATCCACCGGGTGTGGTTTAAATAGCCTCCTGTAGTGCTTAGGTTTCTCCTTCCACAGCCACGCCTAAGTAAGAAAAGAGTTCCTGGTAAGAAAAGAGTTCCTGCCTTCCAGAAGAGTTCCAGTGTTCTGAATCTAGGGAGTGGCTCCAGCCCCACCCAACAGGAAAAGTAGTTCCAAACAGAAGAGGATCAGAGGCTCAACTGGCAGGCAAGTAAGCAGCATGGTCTGCTGAAGGTAAGTCCACCCAAGCATTATGAGCCCGGCGCTTCCAGCGCTGGGACTGGGCATATTTATGAGCCTGGTGCCACTGGCGCCAGGACTGGGTCCAAAAGATCCCAATTGGGACTGGTTGGCACTCAGAACCTGGGTTATGGATCTGCTTCCAAGGGAGTTGGGAAAACCCTGACCTTTTGGAAGCAGAGATCATGACATTTACCCTCTTGGGAATGAAGGTCAGCCTCACCACACTTAGATACCTGGGCATCAACGTTACCCGGGAACCTGACACTTTGTACCAAGCTAACTCCCCCCCCTGTCACTAACATTGCAGAAAGACATGGAAAGATGGGCCAGACTCATGATTTCATGGTTGGGCCGCCTAAACGCTATTAAAATGGTAATCCTTCCCAAGATATTGTATCTATTCCAGATGCTCCCCATCAAAATGCCCAAAGAATACTTCACTGCCACCAGGAAATCGATGATGACCTTCCTATGGCATAACAAAGAAAAACAGGGTCCCTAGATCCCTTCTTCACCTTAGGAATGATAATGCAGGGGTGGGCCTCCCAGACCTGGAACTGTACTATAAGGCGGGCCAACTATGAGTTTTAATTCCGCATCTGAGACAGCAGACAGACTTGCAATGGATAGCCCTAGATAACTTTCACCTCCGCCCATACACTGTAGGGGAGTGGCTGTGGGTCCCTGGCCCCCAACTACGAAATAACATCAAAAACCACCCAATCCTCGGGACCATATGGGCGATATGGAAACCAGGCAAAGATATGAAAGGGGTCACATTGTGGCCCTCCCCTTTGGGAAATCTCTGGGTACTGGGGATTCGCAATGACATATCTGAACCATTGAGCTATCAATCCTGGTATGAAGCTGGGCTGGAAAGAGCGAGGCAACTATGGAGAAATAATACCTTTATAAGAATACAAGAACTCGAAGAAGCACTCGCCATAGGCCCATTATTGGAGTTTCAATACTTAAAATTGAAAGGCTTTATGACATGGGTGGTATGGAAAGATCATTTGAAAAGGGACCTTACCTCCTTTGAAAAAAGTTTAGACACTTGCTCAGGCTCCAGAAGCCTAATAAGCGCAAAGTACACAGCAGTAATAGAGACCCATACAGCCCCCTCAACTACACTAAAGAATAGATGGGAAATGGATTTGGATGAACAGCTCTCACAAGAGCTATGGTTGTGAATGTGTAGGCAGACAGCAAAATCCTCGATCTCCTGCCAGTAAAAGCTGCATGCACTCAAATTATTATACAGGTGGCAATATGACCCGTTAAGACTTGCCAAAATGTACCAAGACGTGAGTCCATATTGTTGGAGAGGCTGTGGACAAAAGGGAGATTATTGGCACATGTGGTGGGGATGCAGTGCGGTGCAAGCCTACTGGGACACAATTCTCAGTTGGATCAAAGAATTAGATGAAGAGGAGAGGGAAAAACACCCCTTACTGACTCTATTCGGCCTAATTGAAGATGAAGAGACAATCCTTAAGGCTGCTAAAATGGTTTTAGGATTACTGTTAGCCGCAAGGGCCTGCCTTACAATGACCTGGAAAAGGCCAGCCCTCCCCACCAAAACTGAATGTATAAGCGTTGCCCGCATTATTTTTAGAATGAATAGTCTGACAGCCGCCCTGCGTGGAGACTGCACTTCTGTTCAAAATGAATGGTCAGAATTCCGTGCCAAATATACTACGTGAACAAATATGTGCATAATATGCCAAAATTATCCGAAATATGCTCCTCATCTGCTGACTGTGTCTGTAAAAAGTTGCCTGCTTCTATACAAGCGCCCCTGTTTATTCATAAGGATAAGGTTCCGCCGAAGACCACAATGCGAAGCAACAGAAACATTCCCGCTTCGTCAACAGACATACAAGAAGGGGAGGGGGTCAGGTATTAAGTTACATACATTTTGATTTACGTATGGCGATGCCGCCTCATTCTTCATATTTTGCTTTGAAGGTAATGTTTGTATGAAAATGTTAAAGTTCTCTTCTGTAAAATCAATAAAATTGGAATTTCAAAGAAAAAAGTTGTTTGATTGCAGTGCAAAAGTTATAATGCTTGTCTGCTTAGAGTTACGACTGCAATATGGAAAAGAAAGAAAGGGTGAATTTGTGAATAAAACAGCATCTTTGGACTTAGAAGGTAAACTTGCAATTCATCTCCTAACAGCTACAGGACTGGGAGATGCTTTCCTCTGAGAGAAGTGTAAAAATATGCTTTTGGAGCTGAACTATAAACTTTTATGAGTTTTGTTCTCAAGAAACCAGGCCTTGCAAGCAAAACAAGCACTAATCATTAGCAATCCCATTTGTCATTAAGCATACCAACAATTTGCTACAAATACTAGAATAACCTCCGAGCAGTGACCGACTCTCAAATAATTAGATCTTCCATCAGCCAGAAGAATGCAATTCACACCTTAGCAGACCTGGTGTCGGACACAAGGGCAAAAAGGCAGATGCGGCAATAACAGAGGGGGCAGGGCTGGGTCAAATGGCCCTTCCAGCAATGAGCTTCAAAGAGCTTTCTGAAACTGATCCCACATTCTCAGGAATCATAAATGGCCCAGGTTTGGGTATCAAAAGGAATGAATACAATTTGGCTGTTACCAGGCCATGAACTGTAAATGCCATTTATATTTTGTCCAACCCACTACATGTAAAGGAAAAGAAATGCACATTTTGCACATGGAATAACATTTATTTTTTAGAACTTTTGAAGGAAATTTGACAAAAGCTCACTTTTTACAAAAATGTCCAGGGTGAAAAGCAATATCAGCTGAATGTAAAAAGATATGTTATTGATAAATATGTAATTATGCAAATTAGGGGAATGTGGATATTTTTTCAAACAAATGGTGCACATTAATACGTCGTATATTCTAGCATCTGCACCAACGAGGCTTTTATTCTGAGGTGGACAAATATTTGTTTTAATAAAAGCATCAGAGGGAAACATGTACAATATGTTACACACATGTCAGATGTTGCACCAAGATGAGAATGGTATGATTGGATTCACCTGAGTGAGCAACATGATGTTTCAGAATATTTTCATTGTTTAATGAAGAAATCTCCAAAATTAATGTAAGGTGAAATGGGAGTAAAACTGGGTTTAGAGGTAACTCCCTTTAGAACGCTACTTTTGGAACACTGTCTAATCATATAACTAGCCAATTACATTAAAGAAACCACTCATCTAAAGGCAGTGGTTTCTAATCTATAAAAAACATGGATTCTGGGTACACATGCTGACTGGGATGGACTGACTGACTGACAGAAGGAAAATTGGCAACAACAGAAAGGATAATTGAATAGATTGCTCTCCTTGTGGACCAATTTGTTTGGATTACAAGCAGTACATTGTAAGAGGGGCCTATCTGTAGATAAAGCCCCAGACATTCTTCACTAGTAAAGAGTGCAGACAGGCCCAATGCAAAAAGAGGGAAACCAGATGACATCACAGCCACTTTTTATTTGTCAGAGAACTTAGCGGAGGCAGGGGTTATAACTTGACTATATTCTGGGCAATTACTAAATATTTCAGAAGTGTATAGGCTTCTGGAATTATATATTTGATAGAATAGGTCTGATGTTGTGCATACCCATGATGGATGTGCGCTCAGAGTAAACCAAATTTATGTACAAAATGATGTCTTCATATAAATTTAGCATTGAAAATTGAAGTGACCAGTGTATTGATCTCTCTTCATTGTAGTCACCGTTGACATTGGAATTGCATAGATACATCATTGTTTATATTTATATTGATTGATTTATTTCTATTTTATTAATAAATAGACCTTCTGTGTAACCCTCTGTGTTTCTTGTGCCGAAAGGTGAGCGGGTTGGTAGCATATCAATATTGTTAAATTGGGGCTCCTATGTTCTTAAAAAGAACTTTATCAAACAAATTAAATTGGAGTGGGTGGAAAATTCTCCCAAGCTAGATGTTGCCTGAATAAAACATCCCACCGTGCATCACTCGTATCCGCGCCTTTAGGTAGAACACCTTGGCTCTGTAATGAGAGCTATGGTGAACTATTAGCTAC
This sequence comes from Ambystoma mexicanum, assembly GCF_040938575.1. Taxonomy (NCBI): domain Eukaryota; kingdom Metazoa; phylum Chordata; class Amphibia; order Caudata; family Ambystomatidae; genus Ambystoma; species Ambystoma mexicanum. The sequence continues at coordinate 1,157,714,649 of NC_090921.1, read as the reverse complement.
ACTGTATGGTGCTTGGGCTATATTGTGCAAGTGGCCAACATGGAGAGGCACATGCAGCTCCAGCATCCTTCTCACCTGCAGGTCGTAGTGCAGAGGGGAAGGAATGAGAATTATTGGGGCAGACAGGACTCCCCATATACAAGAGTGGCAGCGTCCTGTGGGTGAGCTGGAATACTTTAGTGGGCGGAGGTGCTCTGTGGGAGAGCTTGACATCTTTAGCAGGTGGCACTGCCATCTGTGAAAAAGCCCAATAACATTCACGGTCAGTTGCACCCTGTGAGGGAGCATGAGAACTTTAAGGGGTGGTAGCAATGTGTGAAAGAGACTTCAAACTCTAATGGCTGGTGTCCAGTGAGAGAGCTAGAGAATCTTGAGGGGTGACTGTGCCCTTGCAAAAGAGCCCTAGATGTTAAGGGAGTGGGTGCATCCTGTGAGAGAGACAGAGAACCTCAATGAGTGGCTGGCTGCACCCCGTGAGAGAGCCTGAGAACTTTAGTGGGTGACTGCAGCCTATGAGAAAGCCCTCAAAATGAATTGGTGACTGCACTCTGTGAGAGAGTCTAAGAGTAGTTGGAAAATGGTGCTTGTTATTGTGAGACAATAAAAAGAATCGAAAACAAAATGGCAATTACATGTGTAAGTCAGAAACTGGTCAGAGCCTTTCAGTCACTACTGTAGCTCTGTTTCCCAGGCCCATGTGCCATGACACAAAACCGCTCCACCTTTTAGTGTCTAACGTGTACCAGGTAAAAAAACATTGTCATCATCTGATCTCGTGTGTTGGCTATGAATAGATGTTTTTTCCGCATACTACCACAAAGAAGTGAGTGTTCATTTGTATAAACAAAAATGATTCAACATGCAGCACTCTGAGGCTCCTCATGTGGTTAGAGACAATAGGCCACACTAAAAACACTTTAAGACTGCACACTATTAAGGGGCAGTTTAGGAGATAAACAGCAACTCACACAAGTACTGTTGCCAAAACAGACTGCTTACTGTATCAATACTGTACTGGGTCAACAACCCCACTGGTGAAGTGTCCAGTTGATAAGTACCAATGGTCCACTGTCAGTCAGTTTATGACACATCTTCATTCGAGATGAGAGAATCTCTGAAGAGTGTGCCACATAGTATTTCCTAACTGTAGGCTTCACATAATCTGTTCCCAAAACTTTGAATGGGTCTCAGTGGTGTACTACCTGTTGATGCTGCCTATATTCATGAGCCTATAATTGCCAAACTTTGGGCTAGTCATTGCCCTCCTGTTGCCTTCATCTTCTCTACAACTCATGTTGCAAGAGCTGTAGAAATGCATCCTTGCAAATGTGCACATTGTCTCCTCATTGCAATATTTGTTTTGAGTCCTCACCACATGTGGAAGAAAATGGGACAGTTTCACTTTGATGCTGAAGTCCATAAAGGAAGCCTGTGGGTTCTTAATGTTGCCTTTAATGCCATATATCATTGGATCACCACCCAAGATGCAAAGCAGGCTCCCACCAGATGTGCCTCATCAATATCACCTGCTAAGGCACTGACCTCATTGAGAGATGCATTGTGATATCAAACCTGGTTGGTGGCCCCTTGAAAGGTCATAGCACGGAGCAGAAAGCAGCTGGCACTAACATGGTCTCCTGTTGTTTTAACGAAGTAAATTACTTTGTTACAATTACTTTGAATTACTTTGAATTGTATATATACATTTAAGGGTTAAGGTATAAAATGGGGGTTGGGAGGTTTGGGGTAGGGGTGGTAGTGGGGGGGGGGGAGAAGGGCATGGGAGAACCCCTAAACATAAATCCCCAAAAAATGTGAAGCAATTGCAATGAAGTAAATTAACACATAGTAGCATAGAACATGCCCCACCTATAACTCTTCTGTGTGTGTTTCTGAAATCTGTGATGGCTTTACACTGCTGACATTGCCTGTCCAACATTTGCAAAGTAGAGTTCCAATGGGTGACCACTGAGGTGCTTCTTTTGGCATTGTAAAACCAGTTGAAATGTGAGCAGAATTCTCTGTCATCATATGGCTTGTGATATTTTGACCATGTTCAAATGTTTCAACAACACTGGCCTCTCGCATTGGGGAATCAATGCTTTGCATATCTGGATTATGAGGGTTAGTGTATGGTGTCCCAAGCACTGCCAGAACTGCACTATTTTCAAGGGTAATTCTGTGGATTTGTGGAGGTATAGTGCTTGTCTGAATGCACAGGGGTGGGGGTGTTCTTAAGATCTTCTGACTTCTTCTCGTGTTCATGAATAGTGCCACTGTACATCGAACCTCATAAATGGAGTACCCAAGTTAAAATGCATTCTCCCAGCACATTGTTTTCTGGCAGAGTATTCTAGTGGCCAGATTCAGATGGTGTAATATTCATTCCAGATTAACAATTGACAGGCATGGATCATCTGGGTATGATGGTACTGACGGTGCTGTTACTGATGGTATTCTGGACGCCACATAATCATGTAATTCACTCTCTGAACTTTGACAGGAAGACTTTTTCTAAAAGAGAATGCACACAGGTGTGGCAAGATAATTTTATTACTATAGCTTCACTATCCGTGGTGTCATTCACCTAATCCTACTCAATATTGCTGCTTTTCAGCAACTCTCCAACTCAATTTCCCATTGCATTCTGCTGAATCATATTCTTCGTCTTGACCATCATCCATCTTGTCTTCATTATTTTCTTACTAATCAAAGGAGGGGGTAGCATAGACAGAAACCTAGGATTTCAGTCTTCTTCTGTTTAACTACCCTGTGCAATCTTTAGTAGAAAGGATCTGCACACCACCCCCTTCTTCCCCTGAGATATCGGAATGAACAGAGATTCTTAGGCAACAGTGGAATTTGCAGGTTTGCCTACTTTCCTATTATGTTAATCACACTATGCACCAAGTTTCCAAACATCCAGTATACTCCTATGTAAGTCAAGGAATGAGACCATCATTTAGTTCAATTAGAAATGAACAAGCCAGGCCCTGTTTATTAGCTTGAAAGATACAAAACAGCAGTATCCAGTCCTGACATGACAGTATCCACCCACCCAACCCCATTCAACCCTACCCAACATTGCCCTCCAACTCACAAGGGCAGATAAGGGCTTGGGAGGGTCAGGAATAGTTAGTTAAAAGGGGGTGGGTGAAGGGAGGGTTTGGATGGGTGAAGGGGGAGTTTGGGTGAGTCGGAACCCCACCCTAAAAATAAGAAAAGAATTTGATGAACGTTATCGTTGTTCTTTCCACATTGAAACAGCAGGCGTTAGAAAGCCAGACGATGAAAGAACATGGAACCACCATTTGTATTTACATCATTTTAGCAATTATTAGGATATTCTTTAGTGCAATATGAACAAACTTTAGTGGTGTCTCTATTATGTTTCAATAATTTATTCAGTTCTTGCTTCAGCACCTGCATCTCATGCTGGATGTCTACGAACACAAATCAGGCACAGTTGTCTGGGGCCAAGCAAATGAAGCATGAGCCAATGGTCCAATATTTAATTTACAAGGATTTTTGTCTGTGATAATACTGTCTTCAGCAGGACACTACTCCTGCTAAAATGATAAACAAGACAGTCAGGCATACAGTGGTGGTAATATAAGGTTGTTAAGACACTCCTTAGTGAACTGAACATAAAACATCTCCTTGATCACGTATAGTGACTTTCTGATGTGCAACTTAAAAGGCCTTTGTTTCTTCATTATAAAATATATCCAAAATGTGCAAACTCCTAGTAATATCGAGAACCGTCTTCATCTCCTCCTCTGTCTTCTCATTTTCTACAGGCCTGTGAGGCACACATTTGGGTCAACCCTTTAAGAATTTGACATACACTTTTACCATTCTCCTTTCTATAGCTGGCCAGAAGACAGTGAACTGCCTAGTGTCAGTATGCACCAGGAAATGCACATTGTAAATGGACAATACTTCTAATGATACGAGGACAGGATCATAACACCAAAACCAGAGTCCTGTTCGAAAAAGAACAAAGATTCATTTACTTAACCCAGAATAAAAAAAAGGGTCTAAATGAATATATTCAATGGCTGAAGGTCTGATTATGTCGCTATTACTTACTTAATCAGCTAGATCTGAACCTCTTTAATAGCCTGCTTTAAGCTTTCATCAGCCCATACATAATATTCAGAACTGTACATCTCGTTGTGTTTCACTTTAACTGCCATGTACACCAAAAAAGGACTAAGGAACCATTGCACATCCTTCCACCAAGATGGCGCTTAGCAATGGCGTTTTTTCGGTGCTTTCCGATGTATTTTACATATATCCACTGATGCGGAACCAGCGATCCAGTCCCCATCAGTAACAAGGATTAGCACCTTAACGGAGACGCGAGCAAAGACAAATACCCGCATGGAGGTCTTTGTCCGCGAAGGACATCCAGCACAGTAATTAACCAGGTAAGTCATCCACCACATTAAATCTATATACCCCCAGGTGGGATAAACGTAGAAATTTGAGACGCATTCCACCAAGCGGATCGAGTGAAAAGTAAATATATACAGAAAAACGCGATTGCAATACAACATGCATATAAGCCCCAAGCATAAGCCCATTGATCAGAACTAGACGAGTAACCCTGCTGGAAACTAAATTGAGCTTTGTTCTGTTTCGTTTACCAGCCAAAATCTTGGCATCGCTCACATTTCCAAAGTGATGACCTCCAGATTGGAGTTCCACATGTAAGCAAACTGCAAACCTAGCACATTCGCTCTACTCTAGAGTCCCGATTTATACTCCTTAATAAGGCAAGTACATTATACGTAATATACCTATCTGATGATTTTGTCATAGCATTCTGGCCAAAGGCACGACCAAAATAGCAAAACCCTAAACACACAAGGGTCTCTCTCTATCAATGGGCTAATTATAACAGTATGTACCCACAGGCTTTAAGAGTCCATATACTACAACCTCAATTTTATATAGCTCAGAAAGATAGAAGAAAGGCTGATCTTTTGACTCCCTTGCATTATTAATTTATTTCAGGATTTAGAGGAAGGAAATCACCTTCCCATAAGAAAAACGTCCAACTATAGTGGACTTTTCTCCTCGATTGCCAAGTGAGCATCTACACTAGGAAGTCCAGGTAATTTATTTATCCCGAACCTCTCGGTTCTAATTTCTGTTTTTTTGTCAACAGCTACTGCACTTCTAATGAATGTTACTTCATATAAAGAAGATTCCAGACCAATTGCTTATCTACTCTAATTATTTTTTTACCACTCCTGAAGAAAGTCCCACCAATTGTTAAGAGGACTGAAAACACTAATTCAAAAGGATTTACAGCAAAGGTTTGAACATAGATTGATGCATTAGCACATATTTATATTTTTTAGAAATTTCTGTATGATTTTTTTGTCAATGCTACATTTGTGTACTTTTTAGAGTGTCTGATAATCGATTTTATATGTATAGTGTCTCTTTACCTCCTTGAGACTTTTAACTTTGAATAAAATTTATATTTTTGGCATAATTGATGTAGATTTTGGACTAGAGAGTAGCTGTTGACATTTTTCCACTCTCCTACCTTTTTGTATATTTAAAAATGTTCTCTTCCCAAAACCAAGGTAGGAGTCAGCCTCGCATTGAGAGTGGATATTTGGGATCTCCCTATTGTTTTTACCTTACAGTGCCCAATTGGAAACTGTAATGTCATATCAGTTAGGCCATTCAATTTTATGACCACCATTTCCCAGCAATGAAATACCTTACTGTAACCCCCCACATTTCTATGAATTAACCATCCTCTACCCTGCGTCTCCAGTATGTGGGGACCTCATCCCCTGTCATTTTAGCCATCACCCAGGCCTAACATAAGCTCTCATTACACATTTGTATTGTATCCAATGGAATGCTCCTCTCCTCGAGACCTCCTTCATGTGCCTAAGCATACGCGATCATTCTTCATAAGTAAATTGTGTATCCTGATCTACATTCCATGGCTGTCTAATTCTAGAGTGTTTCCTATCATCCTTTTTGGATATGCCCTGTAAATCTCTGATAGCTTCCTCCCTCCTGTCACTAAGCCCATCATGCTTGATTCACTGGGTGCAGTTCCGGTCTCTGTGGGAACCCCGGCCAGAGCCTCCTCAAAGCCACCATCAATATGGCATATTCCCAAAAATGTCTCTGCATCGTTGGATTTAACAATTTAAATTCCTGGAATGTGGCTGCCCTGCCACGCAAATACATATCATCACTTGTTTCCCTAAGATTAGTGCAGGGAGTACCCTGCCCCCAGTATGACTTCCACCGTTCATCCATCAACCCATGGTGTTTTATTCCTCTGCAAATTCTCCATAGCCCATTCCACATCAGTTAAATCTATTTGCACATAGAGTGCCACAGCCTCCACCTCCGTGAGCGATGTAATCGTGCCTCCTTTAGGCACACCAGTCTCCAGCCCATTTCCACCCTGGGCTGCGACTCATATGTTTTAGCATAAAATGTATAAATGCCTCAGACATTTCTTTCTGCTCCGTCACAATGTCGCCAACTTAATTGTTTTTAAAAAAATATCTTTTTATTCAGATCTGAAGTTGAACAGTAAATACACAACATTCATCCCTCTAAAGGGGAGTCAATAACAAGATCAGAAACAATGTTTACATTTTATAATTTGTGATTTACGATAAAGAAGGGGAAAGGATAACCAAAAAGAAGAAAGTCAGAAAAGAAAGAAAACTTAAGAAACCCTGCTTCCTCCTCCCCCCTTCCCCTTTCCCCCTTTGCTCAAGGCCTTTTTTCGTTGACGAGGATCTGCGAAGAACTGCAGGTTTTCAGATGATGGTGGGGTAGTGGGTCGCTGGTGAGTGTCATGCATCTAGATTTCTAGTCTGACTACCTGCGTCAGAGCATCTCCTGGGGTCCACTGGTGACAGATCCATTTATGGGGTCATTCAGATCTTATGGTGAGTGCTTGTTCATGACTTTGTGGTGGATTATTTTGAGGAGGGATTATGAAGTTCTGCTATTTGCTTCCCAGTATTCTAAGAAAGGGAGCCATTGCATGTTAATGTGTGTGTGGGTTTCTTGGACCGCAGCTGTGAGGCTCTCCATCTCGTAGATCTCTTTAGCTTTGCAGCCATTATTTCTTGGTAGGCAGGTTGGGTCCCTTCCATTTTATGCTTATGCAAACCCGTGCTGCTAGAAGCAAGTTTCTCAACATGTGGGGGAGATCCAAATAGTGCTCTTTGACTTTCACCACCCTGAACAGTACCAGGAGAGAGGTAAGTTCCCTACTGATGCCTTCCATGTCATGGATCCAACCCAGAATTTCCTTCCAGTACGTCTTTGCATGTGGGCAATCCCACCATTATTGCCAGTATGTCCTGACTTGCTTACACCCCCTACAGCAATAAGGCATGGTTCCCATATACATTTTTGGTAGGTGATGGGTGGTGAGGTGCCATTGAGTGAGTATCCTGCAGTTGTGTATTTTATATTGGACGGCCATGGACGATTTCCAGACTGCCCGGTAAATGGCCTGCCATCCTTCCTGATTGTTTTCCCAACCCAGTGACCTATCCCACAGCACTTGGGTGCAAGGTGGTGGGAGATGACCTCTCTCTAATAGGGCTCGGTACATTCTTGCAATCAGGCCTCTGGTCCCTGGGTGTGTCTTTAGTATGCTCTCAAAGGGAGTTAGAGGGCGCTGCAGCTGCACTTTCCATCTTGGGTCTGTGAGGATTCCTGTCAGTTGCAAGAAGGGTAATGGTTTGATTTTGAGGCCTTGCTGTGCCTGTTCCAATACTTCTCTGGATAGGAAGACTCCCTCCTTTCACATCTGGCCCGCCCTGACCAGCCCTTGCTCGTATTGTGGTTGAAAGCGATTGGGATCTATGAGGAGGTCCCTAATCGGGGGATTTAGGGGTGACGGCTATGTTGTTACCCCAGTTAGGCGTGGGTTCCCTTTCTTCCATATTTACCATAGTACTGTCAAGACTCTGTGGTCTTGAGCTCTGCGAGAGATCGACCCTGAAGGAGCCCAGAGCCATTCTCCCAGGGTAACTGTGCCAAAATATCCATTTTGTCTAACGTGGTCTACGAGTACTCTAAGCTGTGTTGCTCTTTAGTATTTTTGGAAGTCTGGGTATGCTAAGCCGCTCTTTTCTTTGGGGAGGATCAATGTGCTCTATGCAAATTGGGGCCTTTTTCTATCCCACAAAAAACGCGAGCAAGGTGCTTTTGATCTCTGTGAGAAAGGCATCTAGCATGACAATTGGAAGGGATTACGAGTGCTGGGATAGACTGTGAAGGGTAGGTCAGGTAAAACAGGACATTGTCTACAAACAAAGCTAGCCTGTATTTGTTGCTGAATTTCTTAAAGCCAACTATAATGCTCTTGTTTCAGATAATTTGGGCGAGGGACTACATAACTAAAATGTAAACCAATGACGAAACGAGCCACTCCATTTACCACCACTCTTGCCTTTGTGTTATTATAGAGTGCTCGTGCACCCTGGATCCATCCGGTTCCAAGACCCGCCTTCTCCAGAATACGGACCATGAATCGCCACTCCACACGGCCAAATGCTTTTCCTCCGTCAACCGATATCAATGTGGGGTCTACATCCCCTGTTTCAACAGAGGCCATTAGGTCAAGTGTTTTGTGGATGTGGTCCAATCCTGACGTCCCTGCACATACCCTACCTGGTCGCTATGATTTAAAAGTGGAAGCACTTTATTCAGCCTGCTGGCCAGGATGCTGCATAAATGTTGGCATCCACATTTAGGGGTGAGATGGGCCTATACGAGCCACAGTCTAATTTATCATTTCCTTCTTTTGGGATCACAATAATCCTGGCTTCAGTGAAGGAGGGGGAGCCTGTCCCATGGTCATCACATCATTGAACAAGAGGTATAGGAATGGGGAGAGGGTGTTCGTTAGTTGTTTGTAGTATTTTTGGGTGAAGCCGTCTTGGCCTGGTGCCGAGCCTGCTTTAAGGTTTGAGATGGCACAATGGATTTCCTCTGTTGTTATGGGGGCATAGAGCTCGGCACAGTCTAGGGGTTTTATAGGAGTGAAGGTCATTTTAGGAACAAATTCTGCCATGCCTTCGGAAGAGGAGTTGCAACTAGAGGTATAAAGTTGTTCATAGTATTGGGCAAAACAGGCTGTTATTTCAGTTGGGTAAGCTAGGGAAGCTCCGGAAAGGGATTTTATCTTGTTTACAGCCCTTTCTGCTCTTTTTGTTCTGAGCCTGGTGGCTAGTAGTGTGTGAGCCTTGTCCCCCTTCTCATAGTATCTCTGCTTGACAAACCTAAAGTGGGTTAGCGCTTTCCCTTGCCAGATGCCTTTGAGTTCAAGCCTGAGTTCCCTTGCTTCCGTCAAGAGATCTGCAGCCTTTCCTTTATCTTGTTCTAGGGACAATTCTTTTTTGTGTATTCATTTCTTTAGTTGGACCCCACTGAGATGCCGTGTTCTCTTGACTGATGCCCCCTGGGCCATTATAAGGCCTCTTATGGTGGCCTTTGTCACCTCCCATACGGTGCTTCGGGGGATATCGCCCGTATTGTTTCTTTAAAAAATCTCCCTTATCTCTGTGTCCAGGGATTCCCTAAAGAGCCCGTCTCTGAAGAGCGTGTTGTTGCATGTCCAACGTTTGTCTACCAACTTGTTGGCGCCCAGATCTAGACCCACTGTGACCATGTCGTGGTCATACCAATCTATTGGTTCTATAGTGGTGTTCCCCAAACAGTGCCCTAATCACCCCTCCACGGAAATGTGTTCTATTTGGTTAAAAATTATGTGCGGGGGACAGTAAAATGAGTATGATTTCTGTCAGGGGTATTGGATTCTCCTGGTGTCTATCAATAAGTGTTCCTGTATTAAGTCCCGGAATGAGCCTGTGTCTCGGGGAGGGGCTGCTCCTTCGCTAAAAGATTTCAAATCTAATGTTGGGTCTATAACTAAGTTAAAGTCTCCTCCGCAGATCAAAGAGATTGACCTTTTGTTGTCTAGCCGTGTGAGGAGGTCTTTGCAGAAAGCTAGTTGCTGGGCATTGGGGGCATACGCCAATCACAATGTGATGTCCTTCGCTTTAATGATCCCATGCATAATTAGGTAACTCCCGTTTGGGTCTCTGTGAGTGTGGGTAATGCTTAGCTTGAGGGAGTTGCAGTACATGATGCCAACTACTCCTTTCTTTTCTGGTCTCGAGGCCCACAGTGCACCCCCACCCGCTTGCTACACAGTGGGAACTCCTCTTTGTTTCTTGAATGAACAGCAGGTCCAACTTGGATTGCTGGAACAATCGCGTCAGCATGGACCTTTTCTGTGGCAAGTTGAAACCCTTGACGTTCAATGACCCCACAAGTATGGTGCCAGCTGCCATCAAGGTTCTGTGGTGTGTGCATTACGTGTCTCATGCTTAGTCAGATGTGTGGACTCTCCACCCTCCTCTGAGTGTTCCCATGTTGTTCATACACCTCTATTATTGAGCCGGTTGTGTTTGGGTGTGCTAAGTCTGATCCCTGTGCCTGCCTGTGAACAGATCCCTGTTAGTGTGTTACTTCCTCAAGCGGGTATTTCCCTCCCACATCATTATTTTTGCCTTATTTTTTACAACTTTAAAACTTTTCAACTAATCAAATGTTGGCCTGCTCCTTCACTCCTCCAAATGCTGCCAAGCCTGTCAGATGTGCGTACGAGAGCCCAGAGAGAAGTGTCCTTGAGCTGGGGCGGCTCTCAGTTGCTTTCCCGTGCAAGGTGATCAACTGGACTAATCTCTTCATCCTCAAGGACAGCACTGTCCCTCCTGGATTCTGTGTTTCCAAGTGGTTTCATCAAAAATGTTTGGTCCACTCTAAGAGGGGTCCAGCCTTTTAAATATCTTTGTGCCTTTCGCTTGTCCTCGTCTCGGGTAAGGTCCTCGTGGTATCCGTGCTGGCTCTGACCAGGATGGCACTTCCTCTCCTTCCTCTTCTGCGCTTCCCCTTGCTTTTAGTCCCTTCAGGACCTGTGCTCCTTCCTCCCCCGAGACCACTCTATATTCTTATATTATTATTAGCATAGCTGAATGTGAGTGCAAAAGGGTAGGCCCATCTGTGCTGTGTGTCCTGTTCATGCAGCCATGCGGTCAGGGGATGACAGGCTCGTCTTTGGGCGAGAGTGGCGGCGGAGGGTCCTGGTATATCTTGACCCTGGAGTTCTCAAATTCTATGATGTCTTGTTCCCTTGCCAGCCTCACAATTTCTGCTTTCTGCCTGTAATAGTGGCACTTTGCTAGTATCGATCTTGGGCCTCCTGGTGGCCCACCTGCCTGATGAACTCTATCAAATTCGAGCACATGGGTTGGAGGGATTGAGAAAGAGGGAGTTCACCAATGCTTTCGCCCTCCTTTCCAGACTCGCTGGGTCTCGTTTGGGGCCTCGACCAGACCTTGTATGCAAATGTTCGTCCTCTATTCTCGCCTCCAGATCGAACTTCTTTTGCTCTGGATCTTGCAGTCGGCCTTCCATTTTCATTTCCATAATGTCTGTGGACTGCTGGTAGTTCTCCAGTGCCTCTACCTTGTCTTCTATTTTATGTACTCTTTCCTGGAGAGAGTTGACCGTGGTGATCATATTGTTTCTGAGGCAACGGATTTCGTCCAGGAGGAGGCGGACATCTGCTTTTGTGGAAGCTTTGTGATCCCCTCCTGGGATCAGTGAGGCTTCCTGGGGTTGAGAGGTGGCCATGGCACTGGTCTCCCTTTGGTACTTTTGTAGCTTCAAGGCTAAGGCAGGATCCAGCTCTCTCTGCATGTGCGTCCTGTTTCGCTTATGTTCGCCTGGAGGGCTGGGTCACGTGCGTTGTGTTAGCTGACTTTGCTTTCAGCGCCCTTCAAGGTACCCATTCCCTTCTCTTTCAGGTCCTTGTTGGTGTAATTGTACCTGGGATGGTGTGGTCAGAGTCGCCACCGAGGGGAGCGACACGATGCCCAGACCGCAAGCACATCAATTGTTCACACGTTATTACAGGTGTTGCATTTGTATGGGGCACGTGGGAAGCTGGCAGGTCTTCTTCGTGCTTCTTTTGGTGGCAGGGTTTGAGGGGGAAGCCATGGCTTTTTTGTCCTGAGCTGTGACCTTTGTGATGATGGTGCAGGGTTTAAGGCTCCCCCTGAAGGAGTTGCTTATGGGATATTCTGCAGTGTCTCTTGTGTCCCACCACAGGGATTGTTGCAATGGTGCCTCACTCTCAGACACGTCTCTCTCCCTGTTGTGGCTGCACCATGCTGTATGCTCCTACACACGTGGGATTAACTCTGTGGATGTAGGGGGGTGAGGAGCACCCTTCCACATCGGGCCCGTTCGGTCAGTTGGGCACCATGGGGTTGTCTGAGTTTTTAGGGATATTGCTGCACCTCAGGCCCTCAACTCTTTAATGTGGTCACTGCCCTTTTGCTGTTCGAGTTCGTAAATGGTGATCCCGCCCCTATTGCCACTATTATTTCTTGCCTGTTGGTGCCCCCAGTGGGGCCTCACTGAGCAATGCCTTTTGCCTTCATATGCCTTACCCCTGGCTGCAGGTGCACGGCGAAGTCTGTGCTAATTGGTGGCCTGGGCGCTCAAACACGTGTGCGTCTCATGCACTGCTCAGGATGGCCTGTTGGATGAGCCTTGTTGAGGGTCTGTATGTGGCTGGCGTCTAGTGGGTGGACGCCGGCGAGATAAAAGAAAAACAAAATAGTCAGGGCGGGGAGCTGAGGGGAGAAGTCATCCGTTCCTTATGTTTCCCGGAGCCCCACTGGGCTTGGCCCTGACCACTTTCCTCTGTGGTGGTCCACTCCTGGCGTAGGGGTTTGGGGGGGCATGGGGAACCACAGTAATCGTGGGAGCAGTTTGAGTCAGCCCCCCCCCGATCCGCTCCTTATCAGTATGCCTCATGAAGGGGGAGCAGTGTCTATCTCCCATTGTTGTGCAGGCGGTCACTGGGGCCGTGCCGCAGGGTCTTGCTGTGCGGCTTCTCTGTCGCTCTGGCCAACGACAGGGGTGTCTCTCAGGATGGTAATTCGGGTGCTTTATTGCAGACAGGTTCGCTCTGCTTTGGGGTGGGGTGCGTCATGCTGCTCACAGCCTGGCCCACGCGATGATATTTGATTCTCTCCACTGCGCAGTGTGTGCGGGTAGCCACGTATGCCATGGGGCGGACAAGCATCCTCACCATGTGGTCTGGCCCGGTCTTCAGGAGCACGGGGGCCGAGGCCTGAATCAATGGGAATTTTGCCCCGATTTTTCCCAGGATTGGCCTGGATGGTGGCTGGCTTCTTCCTACTGCTTTCCTGCGAGACGGGTCTGCTTGTCGGCTGGGCAAGTCAGTGATGGACCACTGGTACTCACAGGTTCTGACGGAGGTGAGCGTGCAGGCTTCTATCTTGGCTGTGCCCCCTGGTGGTCTCCGCCAACTCAATTTTTAATTCACGTAATCGCCTGCCCAACTCTCTCCCTGTTCACTAACCTTGTTAACAGTCGGCCATGTCTCTCCCCCTCAACATGCATTTTCACCACATAATCCAAGCTCCCAAGACTCTCCAGCATGGCAAATAATTCAATTCAAATCCGATCTCAGCTCCTCCTAAAAACAAAGAGGTGCATGCTATGACAATATCCTATCCAAATATCCTACTGGGCCCAACTGGTCCACATGCTCCTCCCCATTGAAATAAAGTCTAATCTAGAATGATATCCATGCACCCAGGAATAATAAGAGTAACCCACCTTGGACCCACAATTCTTGCACCACTATCAGGAATGCCTTTGCTGCAGTTCCCAGTGTGCGACCACTAACCCTAGAAGTGCCCAACTGTCCATCCAATATGCAGTTAAAATCCCCCACCCATAATATGCATCTATAGCAATATTTTGCAATTACTTCTGCCATCTTATCAAAAAAATGCATGATCCACATTCGGTGTATATGTCCCCAATATCAACGTATACGTACCCAGTGACTTACCTGTCATGCCTATGTATCATTCCCCCTGATCCTCCAGTACCGAACTCTGCTTAAACAATGTAGTATCCTTTACTCAAATTGGCACCCCATTCGCGTATGTTGAAAACCCGATCCATGACCCACTCCTTCCAGCGCCTAGTCAAAATCTGCACCTCTCCCTTTTGTAAGTGTGTTTCCTGGTGAATGCCAATTGTGACATGCCTAATCAAGTAAGAAGGTATTTTGTTCCTCTTAAACACCCCATTCATTCCACAGACATTCCAACTTATGATTTTCAGGTATCTACCCATTACCCTAGGCCGCCCACAGAGAACCCGCAACCACAACCCATTACAACATGCGCATACCCTTTACACTGTATCGCAACCCCAGCGTGCTCTTCCATCCAATCCCCCTCACCCCAACACTCATTCCCACTCCCTAAACAACATAAACCGGTGAACATAAACCTGAAAACCAACACAAACACAACTACTACTCACACCCCGTCCTGTCCTATAACAGCAATGAAGCAGACCAAATGGAGACCACAACCGCGTAGAAGAGTCTCCTAACCGAGCTGATCATCACCTAAAAATCTCCAACCCCATCATTCTCAGAGACATTGCCACTTCCTATTCACTGTCTTGCCGATCCTTGAACCAACATCTGAGAACCACATAAATGGCTTCCATATTCCTACACATCAAATGTCCACTAAGCCACATGACAAACATAATTGACATGTGCAGGAGTCCCCACTAGCCCCTTTGTTCACCACTCCATCTTCCAAAGTCAACGTGTCATCTTTGGTTACCCGCACTCTGCTCCAGTCAGCGGAGCTCTCCCCACCAAACGTCCCCGGAGTGCTCCATTCCCTACTACTGTGAGCAGTAGCCCACACCCTATCACTTCATGCCTTCTTCAATGGGCCATTGTCCAGCCAGTCCCATACATGCTTAGCCAATTCAAAGAAATGTGCCTTGCTATCCGAGATCACCTTCAGTTTTGCTGGGAAGAACATCATGTATTTACAAACCAAGTCCTGCCGTCTCCCCCATACTTGAACAAAGTACTTACGTTGCCTCATTACTGAAGCAATAGTGCAACAGAGGTTCAAATCCCGGATCCACACTCAGAAACCGAACTAAGGTCTGGTATTAGGAGTATTATAAAAAAAAACAATTAAATAAATTAAAATAAACCCCTACCCTAGAAGTGTCCAGCTGTCCATCCAATACGCAGTTAAAATCCAGACCTACAGTATCCATCTATCCTGACATTTTGTAATGACTCCTGCCATTTTATCAAAAAACACTGCATGATCCAGATTTGGTGCCTATGTCCCCAATATCACCGCATCCCTGCCCAGAAACGTACCCTTCACGTCTATGTGTTGCACTTCCTCATCCTCCAGTATCAAATTCAGCTCAAACGTGGTATATTCAGGGCTAAAGTCGAGGGTACACGCGGGGGACGGAGTCCACCCACCTTTTTCAGAGGGTGGACTCAGTCCCCCCAAGCTAAAATAAGAAAAATTGAAAGTCTTCCTTAAATTTATGAATTTGCAGGCTGGACACCACTGCACTATACAACCTCATGAAAGACAAACAACTAACGGTGACATTTCCTATTCCGGGGGAAAACATTTGTATTAGTTTTTAGAGTTTAAAACATGCACTCCTTTTAACGTTTTAAAAAACACTATTAGAAGAAAATATCCTCTCTTGGTTTTCTGTGTGTGTTGATTTTATGAAAGGCAAATGCTATCAGTTCTGCGCAATTTGGGTGGTTATGCAAAGCCAAATTAATGAAACGTGCATATTTCACCTTGATATGCTAATTTCTGGTGACGTCAGATCACATTGCGTTTGTTGATGAGTCCCCCCACTTTTATTTTTAGGACTTGACCCCTGGGTATAGTTCACCCAAATTAGCACCCACCTGGCGTATGTCAAAAACCCCTATCCATACCCACCCCTTGCAGCGCCTAGTCAAACTCTGCCCCTCTCCCTTTTGTAAGAGCATTTCCTGGAGAATGCCAATCGTGGCGTCATGCTTAATCAAGCAAGAATGTATTTTGCTCCTCTTAACCGACCCGTTCATTCCACAGGCATTCCAATTTATGATTTACAGGTCTCCCATTATTACTATTGGTCGCCCACAGAAAAACACCAACCCCAACCAATTTCAACATCTGCCTCGCCTTTACACTCTATCACAACCCTAAAAGGCCCTCCCATCCTATTCCCCCACTCCAACACCCTTCCCAAACTCAAATCAAAAGCACATACACCTGACCCCCTAAACAACAAAGACTTGTGAACATAAACTTGAAATCCAAGACAAGCATGCCCACTAGTCCGGCTTATCCTGTCCTATAAAAGGGCCATGCACAACAGCAATGTCTAGCACAGTCTCCTCACAGAGCTGATCATCTCCTCATACCCTCCAGCCCCCTCATTCTCAGCAACATAGCCCCTTCCTCGTCACTGTCTTGCCCGATCCTTGAACCAACATCTGAGAACCACATACATTATTACCACACTCCTTTACATTAAATGTCCGCTAAGCCCCACGACAAACATAATTGACATGCTCAGTAGCCCCCACTACCACTGTTGTCACCACTCCTTCTTCCAAAGTCAACCTGCCAACTTTGGGCACTTGGACTCTGCTCCAGTCAGCACAGCTCTCCCGGCCAGATGTCCTTGAGCACTCCATCCCCTTCCACTGTGAGAGGTAGCCCTCACCCTATCACTTCATGCCTTCCTCAATGGGCCATTGTCCAGCCAGTCCCACACATCCTTAGCCGATTCAAAGAAATGTGCCTTGCCATCCGAGATCACCTTCAGTTTCACTGGGAAGAACATTGTGTATTTTCAACCCAAGTCCCGCAGTCTCCCCCGTACTGCAACAAAGGACTTACATTGCCCCAGTACTTCCAGAGTGAAGTCTGGAAAGATGGTCTTTAGGCTCCCCCACCTAATAAGGTCTACATCGCTGAACCTCCTGCAGGATAGCATCCCTATCTGTGAAATTTAGAAATGTTGCCTCACTTGGCCTATGTAGAGTGGAAGTAGGTGGTGTCCTGCCAGGCACCCTATGTGCTCTCTCCACTGCGAGCAGTTTAGATAGCCCCTTCACTCTGCACATGTCCATGAACAAATGTTCCAAGTATAACTCCATGCTGTGGCCTTCGCTGCCTTCAAGTAACCACACGATTCTAACATTTGATCTGCGGGAGCGCCCTTAAGCATTCTTAGCTCTATCCGCCAATACTCTCATGGCAGAGTTAAGAGCCAAAATTCTGGAGTTCAATAGCTGCACCGTATAATCCAGTGTGCCCAACCTCTGCTCCACCGCAGTGACCCGCTCACTCACCTTCCTGAGGTCTGCCCTGACCAATGACACATCCACTCCTACTTCCTGGATCTTGCCTTCCAAAGCTAGTCTAGATTCCTTAATAAATGCTATTAGGCCGTATAACGTGACCTGTGCCACCGGGGGTTCCAGCTGAACATTCGTACCAACTTCCACTGTTTGCCATGTTTGCCATTAACACCAATAAATTGATCCATTCTTTGTTGATTGCCTTTCACCATTTTGTTGGTCCAGTGAGCATACAACTAGGAAAAGCCAAGCAACCCCTTGTGCCTATCGCCCAACCTGATCAGACCTTCCACTGCTCCCACACCGTGTCTGGTGACCCCTCATTCTGAGGTCCGTGTGAACAATCCTGAATTTAGGAGAGAGCCTCATGCACGACTCCTGCCAGTCTCATCAACACTGTCCCAAAAGAATCGATCCTCAGAGACACTTAAGTCTGTATCCAAGCTCGCCTTCCAAAGCGCTCCCTCTCCCCAATGGACCGATACCTTGCAGAGTCACCGGCTCGCCATCCACTCCAAGCACGTTCTGCTCCCAGCCACAGGCCTCCAGAGATGTGCACTTACACCTTTGTGCATACCGTTGTCCTCCCATCGCCCCCCTTGCCCTTCACATTAGTCACCAATGCAGCCTGTGGCATCCTCTGAGCTCAGAGCTGTTACCACAAAATGGCGCTGACTCTCTCCAGACGGTCGAAACTTCCACAGCTTCGCCGCGAAGCATCAGGGGAATCAAAGTGAGGGAGAAGTAAACACCTACTCCCCCTCACAATCCGATCAAGGTTCAGACAATGGTGACGAAAAAAGTCAGGATAATGTCGGATATTTCGGGGCTTTCTGAAAGAGCTCTGCGAGTTTACATCCGCTCTGAGTGGTTCCTGACCAGGCCCTCATTCTAAGTGTGTGGGCCATCCCCAATTCCTTCCTAATGCAGTGGTGCAGTTCTTTCTCACAATAGCCAGGCACCACAACTTAGTGCATTGCTAACTGTAGGTTCACTGTGTCTGATACTGATACCTGTGATTTTGATGAAAAATGTAATAATGAAAACATGTTTAACTAAATGAAAATCCCGCAAACATACTGATTTCTTTTTTCTTTTAATTGGGGGCCCCCCTTCCCAACCCTCTGTTTCCCTAGGTTTAGAACCTCAACCTAAACCCCTCCCCATCCATTTTAATATTTTACCCCACACCCTTACATATGTTTAATAAAACATTCTTCTCTGTTTTTCCATATTTTGGGTTCGTTAAAAATGTTTTTCGCTATTCTCTGTTCGTTAATATTACTGGGTATCGTCTGATACAAGCTGTAATGTTCATCAAATTCTGGTTGTGCTGTCCCACTGTAGTGCCACACAATTGTGTGTACCAGTAGATTAGCTTAGATATCATTTTGTTTCTCCTTCTAGTGAAGAGAACAGAGTAACAATAGTAAATCAAAGCTGATACTTGAGAAGGCTCTGGATGTTTAACAACCATTTCAGCTATAGTTGTACATTAGTTGTGGACAGAGTTCTATATCTAAGTTGATGTCCGGGTGTTAAAGTGGGTACTTCCGTTTCTGCATTCATAGCTTGGAGGTCTTCCTCATCACTTATCCAATTTAGAATATCTTTACACAAATAAGGAATTACTCCAACCAGCCATTCGGCAGATTGTAGATTAAACCCTAACCCACCCCATACTCCCAAGCTCCATATAAATCACAAGTCACTCCAAGCGAGTGTACAATAAAACACTTATTTAACCACGCAATGCCCTTATGTCCAGAGAGGTTAAGTTGTTAGTCAGAATATATATATCTCTAATATTGTCTTTACTTTTGATCAGGCACAGCTAAAGCCACGCTATCACAGGTCAGTGCAAGCAAACAAATCACAGTACTCATATGCATTATTCTGCAGGGGCTAACACCTTCTTGCAGTGACTTACATGTTAGGGGCACCTGCACCTACAAAGCTGATGAGAATTGAGGAGAACCAGGAATTACAGTTTTATGAGGAAGCTGTCAGGGGGTTGCAGTGAATCACCTGGCGGGGCTGGTTCTCCTGCAAGGCTGCCTGGATCTGATCGTGAAGGAAACTGACCGCAGAGATTATGGTCTTCACATACTTAGGTAAACAGTCACCAGACAGCTCCAAATGCTCAGGCACATTTTCCACAGGAGGAGATAAAGGTGATCGCATAGGCCATCCGTAGAGGATCTCATAGGGATTTAGCCTTAATTTAAAATTTGTATTCATACTAAATAGAACCAATGGGAGGGAGTCTGGTGACTTCAGTCCCTTCTCCTAACATAACGTAGCTATTTCATTCTTCAAAACCCCATTGCATCTCTCTACCACTCATGCTGAATGTGGATGGTGGGAGCTGTACAGGTTATGTGTCTTTTGATATTGATATTGATATTTTATTTCTATCGCGCTCGTACACAAGTGATTCAGAGCGCAACAAGGCAAGGGAGGGGAACAGGGGAGAACAAAAACAACAATCTTACTAGGCCCAGTGACATTGAGAACATGCAAGTGCATGGGAGAGGGAGAGGGAAAAAGTGTATGCAAGGGGGGGAGAAGTGGAAAGTGCGGAGCAAAGGAGAAACAGATAAATAATAAATAAATAAATAAATAATACAGGCAACAAACAGTGGTAGTGCAGCCAGCAAGTGGCAAGTGCTGGGTTAAAGGCAGCAGATAGGGTATGTCTGATAATTGGAGGAAGAAAAGGGGGACCTATATGGATACTGATACAGACCCCAGTGCAAGGGGTGGCCCAGAGGCAGTGCTAGGGTGGGAGGGTGAGCATGTACCTGGGCCGTGGAAGACAGAGGGTAGGCCACGTGCACAGTGGCGAGAGAGAACAGACCAGCAGGGTAGAGGGGTTGGCAAAGGCAGAAGCAAAGAGGAAGGTCTTGAGGTTCTTCCAGAACCGGAGATGGTTCTCCTTAAGTTTCAGAGAGGCAGGGCCCCAGTTGAAGACAGCAATCTACCCGCAGCTCCTTTCTTTGAAAATGACTGATCCTGAGGGAGTTAGAGGTAGAGGTGTGAAGTGCTTGAGAGGGGAGTTATTTGCAGAGAGATTGATTGCTGCAGATATTTTGGACCCAGGCCCCAGAAAACCTTGTGGACAATGCAGAGGGTTTTTAATGTAATCCTTGCATCCATTGGGAGCCAATGGAGAGATTTCAGAGCTGGAGAGATAAGATCCCAGGGCTTGAGGCCAAGGACAAGTCTTGCAGTCCTGTTCTGGATTAGTTGCCGAGGGCAGAGAGTAGAGGCAGGTAGATTTTGAAAGATGTTGTTACAATAGTACAACCTAGAGAGAACCAGAGCTTGGGAGACAGTAAGCTTCTGGGGGAAGGAGTTGAAAGGGAGAGTACCTCTGAGGAGGTGCAGTTTGAAGTTTGACTTTTTAGAGACATCAGAGATGTGGGCGGAGAAGGAAAGTGTGCATTCAAAATGACCCTGAGGTTCTTAGCCTCACAGGTGGGGGTAGGAGGAGGGCCAATGGAGGCGGGGCAGAGAGTGATGGGAAAGGAGGTTGAAGGTGTGCTGATGAGGAGGATCTCTGTCTTGCTGGCATTCAGACAAAGATCCTTGGCTGCACACCAATCTTGAGTGGCAGTTAGGCAATCAGAGATGAGAGAAGGAGAGGCGGTGGCCGAGGGCAGCTGAAAATGAGTTGAGTGTCGTCAGCATAGCACTGGAAATTGGAGCAGAAAATGGCAATGCAGTCGGCAAGAGTTGCCAAGTATTGGTTGAAAAGCCAGGGCGAGCGGTTAGACCCCTGGGGAACACCAAAGGTAGAGAGGGAGATAGAGGATAGGAAGAGCCCAAGTTGGACCTGGGAGGGGCAATCAGAGAGGAAAGAGGTCAGCCAGGTCAGAGTCTGATCAGTGATACCCAGGTTATCACGGAGATGGTTCAGCAGGATGGTATTGTCGACCCTGTCAAATGCAGAAGCGAGATCGAGAAGGATGAGGACAGAGGGAATGTTAGAGTCAAGGTTAGCGAGCAGATCTTCACGGATGCTCACGAGAGCAGTTTCGGTGCTTCTGGCAGCTCTGAAGCCAGACTGGTGGTCGTGGAGACAGCCATCATAATCAGTATGAAGGTTAAGATGATAGATGGCCAGCTTTTCAAGGGGTTTGCCCAGAAAAACAGTAATGGAAATTGGACGATTGTTAGCCAGACAAGAAGGATCAGCTGTGGGTTTCTTGAGAAGAGGATGCACAAGGGAGTGCTTCAGAGGGGAGGGGAAGGAACCTGAGGTAAATAGAGGTTGCCAAAATGAGCAAGGGCCTGAGCAACGGTATCAATGTGGTCCTTGGTGGTCCTTGGTGGTTTTAGAGGAACAGGGATGAACCTGTTTGGAAAATAATACTTGATAATACGATTCACAAAATAAGTGCCTTGACCACTATTAATGCACACAAGTATCCCACTCCTATGGACAAACTTTTGTATCAAAATGTTTGCTACCATTCACGCACCTGCCTTTCTGCAAGCATGAGCATCTAACCAGCCAGAAATGTGTCTTTGATAATAAGGAGGTACTGCCTCAGGTTGCACTGTGGTAGCTGCATAAATTCAATCTGCAGCACCATGGATGGCCCATATGGGGGTGGGTGTGTCCCTTGACTAACTGGAACAGTTTTACCAATGTTATTCTTAAAGCAAATAACACATTACTGACAATATTATTAAGCCATAGTTGTAAAACCAGGTGCAAACCCTCAGTGAATCATCCCATCTCAACCCACATGTGATGCACTCTAACAAGGTGAGACACCATTATTTTGGGAGACTCTAGCCAACACTGTTCACCTCACCACAGCGCGTCCTCATGCAACCTGCAGCCCTTCTTAATCCAATTGTCCTTCTCACTTAGTGTGGCATTCACTTGTATGAGGGCCAGGTCCACTGGTGTTTTATATTATGCTGGTTCGGGATCAGTTTTAATAGGCAGGACATATGCATCTGCTACCTACAAGGTGGCTACTGTTTTCACTGTTTTGTCAGTGAAATCATTGCCACAAGTAAATGGGTCATCAAAGATTTGATAGGCAGTACTTTTTATTATCGCTATCTGTTTAGTCATGGCATCCAATAGAGCCTTTACATATTGGCTATTGTTTATGGGCTTTCCGGTTGAGGCAAGACACCTCTCTGTTTCCAGAGCTAGCCAAAGTTGTGGGCCACATCAAAGGCACAACATGAATCTGTAAAAATATCAACTGATTGCAGAGCAGCAAACTGACAGGCCCTATAAGGGCCATCAGTTCAGCTACCCGAGCATAGGTCACCTGAGGCAATGTCTCACTTTCCAGCACCTCTCCAAGGGCACCAACAGCATACCCTGCCACCAATTTCACATTTTGATTCCTAAAACAAGAACCATTCATGAAATATTCAAAATCTGGCTCTGCCAGGGGAACACTAGAAAGGTCAGATCTAGGCCTGACTAAACAGTCAGTGACTGACACACAACCATGAGGGGTAGTATTGTCCAGCTTTCCTTCTTGTGGGATAGGGAGCAGAAAAGCTGGGTTCAATTTCATGTGTGTCTGTTAACTCTGCTTTTGTGATAGTAAACAAGCAAGAGCACTCTACTGGGAGCTTTTGCTTGTTGCTGCCAGAGAGCAGAGGGGTGAGTCAAGATATCGTAATGCACATACCAGCGCTGGTGTTGGGCATTTATTATTTAAGTGCAATCATGTTTTCCTGTGTTCTCTTCAGTGCGTTTCTAGTTTCTGTTTATAATTGGATATTGTAGAGAGAGCCCCTTCTATTTTCAGCTATGAATGTGGTTTCAGGGTTCAGAAGTGAACACATATATTTTACCATGCATTTTTCAAAAACCCGAATGACCAGAAATTATAGTTTTTTCTTGAAACATAATAAAATGCAAATAGTTTTAACATTTAGTAGCACAGACCCTTGCTTGTGTGTCTCGAGGCGTGGCAGACTCACCTTTCAGATGCACCCTTTTGGCCCAGCTCTGCACAGAGAATGTTTGTGATGGACCTGGGCTGGCAAGCCTAAGGCTGGTGCATCAATAAAATTAGTTTTTATCTTTACAAAGTCACCTCCGCTTCCAACATCCACTTTAAGAGCTCTATGACATTGAAGCTTGTGTAAGCCTGCTGTTGCTTCACTATTTCTGCATACCCTGAAATCCACTGTCACCTAGGAATGCTTTAATTTGGGTGATTGTCTGAGGTTCAGGAATTCTGTGAGTGGCCTCTTTGTGCAGGAGGATATCAGGCAATATTCTTCCATAAACATGTTCCAAGTAGTGGGCCCTACGGGTGCACAACTGGAGCTTTGTCTAATGATATTAATAGCACTTGAGTCTCTATCTTTAAGGCCTCATAGGAGGGTGAGGCGATCAACAAATCATCAATATATTGTATCAACACTGATTTTCCAGGTAACCTGTCTTTCTTGAGTGGCTGTTTAAAGAGGGTCGTGGACTCTGTATACCACTGGGGCAAAAGGGTCCCTTTGTACTGACCTCCTCTGTGCGAAAACGCTAAAAGGATCTGACTATGTTTGTATATGGACATTAGGAAGAAAGTTGAGCATAAGTGAACTACAGTGAAATTTATAACTTCTGGTAGAATACATGACAGTATGGTATTCGGATTTGGCACCAATGGAAATTAGGGTATTACTACTGTATCGCATCTCTTAGGTCCAGTACGAAACTATATGCTGCTTGTCCGGGCTTTTTCACTGGCAAGCCCAAGGAATTACACAGACTACTATTGGGAACAATAATCCCCTGACTAAGAGTGATTCGATAACTGACATGATGCCTTCTTCAGCCTCAGGTTTCAATGAGTATTGGGAAATGTGGGGCAGTTTTTTAAAGGGGCAGATCTTTTCATGTACCAGCTAAGCTGTGTGTATATATCCTACTTCACCGTCATGGTTGAACCACAAAGAGCTAGATATGGAGTCCATCAAGGTCCTCCTCAGGCTGTTCCCACTGTTCCTCTCTAAGGGTTGCCATGAGTGCCTCAGTTTGGCACACTCAAGAAGTCTCTATTGGGAGTGCACTAAGTGGGGCACCTTAACTTACATAGCAAATCTTTCTCCATTAAATTCACAGGTGCAATTGGGCTCAAGAGGAATGCATGTTGGTGTGGTATAGGCCCTAAGGTAACAACAATAAGAGACTCAGTAACTGGATGGATAATTGCCTACTACCATGACTGTTTCCACAGATAATGGAATATGGGGAAAAACTTCCATTCGCAGTGCAGATCTTTTAGCTCCAGAGTCTACTAGGTAAGCTCCAGGTTTCCCTTTCACCTGCCATTGGACGTACAGATCCTCCTGATCCAGTGGGAACAAATGAGCTTCCAGTGCCCCTTCTCCCTTTGCTTGTCCGAAGACACTTGAGTCTGCTCTTATTCGGATATGAGAACTGAGGCAGATTTCCAACATATGGATTGATCCTCCGTGATCCTCCGTGCTGTGGTATCTGGACACTTGCACTTCTTTTGGGGCTTGTTGAATTTGCCACCCTTCTTGTCTTTGTTAGTCTTGCATCGCCCATGCCCGCTGTTGGTCAGGCATTCGCCATGACCACTGTTGAAAAGATCCTCTTGTGTACTATCTCTGTTGGCCAAGGTTGAACCTGCTGGCCCATTTTACCCCCTCTTTGGTCTGACTCTCCTTTTCTGCACTATTTGGGGTATTATGTACTGGTCCGTGCATCCGTCCTGCACCGGCCCCTACAAACCCTGCATTTGTAGCCTGCTTTCTTGGCATCCTCAGGGTGAATTTTCACCTTCCAAGATGACACACAATATTGCTGCACACATACTTATATCCCATGATGCATCATGGCTATTTCAGACTGGAATTAAACAGGCGCCTGAATTATAGGCAACCGCTTTCTTGATGCCAATGCCACTGCTATGCATCAGTTTCCCTGGTCACACACATATTAAGTAAGTGTTTGGATATTATTTTGCCCTTAGATTCTCTGTTCGCCATAACGTTAGGTGCGAGCAGTTCCTAGAACAAGTTTAAATATGCAGAGCTTGGAACTTGATATTACTGCAGCGGATGCACTGGCTGGTGGTGCTCAGGGGCGCATTAATGCCGCTATTTGAACACATTAAGCTACTGCTGTTCCAATTAATTGTTCATGAGTGAGGAATGTATTGCCCTTTCACAACCTTGGCAAGTAGTTGTTATGGGCTAGTGGGTACTTGAATTTTTCTATTTAAAACCCTTGCTCAAGTATGGAGTTGAGGGGTGTTTATGGCTGTGCATATAATTATAGGTCTTGTGACTGCAGGTTGAGACATGCTGTTTGCTATTTATATGAGTGTTCGTTTGGCAACACTTGATGGCCACTATAAATGTCTTTTGAACAGGTTTTTGTAAAGAAATTGACCCTGAGGCAGCCAGCCATATACTGTTGTGGTACTGCCGAAACTAGTTGGTCCTTGTTTTCGTCAAACCATAATTAAGCCTGAAAGAGTTACAGGCTACTGTGGGCATTGTATATGGGGATGGTAACCTTGTCACACACTTTGGGGTTTGCAACTCAATTTGTAATAGGGCATACATTGTGATATGCTGAGTAGCATTTGGAATTTGTTTTGACGCATTTTTATCAAATAAGTCATCTGTCTACTTTAATCCTGCTGTGTTTAGCATTTTGCAGTCTGAAATGTGTTCACACCACATTATAACCCAGCTTTTTGGCATTCATTTCAAAGATATGAGCTACACACCTTTCGTTTCATGAGTATCAATTTCCTGTTTTTGTATAACTGTATATCCCCAACCCAGATATCCTTGGGGCTCTCTTCTGGTGATTGGATAGATATGGCTTCTCCGGTCATTATGGGCATTCGTTTTTCCATTGGCCCTCCTGTCTGCAGTAATTGCATATGCAGGAGTTGGGCATCACTGCTGTTGGTGCTTGTTGATTTTGCCACACTGCCTGTCTTTGTTGGTCTCGCATCCCTGATGCCCCCTGTAGGTCAAGCGTTTGCCATGACCACTGTTGAAAAGGTTATCTTGTGTACCCTCCCTCTTGGTCAAGGTTGGACCTGCTGGCCCATCTGACCCCCTCCCCAG
Organism: Ambystoma mexicanum; assembly: GCF_040938575.1. Taxonomy (NCBI): domain Eukaryota; kingdom Metazoa; phylum Chordata; class Amphibia; order Caudata; family Ambystomatidae; genus Ambystoma; species Ambystoma mexicanum. The sequence continues at coordinate 1,157,688,197 of NC_090921.1, read as the reverse complement.
CAATGGTTCCTTGGCCCTACTCTCCTTTTTTGCACTATTTGGGGCTTCTGTACGCATTTGTAGCCTAATTTCCTGGCATCCACGCAATGGTTAGCAACTGCCACTAGCTCCGCCGGCATGTGGTGTGCCAGCTTCTGCACATATTTCTAAGCAGTGCCTAAACTTTAGGTAGAAAACCGCAGATGTACAAATTGGTGTTACTTTCTTGAGCAGTTTCATCCGGTTTGGTAATACCAGAGCATTTAGTAAACACCACTTTTAGCCTTTCTAAATAGTTGTAAGGAGATTTGCCTTCAATCTGTTTACAGCTTGATATTTTAGCCCAATCTGTCTTCATCAGGTACACCTGTGAGACGGCTGTCACTATTCTTTCTCTTGTCTGCACCGGGGCATTCCCCATGCCTGGGTAAAGGGATGGCCAAGCTGCTCATTCAGTTAGTCTCTGTCTCCATCAGGTGGCATGACTATTATCTTGATCTGGTTCTTATATGCCCATGAAGGGTTGTAACATTGTAATACAATCTGCACCTCTTCTGCAAATCGTTGGAGCTTCTCCCTGATGTTCAGAAATTATTTTGCCAATGTCCTAAGGTCCCCTGGTGTCCATTGGGTATGTACAATAACAAGGTTCGTTTGCTGTTGCTCTCCTTCTTTGTGACCGGCCAGCAATTGTCTTAGTAGAGACTGAAAGATTCAGGGATCCCTTTCATACACTGTGCCTCCCCTCACCAGAGACAGTGTATATAAAGGAGGTGCGCCTGCCAGCCCCTGCCCCCCTTAAGCACCTTGAACACCAGCTTCAGGTGCCTCTGAGGTGGAAAGTAGGAGCAGCATCAAGTCTAAAATTGGCAGTTCTTCTTGGGGCGTACCTTGCTGTGGTTGCCCCTGATTAGCGTCCATACGCGGTCTCATGCTAGTAATTAATTATAGTATATCTTCTGCTGTCTCAATATCTCGGTCATCGTGATTGTCATCCCCTTTTTCCTTTTCCATCCTTTGTCCTGAAGTATCTGGGGACAGATGTGGACAGTTTTATCTGTCCTCCTTCGGTGTCAAAGGAACATTTATTGTCCCCTCAATCGATTATTTACCTTCTTCAGTCCCCTGACCTTGCTCTAATTTCTTCTTCCTGTCACTTCCACCAGCCATGTCGAAAAGGCTCCCCACTGAGTCAGTGATATTTTTCCCTTTTTTGCTTCCAACCCCTTCCTAAGAGTGCCAAATGTATCTAAGTTAAAGGTTCCCTCAATAGGGAACTGAGTGTGCTTTTATCTTTGAGTCAAACCATCACATGTAGTACTGCTGAATGGGTGAATATATAATGGTTGGAGACCCCTTTGATTGTCTTTTGCACATCGTTTGTCCCCATTTTCTTTTGTCTCTCACTCTATATTCGCTTGCCTCATTATCCAGGTCCAACTGTTCCATTCACTCTTTGACTCCACTCCTTTTCTGAACAGAGAGGGGAGATGTGTTTTTATAACATACAGAGACAAGGCAGAGTAGTCCTGACAGGAATAAGTGCTTGCTACCGGCACTGATTAATCTTTTCCAATTTATTTGAGCTTAGCATTATTTTCTGTGTTTCTCTCTTGTGCTATAGATGATTTTTCTTATTTTCCCTAGGCTAACCAGTATCCGAGCACTATACATGCTTGGAGGTTCCTTCACAGGGATCCCCCTTTCGAATGCAAAGCATTTAACGAGAACCATATAGTGTAACCAGCCTATCAAATCCCATACACGAATACTTTATCAGATTTATTTCACAGTAGAAAGAAAACATAATTAAAAGAATCACTGCTATAAAACCATGCAAATCCCACAACAAACTTTACATACCCATCCAGAACCCCCATCCCACCCTGGCGCATCCCCATAACACATCCCCACTGAGTCGTCCATTCCGCTATCTACAAAAGGACACTCAGTTTCCTGTGCAGCCCACATGCATGCTCAACAGCCCCGGAATCTTCCTCAGGAACCCCTTAGGAAAGTTTCAATGAGGTCTCCCACCTTCTATCTTGAATCTTGAGCACTTATTGTGGTCTTAGAGGAGGCCAACGGGGCGTGAGTTTAATCTGCACATCTATCTCAGTAAAAGAAGGAGACCACTAGTTAGTTCAAATAGAAATGGATATGTCAGGTCCTGTTTATTTTTTTTGTTGAAAATATTTATTTAAACAGGCAGGATAAAATGATACAAAACTCGATCAATCACGACATATGGTACAAAAGTAATACAGTTGGTTGCTCATCCCTCCCCTCCCCCGGGTCTTAATGTTCCTCTTCCTGTCCCAGCTGAGAGTTATCGTCCCGCAAAGTTCTCCTGGCTAATTGGGGCTTGTACGTCAGGGCTGGATAATTCTGATCAAAGTCTAGGATCGGGCCCCAGACGTTCTGGAAGCGATGTAGGCGGCCTGCCCCGGCAGCCGTCACCTTCTCCGCAATTAAGATGTCCCAGATTTTAGTCCACCAAAAAGGCATTAGTGGTCCTTCTGTGGTTTTCCAAGTGCGAGCTACTACATTTCTGCCTGCCAGTAGGCATTGGGACAGTAGTTTGGCCATAGGGCCAGTTCTAGGGTAGATCCCGGGGACCGGGGCTCCCAGGAGGATGGGTTCGGGCTCCAGGGGAAGTCGTACCTGAGTGATGTCCGCGATTGTTGCTAGGCATTGTTTCCAGAAGGTCTGGGCCCTCGGGCAGGACCACCACATATGGAAGAAAGACCCTACCTGGCCGCATTGCCTCCAACAGTTCGGGTTGAGCGTGGGATTCATATGGTGTAGTCTTAGGGGAGGATAATACCAGCGAAGGAGGATTTTGTAGGCGCCTTCTCTGTTCGTAATGCAAAATGAAGAAGTGTGGGCCCGCGACCAAATGTCAACCCATAGCTGGTCCTCGATTGGGTGGCCTAAATCCGCCTCCCATTGGGCCATGTACCGGGTTTTAGAGGTTAGGAAGTCATTTTGGAGGCGTTTATATAGAGTGGAGATTCTCCCCCTGGTTGGGAGGTCATTTAGGGTCAGTTCAATAGCCGTGCGGGGGCGGGTGGCGGCTTGGCGGGTCTGTGGATGGGAGCACCAGTGGCGCAGCTGAATGTACGTGAATCTGTCCTGTTCCCGAAGTTGGAAGAGTTCCTTACATCTCTCAAAGGTGCAGGGTTGCCCCCCATCGAATAGTTGCCCCAAGGTCTCCAGGCCTCCCGCAATCCAGGATCTGCAGGTCCTGTTTATTAGCTTGCAAGCCAAAACTGACAGTATTCCATCCTAACCTGCCACCCGAGCCAACCCAACCACTCCCTCCAACTCACCTGCACTCATACAATCCATGTGGCCCAGCCCCACATTTGTTACAATACATCCAGTTGAAACCTCTGAACCGAGCCAGGAATGAGACACGGACACAGAGTACTCATGGTTTTTAGTTATAAACTTTAATTCAAATTAAGAAGGGTTTGGAAAATGTCTCACTATTACTCACCTAGCAGGTATTTCCCTACCTCAACCAAAAACTAAGGGGTCTGTCCTTTGTCTATTATGGCCCTCACACTGTAAACTAAATCTAAGGTGCAAAGGATATTGTCTCTGATTCTCAAACAGTTTTCAAATGTTCAAATTCAACATAAAGGCACGATTCAAACCAAACATCTTAAAAACTGACAAGGTTTATCGCTCCAAGGGATGTCTGCCTTCCCCAGCTTCCTTATCACCAATATGCAAAAGTTCAAACAATGAATAAGTAAGTTCCTTGTAACCCAAGTGGGTAACACCCTCCTCGCTGCATGCTCACAGTTTCAGGGAATTGCTCCCTTCCCCAGATTCTTCCTTACATTCAAGACAACTCAAAATACCAAAGGCATGACTCCTCTTGGGGTATCTCTTTCCAATATTTGCAATTTGAGTGTGGGTCCCAGACTCGCAGGTCACCTGGCATACTCCCAGCCAGGTTTTCTCTCCGCCTTGAAAACAACTCACAATCCCAAGGCATGGGTCTTTCTTGAGATTCTTTTCCACTGTAGTTTGTTGCACACTTTTTGACTTTTTGACTTTGCCTAGTGTACTCAACTGCCAGGTCTTGGATGCAGTCTTTCAAACATTTAACTATCCCCTGGTATACTCTCCTGCCAAGAACTCTGTGTCATCTTTCAACCATTTCATGCACAGTCTCTTTCAAATGCTTTACTTTGCCTGTTATACTCTCCTGCAAGGACTTAAATGCAGTTATCTTTCCTTTTGTCCACAAAGTGATGTTTTCCCACTGTTGGCTTATCACCTCTAGTTTCACAAAGTTTGTTTCAACATTCGTACTTGTATTTGTTATGCTTCCTTTTTTCAGGTGTGGGCCCAGCGACCCATTTATGGTATTGGTTTAATGCCACGCTAAACCCTTCACAGTTTTCATTCAGTGCTTCTTTTGTTACTTTAATGGAGCTGCATGCATTCTTAGGCACCCTGGTAACCTGTCTGTCTTCCCTGGACATACCGGGTGCTTTGATTGCTTCTCGCACCTCTTCATTTCTTCTCCGTGCAGCTTGTTGGCTCAGTGTGCGTCCTGTTAGCCACTCTAGTTTTGCTGCATTCGGTTCCACTCTACGTGGCTCCAACAGCCTCTCCAACACAGGTGGCGAGCCCTCTGTCACCTGGTTTCCACTCACGCTGTTGGGGTTTGCTTCAGCTTTGCTTCCCACGGCTTGCGCTCCCGTAGTGTATTGCAGCATTACCCGGCTTCTGCACTTCACCCTCATGCTGTCTGTCAGCTGCTGTGAATATAAACTTCCAGGCAGAATGGCGCAACTTCCAAAGACTAGGCTGCTGAGTTTGCTTATCAGTCTCAGTCATCTTCATTGCAATGTTCCTCTTTCTCGTCTCAGTTGAGGTCATGGTGCCTTTAGTATAATGTTGGGGAAGTTGGCAATGGATCTCACTGGGAAATGTCTCTACTGCTCCCTGCCTCTTTCTCGTCTCAGTTATTAACATATCACTCCATATCACTCCATATTTGATGTTGGGGACTATATGAAGGGTTTGAGGGAGAGGGTTACAATATGCCATTATGTCACAAGGAAGAGAAGGAACATCCCTGAAAAGGTTGGGAGGGTATGTGCCTTATGTAATGATGCCAACCATGTGGTCCTCCCTCATATAGCCACCCCCGGGTCAAGATTGGGTAATGGCTGCCACCCCCTGGCCACATGGGAAGAGGATATCCCAGGGAAAGGAGTGATGACATTGTCAGATTCATCACACTTCCCTTCCCCCTTAGAACAATAGGTTCCTTAGCACATACTCGACTTCCGGTGGCTCACGAGTGTTCACATGTTGATCTCCTTCTGGGTCAAACTATTCTATCTGACTGCTTCTGGCCTCCTTATTCTCAGGTGAGAGGCATTTGTCCACCGTCCCATGACACAGTGCCTCTAAAAAAGAATACCCCATTCTGAGGGACCAGCTCTAATAAGTTCAATCAAAAGAGGGCAGTCAGTTGTCCTTCGCCCAGTTCCCCAAGAGTCCCAAAAATGGATGGTCTTAACACTCTGTGAAGTGCCTGTTCCATTATTGGACTTTCGAGGACAAGCATTGGCTTCAGCCAGTAGATCAGGCAATTCCCCAACAAATGTACGCTAAGATTTAGAGATCAAAATTACAATCTTGGGCGCTTACTTGTAATGGACATCATGCAGGGATATTCAGGGATATCAATCTGTAGTAGATATTCCCATTATCCCACCTTATTCCTTTACCTTTCAATCACATACAATGCAGACCTTGCAAAATTGCAAATGTACAATTTTGTCATTGCCCAAGGGGTCCCGCTGTTGACACTCTTGTTGACAATTCAAAATGTGTAATTTTATTAACAGAACAAACACAATATGATAGATACAAATGAAGAAACCCATGCCTCTACTTCCCACTTACCAAGACACCAGCATTGCATTTACGTACTGCCATCCATCATGCAATGATGATCATAACAGGCCACCTCTATGAATAAACATCATCTGGGTAGTTCACACTTCACAATGTGTGTGACTCACCTAGAACTTCCTCCCAAAATGTGGCCTACTCAACATGCCAAGTTTAAGAACCCGACAGCTGCAGTTTTACTCTTGGGTTGAGCACACCACCATCTATTCTAATCATGTTGAAAGTGGTACAGCATTGCTCATGCATATTTGTATTGTGTATCAGGAAATGTCTAGGGCTTTATAGATGTTTATAGTAAGGATACATATTTTACTCCACTTTTCTTGATCAAGTTTCCCATCCCGTCAGCTGCCCAGCATGCTTTGTTTCGTACAACAGTCCTTATTTACCTGAGGATGTGCAAAAAGTGCAGATATGATTTCAGTGTCAGATGCTGCAGTCACTACAGTGCACATCATCCAACAGGTCTTGGGTCACCACGTAATGTCTGACCATATCACTCTCAACACATTGCGGATCCTATATTTTATTTGGTATTTTTTTATTTTATTGAGCATTTGTTAGGCGCTTTTACAACTGAATAGTGTTTGAAAGCGCCACAAGGATAAATGGGAAGGCAACAGGGGAAAAATAACAATGGAAAACAGTCAAATACAGTCATGGTCCTACTAGGACTTGTGGCATTCAGATGTGCAAGGGCAGTGAGGAGAAGTGAAGGGGATAGGGAAGAGTGGGGGGGGGCAGAAGGGTGGGCAAGTGCTGGTGTAAGACCCAGGAAGGAAATGTTAAGGGGAGTCAAGTAGGAGAACCTCAGGCTAAGTGCTAGTGCAGGTGACTCGCAAGGGTGGGATGCAGAGCAGCCAAGCAAGTGCCCAAGGGCAGTGCAGCAGGGGTTGGAGGGGGTGCTGGTATAGACTGGGAAGAAGGGCTCAGAATCCTGTGAGATTCATGTGGATCAGGCCATCAGTTACAGCGACAGTGGGGTGATTAGCAGGACGCGAAAGAGGGAAAGAGGTAGAGAACAGCAGACTTTTGAGCAGTTTCCGGAACTTGATTCAGTCCGGGTGAAGTCTGAGAGGGGCAGGGAGGCTGTTCCAAAGGGAGGCACCAGCCGAGGAGAGGCCTGCTCCCCAATCTCTCCTTGGAGGAGTGTTTGACAGTCAAGGAGTTGGTGTTAGAGGAGCGTAGGTCCAAGGCTCCAGAAGGCCTTGTGGATGATGCAGGTGGTCTTGAATTTGCAGCCACCAGGAGCCAGTGGAGAGATGTTTGGGCTGGAGAGATACAGTCCCTGGGCTTGAGGCAAAGGATAAGTCTTGCAGCCCTATTCTGGATTAGCTGGAAGGGGACTAGGGATGAAAGAGGGAGACTGAGAAAGAGGCTATTGCAGTAGTCCAGAGCTCTGGAGATATTGAGCTTCTGAGGGAAGGTGAGGAAAGGAAGAATGCCTCTGAGGGGGTGCAGCTGGAAGTGAGCCTTCTTAGTAAGGTCAATGATGTGATGGATTAAGGAGAGAGCAGAATCAAAGAAGACCCCAAGGTTTTTGGCCTCACCGAATGGAGGGGGTAGAGGGCCCAGATAAGGTGGCCAAATTGTAGGAGAAAAAGGGGATGCAGGTGTTCCAATCGGAAGGATCTCCGTCTTACTGACATTAAGGCAGAGATCGTTAGCTGCACACCATGCCTGAATGGCGGATAGACAGTCAGGCATCAGAGAGGAGGAAGAGGAGGTAGAGCCAGGGTGATAAGATAGAGCCCTGGGGTACGCCACAGGTAGAGAGTGAGGTGGTGGAGGAGAAAGGGCCCTGGTAAGTGAGAAAAGAGGTCATCCTATCCAGTGTCCGGTCAGTGATGTCGAGGGTGTCATGGATTCATTTTATGAGGATGGAATGGTTGACCTTGTGAAAGGCAGAAGAGAGATCAACCTGGACCCATTCAATCGTCGTCCCCATTTACAAAAAGGGGAACAGGAAAGATCTGTGCAGCTACCGGCCGATAGCGCTACTAGATGCCCCTGGGAAGATTTTCTCTCGACTGATTCTGAGAGACTTTCAAAAATGGACGTCAGAAGTCCACCTCAATGATCCATTTCAATCAGGTTTTGTGGCAGGTTTAGGCACCACTCCCAATATAATCACTCTTAACATGCTTCTCTCTGATCATGCGGCCCGTAAACAGACCTTATACTTGGCTTTTGTTGACTTTAAGGTTACATTCGATTCAATTGATCGTAGCCTACTCGGTCATAAATTGGTCAATCGGAAATGCCCACCATCTTTGGTATCTTTGATAGTACTCCTTCACTCTAACACCTTTATGCAAGTTCGCCTCAATTTAGGTGGTGACTTGACTGCAAAATTCCAGACGTTCAGAGGGTTGAAGCAGGGGTGTATTTTAGCTTCCTCAATCTTCAATTTTTTCATACACGACTTGGGCCTTAATCTAAGCAAGATTTTAAGTGACCCTCCCAGTTTGGGCTTGCATAGAATTCCTTATCTGTTCTATGCTGATGATTTGATCCTCATTTCAAAAACTCATTCTGGTCTCCAAAAATTATTGAATGGCCTAGAGTTATATGTGGATCTAAATCATCTACAAATCAATACTTCCAAAACTCAAATAATGATTTGCAAAAGTCATTCATGCACCAAAAACAAACCCTTTAGTAAGCGACTACATAATGTCTCTCTAGCACAGGTACCCAGTTACAAATATTTGGGCACTATAGTGGCTGATACGCCCACAACTCTTGAGCTTGATTTAGCAACCACTGGCAAATTACGATCATTAGTCGCCCAAGCAAAGATTCTTATGGGCAAATTTGGCAAGTTCACTGTTAGACATGTATTAACATTCTATCTCCAGAAGGTGCTCCCAGTTTTGACCTATGGATCTGAAGCACTCTCCCCCAGACCCATTGAGTGGTGGGATAATTTGGAATCATCCTTCTGGAAACAGGTTTTGCATTTGCCCGTGTGCACTCCTTTGCCTCTAGTTTGCTTTGAATTGGGATCTCTTTCCATGGCTTCCTTTGTCATCTGGAAGTACTGTGCCTTTTTCGGAAGTGTCTCTTGTCTTTGAACCGTTTAGATATCCTGGGAAAGGTGGCAAGTCATCTACTTAAGCGAAATGAGACATTCTCGAGGAAATGGTGCGTGTTCGGTATGAATGCATTGTCCGACGCATCTGTGGATTTAGACTTGCTCTTATCCAATGAAAATCGAGCCAAAAAGAAAATATATCATCATGATTGGATTACAACCCAAAATAAATGTTTAACTTATAAGGACTTTGATCGCACTTTATTTGGCCACAAGCGACTCAGAGTAATGGCCGATTATTTGGCCAAGTTTCCTTGTTCAAAGACTCGCCAGAAATTTCTTCGTTTTCGTTTAAATCTCTGGCGGACTCTAGATGTTCTGGCCCGAAGGAAGCAAATTGGAGAGGCTGAGAATCGGTGTCGATTTTGTAAAATGTCAACCAAAAAGAAACATTAGAACATTGTTTGGTGCACTGCCCAAATTTGGTTACCATTCGGGTAAAATGTTTTGGGAAGTTTTTCAAAGAGCAAAATGTTGACATACAAAAAACATGTGGCAATGCATTTTCTCATCCGACTCATTGGGTGTTAAGATAGCAACTGTACAGTTTTTGGATGCAATTTTTTGTGACCTACACCTTTAACTTTTTATGATTCTTGATTTCTTTTCTTGTCTTATTATTGCTGAATTTGAATGTTCTGATTTTTGCTTGCCACGTGTCGTATTTGTATTTTTCTTTCACTTTAACTGTGAACAAAAAAAAAAAAGATTTTAATGACTGTAATTCACTGTTCTTGACATTTTGTATATTGAAAGGTTGATTTTATCAACCATAAAATAAAAAAATTAAAAATAAATAAAAAAGAAGAGAGATCAAGGAGAATGAAAACAACTGGAGATTTGGACTCTAGATTTGAAAGCATGGTTTCATGGGTGTCCAGGAGTGCAGTTCGTGTGCCTCTGGATACACAAAATCCAGATTGATGGTCATGAGGGCAACCAACAAGGTCTGTCAGTTTCCAAAAAATCTACCTTTGGGCTAGCCCCATGTGGGCGACCAATTTGTCAAACTGAAAATCTACCTCAGGGGGTGTGGCCACTATGCAAGGATATCTCCGGGTGATCGTGCACTGTGTTACTGCTAAATTACTATACGTTGCTAATAACCCTAATGCCATAACCCAAAGAATAGACACATAACAAAATAACATAAGGCACAAATAAAACAGACAAGTCAGTCTCAATTATAACATTGAAATACATTTATTCATATACAGCAAGGCATAATAAACACTTCTAGCAAATCTCTATTTTGCACCCCTTATACTTGGGTGTAAACAACAATGAATGTAAGCCTTACAGGCTTCTAATGCAAGCAATCTAATTAGCTGGATCTATAATTCTAATGCAGCCTAATAACAATTCACAAGCGTCAGCATTCAGTATTCCTCTCCAATCCACACCACCCATCACACTCTCTCCCTAAAACAATCCCTGTCTGATTTCCTCTTCTATCAAACCAAAAGCTTTGTGTGAGTGTCTGTCCTAATTCCCCATTGGCAAGTGTCTTATTCAGATCAATTAGGCCTCATACTCAATCAATCAGCAATACTCCACTCTGCATGTGCAAGCTTCCCAATCTCGAATGTGTCCCATCTCTCTCCTCTCCAGCTCCCTTGCAGCCAGCCTGTAAAGTCCTCTCTCCTTGACCTCTCAGTGGTCTGTTCTCCAGCCAAAGCTACCTGCTACAATGCTTCTCCCAGCTGCATGTCAGCGAATTCTCCAAAAGCCCTCTCTTGCAAAACGCCTCTCAAGGCCTTCCTCAATGCCACCAATGCCTTCCCAAAAGCCTCTCAATCTCATGTCAATTTCAGGCTTCCAGTTATAGTGTCAATTCACGTCACTCTTTCTCCATGGTTACATGTCTCTAAGCTAAGATTTACTCTCTTTCTGTCCGAAAAGCATTTCTCTAGCCAAGTGCCTGAAAGTCTGTGTACGCATGTCTTGTTCTGTTCTATTCCAGTTCAGTGTGTTCTGTCATCGTGACATTGTACATCCTATCTTGTCTGTATTCTATGTCTTTCTCCTGTCTGTGTTACTGTGTAACAAAATACCATCATACCATCTCCCTCATTCACTGTCAGCTCTTAGCTAGATAAAATCCCCTTTTCTCTCCATGCATGTCTCTGTGCAAAGCACCTCGCTCCCTGCATGCACCCACCTTCCTGTCTGTCTGCGAGCAACCCAGGGCCTGCTGATAAGCTTCTCCTGCTAAGGCAAGAGTCATGGCCTTCCTGCCAAGAAACTGTTTACACATTCCATTCTTTCACAGTGTACCATAACAATGTCCGTGAACGAACAGCTTCCAGTGTTTCTTCAGAATGGCTTAGGAGCCAGCTACATGCTCTATATAGTGCCTAACACATTTGAAAGAACAAAGAAATATTGAGGCTGAGTACCACAAAGGAAATACACCAATCACAGGCTAAAAAGATTCACAGATCTTTTATTACTGTACAGTTTACAAAGCAAAACAGATATCTATCTGGCTCCCAACACCTCGCAGTGTGTACCAGCCGACAAGGAGAGGTCAGAGAGTGCTGAACATCTAACCACTAGCGTATTTATACATTTCATGCAATATTGTCCAGCCTCTCTTCATGTTAAGAATTTGTGGTCTAGAGTTTGTGCCTAGTTCACATACAGATTTTACAATATCATGCGAAGGATTACATAAGTTTGTATTTCCATGAAGACACAATAGTAATGTATGTTCTCGGATCCCGCGGTAAGCCTTATTCCATGTTTCTTCACAATGTAGTTCAGCTAAAGCATCCGCTCGAGGTTTGTTCTTCATTGTCCCAATGTTTATACAAGGATGAGGCTTGTGAGCGCAGAAAATACTTGAATGACAGTTCATATGAAGCACAAGGTCTCTTTGCTCAGTCTAAACAGTCGGCTCTCGGACAACCTACACATTAACAGAACTCAAAGGTCGGTAGGTTTGGCTGCAAGTTGAAAACATAGTCCACCATTTTAGAACGTAGAACACATGATTGAAAATCAAAATGGCGGACCATTCTTAAAATAGTGGCAAAGTTAACCCAAAAATCGAAACTTTGCAACGCGGTTTTCCGTGTGGCGCGAATAAGCTTAGGCCAATATAAATACTAAGGAGGCACTATATAATTACCGTTTAACAAACCCTCCTTTTGGCCTAAGCCAAGAGCCTTACTAAAAATGTTTGCTTTATTCGTAACTCCACGTTTCAATGTCCGTACATCCTGAATCACATTCATCAGATATATCGATTGCCATCAAATCCTTGACAGTAATATCCTCCATTACAAAAACGTTAGTCATCTTCTCAAGTGCGTGTATTTTCAGTCCTACTGTTCCTACAGCTTGCACACAACATCCTCTTAACATCGAACATATGACAAGAAGACATTGTATGAAACAACAACAGAACAACAGAATACCAGGGATTACCATTAAGCCTAATATCCTCGGAATTCATGATCTGTCCCCAAAATGGCACAAAGGATTTCGCTACATCACCCATGACTTGCGAAGGAGTATCACCGTTCTCGTCCCGCCTTGGACGAGCCCTAGAAACCTCAGAGGTGCTAGCTACATATACCCCTCGTAGCAAGATACCCAAATAACAAGTACCCTGCCAATCCCTAGGTAGCCAAGGATAAGCTTAATTGCCACAAACAAAATAAACAGGATCACCTACATACAAGGGTCTGTCCTCACTAGTCAAATTCACAATATTGGTACAACCCTCGAAAGTACCCATTGACTGAGAACCATTCCTTTGCATGCAGAAGGAAACAGAGTTGGGGTTGTGATTGATAGTGTAAGAAGGAGGCGTGGCATCCCGGTTGCCTACAGGTCCTGTCAAAGTTCCCTGAGGTGCTGTCATTCCAACGACCAAAGAATAGTGCCCTTAGAGAGGTGTAACATGCAGTAGTTAGAGGCAAAGGATGAATATACCAGCCCAACCCTTTTTCCCTGTGTTGTGGCAGATGCGAACATACAAGCAATTAGTTCTGTTCAAGATTGCATGGGTCGCATTCATGATTAACAAAAGCGTATTGTTGTGATAACTCTGTCTGTGTTGGGAATCCCTAGGAGATAGAGTGTGCAGATGCACGAAAGGAGAAGACATAGTGGGAACACTCTCAGTGGGTATCAAAGTTTCAAGTGGACACACCCCCTCAATGTACCAAAACACAAGAGCAATTACTACTGTCAGACCAGTTAACATAATTACAAGAAAACAGTATGTCCTCACGGTCCATGTATTTTACTGTCTAATGTCTTTGTTAGCCACACAATCGGTCGGTTGCTCCGTACGAGTAGCGTTAGCGACAGGCTTTGTTCCTCAAAGCTCTTTTCTGGAAAGTTTCTGTGATAGACTCCGTAAGTTCATTTGTTGGTGATCTCCTGACCACGTGATTTTTCTTGATTGAAGATAGTTTTTGCCGGTCCCAGCCACTCACTTTTCAGTGAGAAAGTGGTAAAGGATGAGCTCAACAGTCGTTTCCTGTAGGCACAGCCGTGCTGTGCTGTAAGTCTAGTGCCGTGGACGCAGACCATACCTTAAGACTCCAGGCACTGTGTGATCTGCGAACAGTGTGTCGTTGCTTCCTGATGGAAGTGGTGAAACAGAGGCAAGGTCGCTCAAGGGTAAAGAAAGATCTGAAGAAGAATTCAGAGACAAAGCAGCAGTCTCCCCAGGACCCAGGGGCTCAGGAAGAGTCTCGAAATACCCTTGATGTTGTACAAGACCGATTGATCACCAGAAGCAGAGCAAGTAGTTTCCTTCTTTTCGTCTCTGTCGTATGGCAAAGGGACAGGTATCCTCTTGATGTGTGTGGCATGTATCCAGTGTTTTCTTGCAGCTACTCGTACAGCAGTCTGTGTGGCTAACAGGACCTGAAACGGTCCTCTACAGCGCGGTGCGAGACTGGATGCTCTCTCAAATGACTTTGTGAGCACCCATTCACCGGGTCGAATTCTGTGACCTGGCCCCTCATATTTAACTGGGAGGGCTTCTCGCACCTGTTGATAAAACAAATAAAAGTTTTGAGTTAACTGGTCACAGTATTCAGCAAGAAGCAAATGCTCCACATCTTTCAGCTTCTTAGGTTTAGGCAAATTCCAAATATTTGCTGGCCTCCCCATTATAATTTCATAGGGGGAGAGCCCAGTTCTAGTCTGTGAGGTTGTCCGCATAGACAGTAGTGCTATAGGTAAGGCGTCTGGCCATTTCAAATTACTGCTGGCACAGACCTTTGCAAGTTTATTCTTTAAGATACCATTATGGCGTTCTACAAGTCCAGCACTCTGAGCGTGCCTAGCCAAACGGAACCGTTAATCGATCTGTATTCCCTCACATACTTGCAGGATGATAGCAGTGATCAAATGTGGACCGTTATCTGGCCAGATGACCCTCTGCAAACCAAACCTAGGAAAATATTGCTTAAGCATGGTTATCGCCGTTGTCATTGCTGTAGCATCTTTCACAGGGAAGGCTTCGACCCACTTGCTAAAGGCACAAATGACTACCAAGACATATTTGTAGTTATAACAACACTCCATCTCGATGAAGTCACTTCAAAAGGCACAGAGGGGGGACCAAAACTACCCCTTGGTGTCGTCGTACCTTCCCCGCATTATGCTGAAAAACAAACCATACAATTATGGACAAAACGCTCAGCAGTTTTTGAGATGTTGACATTTGCCCAGACAGATTCTAGTAATTTACATATGTGAGTGGGACCATGAGCCATTGTGACCATGGCTATGACATATGCATCGGGTAGCATCCATCTTCCTTTTGAACTGTCTACCCAACACCCTTCCTCATTCAAACTTGCTATATCCTCAGCCCAGTGTTTAAGTTCTTCTGGAGTGGCATCAGCTTGAATATTCTTTATCGAGTCAATCCCTTCATCTACTGTACAAGTATTTGTGGCTTCCTTCGCAACATACATTTCTGAATATAAATCAGTAGCAGTCTGTCTAGCTATCCTGTCAGCAAAAGTGTTCCCTCTCCCGACATCATCTACTACCTTCTGAGATGTGTCGCACTTCATGATTGCTAGTTGAGTAGGAAGTGCAAGTGGTGAGAGTAGCTGAACTATCAAGGCGCCAGGTTGGATTTTTGTTCCGTGTGAGGTCAAGAAACCTTGTTCTGCCCATAATCTACCGTTCTTGTGAACCACCCCAAAGGCATACTGGCTGTTGGTAAATATAGTCACTCTAAGCCCCTCGGAAAGTTCACAAGCTCGAGTCAGTGCGATAATATCTGCGACCTGTGCGGAGTTAGGCAAAATTCTCTTTGTTTCCACAATAGTGCTTAGTGTAGCAAAACAGCTCCCCTTGTGGATTATTCAAAGGTGTATCATTTAAATCAATCCTGCCTTTAGTTTCTTGCTCTGTGGTATAAAGGCAGTCATGTGACATTTCGTCATTGCAAGCAATATCTTGTGGAAGAGGTATCAATTCAGCCGGATTCAATACGCAACACCTCTTAATTTGGATATGCAGTGCAAATAGGATCATTTCATATATTCTTAATCGTGTGGAATTAAGGTGTTGCGTTTGCGTTCTATTTAATAGAACGTCTACATATTGAGGTGCCATCACGGTTCAAGTATGGCCTAGAACCATGCCCTCACTTTGTTTTATAGACGCGGCAGCAACAGCTCTCAAACATCTCGGCAAAGCACATGCAACAGGATCAAGTGTGGAGGAAAAATAACTGCACAGTCTATTCTTCCCCCCATGTTCCTGCGTTAACACAGCCAAAGCACATCCATCACGTTCATGCACATACAACTCAAAGGCTTTATCATAATTTGGTGTGCCCAAAACCGCTGGTGAACACAGTGCAGTTTGAGCAGATCAAAAGCTTTCTGGTGTTCCAAGTTCCACGGCAGTGGCAAAGAAAAGCCCTTCTTTGTCAATGCCAACATTCGTTTTATCCCTAGTGAAAAGTTTGGGATCCACTGTCTACAGTAAGAAGCCATTCCTATCAAGGCTCTGACTTCCTTCTGTGTATTTGGCACAGACATGCTAGAAATGCTCTTAATTCGTTCAGGTGTCAATCTTCTTCCCTCCTTTGACAGGAGATAGCCTAAATAGGTGACCTCCTGTCGACAATATTGAAACTTTTTAAATGAAGCTTCATGCCCATGCTTTGCTAGATGAATAAGCAATAACACAGTGCCTTCCTTGCAAGCACTTTCTGAGTCTGCAGCTAAGAGAAGGTCATCAACATATTGTAGCAATGTACAAGTAGAAGGCAACTCAAGTGTATCGGGCTGCTCTTTCAAAGCCCTACTATAAATGCTTGGACTCTCCGTGTACCCTTGTGTTGCACGGGTGAATGTAAACGAGTGTCCCCCTAGGGTGAACGCAAACAAATATCTACTATCCACGTGTATGGGAATGCTAAAGAAAGCATTCTTAAGATCCACCACACTGAAATGAGTAGCAGAAGCTGGAATCATTGTTAGTATTGTTGTTACATCAGGCACAATTGGAAATTGTGGAGCAACAATTTTATTGATAGCGTGCAAATCGATAATAAAACGGAAAGGAATTGCATTATCCCCTTTCTTATACACCAGTAAATTCGGGCTATTGCACAAACTTCCTGCAATTTCTTTGATTACTCCACGATGTACAAAGTCGGAAACTATACACTTTAAAGCTTGCTCACCATCAACTGAAATCTTATATTGTGGAATTCGTGGCAACTTAACTCCTGGTTTCAAAACAATTTTAACAGGCTCAATTTGCAAAACACCAACATCATTGTCGTCAACCACCCATAAACACACCTGAACTGAACTAAATTCTAGGCGGCAAAGGTCTAGTCAAAAACTGTGAGGCAGAAGACTGCTTAAGTGAAATCGTCAAACGCACTCCATCCGAAGAACAATGAATTACCGCATTTAATTACTTCAACAGATTCAACCCCAACAAATTCTCTCCACAGTTCATTGTCAGAAGAAATGGAAAGTGATCCGTGAATGGCCCCAGTGAAATCGGTACCGGCAGAGAAACAGGACTAACCACTGGCGTGCCAGAAAACCCTACAGAAATGTTATTCTGCCCTGACAATGGAATGTCTGGAACCCGTGAATGATCAATGGAACACTTCTGCACTCTTGTGTCTATCAAAAATAGATACTTCCTATTCCCTACCATCATCTCAACGTAGGGTCCTTTCTGATTAACGGGAATAGGCATCGGTTCCAGACCCTGCTTCGGGCTGTCTTAACGAAACAATATATCATCAAAGACAAGATCTTCAGAAAGATAGACAGTTGAAGGATTATCAAAAATATTTCTGCTATCTACACTAGGTTGCTGATTTTCTTGCGAAAATGACTGAGAATTTTGAGAGAACTGGCTTCTACAAGGACTCCCTAACCCAGGGCGGCCTCTGGATCATCTACCCATGACACCATATGTGTTATTCGACCTTTGCTGAAGGATCGGGCATTGTGCTTGCCAATGACCCTCTTGTCTGCAATAAGCACATTGGTTTGCGTGTACAGGACCCAACAGCGCATTACATTGTGGAATGAATTGACCTCGGAAATGTGTACTTCCACCTCTAGGCCCTATGACCATCTGTTGCAATAATACCTTGGTTTTTAGATCACCCCTTTTCTTTTCGATCCTTTCTTTTTCATTATTGACTCTATTCTCGCAATACTGAGCCATATGTAATACTTTGGACAGTGATTTAGCTTGCCAAGCACTCTCAGAAGTCATAATTTGTGACTGGATATCAGGCAACAATCCACGCACAAACTTATACACAAACAATCGTTTCCCTTAAATCTTAAATCCTGTCCGCTAAAATCTGAGAATACTGTTTGAACCAATTAAAGAATTCAGTAGCACCTTCAGATTTTCCTTGGGTACAAGCAGTGAGTTTGTCCCAAACAATCCTTCTCAGCTGAGCGTGGAGAGCGGTCGCCGGTGGCCTGAGGGGATTAGCAGGCCTGGAAAGCCCTGCCTGGGCCTCCGTGAGTTGTTTGCATTAGAAAATACTTAAAAGAATAGTTGCATTGTTTTATTTATCTTCGCGCTCCCAGCGCGTGTGTTGCCTGCTCCTGCTCCCCCCTCCCACTTCCTGGTCTTTCCCCTCCCTCCCCGCCTCCCTGCCCGCCCACCCCCCCCTCTGATTGGCTGTGTCCTGCCTCCCCTCTGGCCTACTCGACGGCCGTTCCCCACGCTCGCTTCTTTCTCCAGCTGAGCGTGGAGAGCGGTCGCCGGTGGCCTGAGGGGATTAGCAGGCCTGGAAAGCCCTGCCTGGGCCTCCGTGAGTTGTTTGCATTAGAAAATACTTAAAAGAATAGTTGCATTGTTTTATTTATTTTCGCGCTCCCAGCGCGTGTGTTGCCTGCTCCTGCTCCCCCCCTCCCACTTCCTGGTCTTTCCCCTCCCTCCCCGCCTCCCTGCCCGCCCACCCCCCCCCCTCTGATTGGCTGTGTCCTGCCTCCCCTCTGGCCTACTCGAGGGCCGTTCCCCACGCTCGCTTCTTTCTCCAGCTGAGCGTGGAGAGCGGTCGCCGGTGGCCTGAGGGGATTAGCAGGCCTGGAAAGCCCTGCCTGGGCCTCCGTGAGTTGTTTGCATTAGAAAATACTTAAAAGAATAGTTGCATTGTTTTATTTATCTTCGCGCTCCCAGCGCGTGTGTTGCCTGCTCCTGCTCCCCCCCTCCCACTTCCTGGTCTTTCCCCTCCCTCCCCGCCTCCCTGCCAGCCCACACCCCCCCCCCTCCTTGACCCTCTGCCTATAACCTCCCCCTTCCTGGGCAGCCCTCTGCCCGGCAGCCCCCTGCGGCTAAGGGCCCCAGGCCAAGGGCGACTCCTACAGTGCGGCTCCCTGTGTGTCTGCAGGTGTCCGCAGGGGACGCCAGGCACCAGCTCCTCCGCACTCCGGCCCACCCCACCTCACCTCACCCGCATGATGCCTCGCCCCCCTATTCCAATTTCCCGGTAAACTAGGGTGTTCTCTCCTCTCGCAGGAATCTCAAACTTAGGTGGCCCTGACCCACTACGCATTACTGTTTGCTCTTCACTGTGTTAAACTAGTGCCCTCCACTCACTTCCTGTCTGCATACTCGTGTCGTTCGCCTCCCCTCCTACTCCATGGTGCTCTCCATCTCGCCTATCTACTCTAACTGCTTCTCCATTGACTATCCTGCTCTCCTCACTAAATCCGGTAGGAAAAAGTTTAAAAAGGACATCCTGGTCTCCAACCCAGGCCTCCCTATCGCTGACACCTACACGAGCGCCTGCTCCAAGGAAACTCTCACTGACATTCTCTTCTTCGTACCTTCACCTGACCTATGGACCCTTCACATGGTCGCTGTGCTCTCTCCTTTCTCCACCTCTCCCATTAATGGTGGCACCCGTTGGGATGTCCTCTTGGCCCCTTTCCACTCCTCTAAAGCCATCATTAATGTCTATGCTAACGGGACCGTCTTTGTCCAAGGCCCTCAGGCCAACCTTCACCTCTTTGATAGACGCTTCCCATGCCTCATCAACTTCCTCTCCTCTCCCGCTGTCCCCCCTCCTCTATCCTCAGCTACCTTGCCTCCCCCCTCCCTCCCTGCCCCCTCCCTTGCTCCCTCTTCAACTCCTTCTCTAACACCTCCGCAGGGTGTACCTCTGTTCTGTACCCCTCCCCGGAAGTTTTTCAAGGGTGGCAACCTTCTCCACATTGCCACTCTAAATTCTCGCTCTGCCATCAAGCACTCCTCTGATATCTGTCGCCTTCTTGAGGAACTGGACCTCGACGTCCTCGGTCTCACTGAGACTTGGTTCACTGCCAGCTCTGCCACCAGCTTCGACACACTCCTACCTGACGGCTACAAGATCCTCTCCGTGCCCAGGCCCAACCGTTCAGGGGGTGGCGTTGCCCTTATCTTCCCTGAGTGGATTCCTGCCACTGTCACTCCTACGCAGACCTACTCCTCCTTTGAATGTCTTGTCTGCCGACTCTCTCTCTCTCCTAGCCATTCCCTTACCGTGGCTACTATCTATCGGCCACCTGGTCAAATTTCCTCCTTCCTCTCTGAGTGGGCTGATCTCTCCTCCTCACTCCTGTCCTCAACCACCCAACTCCTCTTTCTCGGTGACTTCAACATCCACCTTGATGCCTCCTGTCCCCCCACTGGTCTCTTTCGCGAACTCTGCAACTCTCTCTCACTCTCTATTCTCCCTTCTGGTCCTACTCACTCTGCAGGGCACACTCTTGATGCTCTGATCTCTTCTGACCTTCCCCTCTCCCTCCCTCTCTCCACTCCTCTCTCCTGGAGCGATCACTTTCTTCTATCCTCCCACCTCTCCCTCCCTACCCCACAGGCAAAGCCACCCTCTTCACTGCCACCCACCTTCTCGGTCATCCGACCCATGAAGCGCGTGTCAGTTGAGGCTTTCGCTGCCACCTTCTCGCCCCCTCCTCCCCCCTCGGCTGACTCCCACCCCGACACAGCCCTCTCCATGCTCTATTCCTCTATATCTGATACTCTCGATATCCTTGCCCCCGTCATGAGAATCCGCCTGAAGCCCAAAGCCAAATGTAATTCCTGGTACGACTCGGATCTCGTCACCCTAAAACGCAAGTGCAGGGTGGCAGAGAGGAAATGGCGTGCTTCATGTTCATCCTCTGACAAACTGGCCTGCCGCCTGCTCCAAAGGCAATACCGGCTCTCCGTTCTCACTAAGAAGAGAGCCCTTATCCAAGCCCGCATCTCTGAGGCATCAAACAACTCGGCCGAACTCTTTAAAATCTGCAAGGAGCTGGCCAACCCTGCTGCAGTCTCTACCTCTCCTGTCCCCTCCCAGGCCCTCTGCACTGCACTGGCCTCGCACTTCATCTCAAAAACTCAGGACATCCTGTCCTCACTCTCCTCCCCTCTCCTCCCTCCCTCTTTTCCCGGCTCTTCCTCTTGCTCTCTTGCAGCCGCCCCTCCGCCCTCCTTCTCTTCATTTCCACCTTTTTCTGCTGACGAGGTTTCCAGACAAGTCCGATCTATGAAAGCCTCGTCTAAACAGGTTCACCCCTGTTCCTCCAAAACCATCAAGGACCACATCGTCTCCCTGGCTCCTGCCCTGGCTGACTTTTGCAACCACTCATTCGCCTCTGGAGTCTTCCCATCCCCCCTCAAGCACTCCCTTGTGCACCCCCTCCTCAAGAAACCCTCTTCCGACCCCTCCTGCCCGGCCAACTATCGCCCAATCTCCATTACTCCCTTCCTGGGCAAGCTCCTGGAGAAACTGGCCATCTCCCAGCTTAACCTCCATGCTGAATCTGTTGGTAATCTTCATGACCATCAATCCGGCTTCAGAGCGGCCAGAAGCACGGAAACTGCTCTCCTGAACATCCGTGAGGACCTGCTCCTGAACCTCGATTCCAACACTCCCTGTGTTCTCATTCTGCTCGATCTCTCCTCTGCCTTTGACACTGTCAACCATGCCATCCTGCTCAACCGTCTCCGTGATAACCTGGGTATCACTGGTCAGGCTCTGGCATGGCTGACCTCTTTCCTCTCCGGTCGACCCTCCCAGGTCCAAATGGGCTCCTTCCTCTCTGACATCTTTTTCTCCACCTGTGGTGTCCCCCAGGGATCCAACCTCTCTCCCTGGCTTTTCAACCAGTATCTGGGACTCCTTGCCCACCGCATCGCCGCCCTCTGCCCCCACTTCCAGTGCTATGCGGACGATACCCAGCTCATTTTCAGGCTACCCTCGGCCTCCTC
This sequence comes from Ambystoma mexicanum, assembly GCF_040938575.1. Lineage (NCBI taxonomy): Eukaryota > Metazoa > Chordata > Amphibia > Caudata > Ambystomatidae > Ambystoma > Ambystoma mexicanum. Next base: position 1,157,666,428 of record NC_090921.1, on the reverse strand, counting down.
CTCTCCTTCCCTCATCTCCGACTGTCTGTCTGCTATCCAGGAATGGTGTGCCGCCAATGACCTCTGCCTTAACGCCAGTAAGACTGAGATTCTACTCATCGGCGCACCCACTCCCTCCTTCCCTGCAGCTCTCTGGCCGGCCTCCCTTGGCCCCCTTCCTGCCCCTACCTGCAAGGCTAAAAACCTCGGGGTCATCTTCGACTCCACACTCTCCTTCTCTCCTCATATATCTGATGTCTCTAAGAAATCACACTACCAGCTGCACCTCCTCAGAGGTATTCTTCCCTTCCTCTCCTTCCCCCAGAAGCTCACTGTCTCCCGAGCCCTGGTTCTCTCAAGGCTGGACTACTGTAACAGCCTCTATCTTAATCTCCCTGCCTCCACTCTCCGCCCTCTGCAACTTATCCAGAACAGAACTGCGAGACTTGTCCTTGGCCTCAAGCCCAGGGACCGTATCTCTCCAGGACTGAAATCTCTTCACTGGCTCCCAGTGGCTGCGAGGATTAAGTTCAAAACCCTCTGCATTGTCCACAAGGCCTTCTGGGGCCTGGGGCCTAAATACCTTCAACTCTCTCTTCCTAAATATCTTCCTTCACGAGCCCTTCGCTCATCCATCTCTAACTCCCTCACGGTCAGCCGCTTCTCGAAGCAACGTGCTGGGGGTAGATCTCTCTCCGCAGCAGGGGCCTCCCTCTGGAACAGCCTGCCTGCCTCCCTGAAACTTGAGGAGAACCATCTCCGGTTCCGGAAGCACCTCAAAACCTTCCTCTTCGCTTCTGCCTTCTCTCTCCCTCTCCCCTGCTAAACCTGCTTAACTCCCCACTAAATTCTACACTTAACCTGCATCTGGGCCACTCTCAGCGACCTCGGTCCAGGGCCCAGCCACTCTCCACTTGCACTGCCCCCCTGGCTCCCCCTGCACTGTGGGACTGTCACTGTATCCCTACAGCCCCCTACCCAGCACTTGCTCTGCACTTACCTCGCACTTGCCACCAGCTGGCCCTTTTTATTTATTATCATTTATTATTTTATTACGCCACTTACCTTGTACTGCACTTTTCCCCCCACCTCCTCCCCCTGCACTTTCTCCTTTTCCCCTTACCTCTGCACTTGCACGATCTGAATGACACCTGGCCTAGTAGGATCGTTTGTCCGTCTTCCCCTTGTTTCCCTCCCTCCCTGCCTCGTCGCGCCTTGAAACACTTGTGTATAGGCGCGTTACAAATACCATATCATATCATATATCATATCTGGAATCAAAGTTTTCAATTTCGTTACTATTCTATCTGGAAAAGTCAGCATCGCTTGCGGTGGTTTTCCACCAGCTTTCCTTTCTCCATTTAACCTAACCAAGTTAACCCACGTGCCACCTAAATCTGCTGGATCATTTACAGTCCTAATCTGTTTCCATAAATCAGCAGATAGGATCACGGGAAACAATACATCTATATCACCCAAAGTGAACACTGACGAATGCAGAACAGATTCTATTTCTTTGTAAAACCCTGTTGGATTTTTCCTAATGTCTGGAATCGACTGTCTAATAGTATTCATTTCCTGTCTTGAGAACGGGACGTGAACAAACTGCGATACATAGTGAGCTTCAATATGAATGGCTGCTGCACCTGTAGCAAAATTAGCCGGAATCTCAACTTTAGGAACGAATGACGGAGGAACCTTTCTCATAGGCAACTGAGAAGCAGGCAACTCCGAACGTTTACTAAGCAACAGAGCCAAATCAAGCGCTAAAGTGGTGGAAGCAGTATCAGACGCTAAAGCTCTCTTATAAATATTCAACAATTCTGTGGGACAATAAACCTTTTTCTTTATACATTCATCCTGTAGGTATTCTACCATTACCTGTAACACTTTCCTCTGCATTTCTGGAGTATACTGACTATACATATCTTCTACGGGAGATATCGATATATCTGAAATCCATCTAGGCGCATCCCTTTTGCAAATTCGCGTTTCTTCACTTGTTGACTTACAAGGAGGAAGGAACCCTTTCTGCACGTAAAAAGCGTCCACACTATCACCATCTATTTCATCATTCTGTAACCGTTCTAACTCACTTCTAAAGTCAAAAACCCTCTCGACATGCTCATGTACTTTCTCTGCAGTATCCCTTGAATAAGCTAAAACATTCAAATCCCTCAACCCTTGTGGGACATCTGTGTCCGTTAATCTATTCCACATTACAGCCAAATGTATCCCCATCCCCTCAATAAAGACATTCTGATTGGTAATACTTTCTAGATTAAGGAGTGTAGCTAAGACAGTAGATTTTTCACCTTTCTCTATACATTGCTTAGCCTGTGCATTCAAATCTCTCCTCTTTTCTTTGTAAAATGTGTTCCGAGTTACAACTTTTGATTCAGCACTCACCCCTTCATCAGCTACAAGCGGAGCAGAACTGCTTGGGAAAGAGAGAGTAGACAAATCCTGTACAATGGGTAGTGGAGACTCTACCGCTGGCAACAAAGACGGATTTACTGGAACAGTAACAGTCGGTAAAGGTGAGGTACAGGCGGAGGAACAACAACAGGAAGCGGAGCAATAACTGGCGGTGGTGGAGCAACAGGAAGAACAGGAATTGCTACGGTAGGAGGAGCGACAGCGGGAAGAGGTAAAACAGCAGGAATAGGCACATAAGGAGGTGGTGCAGTGGCACCAGGCCTACGTTCATTTAAGAGTTTATCAATTAGCTCATCTGAGGAATGAAAGTCTTTAGACGGCTATATTTTCTGTATACCAAGTTGAAAAGCCCTATCCATGTTTCTAACAGACTCAACTGTTTCTGTTGATCATACAATAATGCCTTTTCTGAATTTGACATATGACGACGTCCATGCTTCTCTTTACTCTTAAGTTGCTGCATAGCTTCTTTTTTCCAATTTTGTATTACATCAAATGCTGCAGGTCTAGCTTTTTTCATTAACAATATAGATTCTAAATACTCCATTGGGCAATCTCAAAACTACCATTGACTGGCCACTGAAGTTCGGAAGCATGTCTAGTTTGTCTGTGCCAAATATCATTGAATACTATACTACCAATGCCATACTTACAGTACATAGTACATGCCGGCGACCCCTCCTGTGGTGCCGGTCAGCCAAATTCCAAAGATTGTCTGTCTCTGCAGAATAACTCCCTGAAACAGGCAGACAATTTCCCAGGCATGTCAGATTACTGGTGTTACCTGGCGTTGTTTGTGCTCGCGAGTACAAAGCTGCAACCAAATATCAGGATACTTAGGAATCGGGGCACGACTCACCTGATTCAAAGGACAAAGGGAGGTCTGATCGGATTACAAAGGACAAAGGACCCTTGTGGTTGGTGATTACGGCAAAACTGCCCGCCTCGATATATAGACCTTCGTCAAGATGCCGTCTCGGACCGCATGCCCACCATCCAGGGATTGGATCGTGCATTACTGTTGAGGTGTCACGTCTCATCCAAACGGGCCCCCTTTTTCTCACCATCCGATCCCGGTTCGAGAGTCACGTCTACTCTTCAACGAGGTGGCATCAATCTTGAGGGTCCTTATTCGGGCACCATTTGAAAGAATAAAGAAATATCGAGGCTGAGTACCACAAAGGAAATACACCAATCACGGGCTAAAACGATTCACAGATCTCTTATTACTGTACAGTTTACAAAGCAAAACTGATAGCTATCTGGCTCCCAACACCTTGCAGGGTGTACCAGCCGACAAGGAGAGGTGAGAGAGTGCTGAACATCTAAACACTACCGTATTTATACATTTCATGCAATATTGTCCAGCCTCTCTTCATGTTAATAATTTGTGGTCTAGAGTTCGTGCCTATTTCACATACAGATTTTACAATATCATGCAAAGGATTACATAAGTTTGTATTTCCATGAAGACACAATAGTAATGTATGTTCTCGGATCCCACGGTAAGCCTTATTCCAAGTTTCTTCACAATGTAGTTCAGCTAAATCATACGCTCGAGGTTTGTCCTTCATTGTCCCAATGTTTATACAAGGATGAAGCTTGTGAGCCCAGACAATACTTAAATGACAGTTCATATGAAGCACAAGGTCTCTTTGCTCAGTCTAAACAGTCAGCTCTCGGACAACCTAAACATTAACAGAACTCAAAGGTCGGAAGGCTTGGCTGCAAGTCGAAAACATAGTCCACCATTTTAGAACGTAGAACACACGACTGAAAATCAAAATGGCGGACAATTCTTAAAATGGCGGCTAAGTTAACCCAAAAATCGGAACTTTGCAACTTGGTTTTCCGTGTAGCGCGAATAGGCTTAGGCCAATATAAATACTAAGGAGGCACTATATAATTACCGTTTAACACATCCACTCACAAACCATGCGTGTGTCTATAATGCATACATAATACATAATAACATATGTCTTTCTAAACATGTCTCTACAAGGCACTTACTATATAACATGCTTCATTCTCTAGCAAATCAAATGGCTGAAAAAAATATGGATAAGGGAATACCTAATGTCACTACTCAGAATGAAATGATGGATAAATTAATCCCTAACTGAGTAATGAATTTCTTATGATAACAAAACGGGCCTCTTCATATAATATCTGGTTTTACAGGTCAGTGTGGAGGATCAGTTGGAGAAGGACCAGCTTCTACAAGAGTTTACCCAGTAAGGTGGTAGTGGAAATTGGGATGATAGTTAGCTGGCAGGAAGGGTCAGCAGACTGCTTTTTTAGGAGAGGGTTCACAAGGGAGTGCTTGAGGGATAGATGGAAAGAGCCAGTGGCAAAGGAGTGGTTACAGAGGTTGGTAAGAGCCGGGGCAATGGAAGAGATGTTGTCCTTAATGGTTCTGGTACTATTCTGGTACTAATTCTAATAATATCAATCCTCCCTGCAAGGGACAGTGACACTGCCCCAATATATCCACTCTAGCTTCAAGATATTAAAGACCAAAGCCAAAATGAATAACACTTGAAGATTTCACATTAATGCAAAACCTAGTCTCTAAATAGTACACCTCTTCCAGAAACCAATGGAAACCCAATAAATGGCACCAGCTCTCACTGTGGATATAATTGGAACACTTCTGACTACTCCCAATTGATTTTTAGGCCCAGCACATTTTCCTGTTTGAACTTCCAGCATAACTCCAGTTAACACAATACACTGCCAGTTTACCAATCCCATTATACAATGCCAGTAAATTGTCAGTTTTCACAACGGTAGTATATTCCCGGTTTGCAAATTCATGTATGCTCCCAGTTTGATAAATCAGGTATACTATAGTTTTCCCAATCCAAGCATATTAGCATTTTCTCAATTCTAGTAAATACATGTTATTCTAGCTTTGGTTGCCTATAGTATGCACATGGCCCCAACAATTCCAATTTTCACTATTCTAGTCCCAGTATACTATCAGACATTTCCAGTATATTTCCAGGTTGCAAAGCCTCAGTATAGTTCCCTTCTTAATCCCAGTATAATCCAATTCAATTATGTGATCTCTGATGTACTCTGAGTATGCGATTCCAAGTGCATTGCCAATTTGCACATTCCCAGAAAACATGAAGGTTGACCAAACACAAATAACTCTCATTTCTCAAAGCTATTGTATTAGCAGTTTGGCAGTTAGATTGCAAAAATAATAGTAAATGGTTTGTGTGGACAATCACTGTATATAACCAGTTAGACAATAAGGACCTGATTCATGGAATTTTTTCTGGGAAAATCAAGTACACTTGTGCATAGGAATCTCATTGAGGAGGTGGGGATGCATGGTGGATATAGGGGTGCGTGTACATAACTGGGGTTACGATCTAACTTAGGGGTGCGTGTACATTGTTTAGCGGGGTGCAGAAACGGTTTATGGGGCTTGCATGCAGATTTCCAGAGTAATTACTGAGTCACAATTTTTTATACGATTGTAGTCGGTGGGGGTCCGACAACAGTTGTGGGGGACTGTGCACAGGGTTTCTGAGATGCAGGCCTGCTTGTGGGGGACCCCACGCATTGTTTGAAGGGTGCATGTATTTGCGCCCAGGGGAGCATGCAGAGGTAGCTGTTCTGGGTGTTTATGCTTTGCGTGTGGATGTGTGGGGGGCGTTCCAGCACAACTTGCAAATTTGGGTACTTTGCGCTGTTAATTCCATGAATACGCAGAGCGTGCATTTTTTCTTCTGCATGCAAGCTTGCGCAGTGTCCTTCTTGGCACGCGGTACTTGCAGGATTTCTCCACACATTTCCATGAATCAGGTCCTAACAGTCCACAATAACTAAAATCCAAATGCATTCCCAGTTTCAAAGTCCCATTAAAAACCTGAAAGGGAGTGTTGGGCAATCAGGAATCTCGGAAAACGGGCTGTATTCGCTGTTATAAGCCGGTGTTCCAAGTAGTCTAACTGCTGATGACCTGCACCACCTTCCCTGCTTCTCCAACACCCCTGAGCAACCGCATAGCTCACACTCGGGTGTGTTTTAACTAACAAAAACAAAAATAGAAATCTTACCTTGTGGCCTTACGCTGCACTGCATTGTCTGAGTCCCATTTCCTTGTTGATAACATCACAGTCATCGACATGGAAAAGGGACTTCATAAATACTGCGCGACTTGAGACAGCAATGTAAGATTTCTTTTTTTACATTTAAATACAGCCTTAGCACCCGAGTATGGCAACATACCCTTCTCCGGGGGGGGAGCGGACTGCGCTGGTAACAACACCGCCACCCCCCGCTAAACGGGACATTACTGGCAGGGTTGACTGGCTACCTCGGCTATATCTCCACACTATATTCCCAGTTTGCACTATGCCTGTGTATTTAACATTGTACAAACCCTTAATAGTATGTTCCATTTTGTTCAGTATCCAAGTGTAGTGGGGGATGGTACTTGGGTATGCTAAGCGGTAGACAGTTGCAAGCAGGCAAGGCGATACACTCTTCTAGTCTGAGGATCACCCACGGGTTGTGTCAAAATGGGAAGGTGACCACGAGTAGGTAAGTAAGGTAGTACAACAACAAAATTTGTTCGGCCGAAAGCTATCAAAGGGCAAGATGCAATTATACAAATCCATACATTCAAAAAAGCATTTGTAATAGTTAACATAAAATGAAACAGCTGAATCAATGCATTCAATAACATCGAATGTGCAAACAATAAAGTGAAATATACATAAAAAGCAGTGCATTATTTATTTTACCACTATTTTCGATAAATGTCCTAGCATAAAAACATTAAAAGGCAGCCTCAGTATTATTGATTGAAACCAACGTTATAAAAAAATAATATGCAAATATTTAGCTAAAACAATACATATTTCTTTGGAATTGCATGCTTTTAAAAGAACCAATGCCTCCTCCAACTGCCTTTGCCCATTTGCCCTTAATATCGGTTTGATTAACCTTTCCCTTGCAGAAGCATATAGGCGATATAACAACACAAAATGGGCAACCGTCTGAAGGACATTTTTACATTTTGGAATTTACTTGAGGCCATTTGCATGTAAATGCAGCCAAGCGAAGTATATCTGAGCAACACGTTGTCAGCAACTTTCTCTGTGCGGGATTTTCAAGCGAAGACCAATAATCCTCAAAGCCCCAAACAGTGTTTATATTCAAATGTGGTATCTCTTGGCACCTATGGATCCAGCTCATGCGACCTTCAAAATTAAAAACTCACCTGTGAAGGTCTCAGACAAAGTGAAGACTCTTGGTGTGCACCTGCAGGCTTCTCTAGGAGCAGATGCACAGGTGGCATATTAAACAGACATGCCAATATTACCAAAGACTGTTAAAGCCAATCAAACCCCACTTGAACCAGAAAAACAGCTCTACTATCGTTAGAGGTGTCATTCTATCTGGACTGGATTATGGAAACTCCCTAATGCTAGGTGTCAGCAGAAAATGTCTAAAACAATGTCAAGTCATTCAAAATAATGCCATAAGGACAATCACTGGCAAAACTAAAAGAGACCATATCACAGAGGAGAGAAAAGCCCTCCATTGGCTCTCTATTGAAGACCAAATTACCTTCAAGTCAATGGGCCTCATTACGACCCAGGCATTAAGGGGTTAACGGTGCTGCAAAAGGCTGCGGTGCCGTTAACCACTTAACGCCTTACTACGAGGTCCCTTTGCGGCTCCCAACCTGAACGGCTGGTCTGGACCAGCCGTTAAAGTAGGGACCCGCAAAGGGACCTTGATGGCAATTACGGTACCGCAATTTGCGGTACCGTAATTGCCGCCTTCCCCATTCCCATTGAGCCCTATGGGGAAAAAAATGGGAATGGGGAAGGGCCATGGAGAAAGGGGGAATTACCAGCCCGCCAACCTTGGAATGGGGTGGTAATTCCCCCTTTCTCCATGGCGGGCTCCGGCATGGACAATGGTGCTAATAGCACCATGGTTTAGCGTCGGAGTCCTGATGAGGGCCCATGTCTCTTGTCCATCATTGTCTATACGGCTCTGCCCCAGAATATTTCACAAAGCAAATCAGCCCCTATTTACCCGGCTGGACACTAAGATCCGGAAACAAAGGGCTTGTCAAAGCTGGACACACTAACAAAACCAACGGCTTAGGTCGGGCTTTCCCTGGCCTAGCCACAGCCGAATGGAATAGACTCCCACTTGATCTTCGACTTGATCCCAACTACTTAAAATTCAGAAAAAACCTGAAAACTGCACAGTTTAGATAAACCCACCACTAGCAAGTTCTCCCCATACGGACTGGCCATGCTCTCTAATCGTCCTGTTCTCCCTATGTTGTCTGCGTCTTTTCGTCAGCACCCTGATACCTGCGGGCTGCAGCACTCTATAAATACATAAATAAACATAAATAAATAACTCCAGGATTTAAACAGTCTGAAAGTGGAAAATTACTAAATACTGTTTTAACGATTTATTTAATTACACCGTCCATTATACTGCGCTCCTTCCACAAATAGAGAAGCTGCAAGTTTAATAGCAAGTTCTTGATACATTTCACATATTCACAATTTCCCCCAATAAGCCATGGGCAATTAGCAAATAATTCTTATGTAAACACAAGTAGACGAAGAACATGGGGCAAGGAAAGGATGCCAGACCTCTAAATAAAGTAAAAGAGTATATTCCACACTATAACTAAATAAATAAATAAATAAATACATAAATACATAAATACATAAATACAGGATTGAGCATTTAGGAGATGACTGAATGACCATGTGGTTGCAGGTTATGCTATCATTCAAGTGTTACTTATATTCATATGTGGTCTCCAACTTTGCCCCAGATGGAAGAGGGCAGAGCCCCTGCAGTACACCAGCAGTTTGTACTTTTTGTAATAGATTTGTGAAAACACATCTGTTTTAAAACTCTAATTATTCCTACTTACAGACATTTCCCTTATCTAAGCAGGTGCATTAAAGATATAAAAAGGTTATTAAAATATGTACATTCTATAAAGTGTATTTTATATATCTAAAGGTCTCTTTAGAAGAAACCTGATCATTACGTGTTGCAGGCAGCCTGGCCAGGGTAGTCTGTCTGGCTGCTGTCCTGCTTCACTGATGACGCTTGGTTAGAGACTTCAGCAGGCCGCAGTGTTATAAAGAGTGGTTCGGTAAAGTCAGCAGCAGGGGAGAGGTGGGGTAGCTGGGAAGGACTGACAACGTTTGGCCTGGGGGTGGGAGGGGGCAAGAACAATCCTTTGGCCTGTGGTGCATTGGCCCAAGCCCACAATGCAGCAGCCACAAATTCCAGAACAACTAAACTAAAAACCACCCGGTCCCCCATCTACATATTCTCTAGAATATCTAGTACATATTATTGAAATTACTTTTCTTTTATACAACATATCTTTTGTTATGTTTGTCCTTTCTTAGAGCCCTGGGTCCCAGGGAACCTCCCCGACATACCAAATACACTTAAATTATTTCACCAGGACAACATAATTTGATGAAATTGAAACACCGGGATTTGAGTTTAGGTTTCCTTGTTTCCCAGTGTGCAATTTGACAGCAGGCTATATCTTATTCCATCCCATCCCATCTTAAGTTTTGACAAATTTAAAGAGCTGTAGAAGCTAGAGATGTCATTGGTAGAGCTGGGTCAGGGGGTCTGTCTTCGTTCTAAGAGCCAAATACGTGCTGGCAAAGCAAACAACCCCTAACTGCCTTCCTGCCTCCCCATCACGGAACACAAAAGCTATGCCTGCATCCTGTCTACCCACCACCCCACAGCATACGAACATCATTTGAGATAGTGTTTCCCTTCCAGTGCACATTAAATAAATGGTTAATATTTATTTATGGAGTAACACTATCGATTATAAAACCATATGAGTGAGACTTTGCCAACAGAGAGTTAAGGAAGACAAGGCATAGTGATAAAAAGTGATTTAATCAGGATCACATAATATGTCGACTGTAGGAGGCAGGGATTTAAGCCCTAGCTTCCTGCTTTCAAATTTCAACAGCAGAGGTGACTTGATCTTCTCCTATTCCACCTTCCATATTAGAACCAACAGAATGATTAATGCAAACGTGTTATTCAAGGGCTAAACCTGTACACCATTCAATAAATCTGGCTCTCAAAGCACCAAGTCACATGATAAGGCAATCTGACAAAATGCAAGAAAACTCTTAATTAAAACATGTTCATAAAGCAAGTAAGCATCACTTCATCAGAAAAAAGAAAGTGGTTGAGCCAGTCTGACAATCGGGTGCAGTGGCATGCATGTCAGGTGCAAATCTCAGCAACAGTCACTCAGTCAGCTGACCGACCTTTCCAGATTTGTACCTCTGCATCATTTACCCTATTTTGCCTATTAATCACACACTGGTGTGCTTCTATTGCTCCCCATCCTTGATGCCTCTTCACCCACTGAAACACTAAAACTTTGAAACACTTGTTTATAGACGCGTTATAAATGCAATATCATATCATAGCATATCATACCCTCTTCCTTAAAATAAACGTTCAGACTTCTGTTCCCCTTTTGCACAATCCCTTAACTATTTCCCCTTCCCTTGATCAGACCCCGTTCACTTACCCCATTGTTCAGTCACCAATTTCCTGTAACTCACCTCTTTCATTTCCCTGGCTCACATGTAGATGGTAGACCAAAATGATTTGCTAGTAAGGCTTTTCCAGACATGTCAAGATGCTGTGGTTGTGGTCTTGCTGGTAAATGTGGCAAATGGGTCTGCACTTGGGCAATGCAGCGGAAAAAGACGCAAAGGTGACTTTGCTTTTATTTTGCTGGCAAGATTCACTTTTTTGGAAAGTTGGATGGATTGTTCAGTTCATGGAAGCAGAGGAAACTGCTAGGGGAGTTCATCAGGGATCTAGTACTGGAGAAGGACAGTGTGTGTGTTGTGTTTTTGTGTGTTTATATTCAGTTTTCGTGACTGTGGTAATGTGAGTGTATTTGTGACTGGGTAAAGTATATGTGGAACGATGCATCTGTGTTCATGTGACTATTCATCTACATATGTGAATATGCTATTGATATGTGTGTGCATCTTTTGTTGGTCAGGTAAGAGTGTAAGGGGACATTGAGAGTTGGGTGGAAATGGTAAAAATCTGTGAAATTCGGCAAATGCAGCAGATTTTCCTGTTTGTTTAATTCAGGATTTTATCAATTACTACTGGCATGTAATGCATGGGAATAGCGGCAGCAGGATTTTAGGCAGACTTTTGCCGAAAAGCTTCCTATTTTTACCTTCACCTAAGAGGTGACAAGCTAAAATGACCCACATTTTTGGAAACCTTTTTATTGTACAGAGCTGAGGTCCAAGTGATTCCTTTTTGGAAAGGGCCATGGTAAGGGGGTGAAATGGTGGGCATCTTTGAAGCCCTTCAACACCACCGTATCCAAATAATGCATACAACGGTCAGAATGGACACTTTTGTGCATAAACAATTGACAGTAGTGGTATGAGCCACTACTGTACATAATCCATTTCCACCTTCACATTGAAGGCGGAAATGGGTAAAAAAAAATCAGAAAACACCTGTTTATGTTACCACCAAGGGAGGTGGTATCTGGTAATACCATCTCTGCCAGTGGTAAACTCTGAACTGTACGGACTTTCAGAAATACCACTAGTGGAGGAGGTATCTTTCTCCAGCAGTATTTCATAAAAGATCTGTCCAACTCTGATGACCCCCTTAATTTGTAGTCTACCAATAATTAATACCTGAATGTTAACTCTGTCTGTGCACAAAAATGAGCCTCAGAAACAATCGAACAGACATTCCTGTAAGCACCAAATAGTGACATCCATGGGTGCTATTCAGGGCGCTACTAAACTCCTTTTGTAAAGAACTCGACAGTGAAAAGAAATCACCAGAGCATAGAGGAAGCATTCTTTCCGAATGAAATCGAGGATAAACTCTAATAAGGATATGGGCCATTGCTTCCTTGGCAAGTAGGTGTCATGATAAGCTGCTGAGTATTGCAACAGACCAATGGTGCATGGGGGCAGTGGTGGCAAGATTACCATCCAGGAGTACAGCATCTGTCATTTAAATGCGTGCATTGCCACTGGACGGTATGAACACGCCCCTGTGCCTAGTCTCATCCCCCACTTACTCACCTACCCCAGAGGCCCCTGAGTGGGGCGAATTGGGCACATCTGCAGCATTGCTGAAACCAAGACCCCATCTATACAGAAGCTGAGCAGGCTTTGCGGCACTCAGTTCCTCTGAGACAGGCTATATTCTGAAGGATTTTACCCTTTTTAATTATTGTTTTAAATGTTTCCACTTTGACCACTGATGGGTAGCAGTTTGTGGTCCCTGGCCGCAAATATGAGGTGTGGTCTGGGCTGATTGACAACAGCGGGGTAGGGGGCGGGAAGAACCATGCCACATGTGACAGAAGTGGTCCAGGCTCTGGAAGGCTTGGGGAACTGACAAGGCTGTTCTTTCCAATGGCCATGTACCAGGAGCGACCTGGGTGAGCAAGGCTGTCAAAGGAAGCAGCAGCCCCAGAGCAAATGTGGCCAGTGGCACCCGTCTGGGCCACTGCTGTGATTACGGCACTCCACTTGGGTACAGGAACCACAGACTGTACGATTGGCAGTTAAGTGGCGTGGGGCCTACACAATTATACATACTTCGGTGTAAATCCAGGGTATTGTTGTTCGGTTCAGGCATACTGCCAGTTTATCATTACGACATTAAAGTTTTCTCATATTTCACTGTTACAGGAGTCTAGTATTGTTCCAGTTTTGCAAAATGGAAGTATGTTCCCTATCTATACAATCCCAGTGAATTCCCAGTATGACATCCCAGCATGCTCCCAATTTGCACGATTGCAGACACTCACAGTTATAACATCCCCGTATATTCCCATTTCTGCACTCTCATTTTGTCAGTCCCAGGACACCCACATTGCCATAAACTGAGAACATACCAAAATCGCTAAAGTACACTACACTACGAGTTTAACCATCCAAGTGCATTGCACTCAACACTCAAAAGTCCTCCACAAATAGCATAGAAAGCAGCTGTTGGAGACAACCTGTATGGGCAAGTCAAACTAAAATGCCAACACGTACTCCTTCTTCGCCCTGCAGAACACAATGGTAATATGTGTGATGAGGCGTGGGAGACATCACACTGAGGCATATCGTTCCACCGAAATGGGCAGAAGGAATGCCTACAATTGCACAGAGCTGGGCCCTTTCACAAGCACTAATAGTCAGAAAGATGCCTGCATACTGGCAGGTACTACCACGCAGGGGCAGAGCAAGGCAGTGCGGCTGCCCCCACTCCCGAATCCCCCTTCAAATCCCGGTGCCCCCTCCCTTCCCTGGCAGCCCACACGGAAAACGTAATGAATTAGTACTGCACGTCTCCCCATGAGAAACCGTTTGCCTCCGGAAGCACCAAACACCTGCCACAGGGACTTATTGCGACATCTACACCAGTTATGACTAACAAACCCCAAGATTGTATCGCCTAAAAATAGCACGTGTGTCGCTGTGTTTACTACAAACATCTTATTGTTTGGGTAATCTGAAGTATTCATTCTACGGCCAAAAATGTCCCCAAGATAATGACAATGAAAACTGTAAAAATAAAAAGAACGTTTCCACTTCGTTTTGGTGCATAAAGTGGAGCAAAGAACAACGCATTTTCAAGTATTCTTGTCCTTACATTTTCCGGTGCAAACCACAGCAACCTTGGCTCAAATCCAAGTGTCAACAGTGGTGTATCCTGCTTCTAGCTACCTGTTTCATTCTGTCTCTGTGCCAACACACCGATACTCGCCCTGCTTCCGCCCAGTCCTACTGAACGCTCACGCTTAGCATGTACGTCTTTCATTCTTCCATTGTTTTCCTCTGTGACATCATGATTCCCCAGGCACCACACAAACCGCGGAACGACTCATACACCACACCCTCCACCGCGGCAGGTGCACAAAATACATCTGAATACCATGTTAAACCTGCTTTCAGGACCATATTGGGTTCACCGTGACTGAGAAATTCACCAGCCCCTAAACAAACTTCCTGTCTCTCCCACATTACCACGCAGTGGCTGATGCCATGCAGGGGTCTGTGTAGCATGGGACTTGCATTGGTACATCAATGCAAGCCACAGAATGTTTAGCTGGCCTGGAACCTGATGTCACCCCAAGGTTCCAGGAGTGACAGTTAGGGATATACAGGATGGGAGATCAACTTGAAAGGATGCATTTACTATACCTCCCTACCTCCCTTTCATATATGTACCCTGTCACAATAAAGCTACTTCTTATTTCTACTTACCTGTGTCAAGCGTGCCTCCTGCTTACCTGACAGCTGTGTGACTCAGATACTACAATCTGCAACCATTGGCTCTCCAGATCATTTGGACTACGACTTACATGCTCCCTCCCCATGACTACGCTGGAGAGGGCTGATCAGAGAGGAGAGCTAAAGGTTGCACAACCCTGCCCTATGCTGTCAATACACAACCATAAATGACAGACTCATACCTCATAATATGGAGGCCTCAATCAGCCTCAGGTAAAGAACGAGCTGGTTGGTCTTGCGGAATACTTCATGATACTATACGACCTGTCCTAGCTGCTTCCCACCCCGGAGCTTCCACTCTTTTAATAAATCTACAATCACACTAGCTGCAGAACAGCCACGTGTTCAAATAACTTCACAAGCAACTCTTTCAATCCTCGCCGGACTCTGATACTGATTTCTTCAATTTTCCCTCTATCTTTGCATGACTACCTACCGCTCCCAGAATGCATTTCACACATGACACAGAACAAGTTGAGAGCCCTGCACCATCTCCCAACCTTTGTGCGACTGGACTATGGCGTCTATGACCATAAACACATATTTAACAACATCTTTTGAAGTTGCACTTCCTTAGTGAAATCCATCCCTCTGAATCGCAAACTGCCTAGTATGTTTTAGTGTCTTCTTGGGTCTTTGGGGTATTGGATTCAAACTGTGCTCCTGAGAATAGATACATAGCTTCCATGTGTAGTAACATGAATATATTCTACTGCCAGATAATTATGTTGAAACAGAAAAGAATTTCATGTTCTGTTGTTTGTGCCAGAGATATGCTGAAGTGGCTAAGTTATCGCAACCTGCGGTTCTCCAGAGGTTTTGGACTATGGCTATGATGATATGATGATGCTGCTCCATTGACTATATTGGCTAGGGCTGTTGGGATTTATACCCCAAAACACCTGGGGAGCCAACGGTTGCAAACCCCCTGTTCTAGAACTTTGAACCTGGAGTCGCTGCTTATAATAACTGCAGGCCACGTGCCCTCTGTGAATCTGGACGAATAATTGTATCTGAAAAATTCTAAACATGTATGGCGGTATGTACATTTGTAACAATCATGTAAAAGGGAACTGTGCTAGTGTGTGTGAGAGAATATAAACGTGTGCACACGTGTTTTCTGATTGTTTGAAGGCCTGTCCCTGCAAATCCCTTCTTGGATTGAGAGAGGACTGTAGATGCAATGGTGTTAGGAAAAGTTGAAGAACCTTGGGAAAATGCCAACTGACCCTATGCTATGGCTATGCACTTGTCTTTCTTCCTTATGATTTCCTCTGCCTTCAATAGCTTGCTACCAGAAGATATCCTTTTACATTCCTTTCATCTCATTATTTGTAACATTTCTAAGATATATCTGAAAATCCGATCTTTTTATGCTCCTCCATAGCTCAGCTGTCTACTGTACATGTGTACAAGGGCCATATTCGATAGATAGGCATCGGTGGACCTGGGATAGAAGAACAGCTTCCCCACCTCACCCCCCCCCCACCCGCAGGATCACCGAGCTTGCCTTTTCAGTCTTTCTACATGAAAGCCAATCCAGCACCAATACTCAGGTACCCATAAATAAATCATCCATGGGGCAGAGGGCTGGGAGGATAGCTCAGGGGCAATGCGTTTGTCCTGGAAGCATGGCAACGCAGAGCAAAACAGGTTTGAATCCTGTTTGGAATCCTGGTCCCACACTTAGAGGCTGGCCTCTAATATTAAGCTTCAAATACAACATTAATTAGATGCAACACAGTGGCGGAGCGGGGAAGGGTGACTGGGAGGAGATTGCCCCCTCAAGTCTTGATTCAGATCCCGAGGGCCGAAGTTGTCACCGACAATGTTGTGAGTTGGTACTCGGTGTGTCCTCATTAGTAGCCATTCACCTCCTACACCACCAATATCTGCATCTGCCATTATGCAACGTGTTCTCCTTATGAGGCGGTCCTCTATAGGTTTTCTCGGTAGTAACCTAGAAAATAGCCTGGAAAGAGTTATGGATCTTCCTTATGAAGCTGTAAGATCCTTCAAAGCTTCCGTAAGATCAAGCAAGCAGACTGCTATCATGAAAGGATTACATCTTCATTTGGCAAGCACTTATTTCCTTTTGCAAGCCTTCCAGGTGACACTCTCCCCTTGAGAGGCAGTATCAAGTGTTCCTACTACATTTAATGAGGTGACTCAGGGCTTAATGTAGTTTCCTTAATGCCAAGACATTCACAATGGTTTGAACGTCGCATAATAGCCTATCCGCGGGCAAGGGAGGTTCTTGTGGTGTACAACATATTAATATGACACCTATAAAAATGTCTTTCTTGACGGCTTAAAACCATGCTGTACTTCTTAAAGGAGTGTGCCCAAGTGCTTGTAATTACTTGCTGTTGCAGTCATATCTATATCTCTTTTAGGACTGACATACAAAAGAGCTATAGAAATGATTACAACACCAAGGAATGACATGCACGCTCCTTTAAAAAGGTACAGCATGTATCTAAGCCGTCGAGAAAGACATAATGATAGGTGTCATATTAATATATTGTACAACACAAGAACCTACCTTGCCCTCTGGCTAGGCGATTATGCGTGAAGTCAGCTCGTTCACAGGGAGCCCTTGCCCAATACCAACCCACCATTGTCTTAAAATATCTTTTGTAAACAAGCTTGCTATCTACCCCTTGGTGCAGAACGTAATGCCCATTGTATCATATTTTACATAATGTAATGTGGTGTAACTGGGTCAACTCCTACCATAGGTGGAGCCTCCAGTTGGTGAATGCTTTAAAAATCAAAATGTATTTCCTCCCGTTGCCGCTTCAGGGCTAACCTAGATTTTAAAAGTTTAGTAAGTTTAATTTCCCCCCTGCGCATATATGTCTGAAAAGCATGCTATGTCTTTTTTCCTCCAAACCATACAGGCTAAATCAGGGTAAGATCTTGATTTCAATGTAGCTCTTATGTATTGGAAATTTAAATATATAAGTGGTGGTGCAGAGTTGTCTGCAGAGGTGTCTGTCTTTTTGCTGCCTTACCCGCTGGCTTTCTGCTACCTGTTGCCTGCTTTCCCTGCCTACATGAACGGAGGAGGAGCTATCATTATCCCTGCAGCGGTGTCTGTCTTTTGCTGCCTTTGGCTGCAACGGCTCGGTGGACCCTAATCTCTGGTGAGCTAAGAATTATCTGCATATTTAATACGTAACTGCCGGTGACTTGACTGCGGGGGTTCGCACACTCCCTTTGAGCCATGTATTGTTTACATGACCCTCATCTATACCGAAGCATCTCTTACTGGTCGGCAAGAATTAACTGAATGCTGTCATCTCTGTGACGGTGACTGTGGGGAGTTCCCTCTTGCTGCTCCCTTTGAGGCGTCCATTGTCTGTTAAGAACTGATCGAATACTAAGGTTCACGTGCCGGTGACTGCGGGGTGTTCCCTCTTGTTCCCTTTGAGCCGTGCACTGCCTGCTAAGAACCCACTGAATACTAAGTTTCTCGTGCCGGTGACTGTGGGCGGGGTCTCCTCTCTTCACTCCATTGGAACCGTGTACTGCTCTTTAAGAACCAACTGTACACTGAAGTCTCTTGCTGGAGACTACGGGGGATCTCCCTTTTCTATTCTGGCTGAGACGCGCATCGCAGTATTGCGGTATCCTTTTGTTTGCACGTCTGGATAATATTACAGGTGGACCTCGGTGTGGCACTTGAAATATCTGCCTGAACCTCTTCCATTTTCGAGACTATAAAACAGTGTCTCTTCGTACTGGTCTCCAAAGTCAACCGCAAACCCAAATTTCATCTAAGAGTGAAAATGCAGATGCGCAATCATGTGCCATTTATACCTCTGACGACCTAGCTGATAAGCAAACCGTATTAGAAGGAAACATTCAATGCTGCAATGAGGCTGACAATGTTGCCACACTTAGACACAACATAGGTGTCCAAAACCCTGCTCTCACTTGAAGGAAACGACTACAGTCTGCGTTGAGAAGCCCCAGCATAAGGGCCGTGGCAAGCAAGGCCTAAAGATCAACAGTCCACGCACAGGCTGGTACTCCTCCACCTAGGTCTCCTATAGCAGGCCAATGTATTATGGATTATTTTCCCAAATTAGCTGGCACGAGCACAGAGATTAAATCTATTTTTCCTGTCAGAAAATTGCAACATTAGATTGTACCCAAATGAACATATTGAATGATTTAATCATAATTGAATATGCAGATTCAATACTTCAAACAAAAGTCTTCGAAACACTAGACAGTGTCATCCAACAAACTTGTGACGCCTACCGCGTTGGCTCCCCTACTGAACTGACAGACTTTATATCACAAGAAAAGCAAAGAGAACGGTCTATTCGATCCCCTGAATACTCTGCACAGGCAAGTAAAGGACTGATTCATCATAACCTGAGGACGGCGGATGACTGCATTAAACTGTCATCACCCAGCCTCTCAGCCGTCAATATTTTATTTTTATTTTTTTATATTAAAGCTTTCAGCATACAAAAATACAAGCTTTTGCTTATGTACAAATTTTTCCCTCCTCCCCATGCACAAGCCAGACCTCTCCCAAGTCTTCTCTCTTTGTTCTTAAGTCGAGGTTTGGCTATTTGTTTTTTTTTTTTTTAGTTCTCCTTGTTGATAATAATCTTAATTCTCTTCCAATCTCTTTAGCATTGATTCTAGGAAAATACCCAGACCTTTAACAGTTTTTTTACTTGGATCGTCATATAAAGCTGACCACCATAAGTTGGCGTCCAGATCACATGATGGAGGCAATGTTGGTAATAGTAAACAACCCCTTTCGGATCTGAGTTCAGGGCAGAACAACATTAGGTGTTGAGACGATTCTTCTTCTTTTTTGCATAATCTGCATAATTTTTCCTTTACCAGTCCGTATCTGAACAGATTGATCTTTGTTCTTAAAATGTTCAGACGAAAGCGCATTATTAGATCTCTATGATTCCGATTTGCGCTTTTTTCTAGGTATCCAGGCAATGTCAGTGGACATCTAGTCATCTTGTTTGATAAGGTGTGATGGTTCGACGCTACTCTCGCACGCTCTGTTTCTGCCCAATCGATTGAAAATAAAAGTATTTTTACCCTCTTTGGATGTTTCAGAAGGGCTTCCGTCGTGACTTTTAGATTTTGCAGCAGATCGTTACATTTCGCTTTCCATTCATCCAGTGGCCAAAAGGGCATTTTTCCTGCTTCCTTGTTCAGTATTTGGTATTGAGGTGGACAGCTTTCTAAAGATATTTTTCTGTATGTGGCCAGTGTTTTCCAGATGATTCGGGCTTGCATTGAATGCAATCCTAACTCATGTCGTATGATACCTATCGGAACACATATCGGAATGTTCAGCAATTTTCGCCAAAATCTGGCTTCAAGTTTATCCCATGTTTCCCAAGGGATTCTCAGGGCCGTTTCGCCAGCATATGTCACAGTGGGGATGACCTTTGCATTATAGAATTCCACAATCGGGCGCATGGAG